>NC_142442.1:95215000-95840000 GCF_059453495.1 Arachis ipaensis | reverse complement strand
GCTATTGTGGATGAGTCCATTCCTATTCCATTCCCATCCATGGTGAAGAAAGCAAAGAAAACGCCAGAATTTGTTTTGAACATGCTTCAAGTGTTCAAGACGGTTGAGGTAACCATACCACTTCTTGAGGCTATTCAACAAATTTCAAAGTATGCAAAATTTTTGAAAGACTTGTGTGCACACAAGGATAGGATAGGAGAATTGGAGACATTATCATTGGGTAGTTCAATTTCTTCCTTGATGGAGCCTATTCCAAAGAAATGTGGTGACCCTGGACCTTGTTTGGTGTATTGTTGTATTGGTGGATGCACTTTTCATGACTGTATGTGTGATCTAGGAGCTTGCGTAAGCATCATGCCATTATCCATTTTTATGCGGTTGAATTTAGCCCCATTAAAGAAATCGGCGGCGAAGTTTGCCTTAGCCGATAAAAGTGTGATCACGGTGATAGGAATAGCCAAATATGTACTTGTGGCAATCGAGGATTTGGTTTTTCCGGTTGACTTTTGCATCCTTGAAATGCCTCCAACAGAAAATAGAAGCTCATCCTCCATTCTACTTGGTAGACCCTTCCTTAAGACCTCTAAATTCAAGTTAGATGCCTTTACCGGCACATATTCCTTCGACGTTAGAGACAAGACTATCAAGTTCAATTTGGAAAAAGCCATGAAGCATCCCCCCGAAGAGCATTCCATTCTCCAATGTGATGTAATTGATGAGGTAGTAGCGGAATTGCAAGAAGAAGCCACAACAAGCTATGCTATCCTATTGTTGAAGACACGGATGACTGATAAACCCATATTTCACGAGTTCTTTTGTGTTTAATTAGAGTGATTTATTCAACTCTTCACCTACTTATTCACATTAATTGCATGGTTTTACTTTCCCTTCCTTATTATGTCATGTTGTGAAAAACATGTTTCCTAAGCTTTAAAATCAATTAATTTAATTACCTTTATTTCCATTTGATGCCGTGATTAGTGTGTTGAGTAGTTTCAGATTTTCTAAGGCAGAATGACTTAAAGGATGAAAAAAGAAACATACTAAAATGGAAGGATGAAGCAAAACGGAGCTTTAAGGAAACTGGTATCCACGCGATTGCATGGATGATGCGATCGCGTGCCAAGCACGAATCAGCAGCGACGCGGCCGCATGACTGACGCGACCGCGCGCCTTAAGCAGAACGCATATGACGCAGTCGCATGACTGACGCGACCGCGTGGCAAGGAAAGGCTCCAAATGACGCGACCGCGTGACCCACGCGGACGCGTGACAGGGGCCACATATCAGAATTTACAGAATGCGCCCCCAGCGAATTCTGAAGCCCTTTTTGGCCCAAATCCAAGTACAGACAGCATAGACTAGAGGTTATAAAGTGTGGGAATGCATCCATTCAAGGGAGAGCTCACATATTTTACTTTTCAATGATTTAGATTTAGTTGAGAGGGAGATCTTCTCTCTCTCTCTTTTAGGATTTAGGATTTCTTCTTGTTTTAAGAGTAACTCTGGATCCCAGGTTTAATGTTCTTTTATTTTAGTTTTACTTTTATTTATTTATTCCAACATTTGAATTGATTATTAAACTTTGACTTACGAATTATTCCATGTTACAGACAGTTATTTGAATTAATGATAATTGAGGTATTTTCAGTTTATGATTATTCTCTTTGATTTAAGTCACCTTTGCTTCCTATCTAAGGATATTTTTATTATTCCAGCAATTTTACTTTTTCCCCTTTTGGTTCTGGTTAAGAATTTAGTAACTCAACAGTTATTAAACTCAACATAATTGATAATCGTTATCTTGCTAATTGAGCTGAACTTAAGCAATCCCAACCTTTTCTTAGAAAATAAATAGGATTCAAAGGTCAATTTAATTAGTCCCCTGACTTTCCTTTACCTTAGTAAAGGTTGACCAAGTGGAGTTTATATTCAACTTTCATTGTAGTTGAGAGAGATAACTACGTTGGACCTCCGACTTCTCTTACCTTGCCAAAAGTTTGCTTTACAGTATTTATTTATTTTAATTGCCATTTAATTCACTCGTCATTTAAATTACTTGCTTCTCACCTTCTAAACCCCGATTACAACCTTTATAACCAATAATAAGAACATACTTTCTCGCAGTTCCTTGAGAAGACGACCCGAGGTTTGAATACTCGGTTAACAATTTTTAAGGGGTTTGTTACTTGTGACACCCAAAACATTTGTATGAAAGGACTTTTGAAGGTTTAGAAACTATACTTGCAACGAGGATTTATCCGCAAATTTCTAGACCACGCAAAAGTTCTCTCATCAAAATGGCGCCGTTGCCGGGGAGCTGCTAACGTGTGCCTTATTATTGGTTATTGTAAATATTTTTCGTTTGCTTGTTTATTTATTTTTGTTTTTCCTTTTTATCTTTATTTGCTACTATGAACTCTCACCCCCTCGCTTTGAGTTTGGTTCTAATATTGTTAAAGGAAATAGAAGTTACAGCAGGAATGTGCATCAAGGTCAGACCAATCAAGGATGGATGGAACCAAGAGGATCTAATCAACCCTTTTGGCAGCAACACCCTCCGAGATATCCTGGAGAAAGACCATTCTACAATGCATACCCAGCTGAAAGACATGGTGGACAACCTTGTAACTACCAACAAGCCCCACCCCATGCATATGAACCATCCTTTCAACATAACCTCGAACCACCACACTCACAAGCTTCTCTTCACCATTCGCCATCATATGATCCTTCATTACCCCAATACCAATCCAATCGTTCCCAGTCATCACCACTTTCCTTTGTATCATGTCCAAGTCCGGCAAACCGCGAAGCAGAGGATCGCCTAAAAGAAACAGTAATTAAATTTCAAACAACCATTCAACAACTGGAGCAAGCACTAATAAAATGGGCCACTAGGCGCTCAAATATACAAGGATCAACCACAGCTCCATGTGGACAGCCCGATGAAGAGCGTAGCATGAAAGAAATACTAGAGACTCCAGTGGACAAGACAGAGAATGAATTCATACTAGAACAAGTGGAAGAAGCTGTCATTGTTAAAGAAGAAGAATTGGTTGAAGATCTAGGAGATGCTGAACTACCTTGGGAATCCAGAATTGAGGAAAACCCCGTCCAAGATGCTACAGTTGATGCTAAGGAGGATACCGTACAATTTCCAAAGCAAATCGTTTACGAAGAATCAGACGGAATAATCCAAGAAGCAATTTTCCTTGATGATGATAGTCACAAGTCTAGTTCTCCTAGTTATAAACTTGCGTCCGCAAGTGAATTCTCTGAAATCGAAGAATCTTCCCCAAGTGAATATGAGGATGATGCGGAGGTAGATTTCTCTCAACCTCCAATCTACGACTTAAGTGATGAGGAACACACCGAAGATTTTGACCAGGACACAAATACAATTGAAGATCTTTGCAAAGAAGTGAAAGATTTCACAGAAGAGCACAAGGAAACGGAACTTGCAAAACCACCAAAAACACCTATCCCAAGGCCATTACCACCTAATACAAGCTTCAAGTGGGTACAATCCTTAACTTATAATTTTACTTATTCACTTGAATATGGTTTGCTCGAAACAGATGGCCAACTTAGAGCTCTCTGCGGCTTTAAGAGTAAGAGGGAATTGGCTCGTACTCAGAGCTGGTGCACCAGGTTCAATAAGGTTCCACGCTTCACCTCGAAGCACACGGATTGGTATCATGCTCAATTGCATGGATCACGGAGAAAGTTTAGTCGCCACGGTGAGATTCTACTTTTTAACCCGCCCGAATGGAAACCTGCAAATCAAAACGGAGGCGGATCTAAAAACACAGCTTGGGATCATGGATTATATTCTGACATTCGTCATCCCGGGAGGCTGAATATCTGTTTGAAGCTGCTCAGAAGCTTTACATGCCTAGTTTGGGACCCCGGAGGCTATTGGTATTCCAAGCACTGGTGGAAATTTTTGGACGAATTTAAACATAAGCCACCATAACAGGATACTCTTCCAATGTCCAACTTAAGGACTTTAACTAAAAGTGCTAGGTGGGAGACAACCCACCATGGTATGGTCGCTTCTTTCTCAGTCTATTTCTTGTTTATTGTTTTCAATTTACCCTTTTTTTATTTATTTTAACATTAACCTGGAATCATGCATAGCATTCATGTTAATCACTGCAACCTGCATTTTTCAGTTTAAAAAAAAAAAGGATGCACGACACGACTGCATGCCCCATGCGATCGCATCATATCGCGGAAAACACCACTCGCGCGACCGCGTGACCCACGCGGCCACGTGATATATATATCGGCGTAAGGATCCAACGAACAGAAAGTTAGGCTGGAATCGTGCGGCCCCTGTGCGTTTCGCACAAATTGGCCCACGCGATCGCATGCCCCATGCGACCGCGTCACTTGCACAATACCAATCCCACGCGACCGCGTGAGTGACGCGATCGCGTCGCATGGATTGCACACCACCCCAAAAGGAGACAGAGAGTTGCGCTAAAACGGCGCTGGAGTCGTGTGTTTAGCACAAATTCCAGTGACGCGATCGCGTCACCCTTCTTCCCCCCCTCTCATGCGATCGTGCACCCTACGCGATCGCGTCACTCCCATTTTCGTCCCAACCACGCGACCGCGTGCCCCACACGGCCGCGTGGATTTGAAAATATAACCCCCCAGCCCGCGAACCCTATCAGTCGCGAGCCCCCCACCGCCGGCCACCCAGCCGCGCCCCTTCTCTCCGCTACCCAACCGCACCCCCCCTTCTATCACCAACCCAAAACCCTCGCCGCCACTGCCTCCATCAGCCGCCACCGTGATGCCGTGCACCACCACCGCGCCAGACGCTACCGCAGCCACCTTCTTCCCTATTCCACCCCTTTCGCTTACCAGGTTCCGCAACACGCAACCCTTTTTATCCGTTCGTCACTTTTCTGTATTTTTTATTCCGTTTATGTTCATGATTAGGATAGCTAGACTTGCATGTTGTAGTGGATTTTTAGGTTGTTAGGTAGCTTAGGCTGTGGTTAGTGGATCTAGGTCTGTTTACTTGCACTGTTCTTACTTCTGTTTTATCCTATGTGCTAATCTATTGCTGCTATAATCATGATTCATACGCTGCTTTCTTGTATGTTGCTGCTGTTTACATTGAGTTTTTATGTTTATTTTATATCTATGTACATGCAGCTTGATTTTTAATTCATATGAACTGATATGATTGCTGTTTATTTTCCGGGACAATCCAATTTTAGCCGGAATGCTGCCCAAATTTTTTAAAAAAATTGTTTTCATTCTTGTTTTGGTTTGGAAACTCTGTTTTACTCTGCTTCCCCCAAACCATTACATGAATGCTATGGCAGACTTTCTTATCCTCTTTGATTTCCTGGTTCATAACCTACATTTGTGATTCACTGATTCCAATTTCTGATTTCTTTATTTCTATTCGAATCAGCATCACCCTGTTTTCTTTATTCAATTATGAGTACTTCTATTCTTACCTGTGAATCCTTGTTATATGGAATTTTTTCTATTCCACTTACTTTCCTAACTCACTAATTTTAATTTACTAATTTCTTTTTACCATACTAACCCTCTTGATCTCTTTTCTGATTACTTTTACTTCCTCTAACTTTCTCACTATGGCATATTGATTTTTTTCTTTCCATTTAACATTAATTCAATCACATTTCAATTGCTCATTTTCCTTATTCTATTTTCTCCCTTACCGCTTTGAGTTTTCCTTGTTTAATTGCCTATTTTCTTTCCTATTTTTTTATCCATTCCTGGTTTTCTATTTTTCAGGATGTCTGCCTCACAGAGGAAAGGCAAAGGCAAGGCTACTGGCAAGCGCAAGAGAGGAGATTCCTCCCAGTCCATCATTGCTCTAATGCACGATTCCTCATGGCGGGAGAAGAACTTTACACAGCAGGAAAAAGCTGACCAGCTGCTCCCTTCGACTGATCCTATAAAATTTGCAAACCGGTACTGTGAGCTGAAGTACCCGACTTTTGCAAACTCCAGAAATCTATACCTGGAACGTACCTTGAAGATTCCAGAAGCCCTCCAGCAATACACTACTGAGCAAATCAAGCAACGGGGCTGGTTCTTTCTGGAGAGACCACTGACAGAGGTCAATGCATCTTGGGTCCAGGAATTCTATTGCAACTACTACCTTACTACCCTAGATACAGTGAACCTGAGGGGAAAGCAAATTCTGGTCACTGAGGAGGCCATAGAGACCATTCTCCAGCTCCCAGCCAAGTTCGATCAACCAGATGGTTTTGCACAGGCTGAGGAGGACATGGGCCAGATGCAGTTTGACTGGGACGCCGTGAAGGCACGGATAGCTCTCGACCCTGCTGTTCCTTGGGAGATGGGTCAGAACACCACTATGCCTAGAGGGATCAAGAGAGTGTACTTGAATGATGAGGCTCGGCTATGGCATCAGATCTTGAGTAATTTTGTGATGCCGAGTACTCACGAGACGGAGATCCCGGCTACCATGATCACCCTCCTTTGGTGTGTGCTGGAGGGTAAGGACCTTTATCTGCCACGTTTCATTCGGCACTATATGGCCAGGGTCCACGTCCGCGACACCCTCCCTTTTCCGTATCTGATTACACAGCTAGGCCGTCGAGCTGACGTGCCATGGGAGGATGCCGATGAGAGACCACCAGCGGCGAATAGTAGGAAGATCATTCCTCACAGCAAGAACTTCCTTGCTTTGGGCTACAAACCACCACCTGTCACTGCTACTGATGAGACAG
Source organism: Arachis ipaensis (assembly GCF_059453495.1). Taxonomy (NCBI): domain Eukaryota; kingdom Viridiplantae; phylum Streptophyta; class Magnoliopsida; order Fabales; family Fabaceae; genus Arachis; species Arachis ipaensis. The sequence goes on along the minus strand of NC_142442.1, from coordinate 95,833,245 downwards.
CCCCTCCATCTGCTGGACCCTCTTCATCCACAGCTGCCACAGCTGCCCCTGCTGCCACCACTGCACCTCCACCCGCCTCTGAGCCGGTTTATCGCCTCGTGCACCGTCTATTCCGCCAGCTTGATCAGATGGAGCGCCGTAACAGGCGCCGGTATGAGAGATTGGAGCACCGCAGCAGGCGACGCTATTTCCATCTGAAGCTGATGATCAGACAGGGCGCCGACATCCCCTCCGAGCCCGACACACCATCAGAGCCATCAGAGGCGGAGGAGGATGAGCACGAGGAGGAGCCTCATTCCCAGGCGGAGACTCATCAACAGGCAGGCACAGAGCACACCACACCACAGCAGGAGGCCCCACATCAGCTTGAGGCTGCAGATCCGGAGATCCCGCTCCAGTCAGTCCCCCTTCTACAGCAGCCAGACTCTCAGCCGACCACCGCCACAGAGACCCCAGCTACCATCCCTACCAGTGATGACACTCCTTCACACCCGGCTTGATTGAGCATCGGGGACGATGCTTCATTTTAAGTGTGGGGAGGTCGCCATCTCTGGCGTTTATTTTGGTGAACTACTACATACTTTTTCTTTTATTTTGAATATTTTTTTGTATTTTTCTCTTTTCTTTTATTATTATTTTCTGAGTACTTATACATTGCTACTTGTGTATTTTACTCTATTTTCTGCATTTTGCACTTTTGGTTCATATTTTAGTTATTTAGTTCATTTTAGTTATTTAGTTTAGTTTGCAATTCTAACTTATTAGTGGATCAATTAGTATAGTTTACCTTTTTTACATAAGATAGCTTAGTTATAGCTTAGTTTAAATTGACAAAAAGAGTAAGCTAGGAACTTGAACATAATAGATTTAGATCCATAAACTTTAAAAGCCACCCTAAATAATTTTTTTATGAGAATAATGGGAATTTTTAACTAAACCTGCATACAATATATAAATGATATATGATGCTTGAGTTAGAAAATACACAGCCTGTGAGTCTTGAGCTTAAATTGTATGGTTGCATTCAAACCATAATTTCATTTCTGTGTGTTACATTTCTTTTTATTCTGATGTTCTTTCCTTTGCTTTAATCTATATGTCCAATTATAGAATATAGAATAGATACATACCAAGAGAATGATTGAGGCCATCATTTGATTTTAGCTCACTCACCCCAAATTATCCTACCTTTTACATCACCCTTGTTAGCCCCCTTGAGCCTTTTAAAACCCCTTTATTCTATTTAGCCAAATTACTAGCCTTAAGCAGAAAAACAAAAGAAAATCCCAAGTGAATCCTTGGTTAGCTTAAGATAGAAAATTATAAATAGAGTAGAATATGGGAAACCTTTTAGGAACATGGATGATAGAAACAAAAGGTAGAAAAGTTAAAAGGAATAAAATAAAATTTGGGAAGCATGCTCATGAGAAAATCTAAGTGATTCAATTACCATGTGCATTAAAAAAAAAAGAGAGAGAAAGTTATTTTTTCAGCATTTGAATAAAAGGGGATACAAAAGAAATTCCCCAGTGCAAAATAAAAATAATGCACATGGGATAAAAATAAAAGAGTGAAACATGAGCATGTAACAATAAGTGGGATAGTATGGGAGAATAGGTAAAGAAGTTTTATCTTGCTAGAAATGTATGTTAGGTGAGATCTTAGTCTAATTAAGGATTCGCTTATTAGCTCACTTAACCCTATACATAAATCCTTACCTTTACCTTGGTCCCATTACAACCTTAATTAAAGACCTCATGACTTTTTGGTATGACTATATTCTATAATTATTGATTGGTTAGATGAAGAACAAAGCTATAGAAATTAAGAATAAAAAGAAAGATGGAGTGAATAAACCCAATAAACAATGAGTGACTAGAGAGTAAACACAAAATCCACTGAGGGTTCAATAACTCATCAACATATATCTGTACTTAATTTACTAATTGTTTTGCAAGTTTGTACAATGTTTTCTTTCCCATCTCATTTGCTAAAATGCTTTATTATTTAAAGGTTGGCTATATATATACATGACTCCTTGAGAATGTGGATTAACTTGACTACATGTAAGCTTTATATATGAGTGAATAAATTAGAGTTGCATGATGCATCATTCATTTAGGTAGTTGCATTTAAATTAGGTTGTATTGCATGACATTCCATCACTTTAACCTTAGTTATTTACCTTGGATTTAGCATGAGGACATGCTAGTGTTTAAGTGTGGGGAGGTTGATAAACCCATATTTCATGAGTTCTTTTGTGCTTAATTAGAGTGATTTATTCAACTCTTCACCTACTTATTCACATTAATTGCATGGTTTTACTTTCCCTTCCTTATTATGTCATATTGTGAAAAACATGTTTCCTAAGCTTTAAAATCAATTAATTTAATTACCTTTATTTCCATTCGATGCCGTGATTAGTGTGTTGAGTAGTTTCAGATTTTCTAAGGCAGAATGACTTAAAGGATGAAAAAGGAAACATACTAAAATGGAAGGAGGAAGCAAAACGGAGCTTTAAGGAAACTGGTATCCACGTGATCGCATGGATGACACGATCGCGTGCCAAGCACAAATCAGCTGCGACGCGGCCGCATGACTGACGCGACCGCGCGCCTTAAGCAGAACGCATATGACGCGGTCGCATGACTGACGCGACCGCGTGGCAAAGAAAGGCTCCAAATGACGCGACCGCGTGACCCACGCGGACGCGTGACAGATGCCACATATCAGAATTTACAGAATGCGCCCCCAGCGAATTCTGAAGCCCTTTTTGGCCCAAATCCAAGTACAGACAGCATAGGCTAGAGGTTATAAAGTGTGGGAATGCATCCATTCAAGGGAGAGCTCGCATATTTTACTTTTCAATGATTTAGATTTAGTTGAGAGGGAGATCTTCTCTCTCTCTCTTTTAGGATTTAGGATTTCTTCTTGTTTTAAGAGTAACTCTGGATCCCAGGTTTAATGTTCTTTTATTTTGGTTTTACTTTTATTTATTTATTCCAACATTTGAATTGATTATTATACTTTGACTTACGAATTATTCCATGTTACAGACAGTTATTTGAATTAATGATAATTGAGGTATTTTCAGTTTATGATTGTTCTCTTTGATTTAAGTCACCATTGCTTCCTATCTAAGGATATTTTTATTATTCCAGCAATTTTACTTTTTCCCCTTTTGGTTCTGGTTAAGAATTTAGTAACTCAACAATTATTAAACTCAACATAATTGATAATCGTTATCTTGCTAATTGAGCTGAACTTAAGCAATCCCAACCTTTTCTTAGAAAATAAATAGGATTCAAAGGTCAATTTAATTAGTCCCCTGACTTTCCTTTACCTTAGTAAAGGTTGACCAAGTGGAGTTTATATTCAACTTTCATTGTAGTTGAGAGAGATAACTACGTTGGACCTCCGACTTCTCTTACCTTGCCAAAAGTTTGTTTTACAGTATTTTTTTATTTTAATTGCCATTTAATTCACTCGTCATTTAAATTACTTGCTTCTCACCTTCTAAACCCCGATTACAACCTTTATAACCAATAATAAGAACATACTTTCTCGCAGTTCCTTGAGAAGACGACCCAAAACGTTTGTTAACAATTTTTAAGGGGTTTGTTACTTGTGACACCCAAAATGTTTGTATGAAAGGACTTTTGAAGGTTTAGAAACTATACATGCAACGAGGATTTATCCGCAAATTTCTAGACCACGCAAAAGTTCTCTCATCAATGACCAAGAGGATGAACACGAGAAAATTGTTGAGAATGAACTCCGTGAGCTTGATGAAAAGGAACCTCAGCATGAAGCAAAGAGTGAACTGAAGCCTCTTCCATCTCATTTGAAGTATGCTTTCTTAGAGGACAACCAAAAGTTTGCGGTCATTATTGCTAGTGAGATTTTGAGTCAAGATGAAGAAAAGCTCCTAGATGTTCTGAGAATGTACAAGAGGGCAATTGGTTGGAGCCTAGTTGATATTGTGGGGATTGACCCTCGCAAGTGCATGCATCGTATATTTCTCCAAGAAGGAGGTCACTAGGCTACTTGATGCGGTATCATATACCCAATTTCTGACAGTGAATGGGTGAGCCCGGTCCAGGTCATTCCTAAGAAATCGGGCATTACTATGGTTAAAAAAATGATGGAGGAGTGGTCACCAAGAGAGTACAAAATGCGTGGCGCGTGTGCATCCACTATAGAATATTGAACGCCGCTACAAGAAAGTACCACTACCCTTTGCCCTTTATCGATTAGATGTTGGACCGTTTGGCGGGTAAATCCCATTATTGCTTTCTTGATGGATTCACTGGTTACTTCCAGATTCATATTGCTCCTGAAGATCAGGAAAAGACCACATTCACTTGCCCTTTTGGCACCTTTGCCTATAAAAGGATGCCATTTGTACTATGTAATGCACCTGCTACTTTTCAGCGATGTATGACCAGTGTCTTTTCTGATCTAATAGAGAATTGTCTGGAAGTCTTTATGGATGACTTCAGTGTTTATGGAACTTCATTTGATTGTTGCTTAGAGAACTTGGCCAAGGTCTTAGCTAGATGTGTTGACACTAACCTTGTCTTGAATTTTGAGAAATGTCACTTTATGGTAAGACAAGGTATAGTGTTAGGACATGTAGTATCTCATGAAGGCATTTCTGTAGACCCGGCCAAGGTCGATGTTATCACCACTTTACCTTACCCCTCATCTATGAGGGATGTCCACTCATTTTTGGGACATGCAGGATTTTACAGGTGCTTTATCAAAGATTTCAGCAAAATTGCTTTGCCATTGTCGCGCCTACTCCAAAAAGATGTGGACTTTGAGTTTGACAGTGAATGTGTGAAAGCGTTTGAAGAGCTAAGGAGAGTTCTTACTATAGCACCGATTGTGCGAGGCCCCAATTGGACGTTGCCATTCGAGATAATGTGCGATGCGTCAAACCATGCTGTAGGTGCCGCGCTTACACAGCGCGATGGTAAACTCCCTTATGTCATTGCTTACTCTTCTAAAATACTGGATGCAGCACAATCCAACTATACCACTACTGAAAAGGAACTCCTAGCTATTGTTCATGCTTTAGATAAATTCAGATCTTATTTGCTAGGGTCCAAGATAGTGGTATACACGGATCATGCAGCTTTAAAGTACTTGTTGACAAAGAATGAGTCAAAGCCTAGACTCATATGTTGGATCTTGCTTTTGCAAGAATTCGACATTGAGATTAGGCACTGGAGTGGGTCTCAATACTTGGTTGCGGATCATTTAAGCCGCATTGAGAATTTAAAATTTGACCCATTTTCGATCAATGACTTATTCCCATTGGATAGTTTGCATGCTGTGTCGGATAGCTTCCTTGGTTTGCCCCAATGGCGAACTACTTGGTTGCAAAACTCTTCCCTCCTAACTTTTCTAAACACCAAAGGGATAAGTTGATGAGTAATTCCAAATACTACATTTGGGATGACCCTCACTTGTGGAAGAGAAGCGTAGACCAAGTAATTCAAAGATGTGTGCCGGAATCTGAAATCCAACCTATTCTTGAAGCTTGCTATTCGTCTGAATGTGGCAGCCATTTTGTCCCACAAAGGACAGCTAAAAAGGTGTTAGATTGTGGATTCTAGTGGCCAACCTTATTCAAGGATGCTAACAGGTTCTGTGTTTCTTGCCATCAGTGTCAGTAGTCGGGAAACACATCCCAAAGGGATGAGATTCCTCAGCAACCTATGTTGTTCTGTGAGATATTTGATGTATGGGACATTGACTTTATGGGACCGTTTCCCAACTCAAGTGGGTATTTTTATATCTTGTTAGCTGTTGACTACGTGTCAAAGTGGGTAGAAGCAATACCTACCCGCCTTGACGACGCCAATACCGTTGTTTCTTTTATTAGAAATCACATTGTATGCCGTTACGGGTCGCCACGAGCAATCGTGAGCGACCAAGAATCCCACTTTTGTAACAGGAAAGTAGAGGCACTGTTCAAGCGCTATGGAGTGCCGCATATGGTTGCTACTGCTTATCACCCACAGACCAATGGGCAAGCAAAAGTGTCCAACCGGGAGATTAAGAGAATCTTGGAGAAAGTGGTCAGTCCACAAAGGAAGGATTGGAGCCTTCGGTTAGGAGATGCACTATGGGCGTATAGAACGGCCTACAAGACTCCGTTAGGGATGAGCCCCTTCCGGATTGTCTATGGTAAGGCGTGGCACCTTCCAGAGGAGATTGATCATAGAGTCTACTGGACAGTAAAGTAGTGCAACATGAATTTAGCCAAGGCGGGTGAAGCTAGGAAGTTACAGCTAGAGGAGCTTGAGTGTTTGAGGAATGAATCATATGAGAATGCCCGGATCTACAAGGAAAAGACTAAAGCATTTCATGACCATCACATCCAGAAAAAGGATTTCTAAGAAGGTGATGAGGTCCTTCCCTACAACTCGAGGCTTAGATTCATGCCTGGCAAGCTCCGTTCTAGATGGGAAGGACTTTTCAAGGTAAAAGAGATAAAGCCTTATGGAGTGGTGGAGTTATTTGATACTAAAAGTGAAGCAACTTTCAAGGTAAATGGACATAGAGTGAAGAAGTATCATGGATACAAGCTCCCAAAAGAGCTAGAGGTGTTCCTATTGGCGGATGCACCTAAGGAAGGAGAAGCTTGAGCGACTGACCGTCCAACTTAAGGACGTTGAAGAAAAGTGCTTGGTGGGAGACACCCCACCATGGTAAGATCTTTCTTATGTATACCATCTAGTTTGTAGCTTTAAATTCCTGTGAATTTTGTGATTTCTTGATGTTGTTGATTGCATAGGATTGCTAGCCTTATTCTTCTTGTTGGATAGATAGGATGTTCATATAGTTTTCCCTCATTTTGGTATGGATAAATTATTGAAGTTAGAGAAAATGCTTTGTCTTGAATGGTGCATGAATTTATAAATGTTTTCTTGCTTACTAGTTTGATCACCTGCCAAGGATGTGTTAGAATAGCTCTTTATATGTTGTGCAAAAAAAAAAGGGTAAAAAGGGCACCGACGCGCCAGCGCACCGTGCGCGCGCGCGCCGGTGGTGTATTTCTAACTCCTAGGCCAAAAACTCGAGAGTCATGCCCACTTTATGCCCATCTCATGTCAGGCACCCACGCATCCGCGTGCTTGCCGCCTGCGCGCCCCTTGCATATTTGGCTATAGACGTGCAAGCGCACTGTGCTCGCGCGCACCGATGGTGCTACCCAAACTCCCTGGTACAAAGACCAGAGAGTTATGCCACACTTGTGCCTAACCTGTGCCTGCACCGACGAGTCCGTGCACTGCGCGCGTCTGCGCCAGTTGCCAATCCGCTCAGGCACGTGTCAGTGCACTGTGCGCGTCCGTGCGCCTGCACTGAATGTTAACTCTAGTACATGTTACACGAGACATGGGCCAACTTTGTGCTAATCTTGTGCCAGGGGCACAGCTACACTCGTGCATCAGCGCCATTGACGCGTGCGCGTCCCTTGCCCGACCCACACCGACGCGCCAGCGCACTGTGCGTGCGTGCGCCGGTCGCGCAATTCAGTTTTAAAGCTGCGCGCCCTGCTTCTATCCTACTTTATTTCTTATTTCTTTCTTCTTCTTCGTACTCTATCACCCCTCTTTCTTTTCTTCTTCTTCCTTAATCCACCATCACCGTCTCCGGTTATTTATCGGCGACCACCACCCCTTCCGGTGGCTTTACACTTCTTCTCTCCTTCTCATTCTCACAAGAAGAGAACCTCACTTTCTTCTTTTCTCTTTCTCAAGGTTCTACTTCTTCCATATCTTTTCTTTCACTTTCTTTGCATAATCTCTTCTTCTAGTTTGACTTTTTTTGTTTGTTTACTTATTTTCTATTTTAGTTACATGATTACATTACTTGCTTTTTATTTGTTTACTTTTCCTTTTTCTTGTTCCTCCATGGATGTTGAATTTGAGTTTTAATTTGATTTGATAGATTTTCTTGTTGTCTCTCATTGTCTTTGTCATGTAAGTGATGTTATGTGATGATTGATATTTTATTTTGGGATTCAAATTAGTTGCGTATCTCATGATTGCTCATTGCTTGATAATTGCACACCAAGTGTTCGAGGAAATACACGAATGCCATTTTGGTTTATTTTAATAATGTATCTTCACTTTAGTTCTTCTTCCTCATTCACTTGCTCTCTTCTAAATGCATTGAGTCCACTTTGCTTGCTTAGAGTGTATACTTGCCAATTAGTTACTTACTGAACATGACTTGCTCTTTGTTATGGATGCTTGAGATTATTCTTCTCATGCCTTATTGCATGCTTTACTAACTCTTGCATCCTATGCCAAGTGTTGTGACCCATGCCTCTATAATCAATCTGTTGCACCACTTCTTTTGGGCACTACCCTTCGCTTGCATGTTTTTTGTTAAAATGATTCTTTGGGTTTAATGTTTTCCTGTTTCCCTTCCCTTCTCAGGATGGCCACCTAGAAAGGCAAAGAAAAAGCTTCAAGGAAACCAGCCACAAAGAGGGCACCCCAAAGATCAAACTCCAAGGTGCACTCTTCATTAGGAGCCAAACCCCTCTTTAAGAAGGCAAAGGCACCCACTCCTATTAATGAGAAAGAGAAGAGCAAACTGGCAAAGGATTCTTCAAGATTCTCCAACCGCTTCTGTGAACTTGTGTTCCCCGCCATGGTTGAGAGGAACTATCATGCCGAGCATCTACTCGCTCCTCCGGACAAGGTTGTTCCTTGTATTTTACCCCGCAACGAACGGTAAGGATGGGAGTTCCTTTCGAGGAAACCACAAGAGGTCAACCTCTCCTGGGTGGTAGAATTCTACACTAACTACCATCTCCCCTCTCCTCAATCGGTATACATGCGCCGGAAGCAAGTCGCAATTTCAAAAGAAGCTACCTAGCAAGTACTTAATGTCCTACCGGTACCAACTGATACAGATGGTTACCAAGAGGTCTTACGTCAGCGAGAAAAATTTGGGTTTGATTGGGACTCGATCCTCCGAGTCATTACTGAGCCAGAGACATTTTGGACCCATGGTCGACTTTGGATGAGGCCCAAATGCATTGACGCTCACTTTCTCACTGTAGATGTTAGAGCTTGGGCCCAGATCCTATCCCACTATGTGCTACCTAGCACTCACAAGTGGTCCTTCATGGCGGATCTCGCCTTGCTTGTTTGGTGTGTTCTGACGGAGAGACCGGTGAACATTCTGCTTCTTGTCAAGCAAGCGATGTGACAGGTCCACGCCCGGGGCAATTTGCTATTTTCAGCATTGGTATTCGATTTAGTTGTTGCTGTGGGTGTTCCTTGGGAAGACATGGACACAAAGGCTATCATTCCGGCTAAGGGCAATATGGTCCCAAGCGGAAAATACTTACATCTTCCTATGAACAATCCAAGCTTTGACATAGCCCTCCCATCTACTATTCTTTTCACCTCATCATCACCACCACGGCAAAGATCCACACATCAAAGGATAGAAGATCTACACCGGAAGCTTGATAGATATGAGCGGCGCAATCAACGCCGATACACCTACATCAAGAAGCTTCTGCGTTGTGTTACCCCTATCATGGAGGAACCCAAAATATTCACATCCACCTCAAACCCAAGTGATGGGAGCTCTGATGGAGGGGATAGTGAGGGTTCCGGTCCCGACCGTCCTTTGGCCATTGTTAGTAGCACAGAGGACCGTGCTAAATTCTAAGTGTGGGGAGGTCATTCGACCGATCTCCTGGGTAACAATCTCTTTCTTTCAACACCCATGGATTTATCTTTTGCTTAGTAGTTAGTACATTGCATGTGTAGTTAGTTTTGTTTGTAAATACTTCTTGCATGATAGTTAGTTTCTATAGAGTTGCTTGGTCAAGACAATAACTTCTTCCCCAAGAAACTGTGTTTTGGGGTAACCTACCAAATTTTGAAAAATTATTTGCGGAAAACTTGCTTTAAGAATGTATTTTTGGAACATAATGATTGAGCTAAGAACACAAGCATGTAAGTTTTGAGCCTATTTTGTGGTTATATCTTCTAACCATTAATTCCCATTCTTGTGTGCATTGTTCTCTCCGTATGATTGTAATCCTTGCTTTGTCTGATTCTATATATCCATTACTTTGTGTATGAATGCATTTACATGATTGAGGCCATCATTTCAATAGTCACTTTTCAGAAACAGCCTTAACCCTTTTATCTACCATTGCTAACCAATTTTGAGCCTATGGTAAACCTTCTTTGTTCTTAAAAAGAGCACATCAACAACCCTAAGCGAAAAATAATGATTATCCCTAAATTTGGATCCTTGATTAGCTTAGGTAAGTGGAGGTGTATATCAATTAATTGGGAGAGTATACATGGGAAATTTGGGTAGATATAAATAGGTGTATTGTAGTTGTAATTGGAAATTTTGGGAAGTGGGAACATACTCATGTATTGAATGATTTAGCCATGTACATTGGAACTTTTATACATGAAACCCCAAGAAAAAGGGGACCAAAAAGAAAAAGAAATTGTATGTGTATATATGAGAATGTAAGAAAAAGAAATAGAAAAATAGAAAAAGAGAAAGCAATGAAAGGGGACAAAAATGCCCCAAGACAAATTGATAATAACAATGCATATGGAATGTGAATTGGAAAAAAATGCATGAGTATGCAAAAAAAAAGTGAAACTCAAGGGTAGCTAGGTAATGTATTATATTTGTATAGGTTGTTCTATGTGTCTAGTGGGATTCTAGGTTAATCAAGGACTCAAATTTTAAGCTCACTTGGCCATATACATCCTTACCTTCACCCTAGCCCCATTACAACCCATGAATAAGACCTCATGATACTTGTAAGCATGCATTAAGTAATTGTTGATTGTTAGATGAAAGACAAATCTTGGAAAGCATGATTAGGAGAGGATTGAGTGACGAACCCTATACACTCAAATGAATAGAGCGGATACACTTCCGGTAAGGGTTCGATGCTCAACTCCTTGTTCCTGACTTTCACAAGCATTCATCTAGCAAGTTATATACACTTCATGTTGATGTTCAATTTGCTATGATTCATGAACTACATAGAATTTTCACCCCGTATGCTCATATGTGTTCTTGGAGGATAGATTTACCCTTGACCAAGTAGATAGATGATTTTACTTTAGTTGCATGCATTCATTTAGGAAATTTGCATTGCATAAACACTTTCTTACCATGATCTTTGGTCTTTTAATTTTAAGCATGAAGACATGCTTGGTCTAAGTATGGAGAGATTTGATAAACCCCAATTTTGTGGTTTATATTGTGTAGAATTTGGGGGGTTTTGTCAATATTTCTCACACTTATTCACAAGAATTGCATGATTTTGTGTTCTCTTCCTAATTTTGATTCATGATGAAAAACATGCTTATTTTGCCTTAGAATTGCTATATTTTAATCCTCTTTTATTGTCATTCGATGCTGTGATATATTTGTTGAGTGATTTAAGGAATTATCGGACAAGAATGGCCTAGAAGAGAGAAAAAAAGCATGCACAAGAGGAAGGAACATGAAAGGATTTTGGGAAATTTGCAAAGGGCGCGCATGCGCACGCGTCCATTAGGAAAGCCGGAAGCGGCACGCAAGGATGGACGCATCCATGCGGATCAGAGAAATTCCATCGACACGCACGCGCACATGGCGAGCATGTGTGGATCAAAAAGCAATCGGCGCGCATGCATGCATGGCGTGCACGCGTGGGAAGCTGCACGTGACCTCATTAAAGAAAATCATGCCTGGTGATTTCTAAGGCTCATCAGGCCCAATTTCAAGTTGTTTCTGCATGGAAAAGACCCAAGGATACTAGGGGGAAAGGGGGGGATCATTCATTTTACACTTAGACACAATTTTTAGCTAGTTTTTTGTTCTTGTTCTTCTAGAGAGAGAAACCTTTGTTCCTCTCTAGATCTAGTTTTAATTTGATATTCCCTTATAGAATTCTGAATTGGATCTTGTTAATTACTAGTTTTGATTGTTTACTTTGAATTCCTTAGTATAATTTTTCCTATATCTTGTGTTAGTTTTATGAATTCTTGTCAATTGTCATTTTATACCCATTTCATGAATGTTGTGAATCTTGACTTGTTAATGCTACATTGATGATTTCTATGGTTAATTGTGTTGTTTGAAGGATTGTATGTTGATAATTGTTAGTGGGTACTTGTTAGTTTCAATTTAATTGCAATTTAAACATGTTTTTTATTAATGCTTACCATGTGTTTGATGAATTGTTTACTTTGATTATGGAGTAGTTCTCTTTACTCTTGGCCTAGGCTAAGGGAATTGGGTAAACTTGAGTCATTGAGTCTAATGGATTTGATGATTTGGGAACCCTTAGTGGTCAATTTGATAGCCATTGACACTAACCTACTACTAAGCCAATTAGTAGTGAGTTTAGACCTTATGGGTTGATGTTGACTAAACCATTTAACGTACTTCAAGTATAGAAGTAGACTTAATGAGTTTGGTTCCTCATAATTATCAAGATATGGTTATTAGACAAGGATAGTGACCCCAATTCCCATGCCTAGCCAAGAGTTGCTTTTATTATTCATATTTGAAAACCCAAATTTTAATTGTCTTATCTTATTCATAGTTATTGTTTAGTTTTAGAGTGGAATTATATTGAATGTTATCTTATTAATTTGGAATTGCTCACATCTTGCTTAGTTATTTGAATAGTTCTTGCATTTCAAGATTACTTGCTTGTTAAGATTCTTATTTTAATTTCTTGCTCATGACTTACAACCTCAGATTTCTAACCAATGTTGAGCACATGTTTGCACATTCCTTGTGAGACGACCCAAGGTTTGAATACTTCGGTTACTTTTATTGGGGTTGAACTTGTGACAACTAAATCCCCTTCTAAATTTGATCCTCGAAGATTGTTGTTGGTAGAGCTATACTTGCAACGGGACTTTATTGAAAAATTCTATTCCGACATAGTCTCTTGAGGTGCATCACGTCCATAGGGTTATCCCATTTTTGAATCGATGCAGACGTGCACAGTGCACTTCTGCGTGCTTTGATGAATTTAGGGATAGACGCGGGAGCGTCTTTTGCGCTCACGCGACACTGGGAAAATTGGTGAAGATGCATGCACGTACTGAACGCGTCCGCGTGCTACGAGTTGGGCTGAAGGCTCAAAGCCAGCCCAGAACTAGCACAAGTCTCGGGTCTTTGGCCTGGAAATGGTTTTGGCAAATTGGCGTGCACGCGCCATGTGCGCGGGCGCGCGCATATAGAAAATAAGACAATCGACGCGTGTGTACGCACGCGTACACGCAATTGTGAAATTGGCCCATCTTTTGCGCAAGATTGGCCCAACTCTCTGGAAAGAGTATGGGCCTACATATACGTTTGGGCGTGCACGTGCACAGTGTGCGTGCGCGTCCTTGACACTTTCTTTTTTTCAATCAAAAAAGGCAAAAACAGCTTAAACCCCTTTCTAACACTCCCTACAACTCAAAATTAACTCCAAAAACACAAAATGACAACAGTCTTTTTTTTTTTGGCTTTTTGAGGATTTTCAAACATAACAAGGGTTACTTGTCCCACAAGCAACCTACAACCAATTTATTGAACCAAGTATATGGAAAGAAAACTACCTACAATGGTAACTCAATTCACTTTTTAATCAAAATTGCAAGGGAGTTAAAAGAGTTTACCATTGTGGGGTGTCTTCCACCTAGAACTTTTAGTTTAAGTCCTTAAGTTGGACATTTGGGAAGCTCTTTGTCATGGTGGCTTATGCTTGTACTCATCCTTGAATCTCCAAGGATCATTGTTCCTCACATGGTAGTCAGAAATTCCATCCAAATTCACCATGCTTGGGCAAAGTTCTTCCCAAGATATGAGCTTCTACCGCAGGGCTACATGCTTCAATCCGGGATCCCATATCTTGTTCTCACACCCATCTTCTAGTTGATTGTCATGATTCTTCTATCCGGGTGGTTGGCAAGTAGAATAAGAAGAATTCTCTCTAGCATAGCAAGCCTTCTTCCTAGATCAACATAAAGTAGCATCCTTCCAACCCTGGCCCCTATTCCTTGGAGGCTTGACCCCAATGGGCCTAATTCCTAACTTCCATCCACTACACAACTCCCTTTTACTCTTGATTCTACAAAGAGATCTAAGTTGTCCATCCGTTTCAATCAATCCATATTCAAGTGAGAAAGTAAAGTTTGAAGATAAGAATTTTACCCACTTGAATGTCACGTTGCCAATAGGAGTAATCAATTCCTTGAGACTCCTCCCATCTTTATTGGTTCCATCCTTGGTACATGTTGTCATTAAAGTCCGTATTTTCTACAACACAATTAGAACCAAACTCATAGCCAAAGTGAGAATTCATGATAGCGAGAGAAAATGAAAACAAAATCAAATAAGAAGAAAGGAAATTAAATCCTAAAACTAGCAAGAACTAACAAAGAGTCAAAAGGCAAACATATTCACAATATTCACATATATACAATAACCAATAACACAATACCATTGCAACTCCCCGGCAACGGCGCCATTTTAATGAGAGGACTTTTGACGGTTTAGAATTTCACAAATGAAAGCTCGTTGCAATATAGTTTCTAAACCAACATTAACGAGCTATAGAGAATGTCCATCCTTTTTTCTTAGATGTGAATGACGAGCCTGCCTTTCCACTTTGGTGGCAAGAGAACCTTGTAGTGGCTAAGTATACCCTAGAGAGTCTGGATGAGGTGGAGCAGGCATTCATGGGCGTGTTGGAGGAGCATTGGGGTGGGGCTCCCCACTAGGACACGAAGAAGTTCATAGGGGATCCCAGCCTTCTCCGGTCTGAGTTAGGTAGTATCCGACATCTTGTTCTACTTCTGAATCTATTTTGTTGCATTTCTGAAGATATTTGTATTTTCTTTGTTTTCAGAGATGGCTTCGGGTTCTGACTCCATGACTCTGGCCGCTCAGAACCTCCAGAGGAAGGCGGTCGAGGAGGGTTCCTCTCAGCTTCCTCCGAAGTAGCCGGTCACTATCTCTCAGGGTGCCAGGAAGGTTATCCCTACTCCTCAAGTTCATTTGGTTTCTTCTGATCCACCTTTAGAGGAACATATTCCTTCTTCTCCTCTGGGTCCTGCTCCTAAGAAGTAGAAGACGTCTGGTTTGATTGATATTACCGATGCAAACTTTGATGGCCTGGCTTGGAGTGAGGATTACGTTATGCCCTATGCCTCTGCTCCTACTAATGATCTATCTATCCATAAGTACTTTCGATGTATGGTTCACAGTTGTGTTAAGATGGCTGATCTGCAAGCCATTTTGGCGAGGGAGTTTGAGAAATCTCCTCTTAATCCCACCAGTTCTTTTCTGGGTAGTGCCAAGGCTGAGTTTGAGATAGTTAGCAAGCTGAAGGCTGAGCTGGAGGAGAGGGTTACTGCTTTGGAGTCCTCTTTAGAGAAGAAGAAGACCCGAGCCACTAAGGCGGAGGCCGCTTCCAAGCTGGCAGAAGAGATGGCGAAGAAGGTCAAGGACAGCTAACTTTGGGCTTATGGTGAACTTTTAGATGTGAATGAGGGATCCAGTCAGTGCATGATGATTATGCCGAGTTGCAAGGTCATGTGGTAAGTGGGATGGCTCAGATGTATGAGAACTTGAAGGACAAGGTCTGCATTCTGGCCCCCAACCTCGATCTCACCTTATTCAGCATGGATAATGTAGTTGTAGATGGGAAGATTGTCCCTGCCGTGGATGAGGATGAGGTCCATGTTCCTGATTTTCAGGTGAAGGCTGCCCCGGCCTCCTCTGCCAAGGTTCCCCGACCTATGGCTGATCCTGACATGGAGATTTTGAACCAGGCTGATGGAACCGTTGGGGCAGTTTCGATTTTTGTGATTCCTCCTTCTCCCACCGATGTGGTGACCGGTGAGAAGCTTGACTCTCTGTGATCTTTGCTTTTGAAAACTTTATTTTGTGCAGCATTTTGATGTGGCCCAGTTTGTGGGTCTTAAATATTTTGTTTGTAATGACTTGTAGTCTTTTTCTAGCTTGCGGCGGTAGTTTACGGTTAAAACACTTTGCATTTTAGTTGCCCCGGGCAACTGTTAAATTTAATATTTAAATTCAAACTTTTTGGCTATTTTTTTAGTTCAGCCGGCCTTCCTTAAGTAATGTTTGTGACGAACTTTACCTTAAAATAAGCAATGCTTTTACCACACCAAACTTAGAATGTTGCTTGCCCTCGAGCAAAAGAAGAAAGAATAGATGAAGAAGGAGATGTGGAAAAACTAGGATTATGAGGAAGGAAGGTGGGGATCCTGTGGGGTTCACAGATCCTGAGATGATCCTGTGAGGTTCACAGATCTTGAGGTGTCAAGGATTTACATCCCTGCACCAATTAGGCATGTAAAATGCCTTTGCATGCAATTCTGGCGTTTAAACGCCGAATTGATGCTTGTTCTGGGCGTTCAGCGCCCAGATGCTTGTTTCTGGCGTTCAGCGCCAGCTCTTCCTCAGTGTGCATTTCTGGCGTCTGAGCGCCAGGATGCTGCTTGTTTCTGGTGTTCAGCGCCAGATCCATGCTCTGTTCTGGCGTTGAACGCCAGCCAGATGCTCCTTACTGGCGTTTAAACGCCAGTAAGTCCTTCCTCCAGGGTGTGATTTTTCTTCTGCTGTTTTTGATTCTGTTTTCAATTTTTTGATTTATTTTGTGACTCCACATGATCATGAACCTAATAAAACATGAAATAACAATAAAAATAAATTAAAATTAGATAAACAAAAATTGGGTGGCCTCCCAACAAGCGCTTCTTTAATGTCAATAGCTTGACAGTGGGCTCTCATGGAGCCTCACAGATGTTTAGAGCATTGTTGAGACTCCCCAACACCAAACTTAGAGTTTGGATATGGGAGTTCAACACCAAACTTAGAGTTTGGTTGTGGCCTCCCAACACCAAACTTAGAGTTTGACTGTGGGGGCTCTGGTTGACTCTGTTTTGAGAGAAGCTTATTGTGCCTCTTTTCCATGTTTACAGAAAGATGTCCTTGAGTTTTAAACTCAAGGGAGTCCTCATTCAATTGAAGGACTAGTTCACCTCTGTTAACATCAATCATAGCTCTTGCTGTGGCTAGGAAGGGTCTTCCAAGGATGATGGATTCATCCTCATCCTTCCCAATATCTAGGATTATGAAATCAGCAGGGATGTAAAGGCCTTCAACGTTTACTAATATGTCCTCTACTTGTCCATAAGCCTGTTTTCTGGAATTGTCTGCCATCTCTAATGAGATTTTAGCAGCTTGTACCTCAAAGATTCCCAGTTTCTCCATTACAGAGAGTGGCATGAGGTTTATTCCTGACCCAAGATCACATAGAGCCTTCTCAAAGGTCATGGTGCCTATGGTACAAGGTATCAGGAACTTTCCAGGATCCTATTTCTTCTGAGGCAATCTCAGTTGATCCAATGCATTTAGTTCATTGGTGAACAGGGGAGGTTCATCTCCCCAAGTCTCATTACCAAATAAATTGGCATTCAGCTTCATGATTGCACCAAGGAACTTGGCAACTTGCTATTCAGTAACATCATCATTCTCTTCAGAAGAAGAATATTCATCAGAGCTCATGAAGGGCGTAAGGAGGTTTAATGGAATCTCTATGGTCTCTAGATGAGTCTCAGATTCCTTTGGTTCCTCAGAGGGACACTCCTTGTTGATCACTGGACGTCCCAAGAGGTCTTCCTCCTTGGGATTCACATCCTCCCCTTCCTCTCTAGGTTCGGCCATGTTGACTATGTCAATGGCCTTGCACTCTCCTTTTGGATTTTCTTCTGTATTGCTTAGGAGAGTACTAGGAGGGGTTTCAGTGATCTTTTTACTCAGCTGGCCCACTTGTGCCTCCAAATTTCTAATGGAGGACCTTGTTTCATTCATGAAACTCAGAGTGGCCTTAGATAGATCAGAGACTAAATTTGCTAAATTAGAGGTATTTTGTTCAGAGTTCTCTGTCTGTTGCTGAGTGGATGATGGAAAAAGCTTGCTATTGCTAAACCTGTTTCTTCCACCATTATTAAAGCCTTGTTGAGGCTTTTGTTGATCCTTCCATGAGAGATTTGGGTGATTTCTCCGTGAGGGATTATAGGTGTTTCCATATGGTTCACCCATGTAATTTACCTCTGCTATTGCAGGGTTTTCAGGATCATAAGCTTCTTCTTCAGAAGATGCCTCTCGAGTACTGTTGGATGCAGCTTGCATTCCATTCAGACTCTGAGAAATCATATTGACTTGCTTAGTCAATATTTTATTCTGAGCCAATATGGCATTCAGAGTATCAATTTCAAGAACTCCCTTCTTCTGAGGTGTCCCATTACTCACAGGATTCCTCTCAGAAGTGTACATAAACTGGTTATTAGCAACCATGTCAATGAGTTCTTGAGCTTCTGCAGGCATTTTCTTTAGGTGAATGGATCCACCTGCAGAAGTATCCAATGACATCTTAGCTAATTCAGACAGACCATCATAGAATATATCCAGGATGGTCCATTCTGAAAGCATGTCAGAAGGACACTTTTTGGTGAGTTGCTTATATCTCTCCCAAGCTTCATAGAGGGATTCACCTTCTTTCTGTCTGAAGGTTTAAACATCCACTCTAAGCTTACTCAGCTTTTGGGGAGGAAAGAACTTGGCTAAGAAAGCCGTGACCAGCTTATCCCAAGAGTTCAGGCTATCTTTGGGTTGAGAGTCCAACCACACTCTAGCTCTATCTCTTATAGCAAAAAGGAAAAGCATGAGCCTGTAGACTTCAGAATCTACTCCATTAGTCTTAACAGTATCATAGATCTGCAAGAATTCAGTTAAGAACTGAAAAGGATCTTCAGATGGAAGTCCATGAAACTTGCAATTTTGCTGCATTAGAGAAACTAATTGAGGTTTCAGCTCAAAATTGTTTGCTCCAATAGCAGGGATGGAGATGCTTCTTCCATGGAAATTGGAATTAGGTGCAGTAAAGTCACCAAGCATCCTCCTTGCATTATTATTATTTTCGGCTGCCATATCCTCTTTCTGTTTGAAAATTTCTGTAAGGTTATCTCTGGATTGTTGTATTTTAGCTTCTCTTAGTTTCCTTTTCAGAGTCCTTTTCAGGTTCAGGATCTGCTTCAACAAGAATTTTCTTGTCCTTGCTCCTGCTCATATGAAAAAGAGGGAACAGAAAAATAATAATAATAGGGAAGAAGAAAAACTCGAACACAGAGAGGGAGGTAGTGTTCAAATTTTTGGATGGGAGAGAAGTGTTAGAAGATGAATAAATAAAAAGAAGGAGATGAGAGAGAAGGATTTTCGAAAATTATTTTTGAAAAATGGTTAGTGATTTTCGAAAATTAAAAGAAGAAATATTAAAAATAAAATTTGAAACAATTAGTTAATTAAAAAGAATTTTTGAAAAAGAGGGAAGAGATTTTCGAAAATTAGAGGGAGAGAGTTAGTTAGGTAGTTTTGAAAAAGATAAGAAACAAACAAAAAGTTAGTTAGTTAGTTGAAACAAATTTGAAAATCAATTTTGAAAAGATAAGAAGATAAGAAGTTAGAAAAGATATTTTAAAATCAAAATTTTGAAAAAGATATGTTTTAAAAAGATATGATAGAAAAGATATGATTTTGAAAAAGATAAGATAAAAAGATATTTTTGAAAAGATATGATTGAAATTAGTTTTGAAAAAGATTTGATTTTTAAAATCACAATTAATGACTTGATTCACAAGAAATCACAAGATATGATTCTAGAATTTAAAGTTTGAATCTTTCTTCACAAGCAAGTAACAAACATGAAATTTTTGAATCAAAACATTAATTAATGAGAAAATTTTCGAAAATTATAAGATAAAATTAAGAAAAGATTTTTGAAAAATAACTTTTTTTTTTAAATTTTCGAAAATGACTACGAAAAATGAAAAAGATAAGATTTTTGAAAAAGATTTTGAAAAAGATAAGATTTTTAAATTGAAAATTTGATTTGACTCTTAAAAACAACTAGATTTTAAAATTTTTTGAAAAAGTCAATCCAAATTTTCGAAATTTATGAGTGAAAAAGGGAAAGATATTTTTTTTTATTTTTGAATTTTTAATGATGAGAGAGAAAAACATGAAATTGATGCAATGCATGAAAGTTATGGATCAAAACAATGAATGTATGCAAGAATGCTATGAATGTCAAGATGAACACCAAGAACACTTTGAAGATCATGATGAACATCAAGAACATATTTTTGAAAAATTTTCAATGCAAAGAAAACATGCAAGACACCAAACTTAGAAATCTTTCACGTTCAGACACTATGAATGCAAAAATGCACATGAAAAACAAGAAAAGACACAAAACAAGAAAATATGAAGATCAAACAAGAAGACTGGCCAGTAACAACTTAAAGATCATGAAGAACACTATGAATGCATGAATGCATGAATTTTTGAAAAATGCAGAGAATTTTTTAGAAAAAATGCAATTGACATCAAACTTGAAATTGACTCAAGACTCAAATAAGAAACACAAAATATTTTTGATTTTTATGATTTTATGATTTTTTTTGGATTTTTCGAAAATTAATGTGAAAAAGAAAAATAAGGATTCCAAAATTTTTAATGTGAATTCCAGGAATCTTGCATTCTTAGTCTAAAGCTCCAATCTCAGGGTTAGATATGGCTTAATAGCCAGTCAAGCTTTAGCATGTAAATCAGGTGGATCAGGAACAGCAGCAGGTGGATTAGCAACAACTAGCTTGCTCTTGATAATGTTGGGTTGGAAGCCCCAGTCCAAATGAATTTAGACATGGCTTTACAGCCAGTCAGGCTTCAACATGCTTCATGAAATACTAGAATTCATTCTTAAAAAAATTTAGAATAATTTTCGAAAACAGATGAGAAATTTTTGAAAGAATTTTTTTGAAAAATTTTTGAAAATAAAACAAAAAGAAAATTACCTAATCTGAGCAACAAGATGAACCGTCAGTTGTCCAAACTCGAACAATCCCTGGCAACGGCGCCAAAAACTTGATACATGCGAAATTGTTACTCTGAGATTGTAAAATTTGTTGTTCGTTCTCTCCGTGGCATGGCGCCAATAACTGGTGCACAATACCATGGTCCAAACATAACTTCACAACTTCGCACAACTAACCAATAAGTGCACTGGGTTGTCCAACTAATAAAACCTTACGTGAGTAAGGGTCAATTCCACGGAGATTGTCGGTATGAAGCAAGCTATGGTCACCTTGTAAATCTCAGTCAGGAGGATATCAAATAGTTATGGAGTTTTCGAAAATAAATAATAAATAAATAGAAAATAAATATAGAAATACTTATGTAATTCATTGGTTAGAATTTCAGATAAGCGTATAGAGATGCTTTCGTTCTTCTGAACTTCTGCTTTCCTGCTGTCTTCATCCAATCAGTCCTACTCCTTTCCATGGCAAGCTTTCTGTAAGGGAATCACCGTTGTCAATGGCTACATCCCATCCTCTTATGAAAAAGGTCCAAATGCTCTGTCACGGCACGGCTAATCATCTGAGGTTCTCGATCATACTGGAATAGGATTCACCCTCCTTTTGCGTCTGTCACTACGCCCAGCACTCGCGAGTTTGAAGATCGTCACAGCCATCCCTTCCCAGATCCTACTCGGAATACCACAGACAAGGTTTAGACTTTTCGGATCTCAGGAATGGCCATCCATGGGTTCTAACTTATACCACGAAGATTCTAATATCTCGGACTCGGTCTTCTGTATTAGATATCTAAGAGATACTCATTCTAGCTTGGTTGCATGTAGAACAGAAGTGTTTGTCAGGCACGCGTTCATAAGTGAGAATGATGATGAGCGTCACATAATCATCACATTCATCATGTTCTTGGGTGCGAATGGATATCTTAGAAGCAGAATAAGTTGAATTGAGTAGAAAACTGTAGTACTTTGCATTAATTCATGAGGAACAGCAGAGCTCCACACCTTAATCTATGGAGTGTAGAAACTCTACCGTTGAAAATACATAAGTGAAAGGTTCAGGCATGGCCGAGAGGCCAGCCCCAAAAACGTTATCACAGGATCAAAAATACAATCCACGATCTTCCAAAGATGTTCCAAAGATGTCTAATACAATAGTAAAAAGTCCTATTTATACTAAACGAGTTACTAGGGTTTACAGAAGTAAGTAATTGATGCATAAATCCACTTCTGGGGCCCACTTGGTGTGTGCTTGGGATGAGCTTGAATGTTACACGTGCAGAGGCTCTTTTTGGAGTTGAACGCCAGGTTGTAACGTGTTTCTGGCGTTCAACTCTGGTTCGTGACGTGTTTCTGGCGTTTAACTCCAGACTGCAGCGTAGAACTGGCGTTCAAGGCCCTTTTGCGTCATCTAAACTCGGCCAAAGTATGGACTATTATATGTTGCTGAAAAGCCCTGGATGTGTACTTTCCAAAACAATTGGAAGCACGCCATTTTGAGTTCTGTATCTCCAGAAAATTCACTTTGAGTGCAGGGAGGTCAGAATCCAACAGCATCAGCAGTCCTTCTTCTACCTCTGAATCTGATTTTTGCTCAAGTCCCTCAATTTCAGCTAGAAAATATCTGAAATCACAGAAAAACACACAAACTCATAGTAAAGTCCAGAAATGTGAATTTAACATAAAAACTAATAAAAATATCCCTAAAAGTAACTAGATCCTACTAAAAACATACTAAAAATAATGCCAAAAAGTGTATAAATTATCCGCTCATCACCTCCCTACACTTAGAATCGAGCATCGTCCTCGATGCTACTGCTCTGGCTCATGGTGAGGGCCAACTGTCATGTCTGGCTGGGTCTCAGGCTGTGGCTCCTCAGGTGGCTGCTGAACCTCCAGAGTAGCCTTTGTTTGCGGTGGTGCCTCTGTCTGAGCTGGCTCTGCCTCATGCTCCTCAGCATGCTCCTCCTGTTATGCAGAAGAGTCAGGAAGAGGGGGCAACTCAATGCCCAATGCCACAAACATCTGATCCATCCTGTCCAGGTGTCGTATAATGCGGCGCTCACTGCGCTCCATAAAGCGGATCAGGTGCTGGACTAGAAGGTAAGTCGGTTGAGGTGCTGCTGGTTGTGTAGTGGATGCTGATGGTGCTGATGGTGCTGCTACAGCTGATGAAGAAGAAGGTCTGGCTGCTGCTGCTCTGGCTCTAGACGAGCGCTGGGATAAGGGCTTCTCGTTCACCCATGTCCCCCACGGAATGAACTCCTCATTTTCGTCATCCGGGGATGGTGATATATCATCCGCCAACCATGGGGTACCAGCCAGCTGTGCCATTTGAGTGAAGTATACCTCTTTCCCCTCCATAACACATCCAATCAGGATGAGCATGTCCACCGGGATCTCTGTGAAATGAGTGATAGGCATGACGTAGTGGGCAAAGATCTGATGCCACGTCCTGGCCTCCCTCAAAAGATGAATAAACACCATTGGTGCACGAAATTGTGATCTCCAGGCTCGAACAAATCCTGGTAATGGCTCCAAAGCTTGGTGCTCTGATCTTAATTCATGATTGTCACAACTTCGATACAACTAACCAGCAAGTGCACTGGGTCGTCCAAGTAATACCTTACGTGAGTAAGGGTCGAATCCCACGGAGATTGTTGGTATGAAGCAAGCTATGGTCACCTTGTAAATCTCAGTCAGGCAGATATAAAGTGATAATGGTGTTTTCGAATATTAAATAATAAAATAGGGATAGAGATACTTATGTAAATCATTGGTAGGAATTTCAGATAAGCGAATGGAGATGCTTTTCGTTCCTCTGAAACTCTGCTTTCCTGCTATCTTCATCCAATCAGTCTTACTCCTTTCCATGGCTGGCTTTATGCAAGGGCTTCACCATTGTCAGTGGCTACATCCCCTCCTCTCAGTGAAAGATATGCTCACATGCTCTGTCACAGCACGGCCATTCATCTGTCGGTTCTCGATCATGCTGGAATAGGATTCACCCTCCTTTTGCGTCTGTCACTAACGCCCAGCACTCGCGAGTTTGAAGCTCGTCACAGTCATTCAATCATTGAATCCTACTCGGAATACCACAGACAAGGTTTAGACTTTCCAGATTCTCTTGAATGCCGCCATCATTCTAGCTTACGCCACGAAGATTCTGGTTAGGAGATCTAAGAGATACTCATTCTAGCTTAATTCATGTAGAACAGAAGTGTTTGTCAGGCACGCGTTCATAAGGGGGAAGGATGATGGGCATCACACATAATCATCACCTTCATCACGTTCTTGGGTGCGAATGGATATCTTAGAAGCAAAATAAGATGAATTGAATAGAAAACAGCAGTACTTTGCATTAATCTTTGAGGAACAGTAGAGCTCCACACCTTAATCTATGGAGTGTAGAAACTCTACCGTTGAAAATACATAAGTGAAGGTCCAGGCATGGCCGAGATGGCCAGCCCCCTAAGATGAACAATGGAATAAAACTGAGACCAAAGATGCCTAATACAATAGTAAGAGGTCCTATTTATAATAAACTAGCTACTAGGGTTTACATGAGTAAGTATTTGATGTATAAATCCACTTCCGGGGCCCACTTGGTGTGTGTTTGGGCTGAGCTTAAGTGTTGCACGTGCAGAGGCCATTTGTGGAGTTGAACGCCAGTTTTTGTGCCAGTTTGGGCGTTCAACTCTGGTTTTGGATCCTTTTCTGGCGCTGGATGCCAGATTTGGGTAGAAAGCTGGCGTTGAACGCCAGTTTACATCGTCAATTCTTGGCCAAAGTATGGACTATAATATATTGATGGAAAGCCCTGGATGTCCACTTTCCAACGCAATTGAAAGCGCGCTATTTCGAGTTCTGTAGCTCCAGAAAATCCACTTTGAGTGTAGGGAGGTCAGAATCCAACAGCATCAGCAGTCCTTTTTCAACCTCTGAATCTGATTTCTGCTCAAGTCCCTCAATTTCAGCCAGAAAATACCTGAAATCACAGAAAAACACACAAACTCATAGTAAAGTCCAGAAATGTGAATTTAACATAAAAACTAATGAAAACATCCCTAAAAGTGACTAGATCCTACTAAAAACATACTAAAAACAATGTCAAAAAGCGTATAAATTATCCGCTCATCACAACACCAAACTTAAATTGTTGCTTGTCCCCAAGCAACTGAAAATCAAATAGGAAAAAAAGAAGAGAATATACTATAAATTCCAAACTATCAATGAAACATAGCTCCAATCATATGAGCGGGACTTATAGCTTTTTGCCTCTTGAATAGTTTTGGCATCTCACTTTATCCATTGAGGTTCAGAATGATTGGCATCTATAGGAACTTCAGATTTCGAATAGTGTTATTGATTCTCCTAGTTCAGTATGATGATTCTTGAACACAGCTTCTTTATGAGTCTTGGTCGTGGCCCTAAGCACTTTGTTTTCCAGTATTACCACCGGATACATAAATGCCACAGACACATAGTTGGGTGAACCTTTTCAGATTGTGACTCAGCTTTGCTAAAGTCCCCAATTAGAGGTGTCCAGGGTTCTTAAGCACACTCTTTTTTTTTGCTTTGGACCTTGACTTTAACCGCTCAGTCTCAAGTTTTCACTTGACACCTACACGCCACAAGCACATGGTTAGGGACAGCTTGGTTTAGCCGTTTAGACCAGGATTTTATTCCTTTAGGCCCTCCTATCCACTGATGCTCAAAGCCTTGGGATCCTTTTTATTTGCCTTTGCCTTTTGGTTTTAAGGGTTATTGGCTTTTTGCTCTTTCCTCTTGGTTTTAAGAGCTTTGGCTTTTTCTGCTTGCTTTTTCTTTTTCTTTCTATTTTTTTTTCGCCTATTTTTTTTTTTCTGCAAGCTTTGTTCTTTGCTGCTTTTTCTTGCTTCAAGAATCATTTTTATGATTTTTCAGATTATCAAATAACATGTCTCCTAGTCATCATTCTTTCAAGAGCCAACATATTTAACATTCTTAAACAACAACTTCAAAAGACATATGCACTGTTCAAGCATACATTCAGAAAACAAGAAGCATTGTCACCACATCAATATAATTAAACTAAGTTCAAGGATAAATTTGAAACTCATGTACTTCTTGTTCTTTTGAATTAAAACATTTTTCATTTAAGAGAGGTGATGGATTCATAGGACATTTATAACTTTAAGACAAAGTTACTAACTACTAATGATCATGTAATGAAGACACAAACATAGATAAGCATATAACATAGAAAACGAAAAGCAGAAGAATTAAGAACAAGGAATGAATCCACCTTAGTAATGGTGGCATTTCCTTCTTGAGGAATCAATGATGTCCTTGAGCTCTTCTATGTCTCTTCCTTGCCTTTGTTGCTCCTCTTTTAGTGCTTTTAGATCTTCTCTGATTTCATGAAGGATGATGGAGTGCTCTTGATGTTCCACCCTTAGTTGCTTCCAATAATTGTGTGGAAGAAAATGTATCCCTTGAGGTATCTCAGGGATCTCTTGATTTGCAGTCAAATGTTCTACCACTGAGCTATAGACCCTTGATGGAAGCTTTTGTCTTCCCTTTCCTCTTTCTAGAGGTTTCTCTGGCCTTAGGTGCCATCAATGGTTATGGAAAAAACAAAAAAGCTATGCTTTTACCACACCAAACTTAGAATGTTGCTCGCCCTCGAGCAAAAGAAGAAAGAATAGAAGAATAAGAAGAAGATATGGAGGAGATGGATGGGAGTGTGTATTCGGCCATATGGGTGGGATTGGGTGGGAGAGAGATGTTGAATTTTTTAAGGTAGTGGGTGTATGGATGTGAGTGGTAAATGGAAAAAAAGAAGGGATGATCATGAATGGAAAGAGAGATGATGAGGTAGGTGGGGATCCTGTGGGGTCCACAGATCCTGAGATGATCCTGTGGGGTCCACAGATCCTGAGGTGTCAAGGCATTTACATCCCTGCACCAATTTAGGCATGTAAAATGCCCTTGCACACAACTCTGGGCGTTCAGCGCCAGGTTGGTGCCCATTTTGGGCGTTCAACGCCCCTTTGCTGCCATTTCTGGCGTTGAACGCCAGAACCATGCTTGTTCTGGGCGTTCAGCGCCAGGATGCTCCCATTCTGGGCGTTCAGCGCCAGAACTATGCTCTGTTCTGGCGTTTGAACGCCAGACAGATGCTCCTCTAGGGTGTGATTTTTCTTCTGCTGTTTTTGATTCCGTTTTCAATTTTTATATTTATTTTATGACTCCTCATGATCATGAACCTATAAAGACACATAACTAAGAAAAATATAGTTAGATAAATAAACATTAGGTTGCCTCCCAATAAGCGCTTCTTTAATGTCAATAGCTTGACAGTGGGCTCTCATGGAGCCTCACAGATGTGCAGAGCTTTGTTGAGACTCTCCAACACCAAACTTAGAGTTTGGATATGGGAGTTCAACACCAAACTTAGAGTTTGGTTGTGGCCTCCCAACACCAAACTTAGGGTTTGACTGTGGGGGCTCTGGTTGACTCTGCTTGGAGAGAAGCTTTTTCTGCTTCCTCTCCATGGTTGCAGAGGGAGATCCTTGAGTTTTAAACACAAGGGAGTTCTCATTCCATTGAAGGAATATTTCACCTCTGTCAACATCAATCACAGCTCTTGCTGTGGCCAGGAAAGGTCTTCCTAGGATGATGGATTCATCCTCTTCCTTTCCAGTATCCAGGACTATGAAATCAGCAGGGATGTAAAGGCCTTCAACCTTTACTAACACGTCCTCTACTTGTCCATAAGCCTATTTTCTTGAGCTGTCTGCCATCTCTAATGAGATTTTAGCAGCTTGCACCCCATAGATTCCCAGTTTCTCTATTACAGATAGGGGCATGAGGTTTATTCCTGAACCAAGGTCACACAGAGCCTTAAAGATCATGGTGCCTATGGTACAGGGTATTATGAACTTTCCAGGATCCTATCTCTTCTGAGGCAATGTCAGTTGATCCAGATCACTTAGTTCATTGATGAACAAGGGAGGTTCAACTTCCCAAGTATCAATGCCAAATAATTTGGCATTTAGCTTCATGATTGCACCAAGAAACTTGGCAGTTTGCTCTTCAGTGACATCCTCATTCTCTTCAGAAGAGGAATACTCATCAGAGCTCATGAAGGGCATAAGGAGGTTCAATGGAATCTCTATGGTCTCTAGAAGAGCCTCAGAGTCCTTTGGTTCCTCAGAGGGAAGCCCCTTATTGATCACTGGACGTCCCAGGAGGTCCTCCTCCTTGGGATTCACGTCCTCTCCTCTCCTCAGAGGTTCGGCCATGGCGCTTATGTCAATGGCCTTGCACTCTCCTTTTGGGTTCTCTTCTGTATTGCTTGGGAGAGTACTAGGAGGGATTTCAGTGATCCTTTTACTCAGCTGGCCCACTTGTGCTTCCAGATTTCTAATGGAAGACCTTGTTTCATTCATGAAACTTACAGTGGCCTTAGATAGATCAGAGACTAGATTTGCTAAATTAGAAGTATTTTGTTCAGAGTTCTCTGTCTGTTGCTGAGTTGATGATGGAAAAGGCTTGCTGTTGCTAAACCTGTTTCTTCCACCATTATTAAAGCCTTGTTGGGGCTTTTGTTCCTTCCATGAGAAATTTGGATGATTTCTCCATGTTGAGTTATAGGTGTTTCCATAAGGTTCACCTAAGTAATTTACCTCTGCTATTGCAGGGTGCTCAGGATCATAAGCTTTTTCTTCAGGAGAAGCCTCTTGAGTACTGTTGGATGCAGCTTGCATTCCATGCAGACTCTGAGAGATCATATTGACCTGTTGGGTCAATATTTTGT
Organism: Arachis ipaensis; assembly: GCF_059453495.1. NCBI lineage: Eukaryota > Viridiplantae > Streptophyta > Magnoliopsida > Fabales > Fabaceae > Arachis > Arachis ipaensis. The sequence goes on along the minus strand of NC_142442.1, from coordinate 95,804,467 downwards.
TCTGAGCCAATATGGCATTCAGAGTATCAACTTCAAGAACTCCCTTCTTCATAGGCGTCCCATTGCTCACAGGATTCCTTTCAGAAGTGTACATGAACTGGTTATTAGCAACCATGTCAATGAGTTCTTGAGCTTCTGCAGGCGTTTTCTTTAGGTGAATGGATCCACCTGCAGAGGTATCCAATGACATCTTTGATAGCTCAGATAAACCATCATAGAATATATCCAGGATGGTCCATTCTGAAAGCATGTCAGAAGGACACTTTTTGGTCAACTGTTTGTATCTTTCCCAAGCTTCATAGAGGGATTCACCTTCTTTCTGTCTGAAGGTTTGAACATCAGCTCTAAGCTTGCTCAGCTTTTGAGGAGGAAAGTACTTGGCTAAGAAAGCCGTGACCAGCTTATCCCAAGAGTTCAGGCTGTCTTTGGGTTGAGAATCCAACCATAATCTAGCTCTGTCTCTTACAGCAAAAGGGAAAAGCATGAGCCTATAGACTTCAGGATCTACTCCATTAGTCTTAACAGTATCACATATCTGCAAGAATTCAGTCAAGAACTGAAAAGGATCTTCAGATGGAAGTCCATGAAACTTGCAGTTCTGCTGCATCAGAGAAACTAATTGAGGTTTCAGCTCAAAGTTGTTTGCTCCAATGGCAGGAATGGAGATGCTTCTTCCATGTAAATTGGAATTAGGTGCAGTATAGTCACCAAACATCTTCCTTACATTATTATTATTTTCGGCTGCCATCTCCTCTGCCTGTTCGAAAATTTCTTGAAAGGTTATCTCTGGATTGTTGTATTTTAGCTTCTCTTAATTTTCTCTTCAGAGTCCTTTCAGGTTCTGGATCTGCTTCCACAAGAATGTTCTTATCATTGCTCCTGCTCATATGACAAAGAAGAAGGCACAGAAAAATAATAATAATAATAGAGATCCTTTATACCACAGTATAGGGATCCCTTTGTGAGTGGAAGAAAAGAGGGGGAGACAAAGAATGTGATGTAAAGGAAGAAACACAACTGTACGGATGGAAGAGATGTGAGATGAGATGTTAGGATATGAATGAATAAATAGAATAGGATGGGGGAGGGATAATTTTCGAAAATTATTTTGAAAAAGAGTTAGTGATTTTTGAAAAATGGTTTTTGAAAAATGTTAGTAAATATTTTTTTTTCGAAATTTTTTTTTTGAAATCAAAAATAAAAATAAAAATAATTAGTTAATTAAAAAGAAATTTTTGAAAAAAGGGGGGAGATATTTTTGAAAATTAGAGAGAGAGAGTTAGTTAGGTAGTTTTGAAAAAGTTAAGAAACAAACAAAAAGTTAGTTAGTTAGTTGAAACAAATTTTGAAAAGATAAGAAGTTAGGAAGTTAGAAAAGATATTTTGAAAAGATATTTTTGAAAAAGATAAGATAAGAAGATATTTTTGAAAAGATATGATTGAAATTAGTTTTGAAAAAGATTTGATTTTTAAAATCACAATTAATGACTTGATTCATGAGAAATCACAAGATATGATTCTAGAACTTAAAGTTTGAATCTTTCTTAACAAGCAAGTAACAAACTTCAAATTTTTGAATCAAAACATTAATTGTTTATGTTATTTTCGAAAATTTGTGAAAAAATTAAGAAAAAGATTTTTGAAAAATATTTTTTGAATTTTCGAAAATAACTAAGAATTTTGAAAAAGATTTGATTTTTGAAAAAGATTTTGAAAAAGATAAGATTTTCAAATTGAAAATTTGATTTGACTCATAAGAAACAACTTGATTTTAAAAATTTTTGAAAAAGTCAATCCAAATTTTCGAATTTGATGAGAGAAAAAGGGAAAGATATTTTTTTTGATTTTTGAAATTTTTATGAAAAACATGAAAATTATGCAATGCATGAAATTTTTAGATCAAAACAATGAATGCATGCAAGAATGCTATGAATGTCAAGATGAACACCAAGAACACTATGAATGTCAAGATGAACATCATAGACACAATTTTGAAAAATTTTTAATGCAAAGAAATCATGCAAGACACCAAACTTAGAATTCTTTAATGCTTACGCACTAAGAATTCAAGAATGCATATGATAAACATGAAAAGACACAAAACAAAAAATCATCAAGATCAAACAAGAAGACTTACCAAGAACAACTTGAAGATCATGAAGAACACTATGGATGCATGATATTTTCGAAAAAAAATGCAAGATGCTTATGCAAGTGACACCAAACTTATGATATGACTCAAGACTCAAATAAGAAATACAAAATATTTTTGATTTTTATGATTTTCTAATTTTTTTGGATTTTTATTTTATATTTTTCGCATATTAAAAGAAAAAATAAGGATTCCAAAAATTTTTAATATGAATTCCAGGAATCTTGCCATGTTAGTCTAAAGCTTCAGTCCAGGAATTAGACATGGCTCACTAGCCAGCCAAGCTTTCAAAGAAAGCTCCGGTCCAAAATACTAGACATGGCCAATGGCCAGCCAAGCTTCAGCAGGTGATCATGGATCAGCAGCAGGTGGATGAGCAACAACTAAGTTGCTCTTTGATAACAAATTGCAAGCCTCAGTCCAAATGAATCTAGACATGGCTTTACAGCCAGCCAGGCTTCACATGCTTCATAAAACACTAGAATTCATTCTTAAAAATTTTGAATAAATTTATGAAAACATTTTTTTTTTCGAAAACAGATGAGAATATTTTGAAATATGTTTGAAAATTTTTTTTGAAAACAAAACAAAAAGAAAATTACCTAATCTGAGCAACAAGATGAACCGTCAGTTGTCCAAACTCAAACAATCCCCGGCAACGGCGCCAAAAACTTAGTGCACGAAATTGTGATCTCCAGGCTCGAACAAATCCTGGTAATGGCTCCAAAGCTTGGTGCTCTGATCTTAATTCATGATTGTCACAACTTCGATACAACTAACCAGCAAGTGCACTGGGTCGTCCAAGTAATACCTTACGTGAGTAAGGGTCGAATCCCACGGAGATTGTTGGTATGAAGCAAGCTATGGTCACCTTGTAAATCTCAGTCAGGCAGATATAAAGTGATAATGGTGTTTTCGAATATTAAATAATAAAATAGGGATAGAGATACTTATGTAAATCATTGGTAGGAATTTCACATAAGCGAATGGAGATGCTTTTCGTTCCTCTGAACCTCTGCTTTCCTGCTATCTTCATCCAATCAGTCTTACTCCTTTCCATGGCTGGCTTTTTGCAAGGGCATCACCGTTGTCAGTGGCTACATCCCCTCCTCTCAGTGAAAGATATGCTCACATGCTCTGTCACAGCACGGCCATTCATCTGTCGGTTCTCGATCATGCTGGAATAGGATTCACCCTCCTTTTGCGTCTGTCACTAACGCCCAACACTCGCGAGTTTGAAGCTCGTCACAGTCATTCAATCATTGAATCCTACTCGGAATACCAAAGACAAGGTTTAGACTTTCCGGATTCTCTTGAATGCCGCCATCATTCTAGCTTACGCCACGAAGATTCTGGTTAGGAGATCTAAGAGATACTCATTCTAGCTTAATTCATGTAGAACAGAAGTGTTTGTCAGGCACGCGTTCATAAGGGGGAAGGATGATGGGCGTCACACATAATCATCACCTTCATCACGTTCTTGGGTGCGAATGGATATCTTAGAAGCGAAATAAGATGAATTGAATAGAAAACAGTAGTATTTTGCATTAATCTTTGAGGAACAGCAGAGCTCCACACCTTAATCTATGGAGTGTAGAAACTCTACCGTTGAAAATACATAAGTGAAGGTCCAGGCATGGCCGAGATGGCCAGCCCCCTAAACGAGATCAATAGTCTCCTAAGATGAACAATGGAATAAAACTGAGACCAAAGATGCCTAATACAATAGTAAGAGGTCCTATTTATAATAAACTAGCTACTAGGGTTTACATGAGTAAGTATTTGATGTATAAATCCACTTCCGGGGCCCACTTGGTATGTGTTTGGGCTGAGCTTAAGTGTTGCACGTGCAGAGGCCATTTGTGGAGTTGAACGCCAGTTTTTGTGCCAGTTTGGGCGTTCAACTCTGGTTTTGGATCCTTTTCTGGCGCTAGATGCCAGATTTGGGTAGAATGCTGGCGTTGAACGCCAGTTTACGTCATCAATTCTTGGCCAAAGTATGGACTATTATATATTGCTGGAAAGCCCTGGATGTCTACTTTCCAACGCAATTCGAAGCGCGCCAGTTCGAGTTCTGTAGCTCCAGAAAATCCACTTTGAGTGCAGGGAGGTCAGAATCCAACAGCATCAGCAGTCCTTTTTCAACCCCTGAATCTGATTTCTGCTGAAGTCCCTCAATTTCAGCCAGAAAATACCTGAAATCACAGAAAAACACACAAACTCATAGTAAAGTCCAGAAATGTGAATTTAACATAAAAACTAATGAAAACATCCCTAAAAGTGACTAGATCCTACTAAAAACATACTAAAAACAATGTCAAAAAGCGTATAAATTATCCGCTCATCAACCATCCCCTTGGGCTTCCTGTTGTTAGCATCCATTACCCAAGGGGCATCCGGGGTGGCAATCACATCCCTCAGAGCATCATAATCAAAGGTCATGCAGTGTATTACCACATCTGCCTACTCAATAGCATCTGTATCGCGGGTCTTAGGTAGACAGTGAAGTATATCTTCTATGGAAGCCTCTGTAACCAACACTTGACCGCCTCGCAGGTGGACTAAATCCATGGTGTGTCTGAAGAAGTTACAGTAGAATTCGTTCACCCTGGATGAGTTTATCCTACCAAGCTCCCTCTTAATAAAACCCATGCCCATCCCCTCAAGTCAACGGGGAGGGCTAGTTTCTTTTCTATGTTCAAGTTCTATTTCCGATATGTAGGGAACTGGAGCTCGTAATAGAGGTTGGGGAACCCGTGAGCATCTGTAAGCGGAAGCTGTTGGTTAGCCCTGTCCTCGTCATTCAGAGGATTCTTTGCATAGTCATAGTAAGGCGACGGAGTGAAGGCTAGAGATTTCTTCCTTTTCTTTGAGGTGACCTTAGCTTTTCCTCTGTTGGCCATCCTGAAAAAGAGATATACAAGATATAAATAATTAAGGCACGTAGAGGAAAACAAAGCAAATAATGGCATATTCGGAAGGTAAGAGGATCGATAAGCAATCATGAAGTGAGTTAACAGCTAAGGATTCTTGGAATACAAGAAACAAAATTCAGAAATCAAACAAGGTCACAAACCAAGAATTCAAGCCATATTTGCACAATGCTTTGTTTATTAAGCCTAAACAAAGTCATACCCAAAAGATTGGTTAATGGGTTAATTTGAAAACAAAAAGAAAAGTTAGGTGGTTAATCAAGTTAGAGGTTGGAAAACCGGTTCAAAGGTTAGTGGTATGACGGTTGTTGGCTTAATTAAAAGGAATGCACAAAGTATGGAAGATAAGCACACTCACATTCATGAAGGAGATGCGGTCATTGATGATGAATATGAAATTTTGCATAAAAGCATATAAATGGGAAGCAAATCATCAATCAATGTCATGGTCACGAAGTTTGCAATAATTGGTGTTGAAAGAGTAAAGTATGCACTAGGTGTAGCCAAAAGCAAGTTGAAAACCATTTTGAAGTAAAAAAGGTTACACTAGTGAATACACCAAACACTGCAAGTGAATGAACCATATTCAAGAATTTGCAAGTTAAAGTCAAATGGTAAATTTAGTCTGAGTCAAAAGGCATTTGACTTAATCTTGGCATTGAAAGCACATGAAGGTTCACATAGATAAGTCAGGCAAGGGATTGGGTGACTCAGTGATCCGTCAAACAATTCCTTGAACTAACTATGTCAATGCATATCACGAAAAACACAAATAAGCACAGAAATGCCAACCCAAGCAACCTATTAAGTGAACTTGTTGAAGTCATGTAAAACTCAATTTGAAAAAGTGTCAAGTTCAATCCTTAGGTTGCAAGTTAGGAACAATACAATTTTCTAGAAATTTGGGCCGCATTCCGGCAGTAAATTGGATGTTCTCGGGTAGCAATTGGCAGCAAAAATCACATATGAATCCAAGAATGCAACAAGAATGATATAAGAATGGATTACATATATTCAGGCAGCATCAAACACAATCAGACAATGAATCTCAGCAAGGCAGCAGTAGGTAACAGCATGTAAAACATAAATCATCACAGCAACCATTATTTAGCAAAGCATATAACATATAGAAAGTAAACAAGAACGGAGCACTTATCAGTCCTAGAATCCTCTAACCACATCCTAACTACCTAACAGCATGCATTTCTATCTAACCTAACAAACAGAAATTAAACAACTATTCTAACAAAAATTAATAAACAGAACTAATAAAACAAACTACAGAACAGAGCAGAAGGAAGGGGGAAAGAAACCTGGCAGGAAAGTAAACAGAATTGGAAATGGTAGGGGGAAGGTGATGGAATCAGCGCTGCCCAGTAGTGGCGGCGGTTCGGTCGTGCTCGCGGTGCAGATGGTCGCGAGACAGGGGCGCCGAATAGAAGAACAGGGCAGAGGAAAAGGTGAGACACTGGGACAGGGATTGGATGAGGAAGGAGAAGAAGGTTGGTGGTGGTTGAAGGTTTACCGGTGACAATGGCGGTGGCTGAACGGAAAGCTGAGAGAGGAGAATGGTGAGAGAGGGTAGTGAATTGAGTGAATGAGAAAGAAAGGAAGAATGAGAGAAGATGGGAAGAGAGGTGATGGGGCGGCAGTCGACGGCGGCAAATGGAGGTTGCCGGACTGAGGGGTGGTGGTGGTTGAAAGAGCTTTGGAGGTTAGAGGGAGAGGGAGAGGAGACGTTAGAGAGGGGGAAGGGATAATGGACACCACTGCACTAGGGCTCATGTCCCTTGGGGTTATGGTTTTTGAATCCACACGTGCGCGTCCATGACGCGTGCGCGTGGATGGATGAGGAACATGATAGACGCGTAAGTGCGATATGCGCGCATGCGTGGGTAGAAAGGGTGCGCTTCGACGCGTACACGTATTGTACGCTTGAGCATGAATGAAGGTGGAGCGCACCGACGCGTACGCGTGATGTACGCGTCCGCGTGGGTCACAGATTGCGCAAGGAGCGCATTCCACGCACAGTGTGCGCATAACTCTCGGGTCCCATGTATTGGGGTTGCATTCAAAATATCGACGAGTGCGCGTACAGCGTGCGCACGCGTCCCTAACCCCTTTTTTTTGACATGTGAAAACAAAGACAGGGCACTCTTCTAATCTACAACAATTCTAAAATAATCAAAATTACAATTTAACAACAAATCTTTTTGGTTTTTGAAAAATTTTCAAATACAAAACAAACAAAACTTACACTTCAAGTAAAATATAATCTAACAACAACTATTCAAAAAAAAACATAAATCTAGCAAAAAATCTATCAATCAAAGCAAAATGTATAGGAGTATAGAAAATGAGAAAAACATCCTACAATGGCAACTCAACTCATTCATTGATTATATATACAAGAAAATGGAAAGAGTTTACCATGGTGGAGTGTCTCCCACCTAGCACTTTTATTTTAAGTCCTTAAGTTAGACATTTGGTGGAATCCTTGCTATGGTGGATTATGCTTGAATTCATCTCAGAATTTCGACCAATGTTTGCATCTCCAATGTCCACCAGGATCCCAAATTAGGCGCATAAAGCCTTCAAGTAAGCTTAAGTAAATGACAAGGCCCCAAGAGTTTTGATTATTGGAATGGATTCCGGGGTTCCAAACCTTGTTCTTGCACCCATCTTCTCGTTGACGACCATAGTTAAATTTTGGTGACAAGACTTGTGAATTCTCAATTAAGCATCCAAACATTCTCCTAGACCCATGCAATTTGGTTCTACTCCAACCATTGCTATTCAACTTCGAGCATGCAACCATCATGAAAGTAGAGTGATGTCTCCAACCACTACACAACTCTCTCCTACTCTTAACCCCACAAAGGGCTCTAAGTTGACCATCATTTTCAAGCAAACCATATTCAAGTGAGAAAGTAAAGCATAGGGATAGGAATTTTACCCACTTGAATGTTGTGTTGGATGATGGTGGCTTAGGGAGGACGACCTCCCCACACTTAGCCAATGCGAAATCCATTCCCTTGTGGTCTTCCTTTGCAACTTCCACTTCTTTGTAAGCTTCTTTAATTTCAATTTCTTGCTCACCAACTTCTTCTATACACCCCTCATTGCTCAAACCATGTGTCAGAGGTTGTGCACAATCCTCCTTGTCATCAATTTCAGAGCACAATGAGGGAGATTCATCAATTCCAAAAGACTCATTGGTTGATGTGGCATCATCTTCAATGATGGAGCTTGCTTCTTGCTCAACCTCTTCCTCTTAATAGCTTCCTTCCAATTCAATCTCTTCTTCATTGCTTACCAAGGGTATGGGAGGTGAAGTATCTTCTTCTTTAATCTCCATGTCAAGCCCAATGGGGGAGGATTCAATTGTACATAAGAATTCATCAATGATTGAATCCATCTCTTGATCAGCCTCTTCAAAGTTTTCCACCATGATATGCCTTGGAGGTTGTACACCCTCCTCAACATCAATATTAAGCTTCTTGGAAGAAGGCTCTTCAATTTGTGATTCCTCTATGTACTCAATATATCCTAAATACCCAACTACTACTTCCTCTTGTTCAATAATCTCTACCTCCTCCTCTTGTTATACTTCTTGCCTTAACTCTTCTTCTTCCCCTTGGAGCTCCAAATTTACTCCCTCACTAAGCTCCTTGATTGCTTTTCCATATTCAACAATGGGAGTGCCTTGATCGCGCAAGCTTAGACAAGATGAGACTATGTTGTAAATGGCTTCTACCATGATAGCCATCTTGGCTTTTAACTCTTTAAACTTCTTTTCATCCTCCTCGTGTTTCCTTATGATATGAGATTCAAGATCCCTTAGTTCTAGCTTAGGGGCTTCATCAGGAGGCGGTGGTGGAGGAGAGGGTTCATTGTTTGAGGGAAGTGAATTGTAGTTGGAAGGTGGTTCATATTGTTGAGATTCTTGAGGTGGTGTGTATGGACCTTGTGGTTCATGGGAGTATTAGTGTTGGAATGGTGGTGGCTCTAGATATGGTTCATATAGTGGTTGGTATGGTGTGTACGAGTTAGGATTATATGGGGTGAATGGTGGTATGAGGCTTGTGAGTATGGTGGAGGGCTATATTGAGGAGGGGGTTCATATGTATGTGATGGTTGTGGTTGACAATCACAATAAGGGTCATCACATACATTAGGTTGGTATGCATTAGGATTAGGATTATACCCATAATAATCTAAAGAGTAGTCATGTTGGGGTGGCGCTTGAACGACTCGGATGGAATAAAATGCCTTTTGTTCCTTGCGCATCTCCGCGAGGAGAGTGGTCATGTTCCCAAGCACCCTTGTCAAACTTGATCCGGAAGGAGGTTGTTGCCAATAAAGTTGTTCATAAGCTTGGGGATCTTCCATCCTTTGATTTCCAAATCCTTGATGCAAATCCTCATTAAAGCTTCCATTTCCTACAACATAGTTTGAACCAAACTAATAGCCAAAGGGGTGAGAATTCATGGTGATAAGAGAAATTAAAAACAAAATCTAACAAGAAACAAAGAAAACTAAATCTTAAAACTAGCAAAAACTAACAAACAAACCACAAATCAAGCTATTCATAATATATACAATAGCCAATAATAAAGCACCATTGCAATTCCCCAGCAACGGCACCATTTTAACGTGAGTACTTTTGTTGATATAGAATTTTTCAACTGAATTCTCGTTGCAAGTGTAGTTCTAAACTAACAAAGAATCCTCACATGCAAAAATATTGGTTTTGTCACATGTACAAACCCCACTAAAAATTAACCGAAGTATTTAAACTCCGGGTCGTCTCACAAGAAATTACAATGAAGTGAATGATTATTGGGTATAAAGGTGCAAGGGGTTTGATTTATAAAAGGGCAAGGAATATAAATGGCAAGAAAAGTAAAGAGAGCAATTAAAGAAAGCTATCAATAAAGAGAGACATTCAAGGCAAGGATTGAGATCATAGGCTTTCCATCCTAGTCACTAATAACAATAATTAACAAAAATTTATCCTATTTCGTCATCTCCAATGTTGGAAGAAGGTGTAAGTTATCTTCCATTAGAGAAAGTCAAACAAGACTAGTTAATCTCAAGTCGAAAATCCTAATCAACTCACTAATTGAATTAGCAAGAGATTAGAGTCATTGGAATTGATATTTACTAACAACTCTAGATCACCAATCTAAATTGGGTATTCATGACTCAAGATTACCCACTTACGCTTTCCAAGCAAAGAATGCTCAAAATCTACTCTAAAGCTCAACCAAAGCATTTTGTCAAACACTTGGAAGGCATAAAAAGAAACCATAATAAATTGCAATGAAGAATAAAATCTAACAATTACCAATTGCAAGGAAAGTAAATCCACAACTCAAATCATCAGTAAAAGAACATCAAACATTAATTTGCATTAAAAGAGATCCAAATCTAACAAGAGTATTCATCAACATAAAAGAGACATAGAAGCATGAAATTGTAAAGAGAACAAGATGAGAACAATAATCAAAACCTAGATCTAAGATGGAAATAAGCCTAAGAACCCGATTTCTAGAGAGAATAGGGGGCTTCTCTCTCTAGAAACTAAACTACATGATGCTATTCTAAAACTAAGTACTCCCCCTTTGCTCAATCTTCAATTCTGCATCAAATACCCTCAGAAACAAGTTGGATTTGGGCCTGGGCAGCTCCGAAATCGCCCCCAGCATTTTGCCTTTAAGTGAGTCACGTGCGAACATTGACGCGTACGCGTTGTGTCACGCGTGCGCGTCGCTTGGCAATTTTCCCATCCACGCGTACGCGTCATGTGCGCGTACGCATCACCATGCAACTACACTTCCACGCGTGCACGTCTACTACGAGTGCGCATGGGTTAATATACTCCAAATCCTTATTTTCTCATGCATTCTTTACCTTGTATGCTTTTCTCTTCACTTCTTCTATCCAATACTTGCCTTATGAACCTGAAATCACTCAACAAACACATCAAGGCATCGAATGGAACTAAAGTGAATTAAAATCACCAATTTAAGGGCCTAAAAAGTATGTTTTTACACTTAAGCACAATTTAAGGGAGAATTACAAAACCATGCTATTTCGTTGAATAAATGTGAGAAAATGTGATAAAATCTTCCAAAATAAGCACAAGATAAACCACAAAATTGGGGTTTATCAGGGACCTCAGAAATCACCTTCTTATGCCTTACCATGTCATAGAAGTCATTTTGATTTGCTTTGGTGGGGAATCTCCATGTTTCCCAAGGTTCGGAGGTAGAGGCGGGGGCCTTTCCTTTTCTCTGCCTTGAGGATTCTCCAGTTTTTGGTGCCATGGACATTAGGAATAGAAAGCAAAAGGCAGAGCTTTTCCAACACCAAACTTAAGAAGTTTCTCGTCCTCAAGCAAATAGTAACAAAGGAAAAAGAAAATAGTAGAAGAAGGAAGAAAAAGATAAAAGGGGGAGAGGGAAAGAGGCTTCGGCCTTGTGGGGATGAAGAAGGAAAGAATGAAATGTATAAAGGCAATGGTGAAAGAGGGAAGAGCATAGAAGGTGTGTGTTTGAAGAATGGAATGAGGGGGTATTTATAGTAGGTGGGGGGGAGGGGTTGTGATTTGGCCAAATGAGAGGGAAAGATGGGGGAGGGGGGAAGTTTGAATTTGAAATGCATGGGTTGGTGGGATTTATGAATGTGTATTGATGAGTGTGTATTAGGAAGAGGAAAAGTAGGGTGTAGGTTTCAAGGGTGAAAAAGAAGGAGAGAGAAGGGAAGGAATGAATGAAAGGTGGGGTAGGTGGAGATTTTGTGGGACCCACAGGCTTATGAAGTTAAAAAAACTCGAGTAGCCCTGCCCCCCTCTTGGGCGTTCAACACCATGGTTAGGCGTTGAACGCCAGGAATGGATCATTTTTTATTTTTATTTTTATTTTTTTTAATGAAGTTGGTAGTAGTCCAACACCAAGAATGGGTGTTAAATGCTCAAAGGGGGCCAAGAAAATGATCCAGAGCTTCCTTAATGGGCATTGAACACCCTTGCTTCCTCCCCTTCTGGCGCTGAGCGCTAGTTCTGGCGTTCAATGCCAATAATGGGTATCTCTAAGGTGTTCTGTTTTTACTCCTATGTATTCCTGTCCCTGTTCCAGGTGCTACACATGATCATAAACGTTAAAAAGTAAGGGAAAACTATGGAAATTAATAGAAAATAAAATAATATGGAATCAAACTAAAATAGTTGAAAAGAAGGGAAATGAAAATACTATACATATGGTTGGTTACCTCCCAACAAGCCCTTCTTTACCGTCATTAGCTTAACAGACAGCTCCGTTACGAAGATTCATAGGGGCTAAGATCTTCACCCCTTATGGTGAACTTTCTTCCTATGCTCTCATAGATTAGTTCAACATGTTCCAGAGACAGGATCTTGTACATAGTATGTAGAATGACTGGACTTTTAGTGAAGACATCTCGCATGCTAGGTGAGAAGTCTTCAGTTGGAATCTTCTTGTTCCTTCAACCCTTGGCTAGCTTCTTCTTGGTGCCTCTTTCCTCAATAACTGGTGATGAATGCCCAACACCAAGCTTTGGTTTGATGTTTAGGGGCTCTGTAAGGCTCTGCACTGAAAGAGAGGGATGAAACACTAAGTGTTGCACAGTGGTACCCCCTTTGTCAGAGGGAGACTGAGGATTGGGGATCTTAAACAAGAAGTGATCCTCCCATAGCCTCAGAATTAGCTCTCCTTTTTCCACATCAATTAAGGCCTTCACAATAGCTAGGAAAGGCCTTCCAATAATGATGGAGTTGTCTCTGTCCTCCCCAGTGTCAAGTATCACGAAGTCCGCTGGGAGGTAAAGGTCTTCAACCTTTGCAAGGACATTTTTTACCATGCCATATGCCCGTTTCAGGGACTTATCTACCATCTCCAGTGAGATTTTGGTGGGCTGCACCTCCTGAATCCCCAGCTTCTTCATCACAGAGAGAGGCATAAGATTAATGCTAGAGCTAAGGTCACGCAATGCTTTCTCAAAGGTGATGGTCCCTATATTACATGGAATCAGGAAGCTTCTGGGATCTGGCATCTTCGGATGCAGCTTCTTTTGGACCAAAGCGCTGCATTCCTTGGTCAGTACCACAATTTGATCTCCTCTAAATGCCTTCTTTTCAGAGATGGCATTTTTCAGACAGGCTATAGAGGGGGTTGCTTCTCCAACACCTTTGCAAAAGAGATATTGACTTGAAGCTTCCTGAGAACTACTAGAACCTGAGCAAGTTCCTCATCCTCAGGCTTTTGTTTCATGTTTGGAGCATGTTGTAAGTTAGGCTCCTCCATCTTTAAGGGGACATGTATGGTGACACTCCTAGTCTCCTCCTGAGCATTAATCTCCTTCAGTTCCTCAATAGCAGGCTCCTCCTTGGGTTCTGCTGCAGCGTCTATATTAAGGGTCTTGCACTCTTTCCTTGGGTTTACTTTAGTATTGCTTGGAAGAGTATTGGAGGGAGTCTCGGGTATCCTCTTGCTCAGCTGACCTACCTGTATCTCTGGATTCTGAATAGAGGACCTAGTTTTTGCCATGAAACTATGAGTGGTCTTAGAGAGGTTAGAGACTATGGTAGCCAAGTCAGAGAGGCTTTGTGTGGGGGTCTCCATCTGCTGCTGAGAGGGTTGGAATGGTCTGTTGTTGAACCTGTTCTAGTTCATTCCACCCTGATTTTTGTTGAAGCCTCGTTGAGGCCTCTGCTAATCTCTCCACTCGCATTTGGGGTGGTTCCTCCATTCCTGATTAAAAGTATTCAAAGAGATTGTTATTGGAGTTTCTGAAGGAGTTTCTCATGTAGTTTACCTCCTCCATGGTGGTCCATGCAGTGTTATCAGCATCCACTTCATACGCTACCTCTAGAGAATAAGCAGCTGAACTTTGCGGCCACTCAAGTGCTGAGAGATCATTTTGATGTGCTGGGACATGAGCTTATTTTGAGCCAAAATGGCATCTAGAGTGTCCACCTCCATGACTCCTCTCTTCTGAACAGCCCAAGTGTTCATAGGGTTCCTCTCAGAAGTATACATATATTGGTTGTTGGGCAACTATTTGTATAAGCTCCTGTGCCTCCCCAGGCATCTTCTTCATGTAGAGTGAGCCACCAGTAAAGTGGTCCAATGACGTCTTGAACATCTCAGAGAGGCCATCATAGAAGATTACTAACATGGTCCACTCTGAGATCAGGTCTGGAGGACATCTTCTAATTAGCTACTTGTACCTCTCCCAAGCTTTATAGAGGGATTCACCCTCTTTCTATCTGAAAGTCTGGACTTCCACCCTAAGTTTACTCAGCTTCTGAGGTGGAAAGAGCTTGTCAAGAATCCATTGACCACCTTCTCCCATGTGTCCAGACTCTCCTTAGGCTCAGAATCCAGCCATAGCCTTGCTTTGTCTTTTACAGCAAAGGGGAAGAGCATGAGCTTGTAGACCTCTGGGTTCACTCCATTAGTCTTGACAGTATTACAGATATATAGGAAATTATATATGAACTTGTTGGGGTCCTCCTACGGGAGTCCATGAAACTGACAATTCTGTTGCACCAGAGTGACAAGTTGAGGCTTTAGCTCAAAGTTGTTTGTACCAATGGCAGGTTTAGAGATGTTGCGCCCATTGAAGTTAGATATGAGTGCGGTGTAAGATCCAAGGACCTTTCTTGTGTCTCCTTCAGTTTCTGGATTAGTTGTCATAGTTGTATCTTCAGCTTCATGCTCAAGAGCTTCTGTAAGATTTCCTCGGGTTCTGTTAGCCTGAGCTTGTTGCAGCTTCATTCTCAAAGAGGGGTTTCTTATCCCTATTCCTGCTCATAAACAAGAAGAAAGAGACGAAGAAGAGAAAAAGAAAGGAGTTTCTATGTCAAAGTATAGAGGACTCCCTGTTAAAAGATCTAACAAAGAAATTAGATGAGATAAAGTAAAGAGAATTCAAAAATAAAGGTGTCCTTAATGCTAATGATTTTCGAAAATAAAGCAGATGAAAGAAGTAAAAGATTTTCGAAAAAGAAGAAATAGAAAGAAGAGTCAAAGAGACACCAAACTTTTGAAATAAAACAAACAATTAACTAACAAGAATTGAAATTAAAAATAGAAAATTTGATTTTGAATTTTGAAAATTAAAAGGAAGAAAGTCAAAGAGAGATTATAAAATTCGAAAGTTGGAAGAAAAAAAATCAAGAGAAAGAAACAAGATAAGATAAGTTTTAAAAATTTAAAGATTTTAAAATTCAAATTTGGAAGAAAGAAAAACTAACAAAATACTAAACTTTTTAAAATTTGAATTTAAAATGAGGATAAGATAACAAAGTTTTGAAAATCAAAGAAAAAGATAAGATAAAGATTTAAGGATAAAAAAAGATAAACAAGAAAATTAAATTAAATGGAAAGATTACCAATGGGACACCAAACTTAAAATTTTTGAAACCAAATAACACAAATTTCGAAAAGATAGAGAGAGAAACACTAAAATACACCAAACTCAAAAGTTTTGAAATCAAACAAGAGAAAAACACCAAAAGATTCGAACACAAAGAAGGAAATAAAAGGTAAAGCAAGATAGAAATCAAAGATTCCAGAAAGCAAAGAAGAACAATTTTCAAAAATCAATAAAAAGAAAAATAATTGACCAAGACTTCTAAGAAACACCAAACTTAAAGACTTTGAAATAGAATTCAAAAAAAAAAGAAAAAGATGACAAAGATGAATTATTTTTTTTGAAAAAAATTTTTAGAAAAGAAAAGAAAAGAGTTCAAAATTTAACAAGAAAACAATTAAAAGAAAACTAATAAAAAGTACCTGATTTAAGAAACAGGACAACCGGTAGTTGTCAATCTCGAACAATCCCCGGCAACGGCGCCAAAAACTTGGTGCGCGAAATTGAACTCGCACAACTTCACCGACAAGTGCACCAGTTCATCCAAGTAATATCTCAGGTGAGTGAGGGTAGATCCCATGATGATTGTTGGATTTAGGAAGCAATGGTTATCCTGCAGATCTTAGTCAGGCGAATAAAAAGATAGTGGTTGTTTTTGTAGGTGCATAAATCAAAATAGTAGAGAAAGCAATAAAAAATTGGTGTAGAAACAATAATGAGAAATCAGTTAAGGCTTTGGAGATGCTTTATCTTTTCGGATTAATACATCTTACTGACTACTTTAACAATTAATGATTCATTCTATGGTAAAGTTGTAAGTGATTAACGCCATTGGTCATGGTCAATTAAGCTCCTCTAATCCATATCAAACGCCGTTGTTAATGGTCATTTAATATGAACGAGGATGAAGGTCACACAATTCACTCTCCCTTGATCCTACTTAAAGTGCCACAGACAAGGTCAGATCTTTCAGGTCGGAGAATGAAGCTCAATATTCTAGCCTTAGTGCCACAGAAACCTCAATTACTCACAATTAATGAGATTATATGTCATATATCCCAATTAGCCCAGATAACTTATTGGTCTTGGTGATGTATTCTCAAGCTATAGTTCAATACTATCCGGGTCAGGACTTCGCAAGAACTCATGTAGAATAAGGGGTCACACTCTCATTCCACCCTAGATTTAATTAGATGAAGAACGACAATACATCATAGAATGGAATCAAACATATATTAAAACAGAGAAGTAATAATATTAATCCATAGGACAAGCAGAGCTCCTAACCTTAACCTAGGAGGTTTAGTTGCTCATAATTTACAAAGAAAACAGAGAAGATCTGTTTGTCAATTAGTAAATTGATACTTAATCCTAAGTGATCTCCTGTTTAAATAGTAAATATTAACCCTAAGAAATGTTAAGTTTTAATTAAAAAGTACAAAGATAAGATTGCATAAACGAAGGAGTGCTAAAATCCACTTTGGGCTGACTTTGGTTGAGTGCTTCGGCCAAGCCTGACGTTCAACTTGGAGAATGGGCATTGAACGCCCATTATGGGGTGAAATGCGCTGCTTCCTTGCTTCTTTGGTGGTGTTGAACGCCAACTTTGGGCGTTCAACGCTGGGCTTGCTCCCTTTTGGGCATTGAACTCTAGATGTGGACGTTCAACACCAGTTTTGGGCAGTGTTCCGAGGTTTACCTGAAGCGTTGAGGTCGATCTCGGATGAGGTGTCCCGATTTTGTTGAGTCGGCCGTGTCCGACTTGTTGGAGCCGAGGTGCCACCGGTCCTTGATTCCTTGGGGAGAGGGGTGGTGGTACCTGCAAGAGACTCCGATGCTTAAGTTAGCATCCGCTTTTAACAGGTTTTTCGTAGAAATTGGAGTATGAGTTATACCTGGGTACTCCAGTGTATTTATAGCGGAGTCAGGTGACCTTCTTTAGGGAGATAAGGCTTTTTTATCTTATCTTATCTTTTACCCGTTGGTCAAATCTTATCCTTTGGCCGCCGCCTTCTAGAGGGCGGTGGACTTCCAATGAGTTGGGCCTCTCTGGGCCTTTGCTGTAGGTTTCTGACTTTCTTTGGGAGAAGTTGGGCTGTAGATCAGGCCGTCTTAAATTGTCAGAGCTTTGGTTTCCCAGGCCCAGACCTCGTGCTCGGGAAGGCTATGAACAGTGCCCCCTGCTTCAGCTTCGACCTTTTCAAGAGGTCGTGCTTGTTATGAGCTTCGATATTTCTTTGAGAGGTCGTGCTTAAGCATCTTCTAGTTGGTTGTGCCTTTGGTGTTTTTATTCTTCTTGGGTAATTTGGCGTCTTTAATTCCTGTTTGAAATGCGAAGCGTTTGCTTTAAATGCTGCACCAGTCCTGAGCACAACAGCTACTTGGATATACACGAGTACTTTTAAAGCTCATTAACTGGGCTTTTATTCCTTTTGCCGTTTCGATT
The DNA here is from genome assembly GCF_059453495.1 of Arachis ipaensis. Taxonomy (NCBI): domain Eukaryota; kingdom Viridiplantae; phylum Streptophyta; class Magnoliopsida; order Fabales; family Fabaceae; genus Arachis; species Arachis ipaensis. The sequence goes on along the minus strand of NC_142442.1, from coordinate 95,786,535 downwards.
TTCCCTCCCTTCACTATTTTTAAAATCTTAGGGATTCTTCCATTTTTTACTTTCTGCTTTTGTCTGTTCTTTGCTTTAGACAAAGAAGCTTTCTTTTGCCCCTCCTTCGTTTGTACCAGTGTTCCAAGGTTGTTCCTTTCTTGGATTTTCGGGGATTCCATCTTTCGGGGAGGATCGTCCGTGGCTCGCTTCTCATTCATTGTCCTCCTATTTTCTTCTCCTTCTTTTCGGGGATTCCATTTTTTGTTCCTTCTTTCCTCTTTTTGCATTCTTCATTGGTAATTATTTGGAGTTCTGTGTTGTGATACTTGCTTCTATTGGTATTTTGTTCGTCGGGTTTTGTTTAGAACTTTTTAGTGAGGTTCTGGTATAGTTTTTATTTTTACTATTGCTGGTGAGTGGCTATGGTTTATAGGCTGATATGCTTGTTTGTTTTGTGGTTTTACCCTTGCCAATTTATTTTTCATTTCTGTCCGAGCTACTTATGGTGATGCTCCTTTGTTTTCACTGTTTTTAGGTATAGTGTATATGTCTCGTAAGAATCTTATTGAGATGTCTACAAAAGTCCCCCTGGTATGGCTGATTTGGTAGATTCTGTAGTTCTATGTTGTGTGACAGTAGTAGATCGGGAGTTCTGTGAAAAGTTTAGGAGGTTCTACAATGTGTGTGAGAAAAAGGAAGATGAAAAAAATTATGAGCTGGTCGCCCCCGACCATGAGGAGATGGTGTGCTTCCCGTCTTTGAGTCATTCCGAGTGCTTCTTTTTTTACGTTTATAACTGTTTTTTCACCAACTTAGGTATTACCCTTTCCTTTACTGCCTTTGAGACTGATATCCTCTGGACCTGTAACCTTGCCCCTACGCAGCTACATCCTAACTCCTGGGCCTTTATGAAGATCCTTTAGCTTCTATGTCGTGAGCTAGGTGTCTGACCTTCTATCCAACTTTTCTTATTTCGGTTTGTTTTGACTAAGTCTGGTGCGACCAAGAAAAAGGCTTCTTGGATCTCTTTTAGGGCCACCCAGGGTAGGAAGGTATTCGCTATTTTCGATGACTGCTTTCATGACTTTAAGAATTTTTATTTTAAGATCCGAGTTGTAGGGAATGTCCATCCTTTTTTCTTAGATGTGAATGACGTGCCTGCCTTTCCCCTTTGGTGGAAAGAGAATCCTATAGTGGCTAAGTATACCCTAGAGAGTCTGGATGAGGTAGAGTAGGCCTTCGTGGGCGTGTTGGAGGAGCATTGGGGTCAGGCTCCTCACTTGGACACGAAGAAGTTCATAGGGGATGATGCGTGAGCATCTTTCCTATCTTTTCCTAGTGAATTTGCATTTAATTTGTTGAGTTTAATCAAGAATTAATTATCTTTTAGCCACTATGGATGCTACGTTGAGTCTTGTGCAATTTTGTTTATTTTAGGTAGCATTCGGATGGATTTGATATAGTTTCTGCAGAGAAAGAGAAGAAATCAAGGAGCTGACCAGCGAGAAGCAATGCGTGTGCATACCTGACTCGTACGCGTGATTTGGAGCTATCCATGGCGACGCGTGTGCGTACCTGACGCTTACGCGTGAAAAGCGAAGTTGCTCAGCGACGCGTGCGTGTACCTGACGTGTACGCGTGACACGCGAAAAAGACCATCGACGAGTACACGTGACTGACGCGTACACGTGACATGCGTGACATGCATAAAACGCAGAAAACACTGGGGCAATTTTAGGCCGAGTTTCGACCCAGTTTTTGGCCCAGAAACACAGACTAGAGCAAGGGGATAGTAGAGACTCAAGGGAGATTCACACAAGAATGGTTATGCCCACTCCAAGTTAGGCGTGGACCCTACAAAGCAAGTGGTCCCCATCCATCAAATGAAGACATGCTGATTGCTGTAATTAATTCTGATTTAAACTTTATTTTTATTATAGAATAGGAAAAGATATTATTTTAGTTTTAAAAGATAGATTTTAAATTAGTTAGGATTAGATATAAAAGGGGATTCCAACAGGAGGATTCCAGCACAACATTATTGATAAACCACTATTTTATGATTTATCTTGTGCTAATTTAAGTGGTTTTTATCAACTCTTTACCCACTTATTCATACAATTCGCATGTTTTACGATTTTCCTTTCGGATTTTGTGCTATGATTGAAAACATGCTTCTTTGGCCTTTAAATTGCTTATTATTAATCCTCTCTTATTACCATTAGATGCCTTGATATGTGTGTTAACTGTTTTCAGAGATTACAGGGCAGGAATGGCTCAGAGGATGGAAAGGAAGCATGCAAAAGTGGAAGGAATACAAGAAATTGAAGAAATTGCTAAGCTGTCCAGCCTGACCTCTTCGCACTCAAACGGTCATAACTTGAGCTACAGAGGTCCAAATAAGATGGTTTCAGTTGTGTTGGAAATCTAACATCTGGGGCTTCACAACGATATATAATTTGCCATAGCTTCCCTAAAGCCAGGTGACGCAAACGCGTGGATCATGCGGACGCGTGACCTGGCAAAAATGCAATCCACGCAAACGCGTGGATGACGCCTCCGCGTCACTTTGCCGTGACCTGAACGTAACAGAAATCACTGGGGGCAATTTCTGGGCTGTTTTTGACCCAGTTTTCAACCCAAAAAACACAGATTAGAGGCTATAAAGTGGGGGAATGCATCCATTCATGAACACGCTTTCATAATAATAATTTTAGGATTAGATGTAGTTTTTGGAGAGAGAGATTCTCTCCTCTCTCTAAGGTTTTAGGATTAGGATTCCTCTTAAATAATTCAGGATTTCAACTCTTCATCAGGTTCAATATTTCTTTTATTTTGTATTTCTCTTTTACTTTCAGATACTTTAATGCTCTCATTTAATTACTTATGTTGCCAAATTGGCTTATGAACTCTTTATGTTTAGATTGATTTTCTCTTACTAATGCAATTGAGGTAATTCAGATTTATGATTCTTATTTAGTTTTTTTATATTCTTGGCTTTAATTGATTAACTAGAAGCTCTTGAGTTATTAACTTATCGTGATTGGTTGTTATGTTGACTAATTGACTGGAATTTCACTAACTCTAGTCTTTCCTTAGGAGTTGGCTAGGACTTGAGAATCTAAATAATTAGTTCACTTTACTTTCCCTTGCTTTTGTAAAGGTTAACTAAGTGAGATTAACTTCCATTCTCATAGGAGTAACTAGGATAGGACTTCCGAATTTTCATAGCTTGCCAAGAGTTTATTTTACAGTTATTTATTTATTTTACTTATCAATTAAATTACTTGTTCCTTACTTTCAAAACCCCCAATTTACAAAACTCATAATCAATAATAAGAACACCTCCCTGTAGTTCCTTGAGAAGACGACCCGAGGTTTAAATACTTCGGTTATCAATTTTAAAGGGGTTTGTTACTTGTGAGAACCAAAATGTTTGTAAGAAAGGATGATTGCTTGGTTTAGAAACTATACTTGCTATGGAAATTTATTCTGAATTCTAAACCGTCAATCATTCCATTCTTCAATTATTCCATTCCAAACTACCAAAATACATTCTCATAAATTTCTAGTTTATCTGAATTTGATGGGATACATGACATATAATCATTCTATATTTGGATAATTAGAGTTTATGTGGCATATAAACTAGAATTTAACTTAACCCCCTAATTGGAATTAATTGACCAAGGAATTGGCTATTGATGAATTTTAGAGGAGACTAGGAAGGTCTAAGAAATTAGGGTCTAGTCACATATAGTTTGCCATGAATTAAATCTTACATGATTAAAATAAATTAATAAGAAAAGTCAATCCAGAAAATAGATAACTCTGAAGCCTTAATTGTTTCTCCATATTTTATTCTCAACTTATTTACTTGCCTTTCCTTAATATTCTTTATATTGTTTAATGTCTTTGAACTCTCAAACACTATTTCCTGTTTGCCTAACTAAGTAAATTAATCAACCATTGTTGCTTAATCCATCAATCCTCATGGGATCGACCCTCACTCACCTGAGGTATTGCTTGGTATGACCCGGTGCACTTGCCGGTTAGTTTGTGGGTTATAAATTCCACACCAGGGGATCCCAACCTTCTCCGATCTGAGTTAGCTAGTATCTGACCTCTTGTTCTACTTCTGAATCTATTTTGATGCGCTTATGAGAATATTTGTGTTTTCTTTGTTTTCAGAGATGACTTCGGGTTCTGACTCCATGAAATTTTTACGTAAGACCAAAGCTCCAACCTATTAAGACGGTCTGATCTATAGCCCGACTTCTCCCAAAGAAAGTTGGAAACCCACAGCAGAGACCCACAGAGGCCCAACTCATTGGAAGTCCACCACCCTCAAGAAGGCAGTGGCCAAAGGATAAGATTTGACCAACGGGTAAAAGATAAGATAAGATAAAAAAGCTTTATCTCCCTAAAAAAGGTCATCTGACTCCGCTATAAATACACCGGAGCACCCAGGTATAACTCATACTCCAGTTTCTACGAAAAACCTGTTAAAAGCCCATGCTAACTTAAGCATCGGAGTCTCTTACAGGTACCACCACCCCTCTCCCTAAGGAATTAAGGACCGGCGGCACCTCGGCTCCAACAAGTCGGACACGGCCGACTCAACCAAATCATGACACTTCGTCCGAGATCGACCTTAATGCTTCAGGTAAACCTCGGAACATGAGTGATGAATGGACTTTTGACGGTTTAGAATTTCACAAATGAAAGCTCGTTGCAATATAGTTTCTAAACCAATATTAATCCTTTGATACAAAAATTTATTTGTCACAAGTAACAAACCTCTAAAATCTATAAACAGAAGTATTGAACCTCGTGTCATTCTCTCTAGGAATTGCAACAAAGTGTTCTTGTTATTGGCTATAAAGTATGTTTGGGGTTTTTGAGATTTTAGACAAGTAATATAAATGGCAACGAAAATAAACTAACAACTAACAAAGCTCTTGGCAAGATATGAGAACTAGAAGTCCTATCCTAGTTATCCTCCTCAATTGTGGCCACAAATTATCCATTGCTACCACTTAGTTAACCTCTAACCATGGAGGAAAGTCAAGTTGATGAAGTAACTTGATTCCACAAGTTCTAGCCAACTCCCAAGGGAAATACTAGCTTTAGTGGTATCCAAATCAATTAGCAACTTCTAATTATCAATCAACAAAGGGATTAGATAACTCAAGCATCAGTAATTACTCTACCTAGGCCAAGAGGGATAAAATCTATACTAAAATCCAACCAAGCATTTCATCAAACACATGGGAGGCACAAAAGAAAAGCATAGTAAATTGATAACAAGAATAGAATCTAGCAATAATTGAATGTAAGAAATCAACAACAACAATCAAAGAAAACAAGATCTACATGAATTACCTCAAATTGCATTAAAAGAAAATAAAAGGAACAAAAGTAGATCTACAAACAAAGTAGAAGAAATTATAACAAACAATAGAGAATGATGAATGTAACAACAAGGTGATGGATATTTTGGAAAATGAATTCCAACACCTAAAACTCACCGGCAAGTATACCGGGTCGCATCAAGTAGTAAAACTCACTTAGAGTGAGGTCGATCCCACAGGGATTGATGGATCAAGCAACTTTAGTGGGTGATTGGTGTAGTCAAGCTAACACTGAGTGAATTGTATGAAGTTGATTAATAGAAAGTAAATAGCAAGTAAAATTAAAGTGCAGAAAGTAAAGTGACAGAAACTTAAAGAGCAAGAAATGTAAATTACAGAAACTTAAATGACAAGAAATGTAAATTGCATCAAATGTAAAGGGGATTGGGTGCTGGAAATTAAAGAAAGTAATAGATCAAGCAACTGAAAATTTAAATTGTAGGAAGAATAAAGGAAATTGGGTGCTGGAATTAAAACAGAATTGAAACAAGAGACTGCAAAGTGTAATCAATCAGAGAAGTGGAAAGATGAAATAAGATGCAACAATTTAAATAGAAACGGAAAATTGTTTGAAGAAATAAAGCAGAAAGAAACTTAGCTTAATTGTAAAATTTAAAAGAGAATTTGAAGATCCAAGAAAAGCAATGAGCTCAGGAAGCAGATCTGGATCTCAATTCTCCCTTGATCAAACAGAAAGCAATTTGCACAAGAAAAGAAGATGAAAGCAGTAAAGAAAACTCATATTAAATTTTCAATTCACTAAGATTATGTAGAAAAAGAACAAAAAGATTTCAAATCAAGATTTGAAACCGAATTCCTTCAAATCTCAATCCAAAATTCAGAAATAGAAAGTAGAATTGCAGAAGTCAGAGCAAAGAGAAGAGAGAGCTCTCTAATTCTAATGCTCTTTAGTGGAGCCAGCCTCTCAATGCTCTCTATTAGAGCCAACCTCCTATGCTCTCTAATGAAGCTCACCTAACAAAGATGAAAATGATGCCCTATATAGGCTTTACAAAATAAAAATGAAATTAAAAACAAATTACAATTAATTGAAATTCCTATTCTAACTTGTTCTTGTGCCTTTGAGTAATGATGTGGGCTTGGCTTGCGTTGGATTTGAAGAGAGATGGGTCCATTTGGCCTTGGTTCAATTGGTGAAGAATTGAATCCAATTTGATTTTTAATTGAATTTTGGACCATGGGTGCTACTCCCAGGGAACAGCTCAGTTGATTAAGTGAACTGAGCTCTCCATTTGCTTGTGGCATGCCAATTTGTGCGCACCAAGCCTTCCTTGTTGCTGCCCCCTTTGATCCTTGCCCGTGTCACATTGTTGGAGTGTATGGGGGAGTAGTGCTTGGTTAGGAAAGTGAACTGAGCTTTCCTTTGTAGCACCTTGCTTTGGGCTTCGTGTTTCCAAGTTCGAGCCTTGGTGGAAGAACTTTTGTGAGCCTTTTCCTTGCATTTTCTTGAGTGGGAGCCCGATAAAGCTCAGTTGGGAAAGTGAACTGAGTGCTCCTTGCTTGTTGATGAGCCCCAGTTTCGAACCTTGGTGGAAGCATTGTGGAGTAAATTTTTTTGTGAATTAATGAAAGGTCGCGCCTTGCCTTGAGTGGAAGGCCTCAAGTTCGAATTCTTGCTGAGCCATTTTGCTTATTTTCCTTGCAAGAAGTGTAGCGCTCCTTCCTTGCTTTCCTCGTGTCTCACCCTTCGAATCTTGGTGAAGCCACTTTGGTCTATTTTTGCTTGTTTTTGGTCCTTAAAGATGCCTTTCAGTTGTGCCTCAATTTCATGCCAAATATGGACTACAATATATCGTTGGAAACTCTGAATGTCAGCTTTCCAACGCAACTAGAAGCACATCAATTGGACGTCTGTAGCTCAAGTTATGGTACTTTGAATGAGGCATGGTCATGTTGTGAATGCCCAAGTTTAACTTAGCGAAAATTTTTGCTTCCATGCTGAATTTTTCACGATAAAGCTAAGTTCACTTAGTGAACTGAGCTTTGTGAGTGCTGATTGACAAGCTTCCTTGATTTGGTCATGGGCCACGCTTTTAAAAGCGTGGCCTAAGGCTCCAAAGAATGCTCCAAATTTAAGGAAATATACAATTTAAGCACAAAAGAATACAATATTTGAGCACAAATCATAAATTTCTTGTATGAAAAAGCATAGAAAAACATGACATGGTGACATGTCATCACAAGGAATTAAGAAGAAGAAGTAGAAGAGAGCATGAATTAAAACCTATATCTAAGAACTAAACCTAATCCTAATCCTAATTCTAGAGAGAAGTGAAAGCTTCTCTCTCTAAAAACCAAAACTAAACTAGCCTCATGTGTGTGGCTGAATCACCCCCCTTCCCCTTCATTCCTTGATCTTTTTAACCCTTTTCCCGCCAAAAACTTAACTCCAAATGGCGTTGATTCACTCCGTTATCTCCTAATCATGTTTTCCAAAATTTTTTCTTCATCTAACAATCAACAATCATTCAATGCATGCATACAAATATCATGAGGTCTTTCTCAGAGGTTGTAATGGGGCTAGTGTCAAGGTAGGATCATGTATGGTTAAGTGGACTAGAATTTAAACCTTTGATTAGTCTAGACCTTCCCACCTAACCTATGTAATGACCTATACTATTAAGTACTAATCTAACTACCCATTTTTCTCACTTTTTCATATACTCATGCATTTCCTTTTCATTTCACAACACTTATGCATTGACCCTTATTGAGCTTTGCTTTGGGTCATTTTGTCCCCCTTTTTTTTTTTTAACTATAGACAAGAACATCAATGCATAAGGTCTATACATTTAATCAATACATGAGTATGCACCCAATTCCCAAATGTAGAAATTCAAAACAAAAATTACCCTTTTATTCAACGAATGTCCCAAATTTTCCCACACTTGAATGATACTCACACTTACGAGCCTAAGCTAATCAAAGATCCAAATTAATGACATTTATTATTTTTCACTTTAAGGCTTGTAATATGCTAAAATAAGAACAAGTAGGTTAATCGTAGGCTCAAATTGGCTAACAATAGAAGATAAAAGGTAAGGCTATTTAGGTAAGTGAGCTAAACAAAATGATGGCCTCAATCATATAAATGCATGAATACGAGAAATAATTGGACATATAGAATTAAACAAATCAAGGGTCACAATCATAGGATGAGAACAATTTCACACAAGAAGGGAAGTAAGTGGTTATAAGATGTAACCACATCAATAGGCTCAAATCCCAAATACTTGTGATCTTAGCTCAATACATGCATCACAAAATATGAATTCAAGCAAGTTACAAAAATTTTCAATCAATTGGGTTGTGCTCTATAGATGGATTCTTCTGAAAATTTCATCATTTTGACTAAGCATTGTTGTGATTGAGAAATTCCAAAAATTCCTTAGTTTACCCTTTTCTTTTTTTTTTAAATCAAAACAAGTTTCATATGAAAAAGGGTTAACAAGGTCTTAACAATTCCAAAACAATTTCTAATCACAACCACAAGCTAAGAGGATAATTATATAAAGAAAAACCCAACTAAAGTATGAAATCCAACACCCACACTATCTACATCCAAAATGAGAGAGTATGCAATATAGAAGTATCCAAAATATCCAAAATAACCAATATATACAATAGTGTGCAAAATAAGATAACTAGGAAAGCATAACTAAGAAAATAACCGAAGTGTTCACCGATCTACTGACGGTGCCAACGGCAACCTCCCCACACTTAAGATCAAGCATCGTCCCCGATGCTAATCCTCAGGCTCAGGGAGGGGTACACCGGTCGGCTCTAGCTCTGGCTGGGGCTGTGGCTGAGGTGTCTCCTGGGTAGCCTGAGTCTGTGGTAGTGCCTCCACATGAACTGGCTCTTCTTCATGTGTATCCTCATGTCCCTCCTCATGGGCCTCCTCATCTGAACCGAAGGACTCTGGAAGAGGGGGCAGCTCAAAGCCCTGGGCCACATACATCTGGTCAATCCGGTCCAGGCGACGCATGAGCTGGCACTTGCTGCTCTCCATGAACCGAAAAAGACGCTGAACCAGTAAGTAAGCCGGCTGGGGTGCTGGTGGTGGTGGTAAAGGAATTGCTGCTGTTGATGTAGATGCTCCTGTTAGGGCTGAGGTGTCTCCTGGGTAGGTAATGATTGATTTATCCTCTCCTCATCATTAATATGATTTTTAGAATAATCCACATAAGGAGAAAAAGTAGAATCTGGGGCCTTTTTCCTCTTTTTGGAGGTGGCTTTGCCTTTTCCCTTCTACGACATCCTGAAAAACAGAATAGAGTAGAATATAAGCAATTAAACACGTGGTAGGAAGCAAGGAAGAACATGTTTAGGATGTAAGATGAATGACAAGTAATCATGATGTGAACTAAAATTGACAACTTGGAATGAAAGTAAGCACATAAGACACATCCATAAACCAAGAATTCAAACATTTCAAACAATGTAACACAATGCTCATGTATTAGGCACATTAATCATCATAACTCAAAAGAATGGTTAAAGAGTTAAGTAAAATGAGAAATGAAGTCAGTAGGTTAGACAAGTTAGTGAGTTAAAAAGTGAGATTGAAAATTAGTAGTATGATGGAGAATGGCCTAATTAAAAGAGAATCGCAAAATGTGTACAACAATCATGTTCACACTCATGAGAACGTAGGAATGCCAAAATCATGTGATAATGGACTCACAATAAGTGGTGTTATAAGTAATAGGGTACGTTTGTGTAACTATGAAAAGGTGAAGACCAAATAGAGTAAAAAAGAGAGTTACACCATGGGGATACACCAATTATTGTGAAACAATGAACATTGTGTAAGGAAATTGCAAATTATGGTTCAATGAAATGTTTAGGCAATTCCTTAAGTTCATTTAGTCACTGCTAATCACGGGGAACAAAATAAGAACGGAAAAGCTAGCCCAAATGTCCCAGGAATTGAACTTGGTGTGAGTTGGGCAAAGGTTAATTTAAAAATACTAAGTTCAATCCTAGGCAATATTTGAAGGTTAAAACAGGTTTTGGGAAAACGGGCAGCATCCCGGCTGTAATTTGGACGTTCCTGGATAGCCAAAAGCAGTAGGAGAGTCATAAGAATCCAAAAAAAAAACAACAAGCATAATCAATCAGTAGCAAAAAGCAATAATCAGGATGACAAGTGGATTGCACATAACCAGGCAGAGGCAACATAATCACAAAATGAGAAATGCAGCAGGCAGCAAAATATGAAGAGTGCATCATGGCAAAACATGATCAATACCACTAAGCAATCAATCAATATGTGCTCAATTAGGTAAACAAATATGGCGTAATTATTAGGCCTAGAATCCCCTAACCATATCCTAACTATCTAATAGCAGATATCTCTATCTAATCCTAACAATTAAAATCGAATTCTAACTAACTAGAATTAACAGTAAACTAATGGAAAATAAAATAAGGGAAACAGAATGGGAGCAGAGGTAGGGGAGTAACCTGGGAGCAGGGTGGAATAGAAGGGAGGGAAAAGTAGGCAGTAGGCATGAGGAGAGTCAGAAGCAGAGTTGCCGCCTCAGATGGTGGTGGCGGTGAACCCACGGCGGCGCTTAGTTGAGGTTGCGGTAGTGAGGGAGAGAAAGTGAGAGAGGAATGATGAGTGAGAAGGAGAGAGAGAGAGAGAATGGGGTGATGGTGAGAGAAGAGAGGGACGACGGCGGTGGTTGGACGCCAGCGAGCGGTGGTTGGACACCGGCGGCCGGTGGTCAGAGTCGCTACTGGGACGAGGGGAGGAGGTAGGGGGAACGTTGGAAAAGAAAGAGGGGGCTGGGGGTGCGTCTGCGCGAGGTCTCATCGCGTCCTGATAAACCCCAATTTTATGGTTTATATTGTGTAGAATTTGGGGTGTTTTGTCAATATTTTGTCACACTTATTCACAAGAATTGCATGGTTTTGTGTTCTCTTCCTGATTTTGATTCATGATGAAAAAGATGCTTATTTTGCCTTAGAATTGCTATATTTTAATCCTCTTTTATTGCTATTCGATGTCGTGATGTATTTGTTGAGTGATTTCAGGAATTATAGGACAAGAATGGCCTAGAAGAGAGAAAGAAAGCATGCACAAGAGGAAGGAACATAAAGATTTGGATTTAGGGAACTTTGCAAAGGGCACGCACGCGCATTGCACGCGCACACGTGCATGAGGATAGCTGGATGCGGCACGCAAGGATGGACGCATCCGTGCGGATCAGTGAAATCCCATCGACGCGCACGTGCACATGGCGCGCCTGCGTAGATCACAAAAGCAATCGGCGCGCACGCGCGGGAAACTGCACGTGACCTCGTTAAAGGAAATCGTGCTTGAAGATTTCTGAGGCTCATCAGGCCCAATTTCAAGTTGTTCCTGCATGGAAAAGACCCAAGGATGCTAGGGGAAAGGGGGGGATCATTCATTTTACACTTAGACACAATTTTTAGCTAGTTTTTGGTTCTTGTTCTTCTAGAGAGAGAAACCTTTGTTCCTCTCTAGATCTAGTTTTAATTTGATCTTCCCTTGTGGAATTATGAATTGGATCTTGTTAATTACTAGTTTTGATTATTTACTTTGAATTCCTTAGTATAATTTTGCCTACATCTTGTGTTAGTTTTATAAATTCTTGTCAATTGTCATTTTATACCCATTTCATGAATGTTGTGAATCTTGACTTGTTAATGCTACATTGATGATTTCAATGGTTAATTGTGTTGTTTGAAGGATTGTATGTTGATAATTGTTAGTGGGTACTTGTTAGTTTCAATTTAATTGAAATTTTAACATGTCTTTTATTAATGCTTGCCATGTGTTTGATGAATTGTTTACTTTGATTATGGAGTAGTTCTCTTTACTCTTGGCCTAGGCTAAGGGAATTAGGTAAACTTGAGTCATTGGGTCTAATGGATTTGATGATTTGGGAACCCTTAGTGGTCAATTTGATAGCCATTGACACTAACCTACTACTAAGCCAATTAGTAGTGAGGTTAGACCTTATGGGTTGATGTTGACCAAACCATTTAAGGTACTTCAAGTATAGAAGTTGACTTAATGAGTTTGGTTCCTCATAATTGTCAAGATATGGTTATTAGACAAGGATAGTGACCCCAATTCCCATGCCTAGGCAAGAGTTGCTTTTATTATTCATATTTGAAAGCGCAAATTTTAATTGTCTTAACTTATTCATAGTTATTGTTTAGTTTTAGAGTGGAATTATATTGAATGTTATCTTATTAATTTGGAATTGCTCACATCTTGCTTAGTTATTTGAATAGTTCTTACATTTCAAGATTACTTGCTTGTTAAGATTCCTATTTTAATTTCTTGCTCATGACTTACAACCCCGGATTTCTAACCAATGTTGAGCACATGTTTGCCCGTTCCTTGTGAGACAACCCAAGGTTTGAATACTTCGGTTACTTTTATTGGGGTTGAACTTGTGACAACCAAATCACCTTCTAAATTTGATCCTCGAGGATTGTTGTTGGCAGAGCTATACTTGCAATATATGCCTTGATATTGGTTATGTGAATATGTGAATATTGTAGATAGTTTACTTTCTTTCAATACTTAGCTCTAGTTTAGATTTCTTTTGTTTGTGTGCTATGACTCTCAAGTTTGATGACTCGGTCTCAACCAAATTCTAGCTTAGCTGAGTTTGACCTTAAGATTGAAAGAACTTTGTTACACACTCGGCAAGCTAGAAGGCGGTTGGGCTATACGGCTAGTACTTCGGCCTCTTTTGAGGAACATACTGAATCACTAGGCGGTACCGAGAATGAATTGGAGTCCGCTACTTCCTATTCTTCTGTTGGCACCACTAATACATCTTTGCATCCTACATGTGAACCATACATGGCAGAGCTACGACGGATCACTTTGCATGAGCAAGGAGCTCCGGATATCATACTCCAACCTTTGCAAGCAAGGTATCCTAACTTTGATCCAAACTCTGAGTTGAAGAGTAGCTTGATACATCTACTTCCTAAATATCATGGGTTGCCGGGTTAAGACCTCATCCGACATCTAAGAGATTTTCAAGTTCCTTGCTCTACGGCTCGAAGGCATGGAGCCGATGAGTTGGCTATTATGGTTTTTGCCTTTCCTTTCTCTCTTGAAGGGCAAGCAAAGACATGGTTTTATTCTCTACCAGATGAGATTGCAACCAATTAGGATTTCTTGAGAAGAGAGTTTTTATATAAGTTCTTCCCACCGGAGAAGACCGATTATGTCTGGAAGGAGATCTCAGGAATAATGCAAAGAGACCAAGAGAGTTTGTATGAGTATTGAACTCGGTTCAAGAGGCTATTGGAATCTTGTCCACATCATGGATTGAACACTCACTTTCTCATTAGCTACTTCACTGGAGGTCTTTGTGTGGAAGATAGAAGATTGCTCACTGTTTCTAGTGGTGGTTCCCTTTCGAAAAATAAGACGGAGGAAGAAGCTTGGAAGTTGATAAATGATGTTGCCGAGGCTACACAACATACAAGGGTGAGAAGTAATCCTCTCAAGGGTGTGGTAGAAACCATCCCCTTATGAAGCAAGCCTAACCAAAGCACTTGGGATATGACCACCATCCTCACGCAAATACAAAAGGATCAAAAGAAATACTACTCCATCCAAGCCATCCAAGCCCCACCTCCAGTTGCTCAACTTGAAGGCCCTCCTAGGATTTGTGGTTTGTGCTCAAGCACCGCACATTACACCGATCAATGCCATCAAATTCAGGAGGAGCATGCCCTTGTTGTATCCAATGTGAACTATAACAACCATCCGCCCTATCCTTCCCAAGGCCAAAACAACTACTCTCATGGTAGTAATCAAAATCAAGGGTGGAGGGACAATGCACAAGGGAGTAATCAAAACCAAAGATGGAACAATTCTTCTTCTCATTACAACAATAACCAATGTTCATCCCAATACCAACACAACAACAATAACCACCAAGCCAACCAAAATCACCACAACCAAAACCAAAACAACTACACCAAATACCAAGCACCACACCATAGACAAAAATCCAACCAAACCTCTCCATCTTCCAACAATCAAGTTGATGAGCTTAGAGCCCCCATGAAGAAACGGGACGAGAGCAACAAGGCTCAATTTGATGCCTTGGGCGCTCAATTGGCTAACCTCACCAACATGCTTTCAAGGATGGCCATGTCAAACTAACCCTCCACCTCCAACAACAACACCAACCAACCCTCAAGCTCTTCTAATCTTCCCTCCCAACCCCAACCAAACCCCAAGGGCGGTCTCAACGCCATCACTCTATGGTCGGGGACTACATTGGAGGAGATACCTCCAAGGGTCATAGAAGACATTCATGAGGAAGAAGTGGTTGTTGAAGCTCCACATAAAGAATAGGAGGTAGACAAAAGGCATGAGGAAGAAGGAGTAAGCCTCAAGGAACCCAAGAGGAAAGCTATTGTGGATGAGTCCATTCCTATTCCATTCCCATCCATGGTGAAGAAAGCAAAGAAAACGCCAGAATTTGTTTTGAACATGCTTCAAGTGTTCAAGACGGTTGAGGTAACCATACCACTTCTTGAGGCTATTCAACAAATTTCAAAGTATGCAAAATTTTTGAAAGACTTGTGTGCACACAAGGATAGGATAGGAGAATTGGAGACATTATCATTGGGTAGTTCAATTTCTTCCTTGATGGAGCCTATTCCAAAGAAATGTGGTGACCCTGGACCTTGTTTGGTGTATTGTTGTATTGGTGGATGCACTTTTCATGACTGTATGTGTGATCTAGGAGCTTGCGTAAGCATCATGCCATTATCCATTTTTATGCGGTTGAATTTAGCCCCATTAAAGAAATCGGCGGCGAAGTTTGCCTTAGCCGATAAAAGTGTGATCACGGTGATAGGAATAGCCAAATATGTACTTGTGGCAATCGAGGATTTGGTTTTTCCGGTTGACTTTTGCATCCTTGAAATGCCTCCAACAGAAAATAGAAGCTCATCCTCCATTCTACTTGGTAGACCCTTCCTTAAGACCTCTAAATTCAAGTTAGATGCCTTTACCGGCACATATTCCTTCGACGTTAGAGACAAGACTATCAAGTTCAATTTGGAAAAAGCCATGAAGCATCCCCCCGAAGAGCATTCCATTCTCCAATGTGATGTAATTGATGAGGTAGTAGCGGAATTGCAAGAAGAAGCCACAACAAGCTATGCTATCCTATTGTTGAAGACACGGATGACTGATAAACCCATATTTCACGAGTTCTTTTGTGTTTAATTAGAGTGATTTATTCAACTCTTCACCTACTTATTCACATTAATTGCATGGTTTTACTTTCCCTTCCTTATTATGTCATGTTGTGAAAAACATGTTTCCTAAGCTTTAAAATCAATTAATTTAATTACCTTTATTTCCATTTGATGCCGTGATTAGTGTGTTGAGTAGTTTCAGATTTTCTAAGGCAGAATGACTTAAAGGATGAAAAAAGAAACATACTAAAATGGAAGGATGAAGCAAAACGGAGCTTTAAGGAAACTGGTATCCACGCGATTGCATGGATGATGCGATCGCGTGCCAAGCACGAATCAGCAGCGACGCGGCCGCATGACTGACGCGACCGCGCGCCTTAAGCAGAACGCATATGACGCAGTCGCATGACTGACGCGACCGCGTGGCAAGGAAAGGCTCCAAATGACGCGACCGCGTGACCCACGCGGACGCGTGACAGGGGCCACATATCAGAATTTACAGAATGCGCCCCCAGCGAATTCTGAAGCCCTTTTTGGCCCAAATCCAAGTACAGACAGCATAGACTAGAGGTTATAAAGTGTGGGAATGCATCCATTCAAGGGAGAGCTCACATATTTTACTTTTCAATGATTTAGATTTAGTTGAGAGGGAGATCTTCTCTCTCTCTCTTTTAGGATTTAGGATTTCTTCTTGTTTTAAGAGTAACTCTGGATCCCAGGTTTAATGTTCTTTTATTTTAGTTTTACTTTTATTTATTTATTCCAACATTTGAATTGATTATTAAACTTTGACTTACGAATTATTCCATGTTACAGACAGTTATTTGAATTAATGATAATTGAGGTATTTTCAGTTTATGATTATTCTCTTTGATTTAAGTCACCTTTGCTTCCTATCTAAGGATATTTTTATTATTCCAGCAATTTTACTTTTTCCCCTTTTGGTTCTGGTTAAGAATTTAGTAACTCAACAGTTATTAAACTCAACATAATTGATAATCGTTATCTTGCTAATTGAGCTGAACTTAAGCAATCCCAACCTTTTCTTAGAAAATAAATAGGATTCAAAGGTCAATTTAATTAGTCCCCTGACTTTCCTTTACCTTAGTAAAGGTTGACCAAGTGGAGTTTATATTCAACTTTCATTGTAGTTGAGAGAGATAACTACGTTGGACCTCCGACTTCTCTTACCTTGCCAAAAGTTTGCTTTATAGTATTTATTTATTTTAATTGCCATTTAATTCACTCGTCATTTAAATTACTTGCTTCTCACCTTCTAAACCCCGATTACAACCTTTATAACCAATAATAAGAACATACTTTCTCGCAGTTCCTTGAGAAGACGACCCGAGGTTTGAATACTCGGTTAACAATTTTTAAGGGGTTTGTTACTTGTGACACCCAAAACATTTGTATGAAAGGACTTTTGAAGGTTTAGAAACTATACTTGCAACGAGGATTTATCCGCAAATTTCTAGACCACGCAAAAGTTCTCTCATCAAAATGGCGCCGTTGCCGGGGAGCTGCTAACGTGTGCCTTATTATTGGTTATTGTAAATATTTTTCGTTTGCTTGTTTATTTATTTTTGTTTTTCCTTTTTATCTTTATTTGCTACTATGAACTCTCACCCCCTCGCTTTGAGTTTGGTTCTAATATTGTTAAAGGAAATAGAAGTTACAGCAGGAATGTGCATCAAGGTCAGACCAATCAAGGATGGATGGAACCAAGAGGATCTAATCAACCCTTTTGGCAGCAACACCCTCCGAGATATCCTGGAGAAAGACCATTCTACAATGCATACCCAGCTGAAAGACATGGTGGACAACCTTGTAACTACCAACAAGCCCCACCCCATGCATATGAACCATCCTTTCAACATAACCTCGAACCACCACACTCACAAGCTTCTCTTCACCATTCGCCATCATATGATCCTTCATTACCCCAATACCAATCCAATCGTTCCCAATCATCACCACTTTCCTTTGTATCATGTCCAAGTCCGGCAAACCGCGAAGCAGAGGATCGCCTAAAAGAAACAGTAATTAAATTTCAAACAACCATTCAACAACTGGAGCAAGCACTAATAAAATGGGCCACTAGGCGCTCAAATATACAAGGATCAACCACAGCTCCATGTGGACAGCCCGATGAAGAGCGTAGCATGAAAGAAATACTAGAGACTCCAGTGGACAAGACAGAGAATGAATTCATACTAGAACAAGTGGAAGAAGCTGTCATTGTTAAAGAAGAAGAATTGGTTGAAGATCTAGGAGATGCTGAACTACCTTGGGAATCCAGAATTGAGGAAAACCCCGTCCAAGATGCTACAGTTGATGCTAAGGAGGATACCGTACAATTTCCAAAGCAAATCGTTTACGAAGAATCAGACGGAATAATCCAAGAAGCAATTTTCCTTGATGATGATAGTCACAAGTCTAGTTCTCCTAGTTATAAACTTGCGTCCGCAAGTGAATTCTCTGAAATCGAAGAATCTTCCCCAAGTGAATATGAGGATGATGCGGAGGTAGATTTCTCTCAACCTCCAATCTACGACTTAAGTGATGAGGAACACACCGAAGATTTTGACCAGGACACAAATACAATTGAAGATCTTTGCAAAGAAGTGAAAGATTTCACAGAAGAGCACAAGGAAACGGAACTTGCAAAACCACCAAAAACACCTATCCCAAGGCCATTACCACCTAATACAAGCTTCAAGTGGGTACAATCCTTAACTTATAATTTTACTTATTCACTTGAATATGGTTTGCTCGAAACAGATGGCCAACTTAGAGCTCTCTGCGGCTTTAAGAGTAAGAGGGAATTGGCTCGTACTCAGAGCTGGTGCACCAGGTTCAATAAGGTTCCACGCTTCACCTCGAAGCACACGGATTGGTATCATGCTCAATTGCATGGATCACGGAGAAAGTTTAGTCGCCACGGTGAGATTCTACTTTTTAACCCGCCCGAATGGAAACCTGCAAATCAAAACGGAGGCGGATCTAAAAACACAGCTTGGGATCATGGATTATATTCTGACATTCGTCATCCCGGGAGGCTGAATATCTGTTTGAAGCTGCTCAGAAGCTTTACATGCCTAGTTTGGGACCCCGGAGGCTATTGGTATTCCAAGCACTGGTGGAAATTTTTGGACGAATTTAAACATAAGCCACCATAACAGGATACTCTTCCAATGTCCAACTTAAGGACTTTAACTAAAAGTGCTAGGTGGGAGACAACCCACCATGGTATGGTCGCTTCTTTCTCAGTCTATTTCTTGTTTATTGTTTTCAATTTACCCTTTTTTTATTTATTTTAACATTAACCTGGAATCATGCATAGCATTCATGTTAATCACTGCAACCTGCATTTTTCAGTTTAAAAAAAAAAAGGATGCACGACACGACTGCATGCCCCATGCGATCGCATCATATCGCGGAAAACACCACCCGCGCGACCGCGTGACCCACGCGGCCACGTGATATATATATCGGCGTAAGGATCCAACGAACAGAAAGTTAGGCTGGAATCGTGCGGCCCCTGTGCGTTTCGCACAAATTGGCCCACGCGATCGCATGCCCCATGCGACCGCGTCACTTGCACAATACCAATCCCACGCGACCGCGTGAGTGACGCGATCGCGTCGCATGGATTGCACACCACCCCAAAAGGAGACAGAGAGTTGCGCTAAAACGGTGCTGGAGTCGTGTGTTTAGCACAAATTCCAGTGACGCGATCGCGTCACCCTTCTTCCCCCCCTCTCATGCGATCGTGCACCCTACGCGATCGCGTCACTCCCATTTTCGTCCCAACCACGCGACCGCGTGCCCCACACGGCCGCGTGGATTTGAAAATATAACCCCCCAGCCCGCGAACCCTATCAGTCGCGAGCCCCCCACCGTCGGCCACCCAGCCGCGCCCCTTCTCTCCGCTACCCAACCGCACCCCCCCTTCTATCACCAACCCAAAACCCTCGCCGCCACTGCCTCCATCAGCCGCCACCGTGATGCCGTGCACCACCACCGCGCCAGACGCTACCGCAGCCACCTTCTTCCCTGTTCCACCCCTTTCGCTTACCAGGTTCCGCAACACGCAACCCTTTTTATCCGTTCGTCACTTTTCTGTATTTTTTATTCCGTTTATGTTCATGATTAGGATAGCTAGACTTGCATGTTGTAGTGGATTTTTAGGTTGTTAGGTAGCTTAGGCTGTGGTTAGTGGATCTAGGTCTGTTTACTTGCACTGTTCTTACTTCTGTTTTATCCTATGTGCTAATCTATTGCTGCTATAATCATGATTCATACGCTGCTTTCTTGTATGTTGCTGCTGTTTACATTGAGTTTTTATGTTTATTTTATATCTATGTACATGCAGCTTGATTTTTAATTCATATGAACTGATATGATTGCTGTTTATTTTCCGGGACAATCCAATTTTAGCCGGAATGCTGCCCAAATTTTTTAAAAAAATTGTTTTCATTCTTGTTTTGGTTTGGAAACTCTGTTTTACTCTGCTTCCCCCAAACCATTACATGAATGCTATGGCAGACTTTCTTATCCTCTTTGATTTCCTGGTTCATAACCTACATTTGTGATTCACTGATTCCAATTTCTGATTTCTTTATTTCTATTCGAATCAGCATCACCCTGTTTTCTTTATTCAATTATGAGTACTTCTATTCTTACCTGTGAATCCTTGTTATATGGAATTTTTTCTATTCCACTTACTTTCCTAACTCACTAATTTTAATTTACTAATTTCTTTTTACCATACTAACCCTCTTGATCTCTTTTCTGATTACTTTTACTTCCTCTAACTTTCTCACTATGGCATATTGATTTTTTTCTTTCCATTTAACATTAATTCAATCACATTTCAATTGCTCATTTTCCTTATTCTATTTTCTCCCTTACCGCTTTGAGTTTTCCTTGTTTAATTGCCTATTTTCTTTCCTATTTTTTTATCCATTCCTGGTTTTCTATTTTTCAGGATGTCTGCCTCACAGAGGAAAGGCAAAGGCAAGGCTACTGGCAAGCGCAAGAGAGGAGATTCCTCCCAGTCCATCATTGCTCTAATGCACGATTCCTCATGGCGGGAGAAGAACTTTACACAGCAGGAAAAAGCTGACCAGCTGCTCCCTTCGACTGATCCTATAAAATTTGCAAACCGGTACTGTGAGCTGAAGTACCCGACTTTTGCAAACTCCAGAAATCTATACCTGGAACGTACCTTGAAGATTCCAGAAGCCCTCCAGCAATACACTACTGAGCAAATCAAGCAACGGGGCTGGTTCTTTCTGGAGAGACCACTGACAGAGGTCAATGCATCTTGGGTCCAGGAATTCTATTGCAACTACTACCTTACTACCCTAGATACAGTGAACCTGAGGGGAAAGCAAATTCTGGTCACTGAGGAGGCCATAGAGACCATTCTCCAGCTCCCAGCCAAGTTCGATCAACCAGATGGTTTTGCACAGGCTGAGGAGGACATGGGCCAGATGCAGTTTGACTGGGACGCCGTGAAGGCACGGATAGCTCTCGACCCTGCTGTTCCTTGGGAGATGGGTCAGAACACCACTATGCCTAGAGGGATCAAGAGAGTGTACTTGAATGATGAGGCTCGGCTATGGCATCAGATCTTGAGTAATTTTGTGATGCCGAGTACTCACGAGACGGAGATCCCGGCTACCATGATCACCCTCCTTTGGTGTGTGCTGGAGGGTAAGGACCTTTATCTGCCACGTTTCATTCGGCACTATATGGCCAGGGTCCACGTCCGCGACACCCTCCCTTTTCCGTATCTGATTACACAGCTAGGCCGTCGAGCTGACGTGCCATGGGAGGATGCCGATGAGAGACCACTAGCGGCGAATAGTAGGAAGATCATTCCTCACAGCAAGAACTTCCTTGCTTTGGGCTACAAACCACCACCTGTCACTGCTACTGATGAGACAGCCCCTCCATCTGCTGGACCCTCTTCATCCACAGCTGCCACAGCTGCCCCTGCTGCCACCACTGCACCTCCACCCGCCTCTGAGCCGGTTTATCGCCTCGTGCACCGTCTATTCCGCCAGCTTGATCAGATGGAGCGCCGTAACAGGCGCCGGTATGAGAGATTGGAGCACCGCAGCAGGCGACGCTATTTCCATCTGAAGCTGATGATCAGACAGGGCGCCGACATCCCCTCCGAGCCCGACACACCATCAGAGCCATCAGAGGCGGAGGAGGATGAGCACGAGGAGGAGCCTCATTCCCAGGCGGAGACTCATCAACAGGCAGGCACAGAGCACACCACACCACAGCAGGAGGCCCCACATCAGCTTGAGGCTGCAGATCCGGAGATCCCGCTCCAGTCAGTCCCCCTTCTACAGCAGCCAGACTCTCAGCCGACCACCGCCACAGAGACCCCAGCTACCATCCCTACCAGTGATGACACTCCTTCACACCCGGCTTGATTGAGCATCGGGGACGATGCTTCATTTTAAGTGTGGGGAGGTCGCCATCTCTGGCGTTTATTTTGGTGAACTACTACATACTTTTTCTTTTATTTTGAATATTTTTTTGTATTTTTCTCTTTTCTTTTATTATTATTTTCTGAGTACTTATACATTGCTACTTGTGTATTTTACTCTATTTTCTGCATTTTGCACTTTTGGTTCATATTTTAGTTATTTAGTTCATTTTAGTTATTTAGTTTAGTTTGCAATTCTAACTTATTAGTGGATCAATTAGTATAGTTTACCTTTTTTACATAAGATAGCTTAGTTATAGCTTAGTTTAAATTGACAAAAAGAGTAAGCTAGGAACTTGAACATAATAGATTTAGATCCATAAACTTTAAAAGCCACCCTAAATAATTTTTTTATGAGAATAATGGGAATTTTTAACTAAACCTGCATACAATATATAAATGATATATGATGCTTGAGTTAGAAAATACACAGCCTGTGAGTCTTGAGCTTAAATTGTATGGTTGCATTCAAACCATAATTTCATTTCTGTGTGTTACATTTCTTTTTATTCTGATGTTCTTTCCTTTCCTTTAATCTATATGTCCAATTATAGAATATAGAATAGATACATACCAAGAGAATGATTGAGGCCATCATTTGATTTTAGCTCACTCACCCCAAATTATCCTACCTTTTACATCACCCTTGTTAGCCCCCTTGAGCCTTTTAAAACCCCTTTATTCTATTTAGCCAAATTACTAGCCTTAAGCAGAAAAACAAAAGAAAATCCCAAGTGAATCCTTGGTTAGCTTAAGATAGAAAATTATAAATAGAGTAGAATATGGGAAACCTTTTAGGAACATGGATGATAGAAACAAAAGGTAGAAAAGTTAAAAGGAATAAAATAAAATTTGGGAAGCATGCTCATGAGAAAATCTAAGTGATTCAATTACCATGTGCATTAAAAAAAAAAGAGAGAGAAAGTTATTTTTTCAGCATTTGAATAAAAGGGGATACAAAAGAAATTCCCCAGTGCAAAATAAAAATAATGCACATGGGATAAAAATAAAAGAGTGAAACATGAGCATGTAACAATAAGTGGGATAGTATGGGAGAATAGGTAAAGAAGTTTTATCTTGCTAGAAATGTATGTTAGGTGAGATCTTAGTCTAATTAAGGATTCGCTTATTAGCTCACTTAACCCTATACATAAATCCTTACCTTTACCTTGGTCCCATTACAACCTTAATTAAAGACCTCATGACTTTTTGGTATGACTATATTCTATAATTATTGATTGGTTAGATGAAGAACAAAGCTATAGAAATTAAGAATAAAAAGAAAGATGGAGTGAATAAACCCAATAAACAATGAGTGACTAGAGAGTAAACACAAAATCCACTGAGGGTTCAATAACTCATCAACATATATCTGTACTTAATTTACTAATTGTTTTGCAAGTTTGTACAATGTTTTCTTTCCCATCTCATTTGCTAAAATGCTTTATTATTTAAAGGTTGGCTATATATATACATGACTCCTTGAGAATGTGGATTAACTTGACTACATGTAAGCTTTATATATGAGTGAATAAATTAGAGTTGCATGATGCATCATTCATTTAGGTAGTTGCATTTAAATTAGGTTGTATTGCATGACATTCCATCACTTTAACCTTAGTTATTTACCTTGGATTTAGCATGAGGACATGCTAGTGTTTAAGTGTGGGGAGGTTGATAAACCCATATTTCATGAGTTCTTTTGTGCTTAATTAGAGTGATTTATTCAACTCTTCACCTACTTATTCACATTAATTGCATGGTTTTACTTTCCCTTCCTTATTATGTCATATTGTGAAAAACATGTTTCCTAAGCTTTAAAATCAATTAATTTAATTACCTTTATTTCCATTCGATGCCGTGATTAGTGTGTTGAGTAGTTTCAGATTTTCTAAGGCAGAATGACTTAAAGGATGAAAAAGGAAACATACTAAAATGGAAGGAGGAAGCAAAACGGAGCTTTAAGGAAACTGGTATCCACGTGATCGCATGGATGACACGATCGCGTGCCAAGCACAAATCAGCTGCGACGCGGCCGCATGACTGACGCGACCGCGCGCCTTAAGCAGAACGCATATGACGCGGTCGCATGACTGACGCCACCGCGTGGCAAAGAAAGGCTCCAAATGACGCGACCGCGTGACCCACGCGGACGCGTGACAGATGCCACATATCAGAATTTACAGAATGCGCCCCCAGCGAATTCTGAAGCCCTTTTTGGCCCAAATCCAAGTACAGACAGCATAGGCTAGAGGTTATAAAGTGTGGGAATGCATCCATTCAAGGGAGAGCTCGCATATTTTACTTTTCAATGATTTAGATTTAGTTGAGAGGGAGATCTTCTCTCTCTCTCTTTTAGGATTTAGGATTTCTTCTTGTTTTAAGAGTAACTCTGGATCCCAGGTTTAATGTTCTTTTATTTTGGTTTTACTTTTATTTATTTATTCGAACATTTGAATTGATTATTATACTTTGACTTACGAATTATTCCATGTTACAGACAGTTATTTGAATTAATGATAATTGAGGTATTTTCAGTTTATGATTGTTCTCTTTGATTTAAGTCACCATTGCTTCCTATCTAAGGATATTTTTATTATTCCAGCAATTTTACTTTTTCCCCTTTTGGTTCTGGTTAAGAATTTAGTAACTCAACAATTATTAAACTCAACATAATTGATAATCGTTATCTTGCTAATTGAGCTGAACTTAAGCAATCCCAACCTTTTCTTAGAAAATAAATAGGATTCAAAGGTCAATTTAATTAGTCCCCTGACTTTCCTTTACCTTAGTAAAGGTTGACCAAGTGGAGTTTATATTCAACTTTCATTGTAGTTGAGAGAGATAACTACGTTGGACCTCCGACTTCTCTTACCTTGCCAAAAGTTTGTTTTACAGTATTTTTTTATTTTAATTGCCATTTAATTCACTCGTCATTTAAATTACTTGCTTCTCACCTTCTAAACCCCGATTACAACCTTTATAACCAATAATAAGAACATACTTTCTCGCAGTTCCTTGAGAAGACGACCCAAAACGTTTGTTAACAATTTTTAAGGGGTTTGTTACTTGTGACACCCAAAATGTTTGTATGAAAGGACTTTTGAAGGTTTAGAAACTATACATGCAACGAGGATTTATCCGCAAATTTCTAGACCACGCAAAAGTTCTCTCATCAATGACCAAGAGGATGAACACGAGAAAATTGTTGAGAATGAACTCCGTGAGCTTGATGAAAAGGAACCTCAGCATGAAGCAAAGAGTGAACTGAAGCCTCTTCCATCTCATTTGAAGTATGCTTTCTTAGAGGACAACCAAAAGTTTGCGGTCATTATTGCTAGTGAGATTTTGAGTCAAGATGAAGAAAAGCTCCTAGATGTTCTGAGAATGTACAAGAGGGCAATTGGTTGGAGCCTAGTTGATATTGTGGGGATTGACCCTCGCAAGTGCATGCATCGTATATTTCTCCAAGAAGGAGGTCACTAGGCTACTTGATGCGGTATCATATACCCAATTTCTGACAGTGAATGGGTGAGCCCGGTCCAGGTCATTCCTAAGAAATCGGGCATTACTATGGTTAAAAAAATGATGGAGGAGTGGTCACCAAGAGAGTACAAAATGCGTGGCGCGTGTGCATCCACTATAGAATATTGAACGCCGCTACAAGAAAGTACCACTACCCTTTGCCCTTTATCGATTAGATGTTGGACCGTTTGGCGGGTAAATCCCATTATTGCTTTCTTGATGGATTCACTGGTTACTTCCAGATTCATATTGCTCCTGAAGATCAGGAAAAGACCACATTCACTTGCCCTTTTGGCACCTTTGCCTATAAAAGGATGCCATTTGTACTATGTAATGCACCTGCTACTTTTCAGCGATGTATGACCAGTGTCTTTTCTGATCTAATAGAGAATTGTCTGGAAGTCTTTATGGATGACTTCAGTGTTTATGGAACTTCATTTGATTGTTGCTTAGAGAACTTGGCCAAGGTCTTAGCTAGATGTGTTGACACTAACCTTGTCTTGAATTTTGAGAAATGTCACTTTATGGTAAGACAAGGTATAGTGTTAGGACATGTAGTATCTCATGAAGGCATTTCTGTAGACCCGGCCAAGGTCGATGTTATCACCACTTTACCTTACCCCTCATCTATGAGGGATGTCCACTCATTTTTGGGACATGCAGGATTTTACAGGTGCTTTATCAAAGATTTCAGCAAAATTGCTTTGCCATTGTCGCGCCTACTCCAAAAAGATGTGGACTTTGAGTTTGACAGTGAATGTGTGAAAGCGTTTGAAGAGCTAAGGAGAGTTCTTACTATAGCACCGATTGTGCGAGGCCCCAATTGGACGTTGCCATTCGAGATAATGTGCGATGCGTCAAACCATGCTGTAGGTGCCGCGCTTACACAGCGCGATGGTAAACTCCCTTATGTCATTGCTTACTCTTCTAAAATACTGGATGCAGCACAATCCAACTATACCACTACTGAAAAGGAACTCCTAGCTATTGTTCATGCTTTAGATAAATTCAGATCTTATTTGCTAGGGTCCAAGATAGTGGTATACACGGATCATGCAGCTTTAAAGTACTTGTTGACAAAGAATGAGTCAAAGCCTAGACTCATATGTTGGATCTTGCTTTTGCAAGAATTCGACATTGAGATTAGGCACTGGAGTGGGTCTCAATACTTGGTTGCGGATCATTTAAGCCGCATTGAGAATTTAAAATTTGACCCATTTTCGATCAATGACTTATTCCCATTGGATAGTTTGCATGCTGTGTCGGATAGCTTCCTTGGTTTGCCCCAATGGCGAACTACTTGGTTGCAAAACTCTTCCCTCCTAACTTTTCTAAACACCAAAGGGATAAGTTGATGAGTAATTCCAAATACTACATTTGGGATGACCCTCACTTGTGGAAGAGAAGCGTAGACCAAGTAATTCAAAGATGTGTGCCGGAATCTGAAATCCAACCTATTCTTGAAGCTTGCTATTCGTCTGAATGTGGCAGCCATTTTGTCCCACAAAGGACAGCTAAAAAGGTGTTAGATTGTGGATTCTAGTGGCCAACCTTATTCAAGGATGCTAACAGGTTCTGTGTTTCTTGCCATCAGTGTCAGTAGTCGGGAAACACATCCCAAAGGGATGAGATTCCTCAGCAACCTATGTTGTTCTGTGAGATATTTGATGTATGGGACATTGACTTTATGGGACCGTTTCCCAACTCAAGTGGGTATTTTTATATCTTGTTAGCTGTTGACTACGTGTCAAAGTGGGTAGAAGCAATACCTACCCGCCTTGACGACGCCAATACCGTTGTTTCTTTTATTAGAAATCACATTGTATGCCGTTACGGGTCGCCACGAGCAATCGTGAGCGACCAAGGATCCCACTTTTGTAACAGGAAAGTAGAGGCACTGTTCAAGCGCTATGGAGTGCCGCATATGGTTGCTACTGCTTATCACCCACAGACCAATGGGCAAGCAAAAGTGTCCAACCGGGAGATTAAGAGAATCTTGGAGAAAGTGGTCAGTCCACAAAGGAAGGATTGGAGCCTTCGGTTAGGAGATGCACTATGGGCGTATAGAACGGCCTACAAGACTCCGTTAGGGATGAGCCCCTTCCGGATTGTCTATGGTAAGGCGTGGCACCTTCCAGAGGAGATTGATCATAGAGTCTACTGGACAGTAAAGTAGTGCAACATGAATTTAGCCAAGGCGGGTGAAGCTAGGAAGTTACAGCTAGAGGAGCTTGAGTGTTTGAGGAATGAATCATATGAGAATGCCCGGATCTACAAGAAAAAGACTAAAGCATTTCATGACCATCACATCCAGAAAAAGGATTTCTAAGAAGGTGATGAGGTCCTTCCCTACAACTCGAGGCTTAGATTCATGCCTGGCAAGCTCCGTTCTAGATGGGAAGGACTTTTCAAGGTAAAAGAGATAAAGCCTTATGGAGTGGTGGAGTTATTTGATACTAAAAGTGAAGCAACTTTCAAGGTAAATGGACATAGAGTGAAGAAGTATCATGGATACAAGCTCCCAAAAGAGCTAGAGGTGTTCCTATTGGCGGATGCACCTAAGGAAGGAGAAGCTTGAGCGACTGACCGTCCAACTTAAGGACGTTGAAGAAAAGTGCTTGGTGGGAGACACCCCACCATGGTAAGATCTTTCTTATGTATACCATCTAGTTTGTAGCTTTAAATTCCTGTGAATTTTGTGATTTCTTGATGTTGTTGATTGCATAGGATTACTAGCCTTATTCTTCTTGTTGGATAGATAGGATGTTCATATAGTTTTCCCTCATTTTGGTATGGATAAATTATTGAAGTTAGAGAAAATGCTTTGTCTTGAATGGTGCATGAATTTATAAATGTTTTCTTGCTTACTAGTTTGATCACCTGCCAAGGATGTGTTAGAATAGCTCTTTATATGTTGTGCAAAAAAAAAAGGGTAAAAAGGGCACCGACGCGCCAGCGCACCGTGCGCGCGCGCGCCGGTGGTGTATTTCTAACTCCTAGGCCAAAAACTCGAGAGTCATGCCCACTTTATGCCCATCTCATGTCAGGCACCCACGCATCCGCGTGCTTGCCGCCTGCGCGCCCCTTGCATATTTGGCTATAGACGTGCAAGCGCACTGTGCTCGCGCGCACCGATGGTGCTACCCAAACTCCCTGGTACAAAGACCAGAGAGTTATGCCACACTTGTGCCTAACCTGTGCCTGCACCGACGAGTCCGTGCACTGCGCGCGTCTGCGCCAGTTGCCAATCCGCTCAGGCACGTGTCAGTGCACTGTGCGCGTCCGTGCGCCTGCACTGAATGTTAACTCTAGTACATGTTACACGAGACATGGGCCAACTTTGTGCTAATCTTGTGCCAGGGGCACAGCTACACTCGTGCATCAGCGCCATTGACGCGTGCGCGTCCCTTGCCCGACCCACACCGACGCGCCAGCGCACTGTGCGTGCGTGCGCCGGTCGCGCAATTCAGTTTTAAAGCTGCGCGCCCTGCTTCTATCCTACTTTATTTCTTATTTCTTTCTTCTTCTTCGTACTCTATCACCCCTCTTTCTTTTCTTCTTCTTCCTTAATCCACCATCACCGTCTCCGGTTATTTATCGGCGACCACCACCCCTTCCGGTGGCTTTACACTTCTTCTCTCCTTCTCATTCTCACAAGAAGAGAACCTCACTTTCTTCTTTTCTCTTTCTCAAGGTTCTACTTCTTCCATATCTTTTCTTTCACTTTCTTTGCATAATCTCTTCTTCTAGTTTGACTTTTTTTGTTTGTTTACTTATTTTCTATTTTAGTTACATGATTACATTACTTGCTTTTTATTTGTTTACTTTTCCTTTTTCTTGTTCCTCCATGGATGTTGAATTTGAGTTTTAATTTGATTTGATAGATTTTCTTGTTGTCTCTCATTGTCTTTGTCATGTAAGTGATGTTATGTGATGATTGATATTTTATTTTGGGATTCAAATTAGTTGCGTATCTCATGATTGCTCATTGCTTGATAATTGCACACCAAGTGTTCGAGGAAATACACGAATGCCATTTTGGTTTATTTTAATAATGTATCTTCACTTTAGTTCTTCTTCCTCATTCACTTGCTCTCTTCTAAATGCATTGAGTCCACTTTGCTTGCTTAGAGTGTATACTTGCCAATTAGTTACTTACTGAACATGACTTGCTCTTTGTTATGGATGCTTGAGATTATTCTTCTCATGCCTTATTGCATGCTTTACTAACTCTTGCATCCTATGCCAAGTGTTGTGACCCATGCCTCTATAATCAATCTGTTGCACCACTTCTTTTGGGCACTACCCTTCGCTTGCATGTTTTTTGTTAAAATGATTCTTTGGGTTTAATGTTTTCCTGTTTCCCTTCCCTTCTCAGGATGGCCACCTAGAAAGGCAAAGAAAAAGCTTCAAGGAAACCAGCCACAAAGAGGGCACCCCAAAGATCAAACTCCAAGGTGCACTCTTCATTAGGAGCCAAACCCCTCTTTAAGAAGGCAAAGGCACCCACTCCTATTAATGAGAAAGAGAAGAGCAAACTGGCAAAGGATTCTTCAAGATTCTCCAACCGCTTCTGTGAACTTGTGTTCCCCGCCATGGTTGAGAGGAACTATCATGCCGAGCATCTACTCGCTCCTCCGGACAAGGTTGTTCCTTGTATTTTACCCCGCAACGAACGGTAAGGATGGGAGTTCCTTTCGAGGAAACCACAAGAGGTCAACCTCTCCTGGGTGGTAGAATTCTACACTAACTACCATCTCCCCTCTCCTCAATCGGTATACATGCGCCGGAAGCAAGTCGCAATTTCAAAAGAAGCTACTTAGCAAGTACTTAATGTCCTACCGGTACCAACTGATACAGATGGTTACCAAGAGGTCTTACGTCAGCGAGAAAAATTTGGGTTTGATTGGGACTCGATCCTCCGAGTCATTACTGAGCCAGAGACATTTTGGACCCATGGTCGACTTTGGATGAGGCCCAAATGCATTGACGCTCACTTTCTCACTGTAGATGTTAGAGCTTGGGCCCAGATCCTATCCCACTATGTGCTACCTAGCACTCACAAGTGGTCCTTCATGGCGGATCTCGCCTTGCTTGTTTGGTGTGTTCTGACGGAGAGACCGGTGAACATTCTGCTTCTTGTCAAGCAAGCGATGTGACAGGTCCACGCCCGGGGCAATTTGCTATTTTCAGCATTGGTATTCGATTTAGTTGTTGCTGTGGGTGTTCCTTGGGAAGACATGGACACAAAGGCTATCATTCCGGCTAAGGGCAATATGGTCCCAAGCGGAAAATACTTACATCTTCCTATGAACAATCCAAGCTTTGACATAGCCCTCCCATCTACTATTCTTTTCACCTCATCATCACCACCACGGCAAAGATCCACACATCAAAGGATAGAAGATCTACACCGGAAGCTTGATAGATATGAGCGGCGCAATCAACGCCGATACACCTACATCAAGAAGCTTCTGCGTTGTGTTACCCCTATCATGGAGGAACCCGAAATATTCACATCCACCTCAAACCCAAGTGATGGGAGCTCTGATGGAGGGGATAGTGAGGGTTCCGGTCCCGACCGTCCTTTGGCCATTGTTAGTAGCACAGAGGACCGTGCTAAATTCTAAGTGTGGGGAGGTCATTCGACCGATCTCCTGGGTAACAATCTCTTTCTTTCAACACCCATGGATTTATCTTTTGCTTAGTAGTTAGTACATTGCATGTGTAGTTAGTTTTGTTTGTAAATACTTCTTGCATGATAGTTAGTTTCTATAGAGTTGCTTGGTCAAGACAATAACTTCTTCCCCAAGAAACTGTGTTTTGGGGTAACCTACCAAATTTTGAAAAATTATTTGCGGAAAACTTGCTTTAAGAATGTATTTTTGGAACATAATGATTGAGCTAAGAACACAAGCATGTAAGTTTTGAGCCTATTTTGTGGTTATATCTTCTAACCATTAATTCCCATTCTTGTGTGCATTGTTCTCTCCGTATGATTGTAATCCTTGCTTTGTCTGATTCTATATATCCATTACTTTGTGTATGAATGCATTTACATGATTGAGGCCATCATTTCAATAGTCACTTTTCAGAAACAGCCTTAACCCTTTTATCTACCATTGCTAACCAATTTTGAGCCTATGGTAAACCTTCTTTGTTCTTAAAAAGAGCACATCAACAACCCTAAGCGAAAAATAATGATTATCCCTAAATTTGGATCCTTGATTAGCTTAGGTAAGTGGAGGTGTATATCAATTAATTGGGAGAGTATACATGGGAAATTTGGGTAGATATAAATAGGTGTATTGTAGTTGTAATTGGAAATTTTGGGAAGTGGGAACATACTCATGTATTGAATGATTTAGCCATGTACATTGGAACTTTTATACATGAAACCCCAAGAAAAAGGGGACCAAAAAGAAAAAGAAATTGTATGTGTATATATGAGAATGTAAGAAAAAGAAATAGAAAAATAGAAAAAGAGAAAGCAATGAAAGGGGACAAAAATGCCCCAAGACAAATTGATAATAACAATGCATATGGAATGTGAATTGGAAAAAAATGCATGAGTATGCAAAAAAAAAGTGAAACTCAAGGGTAGCTAGGTAATGTATTATATTTGTATAGGTTGTTCTATGTGTCTAGTGGGATTCTAGGTTAATCAAGGACTCAAATTTTAAGCTCACTTGGCCATATACATCCTTACCTTCACCCTAGCCCCATTACAACCCATGAATAAGACCTCATGATACTTGTAAGCATGCATTAAGTAATTGTTGATTGTTAGATGAAAGACAAATCTTGGAAAGCATGATTAGGAGAGGATTGAGTGACGAACCCTATACACTCAAATGAATAGAGCGGATACACTTCCGGTAAGGGTTCGATGCTCAACTCCTTGTTCCTGACTTTCACAAGCATTCATCTAGCAAGTTATATACACTTCATGTTGATGTTCAATTTGCTATGATTCATGAACTACATAGAATTTTCACCCCGTATGCTCATATGTGTTCTTGGAGGATAGATTTACCCTTGACCAAGTAGATAGATGATTTTACTTTAGTTGCATGCATTCATTTAGGAAATTTGCATTGCATAAACACTTTCTTACCATGATCTTTGGTCTTTTAATTTTAAGCATGAAGACATGCTTGGTCTAAGTATGGAGAGATTTGATAAACCCCAATTTTGTGGTTTATATTGTGTAGAATTTGGGGGGTTTTGTCAATATTTCTCACACTTATTCACAAGAATTGCATGATTTTGTGTTCTCTTCCTAATTTTGATTCATGATGAAAAACATGCTTATTTTGCCTTAGAATTGCTATATTTTAATCCTCTTTTATTGTCATTCGATGCTGTGATATATTTGTTGAGTGATTTAAGGAATTATCGGACAAGAATGGCCTAGAAGAGAGAAAAAAAGCATGCACAAGAGGAAGGAACATGAAAGGATTTTGGGAAATTTGCAAAGGGCGCGCATGCGCACGCGTCCATTAGGAAAGCCGGAAGCGGCACGCAAGGATGGACGCATCCATGCGGATCAGAGAAATTCCATCGACACGCACGCGCACATGGCGAGCATGTGTGGATCAAAAAGCAATCGGCGCGCATGCATGCATGGCGTGCACGCGTGGGAAGCTGCACGTGACCTCATTAAAGAAAATCATGCCTGGTGATTTCTAAGGCTCATCAGGCCCAATTTCAAGTTGTTTCTGCATGGAAAAGACCCAAGGATACTAGGGGGAAAGGGGGGGATCATTCATTTTACACTTAGACACAATTTTTAGCTAGTTTTTTGTTCTTGTTCTTCTAGAGAGAGAAACCTTTGTTCCTCTCTAGATCTAGTTTTAATTTGATATTCCCTTATAGAATTCTGAATTGGATCTTGTTAATTACTAGTTTTGATTGTTTACTTTGAATTCCTTAGTATAATTTTTCCTATATCTTGTGTTAGTTTTATGAATTCTTGTCAATTGTCATTTTATACCCATTTCATGAATGTTGTGAATCTTGACTTGTTAATGCTACATTGATGATTTCTATGGTTAATTGTGTTGTTTGAAGGATTGTATGTTGATAATTGTTAGTGGGTACTTGTTAGTTTCAATTTAATTGCAATTTAAACATGTTTTTTATTAATGCTTACCATGTGTTTGATGAATTGTTTACTTTGATTATGGAGTAGTTCTCTTTACTCTTGGCCTAGGCTAAGGGAATTGGGTAAACTTGAGTCATTGAGTCTAATGGATTTGATGATTTGGGAACCCTTAGTGGTCAATTTGATAGCCATTGACACTAACCTACTACTAAGCCAATTAGTAGTGAGTTTAGACCTTATGGGTTGATGTTGACTAAACCATTTAACGTACTTCAAGTATAGAAGTAGACTTAATGAGTTTGGTTCCTCATAATTATCAAGATATGGTTATTAGACAAGGATAGTGACCCCAATTCCCATGCCTAGCCAAGAGTTGCTTTTATTATTCATATTTGAAAACCCAAATTTTAATTGTCTTATCTTATTCATAGTTATTGTTTAGTTTTAGAGTGGAATTATATTGAATGTTATCTTATTAATTTGGAATTGCTCACATCTTGCTTAGTTATTTGAATAGTTCTTGCATTTCAAGATTACTTGCTTGTTAAGATTCTTATTTTAATTTCTTGCTCATGACTTACAACCTCAGATTTCTAACCAATGTTGAGCACATGTTTGCACATTCCTTGTGAGACGACCCAAGGTTTGAATACTTCGGTTACTTTTATTGGGGTTGAACTTGTGACAACTAAATCCCCTTCTAAATTTGATCCTCGAAGATTGTTGTTGGTAGAGCTATACTTGCAACGGGACTTTATTGAAAAATTCTATTCCGACATAGTCTCTTGAGGTGCATCACGTCCATAGGGTTATCCCATTTTTGAATCGATGCAGACGTGCACAGTGCACTTCTGCGTGCTTTGATGAATTTAGGGATAGACGCGGGAGCGTCTTTTGCGCTCACGCGACACTGGGAAAATTGGTGAAGATGCATGCACGTACTGAACGCGTCCGCGTGCTACGAGTTGGGCTGAAGGCTCAAAGCCAGCCCAGAACTAGCACAAGTCTCGGGTCTTTGGCCTGGAAATGGTTTTGGCAAATTGGCGTGCACGCGCCATGTGCGCGGGCGCGCGCATATAGAAAATAAGACAATCGACACGTGTGTACGCACGCGTACACGCAATTGTGAAATTGGCCCATCTTTTGCGCAAGATTGGCCCAACTCTCTGGAAAGAGTATGGGCCTACATATACGTTTGGGCGTGCACGTGCACAGTGTGCGTGCGCGTCCTTGACACTTTCTTTTTTTCAATCAAAAAAGGCAAAAACAGCTTAAACCCCTTTCTAACACTCCCTACAACTCAAAATTAACTCCAAAAACACAAAATGACAACAGTCTTTTTTTTTTGGCTTTTTGAGGATTTTCAAACATAACAAGGGTTACTTGTCCCACAAGCAACCTACAACCAATTTATTGAACCAAGTATATGGAAAGAAAACTACCTACAATGGTAACTCAATTCACTTTTTAATCAAAATTGCAAGGGAGTTAAAAGAGTTTACCATTGTGGGGTGTCTTCCACCTAGAACTTTTAGTTTAAGTCCTTAAGTTGGACATTTGGGAAGCTCTTTGTCATGGTGGCTTATGCTTGTACTCATCCTTGAATCTCCAAGGATCATTGTTCCTCACATGGTAGTCAGAAATTCCATCCAAATTCACCATGCTTGGGCAAAGTTCTTCCCAAGATATGAGCTTCTACCGCAGGGCTACATGCTTCAATCCGGGATCCCATATCTTGTTCTCACACCCATCTTCTAGTTGATTGTCATGATTCTTCCATCCGGGTGGTTGGCAAGTAGAATAAGAAGAATTCTCTCTAGCATAGCAAGCCTTCTTCCTAGATCAACATAAAGTAGCATCCTTCCAACCCTGGCCCCTATTCCTTGGAGGCTTGACCCCAATGGGCCTAATTCCTAACTTCCATCCACTACACAACTCCCTTTTACTCTTGATTCTACAAAGAGATCTAAGTTGTCCATCCGTTTCAATCAATCCATATTCAAGTGAGAAAGTAAAGTTTGAAGATAAGAATTTTACCCACTTGAATGTCACGTTGCCAATAGGAGTAATCAATTCCTTGAGACTCCTCCCATCTTTATTGGTTCCATCCTTGGTACATGTTGTCATTAAAGTCCGTATTTTCTACAACACAATTAGAACCAAACTCATAGCCAAAGTGAGAATTCATGATAGCGAGAGAAAATGAAAACAAAATCAAATAAGAAGAAAGGAAATTAAATCCTAAAACTAGCAAGAACTAACAAAGAGTCAAAAGGCAAACATATTCACAATATTCACATATATACAATAACCAATAACACAATACCATTGCAACTCCCCGGCAACGGCGCCATTTTAATGAGAGGACTTTTGACGGTTTAGAATTTCACAAATGAAAGCTCGTTGCAATATAGTTTCTAAACCAACATTAACGAGCTATAGAGAATGTCCATCCTTTTTTCTTAGATGTGAATGACGAGCCTGCCTTTCCACTTTGGTGGCAAGAGAACCTTGTAGTGGCTAAGTATACCCTAGAGAGTCTGGATGAGGTGGAGCAGGCATTCATGGGCGTGTTGGAGGAGCATTGGGGTGGGGCTCCCCACTAGGACACGAAGAAGTTCATAGGGGATCCCAGCCTTCTCCGGTCTGAGTTAGGTAGTATCCGACATCTTGTTCTACTTCTGAATCTATTTTGTTGCATTTCTGAAGATATTTGTATTTTCTTTGTTTTCAGAGATGGCTTCGGGTTCTGACTCCATGACTCTGGCCGCCCAGAACCTCCAGAGGAAGGCGGTCGAGGAGGGTTCCTCTCAGCTTCCTCCGAAGTAGCCGGTCACTATCTCTCAGGGTGCCAGGAAGGTTATCCCTACTCCTCAAGTTCATTTGGTTTCTTCTGATCCACCTTTAGAGGAACATATTCCTTCTTCTCCTCTGGGTCCTGCTCCTAAGAAGTAGAAGACGTCTGGTTTGATTGATATTACCGATGCAAACTTTGATGGCCTGGCTTGGAGTGAGGATTACGTTATGCCCTATGCCTCTGCTCCTACTAATGATCTATCTATCCATAAGTACTTTCGATGTATGGTTCACAGTTGTGTTAAGATGGCTGATCTGCAAGCCATTTTGGCGAGGGAGTTTGAGAAATCTCCTCTTAATCCCACCAGTTCTTTTCTGGGTAGTGCCAAGGCTGAGTTTGAGATAGTTAGCAAGCTGAAGGCTGAGCTGGAGGAGAGGGTTACTGCTTTGGAGTCCTCTTTAGAGAAGAAGAAGACCCGAGCCACTAAGGCGGAGGCCGCTTCCAAGCTGGCAGAAGAGATGGCGAAGAAGGTCAAGGACAGCTAACTTTGGGCTTATGGTGAACTTTTAGATGTGAATGAGGGATCCAGTCAGTGCATGATGATTATGCCGAGTTGCAAGGTCATGTGGTAAGTGGGATGGCTCAGATGTATGAGAACTTGAAGGACAAGGTCTGCATTCTGGCCCCCAACCTCGATCTCACCTTATTCAGCATGGATAATGTAGTTGTAGATGGGAAGATTGTCCCTGCCGTGGATGAGGATGAGGTCCATGTTCCTGATTTTCAGGTGAAGGCTGCCCCGGCCTCCTCTGCCAAGGTTCCCCGACCTATGGCTGATCCTGACATGGAGATTTTGAACCAGGCTGATGGAACCGTTGGGGCAGTTTCGATTTTTGTGATTCCTCCTTCTCCCACCGATGTGGTGACCGGTGAGAAGCTTGACTCTCTGTGATCTTTGCTTTTGAAAACTTTATTTTGTGCAGCATTTTGATGTGGCCCAGTTTGTGGGTCTTAAATATTTTGTTTGTAATGACTTGTAGTCTTTTTCTAGCTTGCGGCGGTAGTTTACGGTTAAAACACTTTGCATTTTAGTTGCCCCGGGCAACTGTTAAATTTAATATTTAAATTCAAACTTTTTGGCTATTTTTTTAGTTCAGCCGGCCTTCCTTAAGTAATGTTTGTGACGAACTTTACCTTAAAATAAGCAATGCTTTTACCACACCAAACTTAGAATGTTGCTTGCCCTCGAGCAAAAGAAGAAAGAATAGATGAAGAAGGAGATGTGGAAAAACTAGGATTATGAGGAAGGAAGGTGGGGATCCTGTGGGGTTCACAGATCCTGAGATGATCCTGTGAGGTTCACAGATCTTGAGGTGTCAAGGATTTACATCCCTGCACCAATTAGGCATGTAAAATGCCTTTGCATGCAATTCTGGCGTTTAAACGCCGAATTGATGCTTGTTCTGGGCGTTCAGCGCCCAGATGCTTGTTTCTGGCGTTCAGCGCCAGCTCTTCCTCAGTGTGCATTTCTGGCGTCTGAGCGCCAGGATGCTGCTTGTTTCTGGTGTTCAGCGCCAGATCCATGCTCTGTTCTGGCGTTGAACGCCAGCCAGATGCTCCTTACTGGCGTTTAAACGCCAGTAAGTCCTTCCTCCAGGGTGTGATTTTTCTTCTGCTGTTTTTGATTCTGTTTTCAATTTTTGATTTATTTTGTGACTCCACATGATCATGAACCTAATAAAACATGAAATAACAATAAAAATAAATTAAAATTAGATAAACAAAAATTGGGTGGCCTCCCAACAAGCGCTTCTTTAATGTCAATAGCTTGACAGTGGGCTCTCATGGAGCCTCACAGATGTTTAGAGCATTGTTGAGACTCCCCAACACCAAACTTAGAGTTTGGATATGGGAGTTCAACACCAAACTTAGAGTTTGGTTGTGGCCTCCCAACACCAAACTTAGAGTTTGACTGTGGGGGCTCTGGTTGACTCTGTTTTGAGAGAAGCTTATTGTGCCTCTTTTCCATGTTTACAGAAAGATGTCCTTGAGTTTTAAACTCAAGGGAGTCCTCATTCAATTGAAGGACTAGTTCACCTCTGTTAACATCAATCATAGCTCTTGCTGTGGCTAGGAAGGGTCTTCCAAGGATGATGGATTCATCCTCATCCTTCCCAATATCTAGGATTATGAAATCAGCAGGGATGTAAAGGCCTTCAACGTTTACTAATATGTCCTCTACTTGTCCATAAGCCTATTTTCTGGAATTGTCTGCCATCTCTAATGAGATTTTAGCAGCTTGTACCTCAAAGATTCCCAGTTTCTCCATTACAGAGAGTGGCATGAGGTTTATTCCTGACCCAAGATCACATAGAGCCTTCTCAAAGGTCATGGTGCCTATGGTACAAGGTATCAGGAACTTTCCAGGATCCTATTTCTTCTGAGGCAATCTCAGTTGATCCAATGCATTTAGTTCATTGGTGAACAGGGGAGGTTCATCTCCCCAAGTCTCATTACCAAATAAATTGGCATTCAGCTTCATGATTGCACCAAGGAACTTGGCAACTTGCTATTCAGTAACATCATCATTCTCTTCAGAAGAAGAATATTCATCAGAGCTCATGAAGGGCGTAAGGAGGTTTAATGGAATCTCTATGGTCTCTAGATGAGTCTCAGATTCCTTTGGTTCCTCAGAGGGACACTCCTTGTTGATCACTGGACGTCCCAAGAGGTCTTCCTCCTTGGGATTCACATCCTCCCCTTCCTCTCTAGGTTCGGCCATGTTGACTATGTCAATGGCCTTGCACTCTCCTTTTGGATTTTCTTCTGTATTGCTTAGGAGAGTACTAGGAGGGGTTTCAGTGATCTTTTTACTCAGCTGGCCCACTTGTGCCTCCAAATTTCTAATGGAGGACCTTGTTTCATTCATGAAACTCAGAGTGGCCTTAGATAGATCAGAGACTAAATTTGCTAAATTAGAGGTATTTTGTTCAGAGTTCTCTGTCTGTTGCTGAGTGGATGATGGAAAAAGCTTGCTATTGCTAAACCTGTTTCTTCCACCATTATTAAAGCCTTGTTGAGGCTTTTGTTGATCCTTCCATGAGAGATTTGGGTGATTTCTCCGTGAGGGATTATAGGTGTTTCCATATGGTTCACCCATGTAATTTACCTCTGCTATTGCAGGGTTTTCAGGATCATAAGCTTCTTCTTCAGAAGATGCCTCTCGAGTACTGTTGGATGCAGCTTGCATTCCATTCAGACTCTGAGAAATCATATTGACTTGCTTAGTCAATATTTTATTCTGAGCCAATATGGCATTCAGAGTATCAATTTCAAGAACTCCCTTCTTCTGAGGTGTCCCATTACTCACAGGATTCCTCTCAGAAGTGTACATAAACTGGTTATTAGCAACCATGTCAATGAGTTCTTGAGCTTCTGCAGGCATTTTCTTTAGGTGAATGGATCCACCTGCAGAAGTATCCAATGACATCTTAGCTAATTCAGACAGACCATCATAGAATATATCCAGGATGGTCCATTCTGAAAGCATGTCAGAAGGACACTTTTTGGTGAGTTGCTTATATCTCTCCCAAGCTTCATAGAGGGATTCACCTTCTTTCTGTCTGAAGGTTTAAACATCCACTCTAAGCTTACTCAGCTTTTGGGGAGGAAAGAACTTGGCTAAGAAAGCCGTGACCAGCTTATCCCAAGAGTTCAGGCTATCTTTGGGTTGAGAGTCCAACCACACTCTAGCTCTATCTCTTATAGCAAAAAGGAAAAGCATGAGCCTGTAGACTTCAGAATCTACTCCATTAGTCTTAACAGTATCATAGATCTGCAAGAATTCAGTTAAGAACTGAAAAGGATCTTCAGATGGAAGTCCATGAAACTTGCAATTTTGCTGCATTAGAGAAACTAATTGAGGTTTCAGCTCAAAATTGTTTGCTCCAATAGCAGGGATGGAGATGCTTCTTCCATGGAAATTGGAATTAGGTGCAGTAAAGTCACCAAGCATCCTCCTTGCATTATTATTATTTTCGGCTGCCATATCCTCTTTCTGTTTGAAAATTTCTGTAAGGTTATCTCTGGATTGTTGTATTTTAGCTTCTCTTAGTTTCCTTTTCAGAGTCCTTTTCAGGTTCAGGATCTGCTTCAACAAGAATTTTCTTGTCCTTGCTCCTGCTCATATGAAAAAGAGGGAACAGAAAAATAATAATAATAGGGAAGAAGAAAAACTCGAACACAGAGAGGGAGGTAGTGTTCAAATTTTTGGATGGGAGAGAAGTGTTAGAAGATGAATAAATAAAAAGAAGGAGATGAGAGAGAAGGATTTTCGAAAATTATTTTTGAAAAATGGTTAGTGATTTTCGAAAATTAAAAGAAGAAATATTAAAAATAAAATTTGAAACAATTAGTTAATTAAAAAGAATTTTTGAAAAAGAGGGAAGAGATTTTCGAAAATTAGAGGGAGAGAGTTAGTTAGGTAGTTTTGAAAAAGATAAGAAACAAACAAAAAGTTAGTTAGTTAGTTGAAACAAATTTGAAAATCAATTTTGAAAAGATAAGAAGATAAGAAGTTAGAAAAGATATTTTAAAATCAAAATTTTGAAAAAGATATGTTTTAAAAAGATATGATAGAAAAGATATGATTTTGAAAAAGATAAGATAAAAAGATATTTTTGAAAAGATATGATTGAAATTAGTTTTGAAAAAGATTTGATTTTTAAAATCACAATTAATGACTTGATTCACAAGAAATCACAAGATATGATTCTAGAATTTAAAGTTTGAATCTTTCTTCACAAGCAAGTAACAAACATGAAATTTTTGAATCAAAACATTAATTAATGAGAAAATTTTCGAAAATTATAAGATAAAATTAAGAAAAGATTTTTGAAAAATAACTTTTTTTTTTAAATTTTCGAAAATGACTACGAAAAATGAAAAAGATAAGATTTTTGAAAAAGATTTTGAAAAAGATAAGATTTTTAAATTGAAAATTTGATTTGACTCTTAAAAACAACTAGATTTTAAAA
The DNA here is from genome assembly GCF_059453495.1 of Arachis ipaensis. Taxonomy (NCBI): domain Eukaryota; kingdom Viridiplantae; phylum Streptophyta; class Magnoliopsida; order Fabales; family Fabaceae; genus Arachis; species Arachis ipaensis. The sequence continues at coordinate 95,744,912 of NC_142442.1, read as the reverse complement.
TTTTTTGAAAAAGTCAATCCAAATTTTCGAAATTTATGAGTGAAAAAGGGAAAGATATTTTTTTTTATTTTTGAATTTTTAATGATGAGAGAGAAAAACATGAAATTGATGCAATGCATGAAAGTTATGGATCAAAACAATGAATGTATGCAAGAATGCTATGAATGTCAAGATGAACACCAAGAACACTTTGAAGATCATGATGAACATCAAGAACATATTTTTGAAAAATTTTCAATGCAAAGAAAACATGCAAGACACCAAACTTAGAAATCTTTCACGTTCAGACACTATGAATGCAAAAATGCACATGAAAAACAAGAAAAGACACAAAACAAGAAAATATGAAGATCAAACAAGAAGACTGGCCAGTAACAACTTAAAGATCATGAAGAACACTATGAATGCATGAATGCATGAATTTTTGAAAAATGCAGAGAATTTTTTAGAAAAAATGCAATTGACATCAAACTTGAAATTGACTCAAGACTCAAACAAGAAACACAAAATATTTTTGATTTTTATGATTTTATGATTTTTTTTGGATTTTTCGAAAATTAATGTGAAAAAGAAAAATAAGGATTCCAAAATTTTTAATGTGAATTCCAGGAATCTTGCATTCTTAGTCTAAAGCTCCAATCTCAGGGTTAGATATGGCTTAATAGCCAGTCAAGCTTTAGCATGTAAATCAGGTGGATCAGGAACAGCAGCAGGTGGATTAGCAACAACTAGCTTGCTCTTGATAATGTTGGGTTGGAAGCCCCAGTCCAAATGAATTTAGACATGGCTTTACAGCCAGTCAGGCTTCAACATGCTTCATGAAATACTAGAATTCATTCTTAAAAAAATTTAGAATAATTTTCGAAAACAGATGAGAAATTTTTGAAAGAATTTTTTTGAAAAATTTTTGAAAATAAAACAAAAAGAAAATTACCTAATCTGAGCAACAAGATGAACCGTCAGTTGTCCAAACTCGAACAATCCCTGGCAACGGCGCCAAAAACTTGATACATGCGAAATTGTTACTCTGAGATTGTAAAATTTGTTGTTCGTTCTCTCCGTGGCATGGCGGCAATAACTGGTGCACAATACCATGGTCCAAACATAACTTCACAACTTCGCACAACTAACCAATAAGTGCACTGGGTTGTCCAACTAATAAAACCTTACGTGAGTAAGGGTCAATTCCACGGAGATTGTCGGTATGAAGCAAGCTATGGTCACCTTGTAAATCTCAGTCAGGAGGATATCAAATAGTTATGGAGTTTTCGAAAATAAATAATAAATAAATAGAAAATAAATATAGAAATACTTATGTAATTCATTGGTTAGAATTTCAGATAAGCGTATAGAGATGCTTTCGTTCTTCTGAACTTCTGCTTTCCTGCTGTCTTCATCCAATCAGTCCTACTCCTTTCCATGGCAAGCTTTCTGTAAGGGAATCACCGTTGTCAATGGCTACATCCCATCCTCTTATGAAAAAGGTCCAAATGCTCTGTCACGGCACGGCTAATCATCTGAGGTTCTCGATCATACTGGAATAGGATTCACCCTCCTTTTGCGTCTGTCACTACGCCCAGCACTCGCGAGTTTGAAGATCGTCACAGCCATCCCTTCCCAGATCCTACTCGGAATACCACAGACAAGGTTTAGACTTTTCGGATCTCAGGAATGGCCATCCATGGGTTCTAACTTATACCACGAAGATTCTAATATCTCGGACTCGGTCTTCTGTATTAGATATCTAAGAGATACTCATTCTAGCTTGGTTGCATGTAGAACAGAAGTGTTTGTCAGGCACGCGTTCATAAGTGAGAATGATGATGAGCGTCACATAATCATCACATTCATCATGTTCTTGGGTGCGAATGGATATCTTAGAAGCAGAATAAGTTGAATTGAGTAGAAAACTGTAGTACTTTGCATTAATTCATGAGGAACAGCAGAGCTCCACACCTTAATCTATGGAGTGTAGAAACTCTACCGTTGAAAATACATAAGTGAAAGGTTCAGGCATGGCCGAGAGGCCAGCCCCAAAAACGTTATCACAGGATCAAAAATACAATCCACGATCTTCCAAAGATGTTCCAAAGATGTCTAATACAATAGTAAAAAGTCCTATTTATACTAAACGAGTTACTAGGGTTTACAGAAGTAAGTAATTGATGCATAAATCCACTTCTGGGGCCCACTTGGTGTGTGCTTGGGATGAGCTTGAATGTTACACGTGCAGAGGCTCTTTTTGGAGTTGAACGCCAGGTTGTAACGTGTTTCTGGCGTTCAACTCTGGTTCGTGACGTGTTTCTGGTGTTTAACTCCAGACTGCAGCGTAGAACTGGCGTTCAAGGCCCTTTTGCGTCATCTAAACTCGGCCAAAGTATGGACTATTATATGTTGCTGAAAAGCCTTGGATGTGTACTTTCCAAAACAATTGGAAGCACGCCATTTTGAGTTCTGTATCTCCAGAAAATTCACTTTGAGTGCAGGGAGGTCAGAATCCAACAGCATCAGCAGTCCTTCTTCTACCTCTGAATCTGATTTTTGCTCAAGTCCCTCAATTTCAGCTAGAAAATATCTGAAATCACAGAAAAACACACAAACTCATAATAAAGTCCAGAAATGTGAATTTAACATAAAAACTAATAAAAATATCCCTAAAAGTAACTAGATCCTACTAAAAACATACTAAAAATAATGCCAAAAAGTGTATAAATTATCCGCTCATCACCTCCCTACACTTAGAATCGAGCATCGTCCTCGATGCTACTGCTCTGGCTCATGGTGAGGGCCAACTGTCATGTCTGGCTGGGTCTCAGGCTGTGGCTCCTCAGGTGGCTGCTGAACCTCCAGAGTAGCCTTTGTTTGCGGTGGTGCCTCTGTCTGAGCTGGCTCTGCCTCATGCTCCTCAGCATGCTCCTCCTGTTATGCAGAAGAGTCAGGAAGAGGGGGCAACTCAATGCCCAATGCCACAAACATCTGATCCATCTTGTCCAGGTGTCGTATAATGCGGCGCTCACTGCGCTCCATAAAGCGGATCAGGTGCTGGACTAGAAGGTAAGTCGGTTGAGGTGCTGCTGGTTGTGTAGTGGATGCTGATGGTGCTGACGGTGCTGCTACAGCTGATGAAGAAGAAGGTCTGGCTGCTGCTGCTCTGGCTCTAGACGAGCGCTGGGATAAGGGCTTCTCGTTCACCCATGTCCCCCACGGAATGAACTCCTCATTTTCGTCATCCGGGGATGGTGATATATCATCCGCCAACCATGGGGTACCAGCCAGCTGTGCCATTTGAGTGAAGTATACCTCTTTCCCCTCCATAACACATCCAATCAGGACGAGCATGTCCACCGGGATCTCTGTGAAATGAGTGATAGGCATGACGTAGTGGGCAAAGATCTGATGCCACGTCCTGGCCTCCCTCAAAAGATGAATAAACACCATTGGTGCACGAAATTGTGATCTCCAGGCTCGAACAAATCCTGGTAATGGCTCCAAAGCTTGGTGCTCTGATCTTAATTCATGATTGTCACAACTTCGATACAACTAACCAGCAAGTGCACTGGGTCGTCCAAGTAATACCTTACGTGAGTAAGGGTCGAATCCCACGGAGATTGTTGGTATGAAGCAAGCTATGGTCACCTTGTAAATCTCAGTCAGGCAGATATAAAGTGATAATGGTGTTTTCGAATATTAAATAATAAAATAGGGATAGAGATACTTATGTAAATCATTGGTAGGAATTTCAGATAAGCGAATGGAGATGCTTTTCGTTCCTCTGAAACTCTGCTTTCCTGCTATCTTCATCCAATCAGTCTTACTCCTTTCCATGGCTGGCTTTATGCAAGGGCTTCACCATTGTCAGTGGCTACATCCCCTCCTCTCAGTGAAAGATATGCTCACATGCTCTGTCACAGCACGGCCATTCATCTGTCGGTTCTCGATCATGCTGGAATAGGATTCACCCTCCTTTTGCGTCTGTCACTAACGCCCAGCACTCGCGAGTTTGAAGCTCGTCACAGTCATTCAATCATTGAATCCTACTCGGAATACCACAGACAAGGTTTAGACTTTCCAGATTCTCTTGAATGCCGCCATCATTCTAGCTTACGCCACGAAGATTCTGGTTAGGAGATCTAAGAGATACTCATTCTAGCTTAATTCATGTAGAACAGAAGTGTTTGTCAGGCACGCGTTCATAAGGGGGAAGGATGATGGGCATCACACATAATCATCACCTTCATCACGTTCTTGGGTGCGAATGGATATCTTAGAAGCAAAATAAGATGAATTGAATAGAAAACAGTAGTACTTTGCATTAATCTTTGAGGAACAGTAGAGCTCCACACCTTAATCTATGGAGTGTAGAAACTCTACCGTTGAAAATACATAAGTGAAGGTCCAGGCATAGCCGAGATGGCCAGCCCCCTAAGATGAACAATGGAATAAAACTGAGACCAAAGATGCCTAATACAATAGTAAGAGGTCCTATTTATAATAAACTAGCTACTAGGGTTTACATGAGTAAGTATTTGATGTATAAATCCACTTCCGGGGCCCACTTGGTGTGTGTTTGGGCTGAGCTTAAGTGTTGCACGTGCAGAGGCCATTTGTGGAGTTGAACGCCAGTTTTTGTGCCAGTTTGGGCGTTCAACTCTGGTTTTGGATCCTTTTCTGGCGCTGGATGCCAGATTTGGGTAGAAAGCTGGCGTTGAACGCCAGTTTACGTCGTCAATTCTTGGCCAAAGTATGGACTATAATATATTGATGGAAAGCCCTGGATGTCCACTTTCCAACGCAATTGAAAGCGCGCTATTTCGAGTTCTGTAGCTCCAGAAAATCCACTTTGAGTGTAGGGAGGTCAGAATCCAACAGCATCAGCAGTCCTTTTTCAACCTCTGAATCTGATTTCTGCTCAAGTCCCTCAATTTCAGCCAGAAAATACCTGAAATCACAGAAAAACACACAAACTCATAGTAAAGTCCAGAAATGTGAATTTAACATAAAAACTAATGAAAACATCCCTAAAAGTGACTAGATCCTACTAAAAACATACTAAAAACAATGTCAAAAAGCGTATAAATTATCCGCTCATCACAACACCAAACTTAAATTGTTGCTTGTCCCCAAGCAACTGAAAATCAAATAGGAAAAAAAGAAGAGAATATACTATAAATTCCAAACTATCAATGAAACATAGCTCCAATCATATGAGCGGGACTTATAGCTTTTTGCCTCTTGAATAGTTTTGGCATCTCACTTTATCCATTGAGGTTCAGAATGATTGGCATCTATAGGAACTTCAGATTTCGAATAGTGTTATTGATTCTCCTAGTTCAGTATGATGATTCTTGAACACAGCTTCTTGATGAGTCTTGGTCGTGGCCCTAAGCACTTTGTTTTCCAGTATTACCACCGGATACATAAATGCCACAGACACATAGTTGGGTGAACCTTTTCAGATTGTGACTCAGCTTTGCTAAAGTCCCCAATTAGAGGTGTCCAGGGTTCTTAAGCACACTCTTTTTTTTTGCTTTGGACCTTGACTTTAACCGCTCAGTCTCAAGTTTTCACTTGACACCTACACGCCACAAGCACATGGTTAGGGACAGCTTGGTTTAGCCGTTTAGACCAGGATTTTATTCCTTTAGGCCCTCCTATCCACTGATGCTCAAAGCCTTGTGATCCTTTTTATTTGCCCTTGCCTTTTGGTTTTAAGGGTTATTGGCTTTTTGTTCTTTCCTCTTGGTTTTAAGAGCTTTGGCTTTTTCTGCTTGCTTTTTCTTTTTCTTTCTATTTTTTTTTCGCCTATTTTTTTTTTCTGCAAGCTTTGTTCTTTGCTGCTTTTTCTTGCTTCAAGAATCATTTTTATGATTTTTCAGATTATCAAATAACATGTCTCCTAGTCATCATTCTTTCAAGAGCCAACATATTTAACATTCTTAAACAACAACTTCAAAAGACATATGCACTGTTCAAGCATACATTCAGAAAACAAGAAGCATTGTCACCACATCAATATAATTAAACTAAGTTCAAGGATAAATTTGAAACTCATGTACTTCTTGTTCTTTTGAATTAAAACATTTTTCATTTAAGAGAGGTGATGGATTCATAGGACATTTATAACTTTAAGACAAAGTTACTAACTACTAATGATCATGTAATGAAGACACAAACATAGATAAGCATATAACATAGAAAACGAAAAGCAGAAGAATTAAGAACAAGGAATGAATCCACCTTAGTAATGGTGGCATTTCCTTCTTGAGGAATCAATGATGTCCTTGAGCTCTTCTATGTCTCTTCCTTGCCTTTGTTGCTCCTCTTTTAGTGCTTTTAGATCTTCTCTGATTTCATGAAGGATGATGGAGTGCTCTTGATGTTCCACCCTTAGTTGCTTCCAATAATTGTGTGGAAGAAAATGTATCCCTTGAGGTATCTCAGGGATCTCTTGATTTGCAGTCAAATGTTCTACCACTGAGCTATAGACCCTTGATGGAAGCTTTTGTCTTCCCTTTCCTCTTTCTAGAGGTTTCTCTGGCCTTAGGTGCCATCAATGGTTATGGAAAAAACAAAAAAGCTATGCTTTTACCACACCAAACTTAGAATGTTGCTCGCCCTCGAGCAAAAGAAGAAAGAATAGAAGAATAAGAAGAAGATATGGAGGAGATGGATGGGAGTGTGTATTCGGCCATATGGGTGGGATTGGGTGGGAGAGAGATGTTGAATTTTTTAAGGTAGTGGGTGTATGGATGTGAGTGGTAAATGGAAAAAAAGAAGGGATGATCATGAATGGAAAGAGAGATGATGAGGTAGGTGGGGATCCTGTGGGGTCCACAGATCCTGAGATGATCCTGTGGGGTCCACAGATCCTGAGGTGTCAAGGCATTTACATCCCTGCACCAATTTAGGCATGTAAAATGCCCTTGCACACAACTCTGGGCGTTCAGCGCCAGGTTGGTGCCCATTTTGGGCGTTCAACGCCCCTTTGCTGCCATTTCTGGCGTTGAACGCCAGAACCATGCTTGTTCTGGGCGTTCAGCGCCAGGATGCTCCCATTCTGGGCGTTCAGCGCCAGAACTATGCTCTGTTCTGGCGTTTGAACGCCAGACAGATGCTCCTCTAGGGTGTGATTTTTCTTCTGCTGTTTTTGATTCCGTTTTCAATTTTTATATTTATTTTATGACTCCTCATGATCATGAACCTATAAAGACACATAACTAAGAAAAATATAGTTAGATAAATAAACATTAGGTTGCCTCCCAATAAGCGCTTCTTTAATGTCAATAGCTTGACAGTGGGCTCTCATGGAGCCTCACAGATGTGCAGAGCTTTGTTGAGACTCTCCAACACCAAACTTAGAGTTTGGATATGGGAGTTCAACACCAAACTTAGAGTTTGGTTGTGGCCTCCCAACACCAAACTTAGGGTTTGATTGTGGGGGCTCTGGTTGACTCTGCTCCTCTCCATGGTTGCAGAGGGAGATCCTTGAGTTTTAAACACAAGGGAGTTCTCATTCCATTGAAGGAATATTTCACCTCTGTCAACATCAATCACAGCTCTTGCTGTGGCCAGGAAAGGTCTTCCTAGGATGATGGATTCATCCTCTTCCTTTCCAGTATCCAGGACTATGAAATCAGCAGGGATGTAAAGGCCTTCAACCTTTACTAACACGTCCTCTACTTGTCCATAAGCCTGTTTTCTTGAGCTGTCTGCCATCTCTAATGAGATTTTAGCAGCTTGCACCCCATAGATTCCCAGTTTCTCTATTACAGATAGGGGCATGAGGTTTATTCCTGAACCAAGGTCACACAGAGCCTTAAAGATCATGGTGCCTATGGTACAGGGTATTATGAACTTTCCAGGATCCTATCTCTTCTGAGGCAATGTCAGTTGATCCAGATCACTTAGTTCATTGATGAACAAGGGAGGTTCAACTTCCCAAGTATCAATGCCAAATAATTTGGCATTTAGCTTCATGATTGCACCAAGAAACTTGGCAGTTTGCTCTTCAGTGACATCCTCATTCTCTTCAGAAGAGGAATACTCATCAGAGCTCATGAAGGGCATAAGGAGGTTCAATGGAATCTCTATGGTCTCTAGAAGAGCCTCAGAGTCCTTTGGTTCCTCAGAGGGAAGCCCCTTATTGATCACTGGACGTCCCAGGAGGTCCTCCTCCTTGGGATTCACGTCCTCTCCTCTCCTCAGAGGTTCGGCCATGGCGCTTATGTCAATGGCCTTGCACTCTCCTTTTGGGTTCTCTTCTGTATTGCTTGGGAGAGTACTAGGAGGGATTTCAGTGATCCTTTTACTCAGCTGGCCCACTTGTGCTTCCAGATTTCTAATGGAAGACCTTGTTTCATTCATGAAACTTACAGTGGCCTTAGATAGATCAGAGACTAGATTTGCTAAATTAGAAGTATTTTGTTCAGAGTTCTCTGTCTGTTGCTGAGTTGATGATGGAAAAGGCTTGCTGTTGCTAAACCTGTTTCTTCCACCATTATTAAAGCCTTGTTGGGGCTTTTGTTCCTTCCATGAGAAATTTGGATGATTTCTCCATGTTGAGTTATAGGTGTTTCCATAAGGTTCACCTAAGTAATTTACCTCTGCTATTGCAGGGTGCTCAGGATCATAAGCTTCTTCTTCAGGAGAAGCCTCTTGAGTACTGTTGGATGCAGCTTGCATTCCATGCAGACTCTGAGAGATCATATTGACCTGTTGGGTCAATATTTTGTTCTGAGCCAATATGGCATTCAGAGTATCAACTTCAAGAACTCCCTTCTTCATAGGCGTCCCATTGCTCACAGGATTCCTTTCAGAAGTGTACATGAACTGGTTATTAGCAACCATGTCAATGAGTTCTTGAGCTTCTGCAGGCGTTTTCTTTAGGTGAATGGATCCACCTGCAGAGGTATCCAATGACATCTTTGATAGCTCAGATAAACCATCATAGAATATATCCAGGATGGTCCATTCTGAAAGCATGTCAGAAGGACACTTTTTGGTCAACTGTTTGTATCTTTCCCAAGCTTCATAGAGGGATTCACCTTCTTTCTGTCTGAAGGTTTGAACATCAGCTCTAAGCTTGCTCAGCTTTTGAGGAGGAAAGTACTTGGCTAAGAAAGCCGTGACCAGCTTATCCCAAGAGTTCAGGCTGTCTTTGGGTTGAGAATCCAACCATAATCTAGCTCTGTCTCTTACAGCAAAAGGGAAAAGCATGAGCCTATAGACTTCAGGATCTACTCCATTAGTCTTAACAGTATCACATATCTGCAAGAATTCAGTCAAGAACTGAAAAGGATCTTCAGATGGAAGTCCATGAAACTTGCAGTTCTGCTGCATCAGAGAAACTAATTGAGGTTTCAGCTCAAAGTTGTTTGCTCCAATGGCAGGAATGGAGATGCTTCTTCCATGTAAATTGGAATTAGGTGCAGTATAGTCACCAAACATCTTCCTTACATTATTATTATTTTCGGCTGCCATCTCCTCTGCCTGTTCGAAAATTTCTTGAAAGGTTATCTCTGGATTGTTGTATTTTAGCTTCTCTTAATTTTCTCTTCAGAGTCCTTTCAGGTTCTGGATCTGCTTCCACAAGAATGTTCTTATCATTGCTCCTGCTCATATGACAAAGAAGAAGGCACAGAAAAATAATAATAATAATAGAGATCCTTTATACCACAGTATAGGGATCCCTTTGTGAGTGGAAGAAAAGAGGGGGAGACAAAGAATGTGATGTAAAGGAAGAAACACAACTGTACGGATGGAAGAGATGTGAGATGAGATGTTAGGATATGAATGAATAAATAGAATAGGATGGGGGAGGGATAATTTTCGAAAATTATTTTGAAAAAGAGTTAGTGATTTTTGAAAAATGGTTTTTGAAAAATGTTAGTAAATATTTTTTTTTCGAAATTTTTTTTTTGAAATCAAAAATAAAAATAAAAATAATTAGTTAATTAAAAAGAAATTTTTGAAAAAAGGGGGGAGATATTTTTGAAAATTAGAGAGAGAGAGTTAGTTAGGTAGTTTTGAAAAAGTTAAGAAACAAACAAAAAGTTAGTTAGTTAGTTGAAACAAATTTTGAAAAGATAAGAAGTTAGGAAGTTAGAAAAGATATTTTGAAAAGATATTTTTGAAAAAGATAAGATAAGAAGATATTTTTGAAAAGATATGATTGAAATTAGTTTTGAAAAAGATTTGATTTTTAAAATCACAATTAATGACTTGATTCATGAGAAATCACAAGATATGATTCTAGAACTTAAAGTTTGAATCTTTCTTAACAAGCAAGTAACAAACTTCAAATTTTTGAATCAAAACATTAATTGTTTATGTTATTTTCGAAAATTTGTGAAAAAATTAAGAAAAAGATTTTTGAAAAATATTTTTTGAATTTTCGAAAATAACTAAGAATTTTGAAAAAGATTTGATTTTTGAAAAAGATTTTGAAAAAGATAAGATTTTCAAATTGAAAATTTGATTTGACTCATAAGAAACAACTTGATTTTAAAAATTTTTGAAAAAGTCAATCCAAATTTTCGAATTTGATGAGAGAAAAAGGGAAAGATATTTTTTTTGATTTTTGAAATTTTTATGAAAAACATGAAAATTATGCAATGCATGAAATTTTTAGATCAAAACAATGAATGCATGCAAGAATGCTATGAATGTCAAGATGAACACCAAGAACACTATGAATGTCAAGATGAACATCATAGACACAATTTTGAAAAATTTTTAATGCAAAGAAATCATGCAAGACACCAAACTTAGAATTCTTTAATGCTTACGCACTAAGAATTCAAGAATGCATATGATAAACATGAAAAGACACAAAACAAAAAATCATCAAGATCAAACAAGAAGACTTACCAAGAACAACTTGAAGATCATGAAGAACACTATGGATGCATGATATTTTCGAAAAAAAATGCAAGATGCTTATGCAAGTGACACCAAACTTATGATATGACTCAAGACTCAAATAAGAAATACAAAATATTTTTGATTTTTATGATTTTCTAATTTTTTTGGATTTTTATTTTATATTTTTCGCATATTAAAAGAAAAAATAAGGATTCCAAAAATTTTTAATATGAATTCCAGGAATCTTGCCATGTTAGTCTAAAGCTTCAGTCCAGGAATTAGACATGGCTCACTAGCCAGCCAAGCTTTCAAAGAAAGCTCCGGTCCAAAATACTAGACATGGCCAATGGCCAGCCAAGCTTCAGCAGGTGATCATGGATCAGCAGCAGGTGGATGAGCAACAACTAAGTTGCTCTTTGATAACAAATTGCAAGCCTCAGTCCAAATGAATCTAGACATGGCTTTACAGCCAGCCAGGCTTCACATGCTTCATAAAACACTAGAATTCATTCTTAAAAATTTTGAATAAATTTATGAAAACATTTTTTTTTTCGAAAACAGATGAGAATATTTTGAAATATGTTTGAAAATTTTTTTTGAAAACAAAACAAAAAGAAAATTACCTAATCTGAGCAACAAGATGAACCGTCAGTTGTCCAAACTCAAACAATCCCCGGCAACGGCGCCAAAAACTTGGTGCACGAAATTGTGATCTCCAGGCTCGAACAAATCCTGGTAATGGCTCCAAAGCTTGGTGCTCTGATCTTAATTCATGATTGTCACAACTTCGATACAACTAACCAGCAAGTGCACTGGGTCGTCCAAGTAATACCTTACGTGAGTAAGGGTCGAATCCCACGGAGATTGTTGGTATGAAGCAAGCTATGGTCACCTTGTAAATCTCAGTCAGGCAGATATAAAGTGATAATGGTGTTTTCGAATATTAAATAATAAAATAGGGATAGAGATACTTATGTAAATCATTGGTAGGAATTTCACATAAGCGAATGGAGATGCTTTTCGTTCCTCTGAACCTCTGCTTTCCTGCTATCTTCATCCAATCAGTCTTACTCCTTTCCATGGCTGGCTTTTTGCAAGGGCATCACCGTTGTCAGTGGCTACATCCCCTCCTCTCAGTGAAAGATATGCTCACATGCTCTGTCACAGCACGGCCATTCATCTGTCGGTTCTCGATCATGCTGGAATAGGATTCACCCTCCTTTTGCGTCTGTCACTAACGCCCAGCACTCGCGAGTTTGAAGCTCGTCACAGTCATTCAATCATTGAATCCTACTCGGAATACCAAAGACAAGGTTTAGACTTTCCGGATTCTCTTGAATGCCACCATCATTCTAGCTTACGCCACGAAGATTCTGGTTAGGAGATCTAAGAGATACTCATTCTAGCTTAATTCATGTAGAACAGAAGTGTTTGTCAGGCACGCGTTCATAAGGGGGAAGGATGATGGGCGTCACACATAATCATCACCTTCATCACGTTCTTGGGTGCGAATGGATATCTTAGAAGCGAAATAAGATGAATTGAATAGAAAACAGTAGTACTTTGCATTAATCTTTGAGGAACAGCAGAGCTCAAACCTTAATCTATGGAGTGTAGAAACTCTACCGTTGAAAATACATAAGTGAAGGTCCAGGCATGGCCGAGATGGCCAGCCCCCTAAACGAGATCAATAGTCTCCTAAGATGAACAATGGAATAAAACTGAGACCAAAGATGCCTAATACAATAGTAAGAGGTCCTATTTATAATAAACTAGCTACTAGGGTTTACATGAGTAAGTATTTGATGTATAAATCCACTTCCGGGGCCCACTTGGTATGTGTTTGGGCTGAGCTTAAGTGTTGCACGTGCAGAGGCCATTTGTGGAGTTGAACGCCAGTTTTTGTGCCAGTTTGGGCGTTCAACTCTGGTTTTGGATCCTTTTCTGGCGCTAGATGCCAGATTTGGGTAGAATGCTGGCGTTGAACGCCAGTTTACGTCATCAATTCTTGGCCAAAGTATGGACTATTATATATTGCTGGAAAGCCCTGGATGTCTACTTTCCAACGCAATTCGAAGCGCGCCAGTTCGAGTTCTGTAGCTCCAGAAAATCCACTTTGAGTGCAGGGAGGTCAGAATCCAACAGCATCAGCAGTCCTTTTTCAACCCCTGAATCTGATTTCTGCTGAAGTCCCTCAATTTCAGCCAGAAAATACCTGAAATCACAGAAAAACACACAAACTCATAGTAAAGTCCAGAAATGTGAATTTAACATAAAAACTAATGAAAACATCCCTAAAAGTGACTAGATCCTACTAAAAACATACTAAAAACAATGTCAAAAAGCGTATAAATTATCCGCTCATCAACCATCCCCTTGGGCTTCCTGTTGTTAGCATCCATTACCCAAGGGGCATCCGGGGTGGCAATCACATCCCTCAGAGCATCATAATCAAAGGTCATGCAGTGTATTACCACATCTGCCTACTCAATAGCATCTGTATCGCGGGTCTTAGGTAGACAGTGAAGTATATCTTCTATGGAAGCCTCTGTAACCAACACTTGACCGCCTCGCAGGTGGACTAAATCCATGGTGTGTCTGAAGAAGTTACAGTAGAATTCGTTCACCCTGGATGAGTTTATCCTACCAAGCTCCCTCTTAATAAAACCCATGCCCATCCCCTCAAGTCAACGGGGAGGGCTAGTTTCTTTTCTATGTTCAAGTTCTATTTCCGATATGTAGGGAACTGGAGCTCGTAATAGAGGTTGGGGAACCCGTGAGCATCTGTAAGCGGAAGCTGTTGGTTAGCCCTGTCCTCGTCATTCAGAGGATTCTTTGCATAGTCATAGTAAGGCGACGGAGTGAAGGCTAGAGATTTCTTCCTTTTCTTTGAGGTGACCTTAGCTTTTCCTCTGTTGGCCATCCTGAAAAAGAGATATACAAGATATAAATAATTAAGGCACGTAGAGGAAAACAAAGCAAATAATGGCATATTCGGAAGGTAAGAGGATCGATAAGCAATCATGAAGTGAGTTAACAGCTAAGGATTCTTGGAATACAAGAAACAAAATTCAGAAATCAAACAAGGTCACAAACCAAGAATTCAAGCCATATTTGCACAATGCTTTGTTTATTAAGCCTAAACAAAGTCATACCCAAAAGATTGGTTAATGGGTTAATTTGAAAACAAAAAGAAAAGTTAGGTGGTTAATCAAGTTAGAGGTTAGAAAACCGGTTCAAAGGTTAGTGGTATGACGGTTGTTGGCTTAATTAAAAGGAATGCACAAAGTATGGAAGATAAGCACACTCACATTCATGAAGGAGATGCGGTCATTGATGATGAATATGAAATTTTGCATAAAAGCATATAAATGGGAAGCAAATCATCAATCAATGTCATGGTCACGAAGTTTGCAATAATTGGTGTTGAAAGAGTAAAGTATGCACTAGGTGTAGCCAAAAGCAAGTTGAAAACCATTTTGAAGTAAAAAAGGTTACACTAGTGAATACACCAAACACTGCAAGTGAATGAACCATATTCAAGAATTTGCAAGTTAAAGTCAAATGGTAAATTTAGTCTGAGTCAAAAGGCATTTGACTTAATCTTGGCATTGAAAGCACATGAAGGTTCACATAGATAAGTCAGGCAAGGGATTGGGTGACTCAGTGATCCGTCAAACAATTCCTTGAACTAACTATGTCAATGCATATCACGAAAAACACAAATAAGCACAGAAATGCCAACCCAAGCAACCTATTAAGTGAACTTGTTGAAGTCATGTAAAACTCAATTTGAAAAAGTGTCAAGTTCAATCCTTAGGTTGCAAGTTAGGAACAATACAATTTTCTAGAAATTTGGGCCGCATTCCGGCAGTAAATTGGATGTTCTCGGGTAGCAATTGGCAGCAAAAATCACATATGAATCCAAGAATGCAACAAGAATGATATAAGAATGGATTACATATATTCAGGCAGCATCAAACACAATCAGACAATGAATCTCAGCAAGGCAGCAGTAGGTAACAGCATGTAAAACATAAATCATCACAGCAACCATTATTTAGCAAAGCATATAACATATAGAAAGTAAACAAGAACGGAGCACTTATCAGTCCTAGAATCCTCTAACCACATCCTAACTACCTAATAGCATGCATTTCTATCTAACCTAACAAACAGAAATTAAACAACTATTCTAACAAAAATTAATAAACAGAACTAATAAAACAAACTACAGAACAGAGCAGAAGGAAGGGGGAAAGAAACCTGGCAGGAAAGTAAACAGAATTGGAAATGGTAGGGGGAAGGTGATGGAATCAGCGCTGCCCAGTAGTGGCGGCGGTTCGGTCGTGCTCGCGGTGCAGATGGTCGCGAGACAGGGGCGCCGAATAGAAGAACAGGGCAGAGGAAAAGGTGAGACACTGGGACAGGGATTGGATGAGGAAGGAGAAGAAGGTTGGTGGTGGTTGAAGGTTTACCGGTGACAATGGCGGTGGCTGAACGGAAAGCTGAGAGAGGAGAATGGTGAGAGAGGGTAGTGAATTGAGTGAATGAGAAAGAAAGGAAGAATGAGAGAAGATGGGAAGAGAGGTGATGGGGCGGCAGTCGACGGCGGCAAATGGAGGTTGCCGGACTGAGGGGTGGTGGTGGTTGAAAGAGCTTTGGAGGTTAGAGGGAGAGGGAGAGGAGACGTTAGAGAGGGGGAAGGGATAATGGACACCACTGCACTAGGGCTCGTGTCCCTTGGGGTTATGGTTTTTGAATCCACACGTGCGCGTCCATGACGCGTGCGCGTGGATGGATGAGGAACATGATAGACGCGTAAGTGCGATATGCGCGCATGCGTGGGTAGAAAGGGTGCGCTTCGACGCGTACACGTATTGTACGCTTGAGCATGAATGAAGGTGGAGCGCACCGACGCGTACGCGTGATGTACGCGTCCGCGTGGGTCACAGATTGCGCAAGGAGCGCATTCCACGCACAGTGTGCGCATAACTCTCGGGTCCCATGTATTGGGGTTGCATTCAAAATATCGACGAGTGCGCGTACAGCGTGCGCACGCGTCCCTAACCCCTTTTTTTTGACATGTGAAAACAAAGACAGGGCACTCTTCTAATCTACAACAATTCTAAAATAATCAAAATTACAATTTAACAACAAATCTTTTTGGTTTTTGAAAAATTTTCAAATACAAAACAAACAAAACTTACACTTCAAGTAAAATATAATCTAACAACAACTATTCAAAAAAAAAACATAAATCTAGCAAAAAATCTATCAATCAAAGCAAAATGTATAGGAGTATAGAAAATGAGAAAAACATCCTACAATGGCAACTCAACTCATTCATTGATTATATATACAAGAAAATGGAAAGAGTTTACCATGGTGGAGTGTCTCCCACCTAGCACTTTTATTTTAAGTCCTTAAGTTAGACATTTGGTGGAATCCTTGCTATGGTGGATTATGCTTGAATTCATCTCAGAATTTCGACCAATGTTTGCATCTCCAATGTCCACCAGGATCCCAAATTAGGCGCATAAAGCCTTCAAGTAAGCTTAAGTAAATGACAAGGCCCCAAGAGTTTTGATTATTGGAATGGATTCCGGGGTTCCAAACCTTGTTCTTGCACCCATCTTCTCGTTGACGACCATAGTTAAATTTTGGTGACAAGACTTGTGAATTCTCAATTAAGCATCCAAACATTCTCCTAGACCCATGCAATTTGGTTCTACTCCAACCATTGCTATTCAACTTCGAGCATGCAACCATCATGAAAGTAGAGTGATGTCTCCAACCACTACACAACTCTCTCCTACTCTTAACCCCACAAAGGGCTCTAAGTTGACCATCATTTTCAAGCAAACCATATTCAAGTGAGAAAGTAAAGCATAGGGATAGGAATTTTACCCACTTGAATGTTGTGTTGGATGATGGTGGCTTAGGGAGGACGACCTCCCCACACTTAGCCAATGCGAAATCCATTCCCTTGTGGTCTTCCTTTGCAACTTCCACTTCTTTGTAAGCTTCTTTAATTTCAATTTCTTGCTCACCAACTTCTTCTATACACCCCTCATTGCTCAAACCATGTGTCAGAGGTTGTGCACAATCCTCCTTGTCATCAATTTCAGAGCACAATGAGGGAGATTCATCAATTCCAAAAGACTCATTGGTTGATGTGGCATCATCTTCAATGATGGAGCTTGCTTCTTGCTCAACCTCTTCCTCTTAATAGCTTCCTTCCAATTCAATCTCTTCTTCATTGCTTACCAAGGGTATGGGAGGTGAAGTATCTTCTTCTTTAATCTCCATGTCAAGCCCAATGGGGGAGGATTCAATTGTACATAAGAATTCATCAATGATTGAATCCATCTCTTGATCAGCCTCTTCAAAGTTTTCCACCATGATATGCCTTGGAGGTTGTACACCCTCCTCAACATCAATATTAAGCTTCTTGGAAGAAGGCTCTTCAATTTGTGATTCCTCTATGTACTCAATATATCCTAAATACCCAACTACTACTTCCTCTTGTTCAATAATCTCTACCTCCTCCTCTTGTTATACTTCTTGCCTTAACTCTTCTTCTTCCCCTTGGAGCTCCAAATTTACTCCCTCACTAAGCTCCTTGATTGCTTTTCCATATTCAACAATGGGAGTGCCTTGATCGCGCAAGCTTAGACAAGATGAGACTATGTTGTAAATGGCTTCTACCATGATAGCCATCTTGGCTTTTAACTCTTTAAACTTCTTTTCATCCTCCTCGTGTTTCCTTATGATATGAGATTCAAGATCCCTTAGTTCTAGCTTAGGGGCTTCATCAGGAGGCGGTGGTGGAGGAGAGGGTTCATTGTTTGAGGGAAGTGAATTGTAGTTGGAAGGTGGTTCATATTGTTGAGATTCTTGAGGTGGTGTGTATGGACCTTGTGGTTCATGGGAGTATTAGTGTTGGAATGGTGGTGGCTCTAGATATGGTTCATATAGTGGTTGGTATGGTGTGTACGAGTTAGGATTATATGGGGTGAATGGTGGTATGAGGCTTGTGAGTATGGTGGAGGGCTATATTGAGGAGGGGGTTCATATGTATGTGATGGTTGTGGTTGACAATCACAATAAGGGTCATCACATACATTAGGTTGGTATGCATTAGGATTAGGATTATACCCATAATAATCTAAAGAGTAGTCATGTTGGGGTGGCGCTTGAACGGCTCGGATGGAATAAAATGCCTTTTGTTCCTTGCGCATCTCCGCGAGGAGAGTGGTCATGTTCCCAAGCACCCTTGTCAAACTTGATCCGGAAGGAGGTTGTTGCCAATAAAGTTGTTCATAAGCTTGGGGATCTTCCATCCTTTGATTTCCAAATCCTTGATGCAAATCCTCATTAAAGCTTCCATTTCCTACAACATAGTTTGAACCAAACTAATAGCCAAAGGGGTGAGAATTCATGGTGATAAGAGAAATTAAAAACAAAATCTAACAAGAAACAAAGAAAACCAAATCTTAAAACTAGCAAAAACTAACAAACAAACCACAAATCAAGCTATTCATAATATATACAATAGCCAATAATAAAGCACCATTGCAATTCCCCAGCAACGGCACCATTTTAACGTGAGTACTTTTGTTGATATAGATTTTTTCAACTGAATTCTCGTTGCAAGTGTAGTTCTAAACTAACAAAGAATCCTCACATGCAAAAATATTGGTTTTGTCACATGTACAAACCCCACTAAAAATTAACCGAAGTATTTAAACTCCGGGTCGTCTCACAAGAAATTACAATGAAGTGAATGATTATTGGGTATAAAGGTGCAAGGGGTTTGATTTATAAAAGGGCAAGGAATATAAATGGCAAGAAAAGTAAAGAGAGCAATTAAAGAAAGCTATCAATAAAGAGAGACATTCAAGGCAAGGATTGAGATCATAGGCTTTCCATCCTAGTCACTAATAACAATAATTAACAAAAATTTATCCTATTTCGTCATCTCCAATGTTGGAAGAAGGTGTAAGTTATCTTCCATTAGAGAAAGTCAAACAAGACTAGTTAATCTCAAGTCGAAAATCCTAATCAACTCACTAATTGAATTAGCAAGAGATTAGAGTCATTGGAATTGATATTCACTAACAACTCTAGATCACCAATCTAAATTGGGTATTCATGACTCAAGATTACCCACTTACGCTTTCCAAGCAAAGAATGCTCAAAATCTACTCTAAAGCTCAACCAAAGCATTTTGTCAAACACTTGGAAGGCATAAAAAGAAACCATAATAAATTGCAATGAAGAATAAAATCTAACAATTACCAATTGCAAGGAAAGTAAATCCACAACTCAAATCATCAGTAAAAGAACATCAAACATTAATTTGCATTAAAAGAGATCCAAATCTATCAAGAGTATTCATCAACATAAAAGAGACATAGAAGCATGAAATTGTAAAGAGAACAAGATGAGAACAATAATCAAAACCTAGATCTAAGATGGAAATAAGCCTAAGAACCCGATTTCTAGAGAGAATAGGGGGCTTCTCTCTCTAGAAACTAAACTACATGATGCTATTCTAAAACTAAGTACTCCCCCTTTGCTCAATCTTCAATTCTGCATCAAATACCCTCAGAAACCAGTTGGATTTGGGCCTGGGCAGCTCCGAAATCGCCCCCAGCATTTTGCCTTTAAGTGAGTTACGTGCGAACATTGACGTGTACGCGTTGTGTCACGCGTGCGCGTCGCTTGGCAATTTTCCCATCCACGCGTACGCGTCATGTGCGCGTACGCATCACCATGCAACTACACTTCCACGCGTGCGCGTCTACTACGAGTGCGCATGGGTTAATATACTCCAAATCCTTATTTTCTCATGCATTCTTTACCTTGTATGCTTTTCTCTTCACTTCTTCTATCCAATACTTGCCTTATGAACCTGAAATCACTCAACAAACACATCAAGGCATCGAATGGAACTAAAGTGAATTAAAATCACCAATTTAAGGGCCTAAAAAGTATGTTTTTACACTTAAGCACAATTTAAGGGAGAATTACAAAACCATGCTATTTCGTTGAATAAATGTGAGAAAAGGTGATAAAATCTTCCAAAATAAGCACAAGATAAACCACCAAATTGGGGTTTATCAGGGACCTCAGGAATCACCTTCTTATGCCTTACCATGTCATAGAAGTCATTTTGATTTGCTTTGGTGGGGAATCTCCATGTTTCCCAAGGTTCGGAGGTAGAGGCGGGGGCCTTTCCTTTTCTCTGCCTTGAGGATTCTCCAGTTTTTGGTGCCATGGACATTAGGAATAGAAAGCAAAAGGCAGAGCTTTTCCAACACCAAACTTAAGAAGTTTCTCGTCCTCAAGCAAATAGTAACAAAGGAAAAAGAAAATAGTAGAAGAAGGAAGAAAAAGATAAAAGGGGGAGAGGGAAAGAGGCTTCGGCCTTGTGGGGATGAAGAAGGAAAGAATGAAATGTATAAAGGCAATGGTGAAAGAGGGAAGAGCATGGAAGGTGTGTGTTTGAAGAATGGAATGAGGGGGTATTTATAGTAGGTGGGGGGGAGGGGTTGTGATTTGGCCAAATGAGAGGGAAAGATGGGGGAGGGGGGAAGTTTGAATTTGAAATGCATGGGTTGGTGGGATTTATGAATGTGTATTGATGAGTGTGTATTAGGAAGAGGAAAAGTAGGGTGTAGGTTTCAAGGGTGAAAAAGAAGGAGAGAGAAGGGAAGGAATGAATGAAAGGTGGGGTAGGTGGAGATTTTGTGGGACCCACAGGCTTATGAAGTTAAAAAAACTCGAGTAGCCCTGCCCCCCTCTTGGGCGTTCAACACCATGGTTAGGCGTTGAACGCCAGGAATGGATCATTTTTTATTTTTATTTTTATTTTTTTTAATGAAGTTGGTAGTAGTCCAACACCAAGAATGGGTGTTAAATGCTCAAAGGGGGCCAAGAAAATGATCCAGAGCTTCCTTAATGGGCATTGAACACCCTTGCTTCCTCCCCTTCTGGCGCTGAGCGCTAGTTCTGGCGTTCAATGCCAATAATGGGTATCTCTAAGGTGTTCTGTTTTCACTCCTATGTATTCCTGTCCCTGTTCCAGGTGCTACACATGATCATAAACGTTAAAAAGTAAGGGAAAACTATGGAAATTAATAGAAAATAAAATAATATGGAATCAAACTAAAATAGTTGAAAAGAAGGGAAATGAAAATACTATACATATGGTTGGTTACCTCCCAACAAGCCCTTCTTTACCGTCATTAGCTTGACAGACAGCTCCGTTACGAAGATTCATAGGGGCTAAGATCTTCACCCCTTATGGTGAACTTTCTTCCTATGCTCTCATAGATTAGTTCAACATGTTTCAGAGACAGGATCTTGTACATAGTATGTAGAATGACTGGACTTTTAGTGAAGACATCTCGCATGCTAGGTGAGAAGTCTTCAGTTGGAATCTTCTTGTTCCTTCAACCCTTGGCTAGCTTCTTCTTGGTGCCTCTTTCCTCAATAACTGGTGATGAATGCCCAACACCAAGCTTTGGTTTGATGTTTAGGGGCTCTGTAAGGCTCTGCACTGAAAGAGAGGGATGAAACACTAAGTGTTGCACAGTGGTACCCCCTTTGTCAGAGGGAGACTGAGGATTGGGGATCTTAAACAAGAAGTGATCCTCCCATAGCCTCAGAATTAGCTCTCCTTTTTCCACATCAATTAAGGCCTTCACAATAGCTAGGAAAGGCCTTCCAATAATGATGGAGTTGTCTCTGTCCTCCCCAGTGTCAAGTATCACGAAGTCCGCTGGGAGGTAAAGGTCTTCAACCTTTGCAAGGACATTTTTTACCATGCCATATGCCCGTTTCAGGGACTTATCTACCATCTCCAGTGAGATTTTGGTGGGCTGCACCTCCTGAATCCCCAGCTTCTTCATCACAGAGAGAGGCATAAGATTAATGCTAGAGCTAAGGTCACACAATGCTTTCTCAAAGGTGATGGTCCCTATATTACATGGAATCAAGAAGCTTCTGGGATCTGGCATCTTCGGATGCAGCTTCTTTTGGACCAAAGCGCTGCATTCCTTGGTCAGTACCACAATTTGATCTCCTCTAAATGCCTTCTTTTCAGAGATGGCATTTTTCAGACAGGCTATAGAGGGGGTTGCTTCTCCAACACCTTTCCAAAAGAGATATTGACTTGAAGCTTCCTGAGAACTACTAGAACCTGAGCAAGTTCCTCATCCTCAGGCTTTTGTTTCATGTTTGGAGCATGTTGTAAGTTAGGCTCCTCCATCTTTAAGGGGACATGTATGGTGACACTCCTAGTCTCCTCCTGAGCATTAATCTCCTTCAGTTCCTCAATAGCAGGCTCCTCCTTGGGTTCTGCTGCAGCGTCTATATTAAGGGTCTTGCACTCTTTCCTTGGGTTTACTTTAGTATTGCTTGGAAGAGTATTGGAGGGAGTCTCGGGTATCCTCTTGCTCAGCTGACCTACCTGTATCTCTGGATTCTGAATAGAGGACCTAGTTTTTGCCATGAAACTATGAGTGGTCTTAGAGAGGTTAGAGACTATGGTAGCCAAGTCAGAGAGGCTTTGTGTGGGGGTCTCCATCTGCTGCTGAGAGGGTTGGAATGGTCTGTTGTTGAACCTGTTCTAGTTCATTCCACCCTGATTTTTGTTGAAGCCTCGTTGAGGCCTCTGCTAATCTCTCCACTCGCATTTGGGGTGGTTCCTCCATTCCTGATTGAAAGTATTCAAAGAGATTGTTATTGGAGTTTCTGAAGGAGTTTCTCATGTAGTTTACCTCCTCCATGGTGGTCCATGCAGTGTTATCAGCATCCACTTCATACGCTACCTCTAGAGAATAAGCAGCTGAACTTTGCGGCCACTCAAGTGCTGAGAGATCATTTTGATGTGCTGGGACATGAGCTTATTTTGAGCCAAAATGGCATCTAGAGTGTCCACCTCCATGACTCCTCTCTTCTGAACAGCCCAAGTGTTCATAGGGTTCCTCTCAGAAGTATACATATATTGGTTGTTGGGCAACTATTTGTATAAGCTCCTGTGCCTCCCCAGGCATCTTCTTCATGTAGAGTGAGCCACCAGTAAAGTGGTCCAATGACGTCTTGAACATCTCAGAGAGGCCATCATAGAAGATTACTAACATGGTCCACTCTGAGATCAGGTCTGGAGGACATCTTCTAATTAGCTACTTGTACCTCTCCCAAGCTTTATAGAGGGATTCACCCTCTTTCTATCTGAAAGTCTGGACTTCCACCCTATGTTTACTCAGCTTCTGAGGTGGAAAGAGCTTGTCAAGAATCCATTGACCACCTTCTCCCATGTGTCCAGACTCTCCTTAGGCTCAGAATCCAGCCATAGCCTTGCTTTGTCTTTTACAGCAAAGGGGAAGAGCATGAGCTTGTAGACCTCTGGGTTCACTCCATTAGTCTTGACAGTATTACAGATATATAGGAAATTATATATGAACTTGTTGGGGTCCTCCTACGGGAGTCCATGAAACTGACAATTCTGTTCCACCAGAATGACAAGTTGAGGCTTTAGCTCAAAGTTGTTTGTACCAATGGCAGGTTTAGAGATGTTGCGCCCATTGAAGTTAGATGTGGGTGCGGTGTAAGATCCAAGGACCTTTCTTGTGTCTCCTTCAGTTTCTGGATTAGTTGTCATAGTTGTATCTTCAGCTTCATGCTCAAGAGCTTCTGTAAGATTTCCTCGGGTTCTGTTAGCCTGAGCTTGTTGCAGCTTCATTCTCAAAGAGGGGTTTCTTATCCCTATTCCTGCTCATAAACAAGAAGAAAGAGACGAAGAAGAGAAAAAGAAAGGAGTTTCTATGTCAAAGTATAGAGGACTCCCTGTTAAAAGATCTAACAAAGAAATCAGATGAGATAAAGTAAAGAGAATTCAAAAATAAAGGTGTCCTTAATGCTAACGATTTTCGAAAATAAAGCAGATGAAAGAAGTAAAAGATTTTCGAAAAAGAAGAAATAGAAAGAAGAGTCAAAGAGACACCAAACTTTTGAAATAAAACAAACAATTAACTAACAAGAATTGAAATTAAAAATAGAAAATTTGATTTTGAATTTTGAAAATTAAAAGGAAGAAAGTCAAAGAGAGATTATAAAATTCGAAAGTTGGAAGAAAAAAAATCAAGAGAAAGAAACAAGATAAGATAAGTTTTAAAAATTTAAAGATTTTAAAATTCAAATTTGGAAGAAAGAAAAACTAACAAAATACTAAACTTTTTAAAATTTGAATTTAAAATGAGGATAAGATAACAAAGTTTTGAAAATCAAAGAAAAAGATAAGATAAAGATTTAAGGATAAAAAAAGATAAACAAGAAAATTAAATTAAATGGAAAGATTACCAATGGGACACCAAACTTAAAATTTTTGAAACCAAATAACACAAATTTCGAAAAGATAGAGAGAGAAACACTAAAATACACCAAACTCAAAAGTTTTGAAATCAAACAAGAGAAAAACACCAAAATATTCGAACATAATGAAGGAAATAAAAGGTAAAGCAAGATAGAAATCAAAGATTCCAGAAAGCAAAGAAGAACAATTTTCAAAAATCAATAAAAAGAAAAATAATTGACCAAGACTTCTAAGAAACACCAAACTTAAAGACTTTGAAATAGAATTAAAAAAAAAAAGAAAAAGATGACAAAGATGAATTATTTTTTTTGAAAAAAATTTTTAGAAAAGAAAAGAAAAGAGTTCAAAATTTAACAAGAAAACAATTAAAAGAAAACTAATAAAAAGTACCTGATTTAAGAAACAGGACAACCGGTAGTTGTCAATCTCAAACAATCCCCGGCAACGGCGCCAAAAACTTGGTGCGCGAAATTGAACTCGCACAACTTCACCGACAAGTGCACCAGTTCATCCAAGTAATATCTCAGGTGAGTGAGGGTAGATCCCATGATGATTGTTGGATTTAGGAAGCAATGGTTATCCTGCAGATCTTAGTCAGGCGAATAAAAAGATAGTGGTTGTTTTTGTAGGTGCATAAATCAAAATAGTAGAGAAAGCAATAAAAAATTGGTGTAGAAACAATAATGAGAAATCAGTTAAGGCTTTGGAGATGCTTTATCTTTTCGGATTAATACATCTTACTGACTACTTTAACAATTAATGATTCATTCTATGGTAAAGTTGTAAGTGATTAACGCCATTGGTCATGGTCAATTAAGCTCCTCTAATCCATATCAAACGCCGTTGTTAATGGTCATTTAATATGAACGAGGATGAAGGTCACACAATTCACTCTCCCTTGATCCTACTTAAAGTGCCACAGACAAGGTCAGATCTTTCAGGTCGGAGAATGAAGCTCAATATTCTAGCCTTAGTGCCACAGAAACCTCAATTACTCACAATTAATGAGATTATATGTCATATATCCCAATTAGCCCAGATAACTTATTGGTCTTGGTGATGTATTCTCAAGCTATAGTTCAATACTATCCGGGTCAGGACTTCGCAAGAACTCATGTAGAATAAGGGGTCACACTCTCATTCCACCCTAGATTTAATTAGATGAAGAACGACAATACATCATAGAATGGAATCAAACATATATTAAAACAGAAAAGTAATAATATTAATCCATAGGACAAGCAGAGCTCCTAACCTTAACCTAGGAGGTTTAGTTGCTCATAATTTACAAAGAAAACAGAGAAGATCTGTTTGTCAATTAGTAAATTGATACTTAATCCTAAGTGATCTCCTGTTTAAATAGTAAATATTAACCCTAAGAAATGTTAAGTTTTAATTAAAAAGTACAAAGATAAGATTGCATAAACGAAGGAGTGCTAAAATCCACTTTGGGCTGACTTTGGTTGAGTGCTTCGGCCAAGCCTGACGTTCAACTTGGAGAATGGGCATTGAACGCCCATTATGGGGTGAAATGCGCTGCTTCCTTGCTTCTTTGGTGGTGTTGAACGCCAACTTTGGGCGTTCAACGCTGGGCTTGCTCCCTTTTGGGCATTGAACTCTAGATGTGGACGTTCAACACCAGTTTTGGGCAGTGTTCCGAGGTTTACCTGAAGCGTTGAGGTCGATCTCGGACGAGGTGTCCCGATTTTGTTGAGTCGGCCGTGTCCGACTTGTTGGAGCCGAGGTGCCACCGGTCCTTGATTCCTTGGGGAGAGGGGTGGTGGTACCTGCAAGAGACTCCGATGCTTAAGTTAGCATCCGCTTTTAACAGGTTTTTCGTAGAAATTGGAGTATGAGTTATACCTGGGTACTCCAGTGTATTTATAGCGGAGTCAGGTGACCTTCTTTAGGGAGATAAGGCTTTTTTATCTTATCTTATCTTTTACCCGTTGGTCAAATCTTATCCTTTGGCCGCCGCCTTCTAGAGGGCGGTGGACTTCCAATGAGTTGGGCCTCTCTGGGCCTTTGCTGTAGGTTTCTGACTTTCTTTGGGAGAAGTTGGGCTGTAGATCAGGCCGTCTTAAAATGTCAGAGCTTTGGTTTCCCAGGCCCAGACCTCGTGCTCGGGAAGGCTATGAACAGTGCCCCCTGCTTCAGCTTCGACCTTTTCAAGAGGTCGTGCTTGTTATGAGCTTCGATATTTCTTTGAGAGGTCATGCTTAAGCATCTTCTAGTTGGTTGTGCCTTTGGTGTTTTTATTCTTCTTGGGTAATTTGGCGTCTTTAATTCCTGTTTGAAATGCGAAGCGTTTGCTTTAAATGCTGCACCAGTCCTGAGCACAACAGCTACTTGGATATACACGAGTACTTTTAAAGCTCATTAACTGGGCTTTTATTCCTTTTGCCGTTTCGATTTTCCCTCCCTTCACTATTTTTAAAATCTTAGGGATTCTTCAATTTTTTACTTTCTGCTTTTGTCTGTTCTTTGCTTTAGACAAAGAAGCTTTCTTTTGCCCCTCCTTCGTTTGTACCAGTGTTCCAAGGTTGTTCCTTTCTTGGATTTTCGGGGATTCCATCTTTCGGTGAGGATCGTCCGTGGCTCGCTTCTCATTCATTGTCCTCCTATTTTCTTCTCCTTCTTTTCGGGGATTCCATTTTTTGTTCCTTCTTTCCTCTTTTTGCATTCTTCATTGGTAATTATTTGGAGTTCTGTGTTGTGATACTTGCTTCTGTTGGTATTTTGTTCGTCGGGTTTTGTTTAGAACTTTTTAGTGAGGTTCTGGTATAGTTTTTATTTTTACTATTGCTGGTGAGTGGCTATGGTTTATAGGCTGATATGCTTGTTTGTTTTGTGGTTTTACCCTTGCCAATTTATTTTTCATTTCTGTCCGAGCTACTTATGGTGATGCTCCTTTGTTTTCACTGTTTTTAGGTATAGTGTATATGTCTCGTAAGAATCTTATTGAGATGTCTACAAAAGTCCCCCTGGTATGGCTGATTTGGTAGATTCTGTAGTTCTGTGTTGTGTGACAGTAGTAGATCGGGAGTTCTGTGAAAAGTTTAGGAGGTTCTACAATGTGTGTGAGAAAAAGGAAGATGAAAAAAATTATGAGCTGGTCGCCCCCGACCATGAGGAGATGGTGTGCTTCCCGTCTTTGAGTCATTCCGAGTGCTTCTTTTTTTACGTTTATAACTGTTTTTTCACCAACTTAGGTATTACCCTTTCCTTTACTGCCTTTGAGACTGATATCCTCTGGACCTGTAACCTTGCCCCTACGCAGCTACATCCTAACTCCTGGGCCTTTATGAAGATCCTTTAGCTTCTATGTCGTGAGCTAGGTGTCTGACCTTCTATCCAACTTTTCTTATTTCGGTTTGTTTTGACTAAGTCTGGTGCGACCAAGAAAAAGGCTTCTTGGATCTCTTTTAGGGCCACCCAGGGTAGGAAGGTATTCGCTATTTTCGATGACTGCTTTCATGACTTTAAGAATTTTTATTTTAAGATCCGAGTTGTAGGGAATGTCCATCCTTTTTTCTTAGATGTGAATGACGTGCCTGCCTTTCCCCTTTGGTGGAAAGAGAATCCTATAGTGGCTAAGTATACCCTAGAAAGTCTGGATGAGGTAGAGTAGGCCTTCGTGGGCGTGTTGGAGGAGCATTGGGGTCAGGCTCCTCACTTGGAAACGAAGAAGTTCATAGGGGATGATGCGTGAGCATCTTTCCTATCTTTTCCTAGTGAATTTGCATTTAATTTGTTGAGTTTAATCAAGAATTAATTATCTTTTAGCCACTATGGATGCTACGTTGAGTCTTGTGCAATTTTGTTTATTTTAGGTAGCATTCGGATGGATTTGATATAGTTTCTGTAGAGAAAGAGAAGAAATCAAGGAGCTGACCAGCGAGAAGCAATGCGTGTGCATACCTGACTCGTACGCGTGATTTGGAGCTATCCATGGCGACGCGTGTGCGTACCTGACGCTTACGCGTGAAAAGCGAAGTTGCTCAGCGACGCGTGCGTGTACCTGACGTGTACGCGTGACACGCGAAAAAGACCATCGACGAGTACACGTGACTGACGCGTACACGTGACATGCGTGACATGCATAAAACGCAGAAAACACTGGGGCAATTTTAGGCCGAGTTTCGACCCAGTTTTTGGCCCAGAAACACAGACTAGAGCAAGGGGATAGTAGAGACTCAAGGGAGATTCACACAAGAATGGTTATGCCCACTCCAAGTTAGGCGTGGACCCTACAAAGCAAGTGGTCCCCATCCATCAAATGAAGACATGCTGATTGCTGTAATTAATTCTGATTTAAACTTTATTTTTATTATAGAATAGGAAAAGATATTATTTTAGTTTTAAAAGATAGATTTTAAATTAGTTAGGATTAGATATAAAAGGGGATTCCAACAGGAGGATTCCAGCACAACATTATTGATAAACCACTATTTTATGATTTATCTTGTGCTAATTTAAGTGGTTTTTATCAACTCTTTACCCACTTATTCATACAATTCGCATGTTTTACGATTTTCCTTCCGGATTTTGTGCTATGATTGAAAACATGCTTCTTTGGCCTTTAAATTGCTTATTATTAATCCTCTCTTATTACCATTAGATGCCTTGATATGTGTGTTAACTGTTTTCAGAGATTACAGGGCAGGAATGGCTCAGAGGATGGAAAGGAAGCATGCAAAAGTGGAAGGAATACAAGAAATTGAAGAAATTGCTAAGCTGTCCAGCCTGACCTCTTCGCACTCAAACGGTCATAACTTGAGCTACAGAGGTCCAAATAAGATGGTTTCAGTTGTGTTGGAAATCTAACGTCTGGGGCTTCACAACGATATATAATTTGCCATAGCTTCCCTAAAGCCAGGTGACGCAAACGCGTGGATCATGCGGACGTATGACCTGGCAAAAATGCAATCCACGCAAACGCGTGGATGACGCCTCCGCGTCACTTTGCCGTGACCTGAACGTAACAGAAATCACTGGGGGCAATTTCTGGGCTGTTTTTGACCCAGTTTTCAACCCAAAAAACACAGATTAGAGGCTATAAAGTGGGGGAATGCATCCATTCATGAACACGCTTTCATAATTAATAATTTTAGGATTAGATGTAGTTTTTGGAGAGAGAGGTTCTCTCCTCTCTCTAAGGTTTTAGGATTAGGATTCCTCTTAAATAATTCAGAATTTCAACTCTTCATCAGGTTCAATATTTCTTTTATTTTGTATTTCTCTTTTACTTTCAGATACTTTAATGCTCTCATTTAATTACTTATGTTGCCAAATTGGCTTATGAACTCTTTATGTTTAGATTGATTTTCTCTTACTAATGCAATTGAGGTAATTCAGATTTATGATTCTTATTTAGTTTTTTTATATTCTTGGCTTTAATTGATTAACTAGAAGCTCTTGAGTTATTAACTTATCGTGATTGGTTGTTATGTTGACTAATTGACTGGAATTTCACTAACTCTAGTCTTTCCTTAGGAGTTGGCTAGGACTTGAGAATCTAAATAATTAGTTTACTTTACTTTCCCTTGCTTTTGTAAAGGTTAACTAAGTGAGATTAACTTCCATTCTCATAGGAGTAACTAGGATAGGACTTCCGAATTTTCATAGCTTGCCAAGAGTTTATTTTACAGTTATTTATTTATTTTACTTATCAATTAAATTACTTGTTCCTTACTTTCAAAACCCCCAATTTACAAAACTCATAATCAATAATAAGAACACCTCCCTGTAGTTCCTTGAGAAGACGACCCGAGGTTTAAATACTTCGGTTATCAATTTTAAAGGGGTTTGTTACTTGTGAGAACCAAAATGTTTGTAAGAAAGGATGATTGCTTGGTTTAGAAACTATACTTGCTATGGAAATTTATTCTGAATTCTAAACCGTCAATCATTCCATTCTTCAATTATTCCATTCCAAACTACCAAAATACATTCTCATAAATTTCTAGTTTATCTGAATTTGATGGGATACGTGACATATAATCATTCTATATTTGGATAATTAGAGTTTATGTGGCATATAAACTAGAATTTAACTTAACCCCCTAATTGGAATTAATTGACCAAGGAATTGGCTATTGATGAATTTTAGAGGAGACTAGGAAGGTCTAAGAAATTAGGGTCTAGTCACATATAGTTTGCCATGAATTAAATCTTACATGATTAAAATAAATTAATAAGAAAAGTCAATCCAGAAAATAGATAACTCTGAAGCCTTAATTGTTTCTCCATATTTTATTCTCAACTTATTTACTTGCCTTTCCTTAATATTCTTTATATTGTTTAATGTCTTTGAACTCTCAAACACTATTTCCTGTTTGCCTAACTAAGTAAATTAATCAACCATTGTTGCTTAATCCATCAATCCTCATGGGATCGACCCTCACTCACCTGAGGTATTGCTTGGTATGACCCGGTGCACTTGCCGGTTAGTTTGTGGGTTATAAATTCCACACCAGGGGATCCCAACCTTCTCCGATCTGAGTTAGCTAGTATCTGACCTCCTGTTCTACTTCTGAATCTAGTTTGATGCGCTTATGAGAATATTTGTGTTTTCTTTGTTTTCAGAGATGACTTCGGGTTCTGACTCCATGAAATTTTTACGTAAGACCAAAGCTCCAACCTATTAAGACGGTCTGATCTATAGCCCGACTTCTCCCAAAGAAAGTTGGAAACCCACAGCAGAGACCCACAGAGGCCCAACTCATTGGAAGTCCACCACCCTCAAGAAGGCAGTGGCCAAAGGATAAGATTTGACCAACGGGTAAAAGATAAGATAAGATAAAAAAGCTTTATCTCCCTAAAAAAGGTCATCTGACTCCGCTATAAATACACCGGAGCACCCAGGTATAACTCATACTCCAGTTTCTACGAAAAACCTGTTAAAAGCCCATGCTAACTTAAGCATCGGAGTCTCTTACAGGTACCACCACCCCTCTCCCTAAGGAATTAAGGACCGGCGGCACCTCGGCTCCAACAAGTCGGACACGGCCGACTCAACCAAATCATGACACTTCGTCCGAGATCAACCTTAATGCTTCAGGTAAACCTCGGAACATGAGTGATGAATGGACTTTTGACGGTTTAGAATTTCACAAATGAAAGCTCGTTGCAATATAGTTTCTAAACCAACATTAATCCTTTGATACAAAAATTTATTTGTCACAAGTAACAAACCTCTAAAATCTATAAATAGAAGTATTGAACCTCGTGTCATTCTCTCTAGGAATTGCAACAAAGTGTTCTTGTTATTGGCTATAAAGTATGTTTGGGGTTTTTGAGATTTTAGACAAGTAATATAAATGGCAACGAAAATAAACTAACAACTAACAAAGCTCTTGGCAAGATATGAGAACTAGAAGTCCTATCCTAGTTATCCTCCTCAATTGTGGCCACAAATTATCCATTGCTACCACTTAGTTAACCTCTAACCATGGAGGAAAGTCAAGTTGATGAAGTAACTTGATTCCACAAGTTCTAGCCAACTCCCAAGGGAAATACTAGCTTTAGTGGTATCCAAATCAATTAGCAACTTCTAATTATCAATCAACAAAGGGATTAGATAACTCAAGCATCAGTAATTACTCTACCTAGGCCAAGAGGGATAAAATCTATACTAAAATCCAACCAAGCATTTCATCAAACACATGGGAGGCACAAAAGAAAAGCATAGTAAATTGATAACAAGAATAGAATCTAGCAATAATTGAATGTAAGAAATCAACAACAACAATCAAAGAAAACAAGATCTACATGAATTACCTCAAATTGCATTAAAAGAAAATAAAAGGAACAAAAGTAGATCTACAAACAAAGTAGAAGAAATTATAACAAACAATAGAGAATGATGAATGTAACAACAAGGTGATGGATATTTTGGAAAATGAATTCCAACACCTAAAACTCACCGGCAAGTATACCGGGTCGCATCAAGTAGTAAAACTCACTTAGAATGAGGTCGATCCCACAGGGATTGATGGATCAAGCAACTTTAGTGGGTGATTGGTGTAGTCAAGCTAACACTGAGTGAATTGTATGAAGTTGATTAATAGAAAGTAAATAGCAAGTAAAATTAAAGTGCAGAAAGTAAAGTGACAGAAACTTAAAGAGCAAGAAATGTAAATTACAGAAACTTAAATGACAAGAAATGTAAATTGCATCAAATGTAAGGGGGATTGGGTGCTGGAAATTAAAGAAAGTAATAGATCAAGCAACTGAAAATTTAAATTGTAGGAAGAATAAAGGAAATTGGGTGCTGGAATTAAAACAGAATTGAAACAAGAGACTGCAAAGTGTAATCAATCAGAGAAGTGGAAAGATGAAATAAGATGCAACAATTTAAATAGAAACGGAAAATTGTTTGAAGAAATAAAGCAGAAAGAAACTTAGCTTAATTGTAAAATTTAAAAGAGAATTTGAAGATCCAAGAAAAGCAATGAGCTCAGGAAGCAGATCTGGATCTCAATTCTCCCTTGATCAAACAGAAAGCAATTTGCACAAGAAAAGAAGATGAAACCAGTAAAGAAAACTCATTAAATTTTCAATTCACTAAGATTATGTAGAAAAAGAACAAAAAGATTTCAAATCAAGATTTGAAACAGAATTCCTTCAAATCTCAATCCAAAATTCAGAAATAGAAAGTAGAATTGCAGAAGTCAGAGCAAAGAGAAGAGAGAGCTCTCTAATTCTAATGCTCTTTAGTGGAGCCAGCCTCTCAATGCTCTCTATTAGAGCCAACCTCCTATGCTCTCTAATGAAGCTCACCTAACAAAGATGAAAATGATGCCCTATATAGGCTTTACAAAATAAAAATGAAATTAAAAACAAATTACAATTAATTGAAATTCCTATTCTAACTTGTTCTTGTGCCTTTGAGTAATGATGTGGGCTTGGCTTGCGTTGGATTTGAAGAGAGATGGGTCCATTTGGCCTTGGTTCAATTGGTGAAGAATTGAATCCAATTTGATTTTTAATTGAATTTTGGACCATGGGTGCTACTCCCAGGGAACAGCTCAGTTGATTAAGTGAACTGAGCTCTCCATTTGCTTGTGGCATGCCAATTTGTGCGCACCAAGCCTTCCTTGTTGCTGCCCCCTTTGATCCTTGCCCGTGTCACATTGTTGGAGTGCATGGGGGAGTAGTGCTTGGTTAGGAAAGTGAACTGAGCTTTCCTTTGTAGCACCTTGCTTTGGGCTTCGTGTTTCCAAGTTCGAGCCTTGGTGGAAGAACTTTTGTGAGCCTTTTCCTTGCATTTTCTTGAGTGGGAGCCCGATAAAGCTCAGTTGGGAAAGTGAACTGAGTGCTCCTTGCTTGTTGATGAGCCCCAGCTTCGAACCTTGGTGGAAGCATTGTGGAGTAAATTTTTTTGTGAATTAATGAAAGGTCGCGCCTTGCCTTGAGTGGAAGGCCTCAAGTTCGAATTCTTGCTGAGCCATTTTGCTTATTTTCCTTGCAAAAAGTGTAGCGCTCCTTCCTTGCTTTCCTCGTGTCTCACCCTTCGAATCTTGGTGAAGCCACTTTGGTCTATTTTTGCTTGTTTTTGGTCCTTAAAGATGCCTTTCAGTTGTGCCTCAATTTCATGCCAAATATGGACTACAATATATCGTTGGAAACTCTGAATGTCAGCTTTCCAACGCAACTAGAAGCACATCAATTGGACGTCTGTAGCTCAAGTTATGGTACTTTGAATGAGGCATGGTCATGTTGTGAATGCCCAAGTTTAACTTAGCGAAAATTTTTGCTTCCATGCTGAATTTTTCACGATAAAGCTAAGTTCACTTAGTGAACTGAGCTTTGTGAGTGCTAATTGACAAGCTTCCTTGATTTGGTCATGGGCCACGCTTTTAAAAGCGTGGCCTAAGGCTCCAAAGAATGCTCCAAATTTAAGGAAATATACAATTTAAGCACAAAAGAATACAATATTTGAGCACAAATCATAAATTTCTTGTATGAAAAAGCATAGAAAAACATGACATGGTGACATGTCATCACAAGGAATTAAGAAGAAGAAGTAGAAGAGAGCATGAATTAAAACCTATATCTAAGAACTAAACCTAATCCTAATCCTAATTCTAGAGAGAAGTGAAAGCTTCTCTCTCTAAAAACCAAAACTAAACTAGCCTCATGTGTGTGGCTGAATCACCCCCCTTCCCCTTCATTCCTTGATCTTTTTAACCCTTTTCCCGCCAAAAACTTAACTCCAAATGGCGTTGATTCACTCCGTTATCTCCTAATCATGTTTTCCAAAATTTTTTCTTCATCTAACAATCAACAATCATTCAATGCATGCATACAAATATCATGAGGTCTTTCTCAGAGGTTGTAATGGGGCTAGTGTCAAGGTAGGATCATGTATGGTTAAGTGGACTAGAATTTAAACCTTTGATTAGTCTAGACCTTCCCACCTAACCTATGTAATGACCTATACTATTAAGTACTAATCTAACTACCCATTTTTCTCACTTTTTCATATACTCATGCATTTCCTTTTCATTTCACAACACTTATGCATTGACCCTTATTGAGCTTTGCTTTGGGGCATTTTGTCCCCCTTTTTTTTTTTAACTATAGACAAGAACATCAATGCATAAGGTCTATACATTTAATCAATACATGAGTATGCACCTAATTCCCAAATGTAGAAATTCAAAACAAAAATTACCCTTTTATTCAACCAATGTCCCAAATTTTCCCACACTTGAATGATACTCACACTTACGAGCCTAAGCTAATCAAAGATCCAAATTAATGACATTTATTATTTTTCACTTTAAGGCTTGTAATATGCTAAAATAAGAACAAGTAGGTTAATCGTAGGCTCAAATTGGCTAACAATAGAAGATAAAAGGTAAGGCTATTTAGGTAAGTGAGCTAAACAAAATGATGGCCTCAATCATATAAATGCATGAATACGAGAAATAATTGGACATATAGAATTAAACAAATCAAGGGTCACAATCATAGGATGAGAACAATTTCACACAAGAAGGGAAGTAAGTGGTTATAAGATGTAACCACATCAATAGGCTCAAATCCCAGATACTTGTGTTCTTAGCTCAATACATGCATCACAAAATATGAATTCAAGCAAGTTACAAAAATTTTCAATCAATTGGGTTGTGCTCTATAGATGGATTCTTCTGAAAATTTCATCATTTTGACTAAGCATTGTTGTGATTGAGAAATTCCAAAAATTCCTTAGTTTACCCTTTTCTTTTTTTTTTAAATCAAAACAAGTTTCATATGAAAAAGGGTTAACAAGGTCTTAACAATTCCAAAACAATTTCTAATCACAACCACAAGCTAAGAGGATAATTTATAAAGAAAAACCCAACTAAAGTATGAAATCCAACACCCACACTATCTACATCCAAAATGAGAGAGTATGCAATATAGAAGTATCCAAAATATCCAAAATAACCAATATATACAATAGTGTGCAAAATAAGATAACTAGGAAAGCATAACTAAGAAAATAGCCGAAGTGTTCACCGATCTACTGACGGTGCCAACGGCAACCTCCCCACACTTAAGATCAAGCATCGTCCCCGATGCTAATCCTCAGGCTCAGGGAGGGGTACACCGGTCGGCTCTGGCTCTGGCCGGGGCTGTGGCTGAGGTGTCTCCTGGGTAGCCTGAGTCTGTGGTAGTGCCTCCACATGAACTGGCTCTTCTTCATGTGTATCCTCATCATGTAAATCCTCATGTCCCTCCTCATGGGCCTCCTCATCTGAACCGAAGGACTCTGGAAGAGGGGGCAGCTCAAAGCCCTGGGCCACATACATCTGGTCAATCCGGTCCAGGCGACGCATGAGCTGGCACTTGCTGCTCTCCATGAACCGAAAAAGACGCTGAACCAGTAAGTAAGCCGGCTGGGGTGCTGGTGGTGGTGGTAAAGGAATTGCTGCTGTTGATGTAGATGCTCCTGCTAGGGCTGAGGTGTCTCCTGGGTAGGTAATGATTGATTTATCCTCTCCTCATCATTAATATGATTTTTAGAATAATCCACATAAGGAGAAAAAGTAGAATCTGGGGCCTTTTTCCTCTTTTTGGAGGTGGCTTTGCCTTTTCCCTTCTACGACATCCTGAAAAACAGAATAGAGTAGAATATAAGCAATTAAACACGTGGTAGGCAGCAAGGAAGAACATGTTTAGGATGTAAGATGAATGACAAGTAATCATGATGTGAACTAAAATTGACAACTTGGAATGAAAGTAAGCACATAAGACACATCCATAAACCAAGAATTCAAACATTTCAAACAATGTAACACAATGCTCATGTATTAGGCACATTAATCATCATAACTCAAAAGAATGGTTAAAGAGTTAAGTAAAATGAGAAATGAAGTCAGTAGGTTAGACAAGTTAGTGAGTTAAAAAGTGAGATTGAAAATTAGTAGTATGATGGAGAATGGCCTAATTAAAAGAGAATCGCAAAATGTGTACAACAATCATGTTCACACTCATGAGAACGTAGGAATGCCAAAATCATGTGATAATGGACTCACAATAAGTGGTGTTATAAGTAATAGGGTACGTTTGTGTAACTATGAAAAGGTGAAGACCAAATAGAGTAAAAAAGAGAGTTACACCATGGGGATACACCAATTATTGTGAAACAATGAACATTGTGTAAGGAAATTGCAAATTATGGTTCAATGAAATGTTTAGGCAATTCCTTAAGTTCATTTAGTCACTGCTAATCACGGGGAACAAAATAAGAACGGAAAAGCTAGCCCAAATGTCCCAGGAATTGAACTTGGTGTGAGTTGGGCAAAGGTTAATTTAAAAATACTAAGTTCAATCCTAGGCAATATTTGAAGGTTAAAACAGGTTTTGGGAAAACGGGCAGCATCCCGGCTGTAATTTGGACGTTCCCGGATAGCCAAAAGCAGCAGGAGAGTCATAAGAATCCAAAAAAAAAACAACAAGCATAATCAATCAGTAGCAAAAAGCAATAATCAGGATGACAAGTGGATTGCACATAACCAGGCAGAGGCAACATAATCACAAAATGAGAAATGCAGCAGGCAGCAAAATATGAAGAGTGCATCATGGCAAAACATGATCAATACCACTAAGCAATCAATCAATATGTGCTCAATTAGGTAAACAAATATGGCGTAATTATTAGGCCTAGAATCCCCTAACCATATCCTAACTATCTAATAGCAGATATCTCTATCTAATCCTAACAATTAAAATCGAATTCTAACTAACTAGAATTAACAGTAAACTAATGGAAAATAAAATAAGGGAAACAGAATGGGAGCAGAGGTAGGGGAGTAACCTGGGAGCAGGGTGGAATAGAAGGGAGGGAAAAGTAGGCAGTAGGCATGAGGAGAGTCAGAAGCAGAGTTGCCGCCTCAGATGGTGGTGGCGGTGAACCCACGGCGGCGCTTAGTTGAGGTTGCGGTAGTGAGAGAGAGAAAGTGAGAGAGGAATGATGAGTGAGAAGGAGAGAGAGAGAGAGAATGGGGTGATGGTGAGAGAAAAGAGGGACGACGGCGGTGGTTGGACGCCAGCGAGCGGTGGTTGGACACCGGCGGCCGGTGGTCAGAGTCGCTACTGGGACGAGGGGAGGAGGTAGGGGGAACGTTGGAAAAGAAAGAGGGGGCTGGGGGTGCGTCTGCGCGAGGTCTCATCGCGTCCTGATAAATCCCAATTTTATGGTTTATATTGTGTAGAATTTGGGGTGTTTTGTCAATATTTTGTCACACTTATTCACAAGAATTGCATGGTTTTGTGTTCTCTTCCTGATTTTGATTCATGATGAAAAAGATGCTTATTTTGCCTTAGAATTGCTATATTTTAATCCTCTTTTATTGCTATTCGATGTCGTGATGTATTTGTTGAGTGATTTCAGGAATTATAGGACAAGAATGGCCTAGAAGAGAGAAAGAAAGCATGCACAAGAGGAAGGAACATAAAGATTTGGATTTTGGGAACTTTGCAAAGGGCACGCACGCGCATTGCACGCGCACACGTGCATGAGGATAGCTGGATGCGGCACGCAAGGATGGACGCATCCGTGCGGATCAGTGAAATCCCATCGACGCGCACGTGCACATGGCGCGCCTGCGTAGATCACAAAAGCAATCGGCGCGCACGCGCGGGAAACTGCACGTGACCTCGTTAAAGAAAATCGTGCTTGAAGATTTCTGAGGCTCATCAGGCCCAATTTCAAGTTGTTCCTGCATGGAAAAGACCCAAGGATGCTAGGGGAAAGGGGGGATCATTCATTTTACACTTAGACACAATTTTTAGCTAGTTTTTGGTTCTTGTTCTTCTAGAGAGAGAAACCTTTGTTCCTCTCTAGATCTAGTTTTAATTTGATCTTCCCTTGTGGAATTATGAATTGGATCTTGTTAATTACTAGTTTTGATTATTTACTTTGAATTCCTTAGTATAATTTTGCCTACATCTTGTGTTAGTTTTATAAATTCTTGTCAATTGTCATTTTATACCCATTTCATGAATGTTGTGAATCTTGACTTGTTAATGCTACATTGATGATTTCAATGGTTAATTGTGTTGTTTGAAGGATTGTATGTTGATAATTGTTAGTGGGTACTTGTTAGTTTCAATTTAATTGAAATTTTAACATGTCTTTTATTAATGCTTGCCATGTGTTTGATGAATTGTTTACTTTGATTATGGAGTAGTTCTCTTTACTCTTGGCCTAGGCTAAGGGAATTAGGTAAACTTGAGTCATTGGGTCTAATGGATTTGATGATTTGGGAACCCTTAGTGGTCAATTTGATAGCCATTGACACTAACCTACTACTAAGCCAATTAGTAGTGAGGTTAGACCTTATGGGTTGATGTTGACCAAACCATTTAAGGTACTTCAAGTATAGAAGTTGACTTAATGAGTTTGGTTCCTCATAATTGTCAAGATATGGTTATTAGACAAGGATAGTGACCCCAATTCCCATGCCTAGCCAAGAGTTGCTTTTATTATTCATATTTGAAAGCGCAAATTTTAATTGTCTTAACTTATTCATAGTTATTGTTTAGTTTTAGAGTGGAATTATATTGAATGTTATCTTATTAATTTGGAATTGCTCACATCTTGCTTAGTTATTTGAATAGTTCTTACATTTCAAGATTACTTGCTTGTTAAGATTCCTATTTTAATTTCTTGCTCATGACTTACAACCCCGGATTTCTAACCAATGTTGAGCACATGTTTGCCCGTTCCTTGTGAGACAACCCGAGGTTTGAATACTTCGGTTACTTTTATTGGGGTTGAACTTGTGACAACCAAATCACCTTCTAAATTTGATCCTCGAGGATTGTTGTTGGCAGAGCTATACTTGCAATATATGCCTTGATATTGGTTATGTGAATATGTGAATATTGTAGATAGTTTACTTTCTTTCAATACTTAGCTCTAGTTTAGATTTCTTTTGTTTGTGTGCTATGACTCTCAAGTTTGATGACTCGGTCTCAACCAAATTCTAGCTTAGCTGAGTTTGACCTTAAGATTGAAAGAACTTTGTTACACACTCGGCAAGCTAGAAGGCGGTTGGGCTATACGGCTAGTACTTCGGCCTCTTTTGAGGAACATACTGAATCACTAGGCGGTACCGAGAATGAATTGGAGTCCGCTACTTCCTATTCTTCTGTTGGCACCACTAATACATCTTTGCATCCTACATGTGAACCATACATGGCAGAGCTACGACGGATCACTTTGCATGAGCAAGGAGCTCCGGATATCATACTCCAACCTTTGCAAGCAAGGTATCCTAACCTTGATCCAAACTCTGAGTTGAAGAGTAGCTTGATACATCTACTTCCTAAATATCATGGGTTGCCGGGTTAAGACCCCATCCGACATCTAAGAGATTTTCAAGTTCCTTGCTCTACGGCTCGAAGGCATGGAGCCGATGAGTTGGCTATTATGGTTTTTGCCTTTCCTTTCTCTCTTGAAGGGCAAGCAAAGACATGGTTTTATTCTCTACCAGATGAGATTGCGACCAATTAGGATTTCTTGAGAAGAGAGTTTTTAGATAAGTTCTTCCCACCGGAGAAGACCGATTATGTCTGGAAGGAGATCTCAGGAATAATGCAAAGAGACCAAGAGAGTTTGTATGAGTATTGAACTCGGTTCAAGAGGCTATTGGAATCTTGTCCACATCATGGATTGAACACTCACTTTCTCATTAGCTACTTCACTGGAGGTCTTTGTGTGGAAGATAGAAGATTGCTCACTGTTTCTAGTGGTGGTTCCCTTTCGAAAAATAAGACGGAGGAAGAAGCTTGGAAGTTGATAAATGATGTTGCCGAGGCTACACAACATACAAGGGTGAGAAGTAATCCTCTCAAGGGTGTGGTAGAAACCATCCCCTTATGAAGCAAGCCTAACCAAAGCACTTGGGATATGACCACCATCCTCACGCAAATACAAAAGGATCAAAAGAAATACTACTCCATCCAAGCCATCCAAGCCCCACCTCCAGTTGCTCAACTTGAAGGCCCTCCTAGGATTTGTGGTTTGTGCTCAAGCACCGCACATTACACCGATCAATGCCATCAAATTCAGGAGGAGCATGCCCTTGTTGTATCCAATGTGAACTATAACAACCATCCGCCCTATCCTTCCCAAGGCCAAAACAACTACTCTCATGGTAGTAATCAAAATCAAGGGTGGAGGGACAATGCACAAGGGAGTAATCAAAACCAAAGATGGAACAATTCTTCTTCTCATTACAACAATAACCAATGTTCATCCCAATACCAACACAACAACAATAACCACCAAGCCAACCAAAATCACCACAACCAAAACCAAAACAACTACACCAAATACCAAGCACCACACCATAGACAAAAATCCAACCAAACCTCTCCAGCTTCCAACAATCAAGTTGATGAGCTTAGAGCCCCCATGAAGAAACGGGACGAGAGCAACAAAGCTCAATTTGATGCCTTGGGCGCTCAATTGGCTAACCTCACCAACATGCTTTCAAGGATGGCCATGTCAAACTAACCCTCCACCTCCAACAACAACACCAACCAACCCTCAAGCTCTTCTAATCTTCCCTCCCAACCCCAACCAAACCCCAAGGGCGGTCTCAACGCCATCACTCTATGGTCGGGGACTACATTGGAGGAGATACCTCCAAGGGTCATAGAAGACATTCATGAGGAAGAAGTGGTTGTTGAAGCTCCACATAAAGAATAGGAGGTAGACAAAAGGCATGAGGAAGAAGGAGTAAGCCTCAAGGAACCCAAGAGGAAAGCTATTGTGGATGAGTCCATTCCTATTCCATTCCCATCCATGGTGAAGAAAGCAAAGAAAACGCCAGAATTTGTTTTGAACATGCTTCAAGTGTTCAAGACGGTTGAGGTAACCATACCACTTCTTGAGGCTATTCAACAAATTTCAAAGTATGCAAAATTTTTGAAAGACTTGTGTGCACACAAGGATAGGATAGGAGAATTGGAGACATTATCATTGGGTAGTTCAATTTCTTCCTTGATGGAGCCTATTCCAAAGAAATGTGGTGACCCTGGACCTTGTTTGGTGTATTGTTGTATTGGTGGATGCACTTTTCATGACTGTATGTGTGATCTAGGAGCTTGCGTAAGCATCATGCCATTATCCATTTTTATGCGGTTGAATTTAGCCCCATTAAAGAAATCGGCGGCGAAGTTTGCCTTAGCCGATAAAAGTGTGATCACGGTGATAGGAATAGCCAAATATGTACTTGTGGCAATCGACGATTTGGTTTTTCCGGTTGACTTTTGCATCCTTGAAATGCCTCCAACAGAAAATAGAAGCTCATCCTCCATTCTACTTGGTAGACCCTTCCTTAAGACCTCTAAATTCAAGTTAGATGCCTTTACCGGCACATATTCCTTCGAGGTTAGAGACAAGACTATCAAGTTCAATTTGGAAAAAGCCATGAAGCATCCCCCCGAAGAGCATTCCATTCTCCAATGTGATGTAATTGATGAGGTAGTACCGGAATTGCAAGAAGAAGCCACAACAAGCTATGCTATCCTATTGTTGAAGACACGGATGACTGATAAACCCATATTTCACGAGTTCTTTTGTGCTTAATTAGAGTGATTTATTCAACTCTTCACCTACTTATTCACATTAATTGCATGGTTTTACTTTCCCTTCCTTATTATGTCATGTTGTGAAAAACATGTTTCCTAAGCTTTAAAATCAATTAATTTAATTACCTTTATTTCCATTTGATGCCGTGATTAGTGTGTTGAGTAGTTTCAGATTTTCTAAGGCAGAA
Source organism: Arachis ipaensis (assembly GCF_059453495.1). Taxonomy (NCBI): domain Eukaryota; kingdom Viridiplantae; phylum Streptophyta; class Magnoliopsida; order Fabales; family Fabaceae; genus Arachis; species Arachis ipaensis. The sequence goes on along the minus strand of NC_142442.1, from coordinate 95,702,375 downwards.
TGACTTAAAGGATGAAAAAAGAAACATACTAAAATGGAAGGATGAAGCAAAACGGAGCTTTAAGGAAACTGGTATCCACGCGATTGCATGGATGATGCGATCGCGTGCCAAGCACGAATCAGCAGCGACGCGGCCGCATGACTGACGCGACCGCGCGCCTTAAGCAGAACGCATATGACGCAGTCGCATGACTGACGCGACCGCGTGGCAAGGAAAGGCTCCAAATGACGCGACCGCGTGACCCACGCGGACACGTGACAGGGGCCACATATCAGAATTTACAGAATGCGCCCCCAGCGAATTCTGAAGCCCTTTTTGGCCCAAATCCAAGTACAGACAGCATAGACTAGAGGTTATAAAGTGTGGGAATGCATCCATTCAAGGGAGAGCTCACATATTTTACTTTTCAATGATTTAGATTTAGTTGAGAGGGAGATCTTCTCTCTCTCTCTTTTAGGATTTAGGATTTCTTCTTGTTTTAAGAGTAACTCTGGATCCCAGGTTTAATGTTCTTTTATTTTAGTTTTACTTTTATTTATTTATTCCAACATTTGAATTGATTATTAAACTTTGACTTACGAATTATTCCATGTTACAGACAGTTATTTGAATTAATGATAATTGAGGTATTTTCAGTTTATGATTATTCTCTTTGATTTAAGTCACCTTTGCTTCCTATCTAAGGATATTTTTATTATTCCAGCAATTTTACTTTTTCCCCTTTTGGTTCTGGTTAAGAATTTAGTAACTCAACAGTTATTAAACTCAACATAATTGATAATCGTTATCTTGCTAATTGAGCTGAACTTAAGCAATCCCAACCTTTTCTTAGAAAATAAATAGGATTCAAAGGTCAATTTAATTAGTCCCCTGACTTTCCTTTACCTTAGTAAAGGTTGACCAAGTGGAGTTTATATTCAACTTTCATTGTAGTTGAGAGAGATAACTACGTTGGACCTCCGACTTCTCTTACCTTGCCAAAAGTTTGCTTTACAGTATTTATTTATTTTAATTGCCATTTAATTCACTCGTCATTTAAATTACTTGCTTCTCACCTTCTAAACCCCGATTACAACCTTTATAACCAATAATAAGAACATACTTTCTCGCAGTTCCTTGAGAAGACGACCCGAGGTTTGAATACTCGGTTAACAATTTTTAAGGGGTTTGTTACTTGTGACACCCAAAACATTTGTATGAAAGGACTTTTGAAGGTTTAGAAACTATACTTGCAACGAGGATTTATCCGCAAATTTCTAGACCACGCAAAAGTTCTCTCATCAAAATGGCGCCGTTGCCGGGGAGCTGTAACGTGTGCCTTATTATTGGTTATTGTAAATATTTTTCGTTTGCTTGTTTATTTATTTTTGTTTTTCCTTTTTATCTTTATTTGCTACTATGAACTCTCACCCCCTCGCTTTGAGTTTGGTTCTAATATTGTTAAAGGAAATAGAAGTTACAGCAGGAATGTGCATCAAGGTCAGACCAATCAAGGATGGATGGAACCAAGAGGATCTAATCAACCCTTTTGGCAGCAACACCCTCCGAGATATCCTGGAGAAAGACCATTCTACAATGCATACCCGGCTGAAAGACATGGTGGACAACCTTGTAACTACCAACAAGCCCCACCCCGTGCATATGAACCATCCTTTCAACATAACCTCGAACCACCACACTCACAAGCTTCTCTTCACCATTCGCCATCATATGATCCTTCATTACCCCAATACCAATCCAATCGTTCCCAATCATCACCACTTTCCTTTGTATCATGTCCAAGTCCGGCAAACCGCGAAGCAGAGGATCGCCTAAAAGAAACAGTAATTAAATTTCAAACAACCATTCAACAACTGGAGCAAGCACTAATAAAATGGGCCACTAGGCGCTCAAATATACAAGGATCAACCACAGCTCCATGTGGACAGCCCGATGAAGAGCGTAGCATGAAAGAAATACTAGAGACTCCAGTGGACAAGACAGAGAATGAATTCATACTAGAACAAGTGGAAGAAGCTGTCATTGTTAAAGAAGAAGAATTGGTTGAAGATCTAGGAGATGCTGAACTACCTTGGGAATCCAGAATTGAGGAAAACCCCGTCCAAGATGCTACAGTTGATGCTAAGGAGGATACCGTACAATTTCCAAAGCAAATCGTTTACGAAGAATCAGACGGAATAATCCAAGAAGCAATTTTCCTTGATGATGATAGTCACAAGTCTAGTTCTCCTAGTTATAAACTTGCGTCCGCAAGTGAATTCTCTGAAATCGAAGAATCTTCCCCAAGTGAATATGAGGATGATGCGGAGGTAGATTTCTCTCAACCTCCAATCTACGACTTAAGTGATGAGGAACACACCGAAGATTTTGACCAGGACACAAATACAATTGAAGATCTTTGCAAAGAAGTGAAAGAATTCACAGAAGAGCACAAGGAAACGGAACTTGCAGAACCACCAAAAACACCTATCCCAAGGCCATTACCACCTAATACAAGCTTCAAGTGGGTACAATCCTTAACTTATAATTTTACTTATTCACTTGAATATGGTTTGCTCGAAACAGATGGCCAACTTAGAGCTCTCTGCGGCTTTAAGAGTAAGAGGGAATTGGCTCGTACTCAGAGCTGGTGCACCAGGTTCAATAAGGTTCCACGCTTCACCTCGAAGCACACGGATTGGTATCATGCTCAATTGCATGGATCACGGAGAAAGTTTAGTCGCCACGGTGAGATTCTACTTTTTAACCCGCCCGAATGGAAACCTGCAAATCAAAACGGAGGCGGATCTAAAAACACAGCTTGGGATCATGGATTATATTCTGACATTCGTCATCCCGGGAGGCTGAATATCTGTTTGAAGCTGCTCAGAAGCTTTACATGCCTAGTTTGGGACCCCGGAGGCTATTGGTATTCCAAGCACTGGTGGAAATTTTTGGACGAATTTAAACATAAGCCACCATAACAGGATACTCTTCCAATGTCCAACTTAAGGACTTTAACTAAAAGTGCTAGGTGGGAGACAACCCACCATGGTATGGTCGCTTCTTTCTCAGTCTATTTCTTGTTTATTGTTTTCAATTTACCCTTTTTTTATTTATTTTAACATTAACCTGGAATCATGCATAGCATTCATGTTAATCACTGCAACCTGCATTTTTCAGTTTAAAAAAAAAAAAGGATGCACGACACGACTGCATGCCCCATGCGATCGCATCATATCGCGGAAAACACCACCCGCGCGACCGCGTGACCCACGCGGCCGCGTGATATATATATCGGCGTAAGGATCCAACGAACAGAAAGTTAGGCTGGAATCGTGCGGCCCCTGTGCGTTTCGCACAAATTGGCCCACGCGATCGCATGCCCCATGCGACCGCGTCACTTGCACAATACCAATCCCACGCGACCGCGTGAGTGACGCGATCGCGTCGCATGGATTGCACACCACCCCAAAAGGAGACAGAGAGTTGCGCTAAAACGGCGCTGGAGTCGTGTGTTTAGCACAAATTCTAGCGACGCGATCGCGTCACCCTTCTTCCCCCCCTCTCATGCGATCGTGCACCCTACGCGATCGCGTCACTCCCATTTTCGTCCCAACCACGCGACCGCGTGCCCCACACGGCCGCGTGGATTTGAAAATATAACCCCCCAGCCCGCGAACCCTATCAGTCGCGAGCCCCCCACCGCCGGCCACCCAGCCGCGCCCCTTCTCTCCGCTACCCAACCGCACCCCCCCTTCTATCACCAACCCAAAACCCTCGCCGCCACTGCCTCCATCAGCCGCCACCGTGATGCCGTGCACCACCACCGCGCCGGACGCTACCGCAGCCACCTTCTTCCCTGTTCCACCCCTTTCGCTTACCAGGTTCCGCAACACGCAACCCTTTTTATCCGTTCGTCACTTTTCTGTATTTTTTATTCCGTTTATGTTCATGATTAGGATAGCTAGACTTGCATGTTGTAGTGGATTTTTAGGTTGTTAGGTAGCTTAGGCTATGGTTAGTGGATCTAGGTCTGTTTACTTGCACTGTTCTTACTTCTGTTTTATCCTATGTGCTAATCTATTGCTGCTATAATCATGATTCATACGCTGCTTTCTTGTATGTTGCTGCTGTTTACATTGAGTTTTTATGTTTATTTTATATCTATGTACATGCAGCTTGATTTTTAATTCATATGAACTGATATGATTGCTGTTTATTTTCCGGGACAATCCAATTTTAGCCGGAATGCTGCCCAAATTTTTTAAAAAAATTGTTTTCATTCTTGTTTTGGTTTGGCAACTCTGTTTTACTCTGCTTCCCCCAAACCATTACATGAATGCTATGGCAGACTTTCTTATCCTCTTTGATTTCCTGGTTCATAACCTACATTTGTGATTCACTGATTCCAATTTCTGATTTCTTTATTTCTATTCGAATCAGCATCACCCTGTTTTCTTTATTCAATTATGAGTACTTCTATTCTTACCTGTGAATCCTTGTTATATGGAATTTTTTCTATTCCACTTACTTTCCTAACTCACTAATTTTAATTTACTAATTTCTTTTTACCATACTAACCCTCTTGATCTCTTTTCTGATTACTTTTACTTCCTCTAACTTTCTCACTATGGCATATTGATTTTTTTCTTTCCATTTAACATTAATTCAATCACATTTCAATTGCTCATTTTCCTTATTCTATTTTCTCCCTTACCGCTTTGAGTTTTCTTTGTTTAATTGCCTATTTTCTTTCCTATTTTTTTATCCATTCCTGGTTTTCTATTTTTCAGGATGTCTGCCTCACAGAGGAAAGGCAAAGGCAAGGCTACTGGCAAGCGCAAGAGAGGAGATTCCTCCTAGTCCATCATTGCTCTAATGCACGATTCCTCATGGCGGGAGAAGAACTTTACACAGCAGGAAAAAGCTGACCAGCTGCTCCCTTCGACTGATCCTATAAAATTTGCAAACCGGTACTGTGAGCTAAAGTACCCGACTTTTGCAAACTCCAGAAATCTATACCTGGAACGTACCTTGAAGATTCCAGAAGCCCTCCAGCAATACACTACTGAGCAAATCAAGCAACGGGGCTGGTTCTTTCTGGAGAGACCACTGACAGAGGTCAATGCATCTTGGGTCCAGGAATTCTATTGCAACTACTACCTTACTACCCTAGATACAGTGAACCTGAGGGGAAAGCAAATTCTGGTCACTGAGGAGGCCATAGAGACCATTCTCCAGCTCCCAGCCAAGTTCGATCAACCAGATGGTTTTGCACAGGCTGAGGAGGACATGGGCCAGATGCAGTTTGACTGGGACGCCGTGAAGGCACGGATAGCTCTCGACCCTGCTGTTCCTTGGGAGATGGGTCAGAACACCACTATGCCTAGAGGGATCAAGAGAGTGTACTTGAATGATGAGGCTCAGCTATGGCATCAGATCTTGAGTAATTTTGTGATGCCGAGTACTCACGAGACGGAGATCCCGGCTACCATGATCACCCTCCTTTGGTGTGTGCTGGAGGGTAAGGACCTTTATCTGCCACGTTTCATTCGGCACTATATGGCCAGGGTCCACGTCCGCGACACCCTCCCTTTTCCGTATCTGATTACACAGCTAGGCCGTCGAGCTGACGTGCCATGGGAGGATGCCGATGAGAGACCACCAGCGGCGAATAGTAGGAAGATCATTCCTCACAGCAAGAACTTCCTTGCTTTGGGCTACAAACCACCACCTGTCACTGCTACTGATGAGACAGCCCCTCCATCTGCTGGACCCTCTTCATCCACAGCTGCCACAGCTGCCCCTGCTGCCACCACTGTACCTCCACCCGCCTCTGAGCCGGTTTATCGCCTCGTGCACCGTCTATTCCGCCAGCTTGATCAGATGGAGCGCCGTAACAGGCGCCGGTATGAGAGATTGGAGCACCGCAGCAGGCGACGCTATTTCCATCTGAAGCTGATGATCAGACAGGGTGCCGACATCCCCTCCGAGCCCGACACACCATCAGAGCCATCAGAGGCGGAGGAGGATGAGCACGAGGAGGAGCCTCATTCCCAGGCGGAGACTCATCAACAGGCAGGCACAGAGCACACCACACCACAGCAGGAGGCCCCACATCAGCTTGAGGCTGCAGATCCGGAGATCCCGCTCCAGTCAGTCCCCCTTCTATAGCAGCCAGACTCTCAGCAGACCACCGCCACAGAGACCCCAGCTACCATCCCTACCAGTGATGACACTCCTTCACACCCGGCTTGATTGAGCATCGGGGACGATGCTTCATTTTAAGTGTGGGGAGGTCGCCATCTCTGGCGTTTATTTTGGTGAACTACTACATACTTTTTCTTTTATTTTGAATATTTTTTTGTATTTTTCTCTTTTCTTTTATTATTATTTTCTGAGTACTTATACATTGCTACTTGTGTATTTTACTCTATTTTCTGCATTTTGCACTTTTGGTTCATATTTTAGTTATTTAGTTCATTTTAGTTATTTAGTTTAGTTTGCAATTCTAACTTATTAGTGGATCAATTAGTATAGTTTACCTTTTTTACATAAGATAGCTTAGTTATAGCTTAGTTTAAATTGACAAAAAGAGTAAGCTAGGAACTTGAACATAATAGATTTAGATCCATAAACTTTAAAAGCCACCCTAAATAATTTTTTTATGAGAATAATGGGAATTTTTAACTAAACCTGCATACAATATATAAATGATATATGATGCTTGAGTTAGAAAATACACAGCCTGTGAGTCTTGAGCTTAAATTGTATGGTTGCATTCAAACCATAATTTCATTTCTGTGTGTTACATTTCTTTTTATTCTGATGTTCTTTCCTTTGCTTTAATCTATATGTCCAATTATAGAATATAGAATAGATACATACCAAGAGAATGATTGAGGCCATCATTTGATTTTAGCTCACTCACCCCAAATTATCCTACCTTTTACATCACCCTTGTTAGCCCCCTTGAGCCTTTTAAAACCCCTTTATTCTATTTAGCCAAATTACTAGCCTTAAGCAGAAAAACAAAAGAAAATCCCAAGTGAATCCTTGGTTAGCTTAAGATAGAAAATTATAAATAGAGTAGAATATGGGAAACCTTTTAGGAACATGGATGATAGAAACAAAAGGTAGAAAAGTTAAAAGGAATAAAATAAAATTTGGGAAGCATGCTCATGAGAAAATCTAAGTGATTCAATTACCATGTGCATTAAAAAAAAAAGAGAGAGAAAGTTATTTTTTCAGCATTTGAATAAAAGGGGATACAAAAGAAATTCCCCAGTGCAAAATAAAAATAATGCACATGGGATAAAAATAAAAGAGTGAAACATGAGCATGTAACAATAAGTGGGATAGTATGGGAGAATAGGTAAAGAAGTTTTATCTTGCTAGAAATGTATGTTAGGTGAGATCTTAGTCTAATTAAGGATTCGCTTATTAGCTCACTTAACCCTATACATAAATCCTTACCTTTACCTTGGTCCCATTACAACCTTAATTAAAGACCTCATGACTTTTTGGTATGACTATATTCTATAATTATTGATTGGTTAGATGAAGAACAAAGCTATAGAAATTAAGAATAAAAAGAAAGATGGAGTGAATAAACCCAATAAACAATGAGTGACTAGAGAGTAAACACAAAATCCAGTGAGGGTTCAATAACTCATCAACATATATCTGTACTTAATTTACTAATTGTTTTGCAAGTTTGTACAATGTTTTCTTTCCCATCTCATTTGCTAAAATGCTTTATTATTTAAAGGTTGGCTATATATATACATGACTCCTTGAGAATGTGGATTAACTTGACTACATGTAAGCTTTATATATGAGTGAATAAATTAGAGTTGCATGATGCATCATTCATTTAGGTAGTTGCATTTAAATTAGGTTGTATTGCATGACATTCCATCACTTTAACCTTAGTTATTTACCTTGGATTTAGCATGAGGACATGCTAGTGTTTAAGTGTGGGGAGGTTGATAAACCCATATTTCATGAGTTCTTTTGTGCTTAATTAGAGTGATTTATTCAACTCTTCACCTACTTATTCACATTAATTGCATGGTTTTACTTTCCCTTCCTTATTATGTCATATTGTGAAAAACATGTTTCCTAAGCTTTAAAATCAATTAATTTAATTACCTTTATTTCCATTCGATGCCGTGATTAGTGTGTTGAGTAGTTTCAGATTTTCTAAGGCAGAATGACTTAAAGGATGAAAAAGGAAACATACTAAAATGGAAGGAGGAAGCAAAACAGAGCTTTAAGGAAACTGGTATCCACGCGATCGCATGGATGACACGATCGCGTGCCAAGCACAAATCAGCTGCGACGCGGCCGCATGACTGACGCGACCGCGCGCCTTAAGCAGAACGCATATGACGCGGTCGCATGACTGACGCGACCGCGTGGTAAAGAAAGGCTCCAAATGACGCGACCGCGTGACCCACGCGGACGCGTGACAGGGGCCACATATCAGAATTTACAGAATGCGCCCCCAGCGAATTCTGAAGCCCTTTTTGGCCCAAATCCAAGTACAGACAGCATAGGCTAGAGGTTATAAAGTGTGGGAATGCATCCATTCAAGGGAGAGCTCGCATATTTTACTTTTCAATGATTTAGATTTAGTTGAGAGGGAGATCTTCTCTCTCTCTCTTTTAGGATTTAGGATTTCTTCTTGTTTTAAGAGTAACTCTGGATCCCAGGTTTAATGTTCTTTTATTTTGGTTTTACTTTTATTTATTTATTCCAACATTTGAATTGATTATTATACTTTGACTTACGAATTATTCCATGTTACAGACAGTTATTTGAATTAATGATAATTGAGGTATTTTCAGTTTATGATTGTTCTCTTTGATTTAAGTCACCATTGCTTCCTATCTAAGGATATTTTTATTATTCCAGCAATTTTACTTTTTCCCCTTTTGGTTCTGGTTAAGAATTTAGTAACTCAACAATTATTAAACTCAACATAATTGATAATCGTTATCTTGCTAATTGAGCTGAACTTAAGCAATCCCAACCTTTTCTTAGAAAATAAATAGGATTCAAAGGTCAATTTAATTAGTCCCCTGACTTTCCTTTACCTTAGTAAAGGTTGACCAAGTGGAGTTTATATTCAACTTTCATTGTAGTTGAGAGAGATAACTACGTTGGACCTCCGACTTCTCTTACCTTGCCAAAAGTTTGTTTTACAGTATTTTTTTATTTTAATTGCCATTTAATTCACTCGTCATTTAAATTACTTGCTTCTCACCTTCTAAACCCCGATTACAACCTTTATAACCAATAATAAGAACATACTTTCTCGCAGTTCCTTGAGAAGACGACCCAAAACGTTTGTTAACAATTTTTAAGGGGTTTGTTACTTGTGACACCCAAAATGTTTGTATGAAAGGACTTTTGAAGGTTTAGAAACTATACATGCAACGAGGATTTATCCGCAAATTTCTAGACCACGCAAAAGTTCTCTCATCAATGACCAAGAGGATGAACACGAGAAAATTGTTGAGAATGAACTCCGTGAGCTTGATGAAAAGGAACCTCAGCATGAAGCAAAGAGTGAACTGAAGCCTCTTCCATCTCATTTGAAGTATGCTTTCTTAGAGGACAACCAAAAGTTTGCGGTCATTATTGCTAGTGAGATTTTGAGTCAAGATGAAGAAAAGCTCCTAGATGTTCTGAGAATGTACAAGAGGGCAATTGGTTGGAGCCTAGTTGATATTGTGGGGATTGACCCTCGCAAGTGCATGCATCGTATATTTCTCCAAGAAGGAGGTCACTAGGCTACTTGATGCGGTATCATATACCCAATTTCTGACAGTGAATGGGTGAGCCCGGTCCAGGTCATTCCTAAGAAATCGGGCATTACTATGGTTAAAAAAATGATGGAGGAGTGGTCACCAAGAGAGTACAAAATTCGTGGCGCGTGTGCATCGACTATAGAATATTGAACGCCGCTACAAGAAAGTACCACTACCCTTTGCCCTTTCTTCTGATCCACCTTTAGAGGAACATATTCCTTCTTCTCCTCTGGGTCCTGCTCCTAAGAAGTAGAAGACGTCTGGTTTGATTGATATTACCGATGCAAACTTTGATGGCCTGGCTTGGAGTGAGGATTACGTTATGCCCTATGCCTCTGCTCCTACTAATGATGTATCTATCCATAAGTACTTTCGATGTATGGTTCACAGTTGTGTTAAGATGGCTGATCTGCAAGCCATTTTGGCGAGGGAGTTTGAGAAATCTCCTCTTAATCCCACCAGTTCTTTTCTGGGTAGTGCCAAGGCTGAGTTTGAGATAGTTAGCAAGCTGAAGGCTGAGCTGGAGGAGAGGGTTACTGCTTTGGAGTCCTCTTTAGAGAAGAAGAAGACCCGAGCCACTAAGGCGGAGGCCGCTTCCAAGCTGGCAGAAGAGATGGCGAAGAAGGTCAAGGACAGCTAACTTTGGGCTTATGGTGAACTTTTAGATGTGAATGAGGGATCCAGTCAGTGCATGATGATTATGCCGAGTTGCAAGGTCATGTGGTAAGTGGGATGGCTCAGATGTATGAGAACTTGAAGGACAAGGTCTGCATTCTGGCCCCCAACCTCGATCTCACCTTATTTAGCATGGATAATGTAGTTGTAGATGGGAAGATTGTCCCTGCCGTGGATGAGGATGAGGTCCATGTTCCTGATTTTCAGGTGAAGGCTGCCCCGGCCTCCTCTGCCAAGGTTCCCCGACCTATGGCTGATCCTGACATGGAGATTTTGAACCAGGCTGATGGAACCGTTGGGGCAGTTTCGATTTTTGTGATTCCTCCTTCTCCCACCGATGTGGTGACCGGTGAGAAGCTTGACTCTCTGTGATCTTTGCTTTTGAAAACTTTATTTTGTGCAGCATTTTGATGTGGCCCAGTTTGTGGGTCTTAAATATTTTGTTTGTAATGACTTGTAGTCTTTTTCTAGCTTCCGGCGGTAGTTTACGGTTAAAACACTTTGCATTTTAGTTGCCCCGGGCAACTGTTAAGTTTAATATTTAAATTCAAACTTTTTGGCTATTTTTTTAGTTCAGCCGGCCTTCCTTAAGTAATGTTTGTGACGAACTTTACCTTAAAATAAGCAATGCTTTTACCACACCAAACTTAGAATGTTGCTTGCCCTCGAGCAAAAGAAGAAAGAATAGATGAAGAAGGAGATGTGGAAAAACTAGGATTATGAGGAAGGAAGGTGGGGATCCTGTGGGGTTCACAGATCCTGAGATGATCCTGTGAGGTTCACAGATCTTGAGGTGTCAAGGATTTACATCCCTGCACCAATTAGGCATGTAAAATGCCTTTGCATGCAATTCTGGCGTTTAAACGCCGAATTGATGCTTGTTCTGGGCGTTCAGCGCCCAGATGCTTGTTTCTGGCGTTCAGCGCCAGCTCTTCCTCAGTGTGCATTTCTGGCGTCTGAGCGCCAGGATGCTGCTTGTTTCTGGTGTTCAGCGCCAGATCCATGCTCTGTTCTGGCGTTGAACGCCAGCCAGATGCTCCTTACTGGCGTTTAAACGCCAGTAAGTCCTTCCTCCAGGGTGTGATTTTTCTTCTGCTGTTTTTGATTCTGTTTTTAATTTTTTGATTTATTTTGTGACTCCACATGATCATGAACCTAATAAAACATGAAATAACAATAAAAATAAATTAAAATTAGATAAACAAAAATTGGGTGGCCTCCCAACAAGCGCTTCTTTAATGTCAATAGCTTGACAGTGGGCTCTCATGGAGCCTCACAGATGTTTAGAGCATTGTTGAGACTCCCCAACACCAAACTTAGAGTTTGGATATGGGAGTTCAACACCAAACTTAGAGTTTGGTTGTGGCCTCCCAACACCAAACTTAGAGTTTGACTGTGGGGGCTCTGGTTGACTCTGTTTTGAGAGAAGCTTATTGTGCCTCTTTTCCATGTTTACAGAAATATGTCCTTGAGTTTTAAACTCAAGGGAGTCCTCATTCAATTGAAGGACTAGTTCACCTCTGTTAACATCAATCATAGCTCTTGCTGTGGCTAGGAAGGGTCTTCCAAGGATGATGGATTCATCCTCATCCTTCCCAATATCTAGGATTATGAAATCAGCAGGGATGTAAAGGCCTTCAACGTTTACTAATATGTCCTCTACTTGTCCATAAGCCTATTTTCTGGAATTGTCTGCCATCTCTAATGAGATTTTAGCAGCTTGTACCTCAAAGATTCCCAGTTTCTCCATTACAGAGAGTGGCATGAGGTTTATTCCTGACCCAAGATCACATAGAGCCTTCTCAAAGGTCATGGTGCCTATGGTACAAGGTATCAGGAACTTTCCAGGATCCTATTTCTTCTGAGGCAATCTCAGTTGATCCAATGCATTTAGTTCATTGGTGAACAGGGGAGGTTCATCTCCCCAAGTCTCATTACCAAATAAATTGGCATTCAGCTTCATGATTGCACCAAGGAACTTGGCAACTTGCTATTCAGTAACATCATCATTCTCTTCAGAAGAAGAATATTCATTAGAGCTCATGAAGGGCGTAAGGAGGTTTAATGGAATCTCTATGGTCTCTAGATGAGTCTCAGATTCCTTTGGTTCCTCAGAGGGACACTCCTTGTTGATCACTAGACGTAGGAGGTCTTCCTCCTTGGGATTCACATCCTCCCCTTCCTCTCTAGGTTCGGCCATGTTGACTATGTCAATGGCCTTGCACTCTCCTTTTGGATTTTCTTCTGTATTGCTTAGGAGAGTACTAGGAGGGGTTTCAGTGATCTTTTTACTCAGCTGGCCCACTTGTGCCTCCAAATTTCTAATGGAGGACCTTGTTTCATTCATGAAACTCAGAGTGGCCTTAGATAGATCAGAGACTAAATTTGCTAAATTAGAGGTATTTTGTTCAGAGTTCTCTGTCTGTTGCTGAGTGGATGATGGAAAAAGCTTGCTATTGCTAAACCTGTTTCTTCCACCATTATTAAAGCCTTGTTGAGGCTTTTGTTGATCCTTCCATGAGAGATTTGGGTGATTTCTCCGTGAGGGATTATAGGTGTTTCCATATGGTTCACCCATGTAATTTACCTCTGCTATTGCAGGGTTTTCAGGATCATAAGCTTCTTCTTCAGAAGATGCCTCTCGAGTACTGTTGGATGCAGCTTGCATTCCATTCAGACTCTGAGAAATCATATTGACTTGCTTAGTCAATATTTTATTCTGAGCTAATATGGCATTCAGAGTATCAATTTCAAGAACTCCCTTCTTCTGAGGTGTCCCATTACTCACAGGATTCCTCTCAGAAGTGTACATAAACTGGTTATTAGCAACCATGTCAATGAGTTCTTGAGCTTCTGCAGGCATTTTCTTTAGGTGAATGGATCCTCCTGCAGAAGTATCCAATGACATCTTAGCTAATTCAGACAGACCATCATAGAATATATCCAGGATGGTCCATTCTGAAAGCATGTCAGAAGGACACTTTTTGGTGAGTTGCTTATATCTCTCCCAAGCTTCATAGAGGGATTCACCTTCTTTCTGTCTGAAGGTTTAAACATCCACTCTAAGCTTACTCAGCTTTTGGGGAGGAAAGAACTTGGCTAAGAAAGCCGTGACCAGCTTATCCCAAGAGTTCAGGCTATCTTTGGGTTGAGAGTCCAACCACACTCTAGCTCTATCTCTTATAGCAAAAAGGAAAAGCATGAGCCTGTAGACTTCAGAATCTACTCCATTAGTCTTAACAGTATCATAGATCTGCAAGAATTCAGTTAAGAACTGAAAAGGATCTTCAGATGGAAGTCCATGAAACTTGCAATTTTGCTGCATTAGAGAAACTAATTGAGGTTTCAGCTCAAAATTGTTTGCTCCAATAGCAGGGATGGAGATGCTTCTTCCATGGAAATTGGAATTAGGTGCAGTAAAGTCACCAAGCATCCTCCTTGCATTATTATTATTTTCGGCTGCCATATCCTCTTTCTGTTTGAAAATTTCTGTAAGGTTATCTCTGGATTGTTGTATTTTAGCTTCTCTTAGTTTCCTTTTCAGAGTCCTTTTCAGGTTCAGGATCTGCTTCAACAAGAATTTTCTTGTCCTTGCTCCTGCTCATATGAAAAAGAGGGAACAGAAAAATAATAATAATAGGGAAGAAGAAAAACTCGAACACAGAGAGGGAGGTAGTGTTCAAATTTTTGGATGGGAGAGAAGTGTTAGAAGATGAATAAATAAAAAGAAGGAGATGAGAGAGAAGGATTTTCGAAAATTATTTTTGAAAAATGCTTAGTGATTTTCGAAAATTAAAAGAAGAAATATTAAAAATAAAATTTGAAACAATTAGTTAATTAAAAAGAATTTTTGAAAAAGAGGGAAGAGATTTTCGAAAATTAGAGGGAGAGAGTTAGTTAGGTAGTTTTGAAAAAGATAAGAAACAAACAAAAAGTTAGTTAGTTAGTTGAAACAAATTTGAAAATCAATTTTGAAAAGATAAGAAGATAAGAAGTTAGAAAAGATATTTTAAAATCAAATTTTTGAAAAAGATATGTTTTAAAAAGATATGATAGAAAAGATATGATTTTGAAAAAGATAAGATAAAAAGATATTTTTGAAAAGATATGATTGAAATTAGTTTTGAAAAAGATTTGATTTTTAAAATCACAATTAATGACTTGATTCACAAGAAATCACAAGATATGATTCTAGAATTTAAAGTTTGAATCTTTCTTGACAAGCAAGTAACAAACATGAAATTTTTGAATCAAAACATTAATTAATGAGAAAATTTTCGAAAATTATAATATAAAATTAAGAAAAGATTTTTGAAAAATAACTTTTTTTTTTAAATTTTCGAAAATGACTACGAAAAATGAAAAAGATAAGATTTTTGAAAAAGATTTTGAAAAAGATAAGATTTTTAAATTGAAAATTTGATTTGACTCTTAAAAACAACTAGATTTTAAAATTTTTTGAAAAAGTCAATCCAAATTTTCGAAATTTATGAGTGAAAAAGGGAAAGATATTTTTTTTTATTTTTGAATTTTTAATGATGAGAGAGAAAAACATGAAATTGATGCAATGCATGAAAGTTATGGATCAAAACAATGAATGTATGCAAGAATGCTATGAATGTCAAGATGAACACCAAGAACACTTTGAAGATCATGATGAACATCAAGAACATATTTTTGAAAAATTTTCAATGCAAAGAAAACATGCAAGACACCAAACTTAGAAATCTTTCACGTTCAGACACTATGAATGCAAAAATGCACATGAAAAACAAGAAAAGACACAAAACAAGAAAATATGAAGATCAAACAAGAAGACTGGCCAGTAACAACTTAAAGATCATGAAGAACACTATGAATGCATGAATGCATGAATTTTTGAAAAATGCAGAGAATTTTTTAGAAAAAATGCAATTGACACCAAACTTGAAATTGACTCAAGACTCAAACAAGAAACACAAAATATTTTTGATTTTTATGATTTTATGATTTTTTTTGGATTTTTCGAAAATTAATGTGAAAAAGAAAAATAAGGATTCCAAAATTTTTAATGTGAATTCCAGGAATCTTGCATTCTTAGTCTAAAGCTCCAATCTCAGGGTTAGATATGGCTTAATAGCCAGTCAAGCTTTAGCATGTAAATCAGGTGGATCAGGAACAGCAGCAGGTGGATTAGCAACAACTAGCTTGCTCTTGATAATGTTGGGTTGGAAGCCCCAGTCCAAATGAATTTAGACATGGCTTTACAGCCAGTCAGGCTTCAACATGCTTCATGAAATACTAGAATTCATTCTTAAAAAATTTTAGAATAATTTTCGAAAACAGATGAGAAATTTTTGAAAGAATTTTTTTGAAAAATTTTTGAAAATAAAACAAAAAGAAAATTACCTAATCTGAGCAACAAGATGAACCGTCAGTTGTCCAAACTCGAACAATCCCTGGCAACGGCGCCAAAAACTTGATACATGCGAAATTGTTACTCTGAGATTGTAAAATTTGTTGTTCGTTCTCTCCGTGGCATGGCGCCAATAACTGGTGCACAATACCATGGTCCAAACATAACTTCACAACTTCGCACAACTAACCAATAAGTGCACTGGGTTGTCCAACTAATAAAACCTTACGTGAGTAAGGGTCAATTCCACGGAGATTGTCGGTATGAAGCAAGCTATGGTCACCTTGTAAATCTCAGTCAGGAGGATATCAAATAGTTATGGAGTTTTCGAAAATAAATAATAAATAAATAGAAAATAAATATAGAAATACTTATGTAATTCATTGGTTAGAATTTCAGATAAGCGTATAGAGATGCTTTCGTTCTTCTGAACTTCTGCTTTCCTGCTGTCTTCATCCAATCAGTCCTACTCCTTTCCATGGCAAGCTTTCTGTAAGGGAATCACCGTTGTCAATGGCTACATCCCATCCTCTTATGAAAAAGGTCCAAATGCTCTGTCACGGCACGGCTAATCATCTGAGGTTCTCGATCATACTGGAATAGGATTCACCCTCCTTTTGCGTCTGTCACTACGCCCAGCACTCGCGAGTTTGAAGATCGTCACAGCCATCCCTTCCCAGATCCTACTCGGAATACCACAGACAAGGTTTAGACTTTTCGGATCTCAGGAATGGCCATCCATGGGTTCTAACTTATACCACGAAGATTCTAATATCTCGGACTCGGTCTTCTGTATTAGATATCTAAGAGATACTCATTCTAGCTTGGTTGCATGTAGAACAGAAGTGTTTGTCAGGCACGCGTTCATAAGTGAGAATGATGATGAGCGTCACATAATCATCACATTCATCATGTTCTTGGGTGCGAATGGATATCTTAGAAGCAGAATAAGTTGAATTGAGTAGAAAACTGTAGTACTTTGCATTAATTCATGAGGAACAGCAGAGCTCCACACCTTAATCTATGGAGTGTAGAAACTCTACCGTTGAAAATACATAAGTGAAAGGTTCAGGCATGGCCGAGAGGCCAGCCCCAAAAACGTTATCACAGGATCAAAAATACAATCCACGATCTTCCAAAGATGTTCCAAAGATGTCTAATACAATAGTAAAAAGTCCTATTTATACTAAACGAGTTACTAGGGTTTACAGAAGTAAGTAATTGATGCATAAATCCACTTCTGGGGCCCACTTGGTGTGTGCTTGGGCTGAGCTTGAATGTTACACGTGCAGAGGCTCTTTTTGGAGTTGAACGCCAGGTTGTAACGTGTTTCTGGCGTTCAACTCTGGTTCGTGACGTGTTTCTGGCGTTTAACTCCAGACTGCAGCGTAGAACTGGCGTTCAAGGCCCTTTTGTGTCATCTAAACTCGGCCAAAGTATGGACTATTATATGTTGCTGAAAAGCCCTGGATGTGTACTTTCCAAAACAATTGGAAGCACGCCATTTTGAGTTCTGTATCTCCAGAAAATTCACTTTGAGTGCAGGGAGGTCAGAATCCAACAGCATTAGCAGTCCTTCTTCTACCTCTGAATCTGATTTTTGCTCAAGTCCCTCAATTTCAGCTAGAAAATATCTGAAATCACAGAAAAACACACAAACTCATAGTAAAGTCCAGAAATGTGAATTTAACATAAAACTAATAAAAATATCCCTAAAAGTAACTAGATCCTACTAAAAACATACTAAAAATAATGCCAAAAAGTGTATAAATTATCCGCTCATCACCTCCCTACACTTAGAATCGAGCATCGTCCTCGATGCTACTGCTCTGGCCCATGGTGAGGGCCAATTGTCATGTCTGGCTGGGTCTCAGGCTGTGGCTCCTCAGGTGGCTGCTGAACCTCCAGAGTAGCCTTTGTTTGCGGTGGTGCCTCTGTCTGAGCTGGCTCTGCCTCATGCTCCTCAGCATGCTCCTCCTGTTATGCAGAAGAGTCAGGAAGAGGGGGCAACTCAATGCCCAATGCCACAAACATCTGATCCATCCTGTCCAGGTGTCGTATAATGCGGCGCTCACTGCGCTCCATAAAGCGGATCAGGTGCTGGACTAGAAGGTAAGTCGGTTGAGGTGCTGCTGGTGGTGTAGTGGATGCTGATGGTGCTGACGGTGCTGCTACAGCTGATGAAGAAGAAGGTCTGGCTGCTGCTGCTCTGGCTCTAGACGAGCGCTGGGATAAGGGCTTCTCGTTCACCCATGTCCCCCACGGAATGAACTCCTCATTTTCGTCATCCGGGGATGGTGATATATCATCCGCCAACCATGGGGTACCAGCCAGCTGTGCCATTTGAGTGAAGTATACCTCTTTCCCCTCCATAACACATCCAATCAGGACGAGCATGTCCACCGGGATCTCTGTGAAATGAGTGATAGGCATGACGTAGTGGGCAAAGATCTAATGCCACGTCCTGGCCTCCCTCAAAAGATGAATAAACACCATTGGTGCACGAAATTGTGATCTCCAGGCTCGAACAAATCCTGGTAATGGCTCCAAAGCTTGGTGCTCTGATCTTAATTCATGATTGTCACAACTTCGATACAACTAACCAGCAAGTGCACTGGGTCGTCCAAGTAATACCTTACGTGAGTAAGGGTCGAATCCCACGGAGATTGTTGGTATGAAGCAAGCTATGGTCACCTTGTAAATCTCAGTCAGGCAGATATAAAGTGATAATGGTGTTTTCGAATATTAAATAATAAAATAGGGATAGAGATACTTATGTAAATCATTGGTAGGAATTTCAGATAAGCGAATGGAGATGCTTTTCGTTCCTCTGAAACTCTGCTTTCCTGCTATCTTCATCCAATCAGTCTTACTCCTTTCCATGGCTGGCTTTATGCAAGGGCATCACCGTTGTCAGTGGCTACATCCCCTCCTCTCAGTGAAAGATATGCTCACATGCTCTGTCACAGCACGGCCATTCATCTGTCGGTTCTCGATCATGCTGGAATAGGATTCACCCTCCTTTTGCGTCTGTCACTAACGCCCAGCACTCGCGAGTTTGAAGCTCGTCACAATCATTCAATCATTGAATCCTACTCGGAATACCACAGACAAGGTTTAGACTTTCCAGATTCTCTTGAATGCCGCCATCATTCTAGCTTACGCCACGAAGATTCTGGTTAGGAGATCTAAGAGATACTCATTCTAGCTTAATTCATGTAGAACAGAAGTGTTTGTCAGGCACGCGTTCATAAGGGGGAAGGATGATGGGCATCACACATAATCATCACCTTCATCACGTTCTTGGGTGCGAATGGATATCTTAGAAGCGAAATAAGATGAATTGAATAGAAAACAGTAGTACTTTGCATTAATCTTTGAGGAACAGTAGAGCTCCACACCTTAATCTATGGAGTGTAGAAACTCTACCGTTGAAAATACATAAGTGAAGGTCCAGGCATGGCCGAGATGGCCAGCCCCCTAAGATGAACAATGGAATAAAACTGAGACCAAAGATGCCTAATACAATAGTAAGAGGTCCTATTTATAATAAACTAGCTACTAGGGTTTACATGAGTAAGTATTTGATGTATAAATCCACTTCCGGGGCCCACTTGGTGTGTGTTTGGGCTGAGCTTAAGTGTTGCACGTGCAGAGGCCATTTGTGGAGTTGAACGCCAGTTTTTGTGCCAGTTTGGGCGTTCAACTCTGGTTTTGGATCCTTTTCTGGCGCTGGATGCCAGATTTGGGTAGAAAGCTGGCGTTGAACGCCAGTTTACGTCGTCAATTCTTGGCCAAAGTATGGACTATTATATATTTCTGGAAAGCCCTGGATGTCTACTTTCCAACGCAATTGGAAGCGCGCCATTTAAAGTTATGTAGCTCCAGAAAATCCACTTTGAGTGTAGGGAGGTCAGAATCCAACAGCATCAGCAGTCCTTTTTCAACCTCTGAATCTGATTTCTGCTCAAGTCCCTCAATTTCAGCCAAAAAATACCTGAAATCACAGAAAAACACACAAACTCATAGTAAAGTCCAGAAATGTGAATTTAACATAAAAACTAATGAAAACATCCCTAAAAGTGACTAGATCCTACTAAAAACATACTAAAAACAATGTCAAAAAGCGTATAAATTATCCGCTCATCACAACACCAAACTTAAATTGTTGCTTGTCCCCAAGCAACTGAAAATCAAATAGGAAAAAAAGAAGAGAATATACTATAAATTCCAAACTATCAATGAAACATAGCTCCAATCATATGAGCGGGACTTATAGCTTTTTGCCTCTTGAATAGTTTTGGCATCTCACTTTATCCATTGAGGTTCAGAATGATTGGCATCTATAGGAACTTCAGATTTCGAATAGTGTTATTGATTCTCCTAGTTCAGTATGATGATTCTTGAACACAGCTTCTTTATGAGTCTTGGCCGTGGCCCTAAGCACTTTGTTTTCCAGTATTACCAACGGATACATAAATGCCACAGACACATAATTGGGTAAACCTTTTCAGATTGTGACTCAGCTTTGCTAAAGTCCCCAATTAGAGGTGTCCTGGGTTCTTAAGCACACTCTTTTTTTTTGGCTTTGGACCTTGACTTTAACCGCTCAGTCTCAAGTTTTCACTTGACACCTACACGCCACAAGCACATGGTTAGGGACAGCTTGGTTTAGCCACTTAGACCAGGATTTTATTCCTTTAGGCCCTCCTATCCACTGATGCTCAAAGCCTTGGGATCCTTTTTATTTGCCCTTGCCTTTTGGTTTTAAGGGTTATTGGCTTTTTGCTCTTGCCTCTTGGTTTTAAGAGCTTTGGCTTTTTCTGCTTGCTTTTTCTTTTTCTTTTTATTTTTTTTCGCCTATTTTTTTTTTTCTGCAAGCTTTGTTCTTTGCTGCTTTTTCTTGCTTCAAGAATCATTTTTATGATTTTTCAGATTATCAAATAACATGTCTCCTAGTCATCATTCTTTCAAGAGCCAACATATTTAACATTCTTAAACAACAACTTCAAAAGACATATGCACTGTTCAAGCATACATTCAGAAAACAAGAAGCATTGTCACCACATCAATATAATTAAACTAAGTTCAAGGATAAATTCGAAACTCATGTACTTCTTGTTCTTTTGAATTAAAACATTTTTCATTTAAGAGAGGTGATGGATTCATAGGACATTTATAACTTTAAGACAAAGTTACTAACTACTAATGATCATGTAATGAAGACACAAACATAGATAAGCATATAACATAGAAAACGAAAAGCAGAAGAATTAAGAACAAGGAATGAATCCACCTTAGTAATGGTGGCATTTCCTTCTTGAGGAATCAATGATGTCCTTGAGCTCTTCTATGTCTCTTCCTTGCCTTTGTTGCTCCTCTTTTAGTGCTTTTAGATCTTCTCTGATTTCATGAAGGATGATGGAGTGCTCTTGATGTTCCACCCTTAGTTGCTTCCAATAATTGTGTGGAAGAAAATGTATCCCTTGAGGTATCTCAGGGATCTCTTGATTTGCAGTCAAATGTTCTACCACTGAGCTATAGACCCTTGATGGAAGCTTTTGTCTTCCCTTTCCTCTTTCTAGAGGTTTCTCTGGCCTTAGGTGCCATCAATGGTTATGGAAAAAACAAAAAAGCTATGCTTTTACCACACCAAACTTAGAATGTTGCTCGCCCTCGAGCAAAAGAAGAAAGAATAGAAGAATAAGAAGAAGATATGGAGGAGATGGATGGGAGTGTGTATTCGGCCATATGGGTGGGATTGGGTGGGAGAGAGATGTTGAATTTTTGAAGGTAGTGGGTGTATAGATGTGAGTGGTAAATGGAAAAAAAGAAGGGATGATCATGAATGGAAAGAGAGATGATGAGGTAGGTGGGGATCCTGTGGGGTCCACAGATCCTGAGATGATCCTGTGGGGTCCACAGATCCTGAGGTGTCAAGGCATTTACATCCCTGCACCAATTTAGGCATGTAAAATGCCCTTGCACACAACTCTGGGCGTTCAGCACCAGGTTGGTGCCCATTTTGGGCGTTCAACGCCCCTTTGCTGCCATTTCTGGCGTTGAACGCCAGAACCATGCTTGTTCTGGGCGTTCAGCGCCAGGATGCTCCCATTCTGGGCGTTCAGCGCCAGAACTATGCTCTGTTCTGGCGTTTGAACGCCAGACAGATGCTCCTCTAGGGTGTGATTTTTCTTCTGCTGTTTTTGATTCCGTTTTCAATTTTTATATTTATTTTATGACTCCTCATGATCATGAACCTATAAAGACACATAACTAAGAAAAATATAGTTAGATAAATAAACATTAGGTTGCCTCCCAATAAGCGCTTCTTTAATGTCAATAGCTTGACAGTGGGCTCTCATGGAGCCTCACAGATGTGCAGAGCTTTGTTGAGACTCTCCAACACCAAACTTAGAGTTTGGATATGGGAGTTCAACACCAAACTTAGAGTTTGGTTGTGGCCTCCCAACACCAAACTTAGAGTTTGACTGTGGGGGCTCTGGTTGACTCTGCTTGGAGAGAAGCTTTTTCTGCTTCCTCTCCATGGTTGCAGAGGGAGATCCTTGAGTTTTAAACACAAGGGAGTTCTCATTCCATTGAAGGAATATTTCACCTCTGTCAACATCAATCACAGCTCTTGCTGTGGCCAGGAAAGGTCTTCCTAGGATGATGGATTCATCCTCTTCCTTTCCAGTATCCAGGACTATGAAATCAGCAGGGATGTAAAGGCCTTCAACCTTTACTAACACGTCCTCTACTTGTCCATAAGCCTGTTTTCTTGAGCTGTCTGCCATCTCTAATGAGATTTTAGCAGCTTGCACCACATAGATTCCCAGTTTCTCTATTACAGATAGGGGCATGAGGTTTATTCCTGAACCAAGGTCACACAGAGCCTTAAAGATCATGGTGCCTATGGTACAGGGTATTATGAACTTTCCAGGATCCTATCTCTTCTGAGGCAATGTCAGTTGATCCAGATCACTTAGTTCATTGATGAACAAGGGAGGTTCAACTTCCCAAGTATCAATGCCAAATAATTTGGCATTTAGCTTCATGATTGCACCAAGAAACTTGGCAGTTTGCTCTTCAGTGACATCCTCATTCTCTTCAGAAGAGGAATACTCATCAGAGCTCATGAAGGGCATAAGGAGGTTCAATGGAATCTCTATGGTCTCTAGAAGAGCCTCAGAGTCCTTTGGTTCCTCAGAGGGAAGCTCCTTATTGATCACTGGACGTCCCAGGAGGTCCTCCTCCTTGGGATCCACGTCCTCTCCTCTCCTCAGAGGTTCGGCCATGGCGCTTATGTCAATGGCCTTGCACTCTCCTTTTGGGTTCTCTTCTGTATTGCTTGGGAGAGTACTAGGAGGGATTTCAGTGATCCTTTTACTCAGCTGGCCCACTTGTGCTTCCAGATTTCTAATGGAAGACCTTGTTTCATTCATGAAACTTACAGTGGCCGTAGATAGATCAGAGACTAGATTTGCTAAATTAGAAGTATTTTGTTCAGAGTTCTCTGTCTGTTGCTGAGTTGATGATGGAAAAGGCTTGCTGTTGCTAAACCTGTTTCTTCCACCATTATTAAAGCCTTGTTGGGGCTTTTGATCCTTCCATGAGAAATTTGGATGATTTCTCCATGTTGAGTTATAGGTGTTTCCATAAGGTTCACCTAAGTAATTTACCTCTGCTATTGCAGGGTGCTCAGGATCATAAGCTTCTTCTTCAGGAGAAGCCTCTTGAGTACTGTTGGATGCAGCTTGCATTCCATGCAGACTCTGAGAGATCATATTGACCTGTTGGGTCAATATTTTGTTCTGAGCCAATATGGCATTCAGAGTATCAACTTCAAGAACTCCCTTCTTCATAGGCGTCCCATTGCTCACAGGATTCCTTTCAGAAGTGTACATGAACTGGTTATTAGCAACCATGTCAATGAGTTCTTGAGCTTCTGCAGGCGTTTTCTTTAGGTGAATGGATCCACCTGCAGAGGTATCCAATGACATCTTTGATAGCTCAGATAAACCATCATAGAATATATCCAGGATGGTCCATTCTGAAAGCATGTCAGAAGGACACTTTTTGGTCAACTGTTTGTATCTTTCCCAAGCTTCATAGAGGGATTCACCTTCTTTCTGTCTGAAGGTTTGAACATCAGCTCTAAGCTTGCTCAGCTTTTGAGGAGGAAAGTACATGGCTAAGAAAGCCGTGACCAGCTTATCCCAAGAGTTCAGGCTGTCTTTGGGTTGAGAATCCAACCATAATCTAGCTCTGTCTCTTACAGCAAAAGGGAAAAGCATGAGCCTATAGACTTCAGGATCTACTCCATTAGTCTTAACAGTATCACATATCTGCAAGAATTCAGTCAAGAACTGAAAAGGATCTTCAGATGGAAGTCCATGAAACTTGCAGTTCTGCTGCATCAGAGAAACTAATTGAGGTTTCAGCTCAAAGTTGTTTGCTCCAATGGCAGGAATGGAGATGCTTCTTCCATGTAAATTGGAATTAGGTGCAGTATAGTCACCAAACATCTTCCTTACATTATTATTATTTTCGGCTGCCATCTCCTCTGCCTGTTCGAAAATTTCTTGAAAGGTTATCTCTGGATTGTTGTATTTTAGCTTCTCTTAATTTTCTCTTCAGAGTCCTTTCAGGTTCTGGATCTGCTTCCACAAGAATGTTCTTATCATTGCTCCTGCTCATATGACAAAGAAGAAGGCACAGAAAAATAATAATAATAATAGAGATCCTTTATACCACAGTATAGGGATCCCTTTGTGAGTGGAAGAAAAGAGGGGGAGACAAAGAATGTGATGTAAAGGAAGAAACACAACTGTACGGATGGAAGAGATGTGAGATGAGATGTTAGGATATGAATGAATAAATAGAATAGGATGGGGGAGGGATAATTTTCGAAAATTATTTTGAAAAAGAGTTAGTGATTTTTGAAAAATGGTTTTTGAAAAATGTTAGTAAATATTTTTTTTTTCGAAATTTTTTTTTTTGAAATCAAAAATAAAAATAAAAATAATTAGTTAATTAAAAAGAAATTTTTGAAAAAAGGGGGGAGATATTTTTGAAAATTAGAGAGAGAGAGTTAGTTAGGTAGTTTTGAAAAAGTTAAGAAACAAACAAAAAGTTAGTTAGTTAGTTGAAACAAATTTTGAAAAGATAAGAAGTTAGGAAGTTAGAAAAGATATTTTGAAAAGATATTTTTGAAAAAGATAAGATAAGAAGATATTTTTGAAAAGATATGATTGAAATTAGTTTTGAAAAAGATTTGATTTTTAAAATAACAATTAATGACTTGATTCATGAGAAATCACAAGATATGATTCTAGAACTTAAAGTTTGAATCTTTCTTAACAAGCAAGTAACAAACTTCAAATTTTTGAATCAAAACATTAATTGTTTATGTTATTTTCGAAAATTTGTGAAAAAATTAAGAAAAATATTTTTGAAAAATATTTTTTGAATTTTCAAAAATAACTAAGAATTTTGAAAAAGATTTGATTTTTGAAAAAGATTTTGAAAAAGATAAGATTTTCAAATTGAAAATTTGATTTGACTCATAAGAAACAACTTGATTTTAAAAATTTTTGAAAAAATCAATCCAAATTTTCGAATTTGATGAGAGAAAAAGGGAAAGATATTTTTTTTGATTTTTGAAATTTTTATGAAAAACATGAAAATTATGCAATGCATGAAATTTTTAGATCAAAACAATGAATGCATGCAAGAATGCTATGAATGTAGAGATGAACACCAAGAACACTATGAACGTCAAGATGAACATCATAGACACAATTTTGAAAAATTTTTAATGCAAAGAAATCATGCAAGACACCAAACTTAGAATTCTTTAATGCTTACGCACTAAGAATTCAAGAATGCATATGATAAACATGAAAAGACACAAAACAAAAAATCATCAAGATCAAACAAGAAGACTTACCAAGAACAACTTGAAGATCATGAAGAACACTATGGATGCATGATATTTTCGAAAAAAAATGCAAGATGCTTATGCAAGTGACACCAAACTTATGATATGACTCAAGACTCAAATAAGAAATACAAAATATTTTTTATTTTTATTATTTTCTAATTTTTTTTGGATTTTTATTTTATATTTTTCGCATATTAAAAGGAAAAATAAGGATTCCAAAAATTTTTAATATGAATTCCAGGAATCTTGCCATGTTAGTCTAAAGCTTCAGTCCAGGAATTAGACATGGCTCACTAGCCAGCCAAGCTTTCAAAGAAAGCTCCGGTCCAAAATACTAGACATGGCCAATGGCCAGCCAAGCTTCAGCAGGTGATCATGGATCAGCAACAGGTGGATGAGCAACAACTAAGTTGCTCTTTGATAACAAATTGCAAGCCTCAGTCCAAATGAATTTAGACATGGCTTTACAGCCAGCCAGGCTTCACATGCTTCATGAAACACTAGAATTCATTCTTAAAAATTTTGAATAAATTTTTGAAAACATTTTTTTTTTCGAAAACAGATGAGAATATTTTGAAATATTTTTGAAAAATTTTTTTTGAAAAGAAAACAAAAAGAAAATTACCTAATCTGAGCAACAAGATGAACCGTCAGTTGTCCAAACTCAAACAATCCCCGGCAACGGTGCCAAAAACTTGGTGCACGAAATTGTGATCTCCAGGCTCGAACAAATCCTGGTAATGGCTCCAAAGCTTGGTGCTCTGATCTTAATTCATGATTGTCACAACTTCGATACAACTAACCAGCAAGTGCACTGGGTCGTCCAAGTAATACCTTACGTGAGTAAGGGTCGAATCCCACGGAGATTGTTGGTATGAAGCAAGCTATGGTCACCTTGTAAATCTCAGTCAGACAGATATAAAGTGATAATGGTGTTTTCGAATATTAAATAATAAAATAGGGATAGAGATACTTATGTAAATCATTGGTAGGAATTTCAGATAAGCGAATGGAGATGCTTTTCGTTCCTCTGAACCTCTGCTTTCCTGCTATCTTCATCCAATCAGTCTTACTCCTTTCCATGGCTGGCTTTATGCAAGGGCATCACCGTTGTCAGTGGCTACATCCCCTCCTCTCAGTGAAAGATATGCTCACATGCTCTGTCACAGCACGGCCATTCATCTGTCGGTTCTCGATCATGCTGGAATAGGATTCACCCTCCTTTTGCGTCTGTCACTAACGCCCAGCACTCGCAAGTTTGAAGCTCGTCACAGTCATTCAATCATTGAATCCTACTCGGAATACCACAGACAAGGTTTATACTTTCCGGATTCTCTTGAATGCCGCCATCATTCTAGCTTACGGCACGAAGATTCTGGTTAGGAGATCTAAGAGATACTCATTCTAGCTTAATTCATGTAGAACAGAAGTGTTTGTCAGGCACGCGTTCATAAGGGGGAAGGATGATGGGCGTCACACATAATCATCACCTTCATCACGTTCTTGGGTGCGAATGGATATCTTAGAAGCGAAATAAGATGAATTGAATAGAAAACAGTAGTACTTTGCATTAATCTTTGAGGAACAGCAGAGCTCCACACATTAATCTATGGAGTGTAGAAACTCTACCGTTGAAAATACATAAGTGAAGGTCCAGGCATGGCCGAGATGGCCAGCCCCCTAAACGAGATCAATAGTCTCCTAAGATGAACAATGGAATAAAACTGAGACCAAAGATGCCTAATACAATAGTAAGAGGTCCTATTTATAATAAACTAGCTACTAGGGTTTACATGAGTAAGTATTTGATGTATAAATCCACTTCCGGGGCCCACTTGGTGTGTGTTTGGGCTGAGCTTAAGTGTTGCACGTGTAGAGGCCATTTGTGGAGTTGAACGCCAGTTTTTGTGCCAGTTTGGGCGTTCAACTCTGGTTTTGGATCCTTTTCTGGCGCTGGATGCCAGATTTGGGTAGAAAGCTGGCGTTGAACGCCAGTTTACGTCGTCAATTCTTGGCCAAAGTATGGACTATAATATATTGATGGAAAGCCCTGGATGTCCACTTTCCAACGCAATTGAAAGCGCGCTATTTCGAGTTCTGTAGCTCCAGAAAATCCACTTTGAGTGTAGGGAGGTCAGAATCCAACAGCATCAGCAGTCCTTTTTCAACCTCTGAATCTGATTTCTGCTCAAGTCCCTCAATTTCAGCCAGAAAATACCTGAAATCACAGAAAAACACACAAACTCATAGTAAAGTCCAGAAATGTGAATTTAACATAAAAACTAATGAAAACATCCCTAAAAGTGACTAGATCCTACTAAAAACATACTAAAAACAATGTCAAAAAGCGTATAAATTATCCGCTCATCACAACACCAAACTTAAATTGTTGCTTGTCCCCAAGCAACTGAAAATCAAATAGGAAAAAAAGAAGAGAATATACTATAAATTCCAAACTATCAATGAAACATAGCTCCAATCATATGAGCGGGACTTATAGCTTTTTGCCTCTTGAATAGTTTTGGCAACTCACTTTATCCATTGAGGTTCAGAATGATTGGCATCTATAGGAACTTCAGATTTCGAATAGTGTTATTGATTCTCCTAGTTCAGTATGATGATTCTTGAACACAGCTTCTTTATGAGTCTTGGCCGTGGCCCTAAGCACTTTGTTTTCCAGTATTACCACCGGATACATAAATGCCACAGACACATAATTGGGTGAACCTTTTCAGATTGTGACTCAGCTTTGCTAAAGTCCCCAATTAGAGGTGTCCAGGGTTCTTAAGCACACTCTTTTTTTTTGCTTTGGACCTTGACTTTAACCGCTCAGTCTCAAGTTTTCACTTGACACCTACACGCCACAAGCACATGGTTAGGGACAGCTTGGTTTAGCCGTTTAGACCAGGATTTTATTCCTTTAGGCCCTCCTATCCACTGATGCTCAAAGCCTTGGGATCCTTTTTATTTGCCCTTGCCTTTTGGTTTTAAGGGTTATTGGCTTTTTGCTCTTGCCTCTTGGTTTTAAGAGCTTTGGCTTTTTCTGCTTGCTTTTTCTTTTTCTTTCTATTTTTTTTTCGCGTTTTTTTTTTTTCTGCAAGCTTTGTTCTTTGCTGCTTTTTCTTGCTTCAAGAATCATTTTTATGATTTTTCAGATTATCAAATAACATGTCTCCTA
This sequence comes from Arachis ipaensis, assembly GCF_059453495.1. Lineage (NCBI taxonomy): Eukaryota > Viridiplantae > Streptophyta > Magnoliopsida > Fabales > Fabaceae > Arachis > Arachis ipaensis. Next base: position 95,673,381 of record NC_142442.1, on the reverse strand, counting down.
GTCATCATTTTTTCAAGAGCCAACATATTTAACATTCTTAAACAACAACTTCAAAAGACATATGCACTGTTCAAGCATACATTCAGAAAACAAGAAGCATTGTCACCACATCAATATAATTAAACTAAGTTCAAGGATAAATTTGAAACTCATGTACTTCTTGTTCTTTTGAATTAAAACATTTTTCATTTAAGAGAGGTGATGGATTCATAGGACATTTATAACTTTAAGACAAAGTTACTAACTACTAATGATCATGTAATGAAGACACAAACATAGATAAGCATATAACATAGAAAACGAAAAGCAGAAGAATTAAGAACAAGGAATGAATCCACCTTAGTAATGGTGGCATTTCCTTCTTGAGGAATCAATGATGTCCTTGAGCTCTTCTATGTCTCTTCCTTGCCTTTGTTGCTCCTCTTTTAGTGCTTTTAGATCTTCTCTGATTTCATGAAGGATGATGGAGTGCTCTTGATGTTCCACCCTTAGTTGCTTCCAATAATTGTGTGGAAGAAAATGTATCCCTTGAGGTATCTCAGGGATCTCTTGATTTGCAGTCAAATGTTCTACCACTGAGCTATAGACCCTTGATGGAAGCTTTTGTCTTCCCTTTCCTCTTTCTAGAGGTTTCTCTGGCCTTAGGTGCCATCAATGGTTATGGAAAAAACAAAAAAGCTATGCTTTTACCACACCAAACTTAGAATGTTGCTCGCCCTCGAGCAAAAGAAGAAAGAATAGAAGAATAAGAAGAAGATATGGAGGAGATGGATGGGAGTGTGTATTCGGCCATATGGGTGGGATTGGGTGGGAGAGAGATGTTGAATTTTTGAAGGTAGTGGGTGTATGGATGTGAGTGGTAAATGGAAAAAAAGAAGGGATGATCATGAATGGAAAGAGAGATGATGAGGTAGGTGGGGATCCTGTGGGGTCCACAGATCCTGAGATGATCCTGTGGGGTCCACAGATCCTGAGGTGTCAAGGCATTTACATCCCTGCACCAATTTAGGCATGTAAAATGCCCTTGCACACAACTCTGGGCGTTCAGCGCCAGGTTGGTGCCCATTTTGGGCGTTCAACGCCCCTTTGCTGCCATTTCTGGCGTTGAACGCCAGAACCATGCTTGTTCTGGGCGTTCAGCGCCAGGATGCTCCCATTCTGGGCGTTCAGCGCCAGAACTATGCTCTGTTCTGGCGTTTGAACGCCAGACAGATGCTCCTCCAGGGTGTGATTTTTCTTCTGCTGTTTTTGATTCCGTTTTCAATTTTTATATTTATTTTATGACTCCTCATGATCATGAACCTATAAAGACACATAACTAAGAAAAATATAGTTAGATAAATAAACATTGGGTTGCCTCCCAACAAGCGCTTCTTTAATGTCAATAGCTTGACAGTGGGCTCTCATGGAGCCTCACAGATGTGCAGAGCTTTGTTGAGACTCTCCAACACCAAACTTAGAGTTTGGATATAGGAGTTCAACACCAAACTTAGAGTTTGGTTGTGGCCTCCCAACACCAAACTTAGAGTTTGACTGTGGGGGCTCTGGTTGACTCTGCTTGGAGAGAAGCTTTTTCTGCTTCCTCTCCATGGTTGCAGAGGGAGATCCTTGAGTTTTAAACACAAGGGAGTTCTCATTCCATTGAAGGAATATTTCACCTCTGTCAACATCAATCACAGCTCTTGCTGTGGCCAGGAAAGGTCTTCCTAGGATGATGGATTCATCCTCTTCCTTTCCAGTATCCAGGACTATGAAATCAGCAGGGATGTAAAGGCCTTCAACCTTTACTAACACGTCCTCTACTTGTCCATAAGCCTGTTTTCTTGAGCTGTCTGCCATCTCTAATGAGATTTTAGCAGCTTGCACCCCATAGATTCCCAGTTTCTCTATTACAGATAGGGGCATGAGGTTTATTCCTGAACCAAGGTCACACAGAGCCTTAAAGATCATGGTGCCTATGGTACAGGGTATTATGAACTTTCCAGGATCCTGTCTCTTCTGAGGCAATGTCAGTTGATCCAGATCACTTAGTTCATTGATGAACAAGGGAGGTTCAACTTCCCAAGTATCAATGCCAAATAATTTGGCATTTAGCTTCATGATTGCACCAAGAAACTTGGCAGTTTGCTCTTCAGTGACATCCTCATTCTCTTCAGAAGAGGAATACTCATCAGAGCTTATGAAGGGCATAAGGAGGTTCAATGGAATCTCTATGGTCTCTAGATGAGCCTCAGAGTCCTTTGGTTCCTCAGAGGGAAGCTCCTTATTGATCACTGGACGTCCCAGGAGGTCCTCCTCCTTGGGATTCACGTCCTCTCCTCTCCTCAGAGGTTCGGCCATGGCGCTTATGTCAATGGCCTTGCACTCTCCTTTTGGGTTCTCTTCTGTATTGCTTGGGAGAGTACTAGAAGGGATTTCAGTGATCCTTTTACTCAGCTGGCCCACTTGTGCTTCCAGATTTCTAATGGAAGACCTTGTTTCATTCATGAAACTTACAGTGGCCTTAGATAGATCAGAGACTAGATTTGCTAAATTAGAAGTATTTTGTTCAGAGTTCTCTGTCTGTTGCTGAGTTGATGATGGAAAAGGCTTGCTGTTGCTAAACCTGTTTCTTCCACCATTATTAAAGCCTTGTTGGGGCTTTTGATCCTTCCATGAGAAATTTGGATGATTTCTCCATGTTGAGTTATAGGTGTTTCCATAAGGTTCACCTAAGTAATTTACCTCTGCTATTGCAGGGTGCTCAGGATCATAAGCTTCTTCTTCAGGAGAAGCCTCTTGAGTACTGTTGGATGCAGCTTGCATTCCATGCAGACTCTGAGAGATCATATTGACCTGTTGGGTCAATATTTTGTTCTGAGCCAATATGGCATTCAAAGTATCAACTTCAAGAACTCCCTTCTTCATAGGCGTCCCATTGCTCACAGGATTCCTTTCAGAAGTGTACATGAACTGGTTATTAGCAACCATGTCAATGAGTTCTTGAGCTTCTGCAGGCGTTTTCTTTAGGTGAATGGATCCACCTGCAGAGGTATCCAATGACATCTTTGATAGCTTAGATAAACCATCATAGAATATATCCAGGATGGTCCATTCTGAAAGCATGTCAGAAGGACACTTTTTGGTCAACTGTTTGTATCTTTCCCAAGCTTCATAGAGGGATTCACCTTCTTTCTGTCTGAAGGTTTGAACATCAGCTCTAAGCTTGCTCAGCTTTTGAGGAGGAAAGTACTTGGCTAAGAAAGCCGTGACCAGCTTATCCCAAGAGTTCAGGCTGTCTTTGGGTTGAGAATCCAACCATAATCTAGCTCTGTCTCTTACAGCAAAAGGGAAAAGCATGAGCCTGTAGACTTCAGGATCTACTCCATTAGTCTTAACAGTATCACATATCTGCAAGAATTCAGTCAAGAACTGAAAAGGATCTTCAGATGGAAGTCCATGAAACTTGCAGTTCTGCTGCATCAGAGAAACTAATTGAGGTTTCAGCTCAAAGTTGTTTGCTCCAATGGCAGGAATGGAGATGCTTCTTCCATGTAAATTGGAATTAGGTGCAGTATAGTCACTAAGCATCTTCCTTACATTATTATTATTTTCGGCTGCCATCTCCTCTGCCTGTTCAAAAATTTCTTGAAAGGTTATCTCTGGATTGTTGTATTTTAGCTTCTCTTAATTTTCTCTTCAGAGTCCTTTCAGGTTCTGGATCTGCTTCCACAAGAATGTTCTTATCATTGCTCCTGCTCATATGACAAAGAAGAAGGCACAGAAAAATAATAATAATAATAGAGATCCTTTATACCACAGTATAGGGATCCCTTTGTGAGTGGAAGAAAAGAGGGGGAGACAAAGAATGTGATGTAAAGGAAGAAACACAACTGTACGGATGGAAGAGATGTGAGATGAGATGTTAGGATATGAATGAATAAATAGAATAGGATGGGGGAGGGATAATTTTCGAAAATTATTTTGAAAAAGAGTTAGTGATTTTTGAAAAATGGTTTTTGAAAAATGTTAGTAAATATTTTTTTTTTTCGAAATTTATTTTTTTGAAATCAAAAATAAAAATAAAAATAATTAGTTAATTAAAAAGAAATTTTTGAAAAAAGGGGGGAGATATTTTTGAAAATTAGAGAGAGAGAGTTAGTTAGGTAGTTTTGAAAAAGTTAAGAAACAAACAAAAAGTTAGTTAGTTAGTTGAAACAAATTTTGAAAAGATAAGAAGTTAGGAAGTTAGAAAAGATATTTTGAAAAGATATTTTTGAAAAAGATAAGATAAGAAGATATTTTTGAAAAGATATGATTGAAATTAGTTTTGAAAAAGATTTGATTTTTAAAATCACAATTAATGACTTGATTCATGAGAAATCACAAGATATGATTCTAGAACTTAAAGTTTGAATCTTTCTTAACAAGCAAGTAACAAACTTCAAATTTTTGAATCAAAACATTAATTGTTTATGTTATTTTCGAAAATTTGTGAAAAAATTAAGAAAAATATTTTTGAAAAATATTTTTTGAATCTTCGAAAATAACTAAGAATTTTGAAAAAGATTTGATTTTTGAAAAAGATTTTGAAAAAGATAAGATTTTCAAATTGAAAATTTGATTTGACTCATAAGAAACAACTTGATTTTAAAAATTTTTGAAAAAGTCAATCCAAATTTTCGAATTTGATGAGAGAAAAAGGGAAAGATATTTTTTTTGATTTTTGAAATTTTTATGAAAAACATGAAAATTATGCAATGCATGAAATTTTTAGATCAAAACAATGAATGCATGCAAGAATGCTATGAATGTCAAGATGAACACCAAGAACACTATGAATGTCAAGATGAACATCATAGACACAATTTTGAAAAATTTTTAATGCAAAGAAATCATGCAAGACACCAAACTTAGAATTCTTTAATGCTTACGCACTAAGAATTCAAGAATGCATATGATAAACATGAAAAGACACAAAACAAAAAATCATCAAGATCAAACAAGAAGACTTACCAAGAACAACTTGAAGATCATGAAGAACACTATGGATGCATGATATTTTCGAAAAAAAATGCAAGATGCTTATGCAAGTGACACCAAACTTATGATATGACTAAAGACTCAAATAAGAAATACAAAATATTTTTGATTTTTATGATTTTCTAATTTTTTTGGATTTTTATTTTATATTTTTCGCATATTAAAAGGAAAAATAAGGATTCCAAAAATTTTTAATATGAATTCCAGGAATCTTGCCATGTTAGTCTAAAGCTTCAGTCCAGGAATTAGACATGGCTCACTAGCCAGCCAAGCTTTCAAAGAAAGCTCCGGTCCAAAATACTAGACATGGCCAATGGCCAGCCAAGCTTCAGCAGGTGATCATGGATCAGCAGCAGGTGGATGAGCAACAACTAAGTTGCTCTTTGATAACAAATTGCAAGCCTCAGTCCAAATGAATGTAGACATGGCTTTACAGCCAGCCAGGCTTCACATGCTTCATGAAACACTAGAATTCATTCTTAAAAATTTTGAATAAATTTTTGAAAACATTTTTTTTTTTTTGAAAACAGATGAGAATATTTTGAAATATGTTTGAAAAATTTTTTTTGAAAAGAAAACAAAAAGAAAATTACCTAATCTGAGCAACAAGATGAACCGTCAGTTGTCCAAACTCAAACAATCCCCGGCAACGGCGCCAAAAACATGGTGCACGAAATTGTGATCTCCAGGCTCGAACAAATCCTGGTAATGGCTCCAAAGCTTGGTGCTCTGATCTTAATTCATGATTGTCACAACTTCGATACAACTAACCAGCAAGTGCACTGGGTCGTCCAAGTAATACCTTATGTGAGTAAGGGTCGAATCCCACGGAGATTGTTGGTATGAAGCAAGCTATGGTCACCTTGTAAATCTCAGTCAGGCAGATATAAAGATAATGGTGTTTTCGAATATTAAATAATAAAATAGGGATAGAGATACTTATGTAAATCATTGGTAGGAATTTCACATAAGCGAATGGAGATGCTTTTCGTTCCTCTGAACCTCTGCTTTCCTGCTATCTTCATCCAATCAGTCTTACTCCTTTCCATGGCTGGCTTTTTGCAAGGGCATCACCGTTGTCAGTGGCTACATCCCCTCCTCTCAGTGAAAGATATGCTCACATGCTCTGTCACAGCACGGCCATTCATCTGTCGGTTCTCGATCATGCTGGAATAGGATTCACCCTCCTTTTGCGTCTGTCACTAACGCCCAGCACTCGCGAGTTTGAAGCTCGTCACAGTCATTCAATCATTGAATCCTACTCGGAATACCACAGACAAGGTTTAGACTTTCCGGATTCTCTTGAATGCCGCCATCATTCTAGCTTACACCACGAAGATTCTGGTTAGGAGATCTAAGAGACACTCATTCTAGCTTAATTCATGTAGAACAGAAGTGTTTGTCAGGCACGCGTTCATAAGGGGGAAGGATGATGGGCATCACACATAATCATCACCTTCATCACGTTCTTGGGTGCGAATGGATATCTTAGAAGCGAAATAAGATGAATTGAATAGAAAACAGTAGTACTTTGCATTAATCTTTGAGGAACAGCAGAGCTCCACACCTTAATCTATGGAGTGTAGAAACTCTACCGTTGAAAATACATAAGTGAAGGTCCAGGCATGGCCGAGATGGCCAGCCCCCTAAACGAGATCAATAGTCTCCTAAGATGAACAATGGAATAAAACTGAGACCAAAGATGCCTAATACAATAGTAAGAGGTCCTATTTATAATAAACTAGCTACTAGGGTTTACATGAGTAAGTATTTGATGTATAAATCCACTTCCGGGGCCCACTTGGTGTGTGTTTGGGCTGAGCTTAAGTGTTGCACGTGCAGAGGCCATTTGTGGAGTTGAACGCCAGTTTTTGTGCCAGTTTGGGCGTTCAACTCTGGTTTTGGATCCTTTTCTGGCGCTAGATGCCAGATTTGGGTAGAAAGCTGGCGTTGAATGCCAGTTTACGTCATCAATTCTTGGCCAAAGTATGGACTATTATATATTGCTGGAAAGCCCTGGATGTCTACTTTCCAACGCAATTCGAAGCGCGCCATTTTGAGTTCTGTAGCTCCAGAAAATCCACTTTGAGTGCAGGGAGGTCAGAATCCAACAGCATCAGCAGTCCTTTTTCAACCTCTGAATCTGATTTCTGCTGAAGTCCCTCAATTTCAGCCAGAAAATACCTGAAATCACAGAAAAACACACAAACTCATAGTAAAGTCCAGAAATGTGAATTTAACATAAAAACTAATGAAAACATCCCTAAAAGTGACTAGATCCTACTAAAAACATACTAAAAACAATGTCAAAAAGCGGATAAATTATCCGCTCATCAACCATCCCCTTGGGCTTCCTGTTGTTAGCATCCATTACCCAAGGGGCATCCGGGGTGGCAATCACATCCCTCAGAGCATCATAATCAAAGGTCATGCAGTGTATCTCCACATCTGCCTGCTCAATAGCATCTGTATCGCGGGTCTTAGGCAGACAGTGAAGTATATCTTCTATGGAAGCCTCTGTAACCAACACTTGACCGCCTCGCAGGTGGACTAAATCCATGGTGTGTCTGAAGAAGTTACAGTAGAATTCGTTCACCCTGGATGAGTTTATCCTACCAAGCTCCCTCTTAATAAAACCCATGCCCATCCCCTCAAGTCAACGGGGAGGGCTAGTTTCTTTTCTATGTTCAAGTTCTATTTCCGATATGTAGGGTACTGGAGCTCGTAATAGAGGTTGGGGAACCCGTGAGCATCTGTAAGCGGAAGCTGTTGGTTAGCCCTGTCCTCGTCATTCAGAGGATTCTTTGCATAGTCATAGTAAGGCGACGGAGTGAAGGCTAGAGATTTCTTCCTTTTCTTTGAGGTGACCTTAGCTTTTCCTCTGTTGGCCATCCTGAAAAAGAGATATACAAGATATAAATAATTAAGGCACGTAGAGGAAAACAAAGCAAATAATGGCATATTCGGAAGGTAAGAGGATCGATAAGCAATCATGAAGTGAGTTAACAGCTAAGGATTCTTGGAATACAAGAAACAAAATTCAGAAATCAAACAAGGTCACAAACCAAGAATTCAAGCCATATTTGCACAATGCTTTGTTTATTAAGCCTAAACAACGTCATACCCAAAAGATTGGTTAATGGGTTAATTTGAAAACAAAAAGAAAAGTTAGGTGGTTAATCAAGTTAGAGGTTAGAAAACCGGTTCAAAGGTTAGTGGTATGATGGTTGTTGGCTTAATTAAAAGGAATGCACAAAGTATGGAAGATAAGCACACTCACATTCATGAAGGAGATGCGGTCATTGATGATGAATATGAAATTTTGCATAAAAGCATATAAATGGGAAGCAAATCATCAATCAATGTCATGGTCACGAAGTTTGCAATAATTGGTGTTGAAAGAGTAAAGTATGCACTAGGTGTAGCCAAAAGCAAGTTGAAAACCATTTTGAAGTAAAAAAGGTTACACTAGTGAATGCACCAAACACTGCAAGTGAATGAACCATATTCAAGAATTTGCAAGTTAAAGTCAAATGGTAAATTTAGTCTGAGTCAAAAGGCATTTGACTTAATCTTGGCATTGAAAGCACATGAAGGTTCACATAGATAAGTCAGGCAAGGGATTGGGTGACTCAGTGATCCGTCAAACAATTCCTTGAACTAACTATGTCAATGCATATCACGAAAAACACAAATAAGCACAGAAATGCCAACCCAAGCAACCTATTAAGTGAACTTGTTGAAGTCATGTAAAACTCAATTTGAAAAAGTGTCAAGTTCAATCCTTAGGTTGCAAGTTAGGAACAATACAATTTTCTAGAAATTTGGGCCGCATTCCGGCAGTAAATTGGATGTTCTCGGGTAGCAATTGGCAGCAAAAATCACATATGAATCCAAGAATGCAACAAGAATGATATAAGAATGGATTACATATATTCAGGCAGCATCAAACACAATCAGACAATGAATCTCAGCAAGGCAGCAGTAGGTAACAGCATGTAAAACATAAATCATCACAGCAACCATTATTTAGCAAAGCATATAACATATAGAAAGTAAACAAGAACGGAGCACTTATCAGGCCTAGAATCCTCTAACCACATCCTAACTACCTAACAGCATGCATTTGTATCTAACCTAACAAACAGAAATTAAACAACTATTCTAACAAAAATTAATAAACAGAACTAATAAAACAAACTACAGAACAGAGCAGAAGGAAGGGGGAAAGAAACCTGGCAGGAAAGTAAACAGAATTGGAAATGGTAGGGGGAAGGTGATGGAATCAGCGCTGCCCAGTAGTGGCGGCGGTTCGGTCGTGCTCGCGGTACAGATGGTCGCGAGACAGGGGCGCCGAATAGAAGAACAGGGCAGAGGAAAAGGTGAGACACTGGGACAGGGATTGGATGAGGAAGGAGAAGAAGGTTGGTGGTGGTTGAAGGTTTACCGGTGACAATGGCGGTGGCTGAACGGAAAGCTGAGAGAGGAGAATGGTGAGAGAGGGCAGTGAATTGAGTGAATGAGAAAGAAAGGAAGAATGAGAGAAGATGGGAAGAGAGGTGATGGGGCGGCAGTCGACGGCGGCAAATGGAGGTTGCCAGACTGAGGGGTGGTGGTGGTTGAAAGAGCTTTGGAGGTTAGAGGGAGAGGGAGAGGAGACGTTAAAGAGGGGGAAGGGATAATGGACACCACTGCACTAGGGCTCGTGTCCCTTGGGGTTATGGTTTTTGAATCCACACGTGCGCGTCCATGACGCGTGCGCGTGGATGGATGAGGAACATGATAGACGCGTAAGTGCGATATGCACGCATGCGTGGGTAGAAAGGGTGCGCTTCGACGCGTACACGTATTGTACGCTTGAGCATGAATGAAGGTGGAGCGCACCGACGCGTACGCGTGATGTACGCGTCCGCGTGGGTCACAGATTGCGCAAGGAGCGCATTCCACGCACAGTGTGTGCATAACTCTCGGGTCCCATGTATTGGGGTTGCATTCAACATATCGACGAGTGCGCCTACAGCGTGCGCACGCGTCCCTAACCCCTTTTTTTTGACATGTGAAAACAAAGACAGGGCACTCTTCTAATCTACAACAATTCTAAAATAATCAAAATTACAATTTAACAACAAATCTTTTTGGTTTTTGAAAAATTTTCAAATACAAAACAAACAAAACTTACACTTCAAGTAAAATATAATCTAACAACAACTATTCTAAAAAAAACATAAATCTAACAAAAAATCTATCAATCAAAGCAAAATGTATAGGAGTATAGAAAATGAGAAAAACATCCTACAATGGCAACTCAACTCATTCATTGATTATATATACAAGAAAATGGAAAGAGTTTACCATGGTGGAGTGTCTCCCACCTAGCACTTTTATTTTAAGTCCTTAAGTTGGACATTTGGTGTAATCCTTGCTATGGTGGATTATGCTTGAATTCATCTCAGAATTTCCACCAATGTTTGCATCTCCAATGTCCACCAGGATCCCAAATTAGGCGCATAAAGCCTTCAAGTAAGCTTAAGTAAATGACAAGGCCCCAAGAGTTTTGATTATTGGAATGGATTCCGGGGTTCCAAACCTTGTTCTTGCACCCTTCTTCTCGTTGACGACCATAGTTAAATTTTGGTGACAAGACTTGTGAATTCTCAATTAAGCATCCAAACATTCTCCTAGACCCATGCAATTTGGTTCTACTCCAACCATTGCTATTCAACTTCGAGCATGCAACCATCATGAAAGTAGAGTGATGTCTCCAACCACTACACAACTCTCTCCTACTCTTAACCCCACAAAGGGCTCTAAGTTGACCATCATTTTCAAGCAAACCATATTCAAGTGAGAAAGTAAAGCATAGGGATAGGAATTTTACCCACTTGAATGTTGTGTTGGATGATGGTGGCTTAGGGAGGACGACCTCCCCACACTTAGCCAATGCGAAATCCATTCCCTTGTGGTCTTCCTTTGCAACTTCCACTTCTTTGTAAGCTTCTTTAATTTCAATTTCTTGCTCACCAACTTCTTCTATACACCCCTCATTGCTCAAACCATGTGTCAGAGGTTGTGCACAATCCTCCTTGTCATCAATTTCAGAGCACAATGAGGGAGATTCATCAATTCCAAAAGACTCATTGGTTGATGTGGCATCATCTTCAATGATGGAGCTTGCTTCTTGCTCAACCTCTTCCTCTTAATAGCTTCCTTCCAATTCAATCTCTTCTTCATTGCTTACCAAGGGTATGGGAGGTGAAGTATCTTCTTCTTTAATCTCCATGTCAAGCCCAATGGGGGAGGATTTAATTGTACATAAGAATTCATCAATGATTGAATCCATCTCTTGATCAGCCTCTTCAAAGTTTTCCACCATGATATGCCTTGGAGGTTGTACACCCTCCTCAACATCAATATTAAGCTTCTTGGAAGAAGGCTCTTCAATTTGTGATTCCTCTATGTACTCAATATATCCTAAATACCCAACTACTACTTCCTCTTGTTCAATAATCTCTACCTCCTCCTCTTGTTATACTTCTTGCCTTAACTCTTCTTCTTCCCCTTGGAGCTCCAAATTTACTCCCTCACTAAGCTCCTTGATTGCTTTTCCATATTCAACAATGGGAGTGCCTTGATCGCGCAAGCTTAGACAAGATGAGACTATGTTGTAAATGGCTTCTACCATGATAGCCATCTTGGCTTTTAACTCTTTAAACTTCTTTTCATCCTCCTCGTGTTTCCTTATGATATGAGATTCAAGATCCCTTAGTTCTAGCTTAGGGGCTTCATCAGGAGGCGGTGGTGGAGGAGAGGGTTCATTGTTTGAGGGAAGTGAATTTTAGTTGGAAGGTGGTTCATATTGTTGAGATTCTTGAGGTGGTGTGTATGGACCTTGTGGTTCATGGGAGTATTAGTGTTGGAATGGTGGTGGCTCTAGATATGGTTCATATAGTGGTTGGTATGGTGTGTACGAGTTAGGATTATATGGGGTGAATGGTGGTATGAGGCTTGTGAGTATGGTGGAGGGCTATATTGAGGAGGGGGTTCATATGTATGTGATGGTTGTGGTTGACAATCACAATAAGGGTCATCACATACATTAGGTTGGTATGCATTAGGATTAGGATTATACCCATAATAATCTAAAGAGTAGTCATGTTGGGGTGGCGCTTGAACGGCTCGGATGGAATAAAATGCCTTTTGTTCCTTGCGCATCTCCGCGAGGAGAGTGGTCATGTTCCCAAGCACCCTTGTCAAACTTGATCCGGAAGGAGGTTGTTGCCAATAAAGTTGTTCATAAGCTTGGGGATCTTCCATCCTTTGATTTCCAAATCCTTGATGCAAATCCTCATTAAAGCTTCCATTTCCTACAACATAGTTTGAACCAAACTAATAGCCAAAGGGGTGAGAATTCATGGTGATAAGAGAAATTAAAAACAAAATCTAACAAGAAACAAAGAAAACCAAATCTTAAAACTAGCAAAAACTAACAAACAAACCACAAATCAAGCTATTCATAATATATACAATAGCCAATAATAAAGCACCATTGCAATTCCCCAGCAACGGCACCATTTTAACGTGAGTACTTTTGTTGATATAGAATTTTTCAACTGAATTCTCGTTGCAAGTATAGTTCTAAACTAACAAAGAATCCTCACATGCAAAAATATTGGTTTTGTCACATGTACAAACCCCACTAAAAATTAACCGAAGTATTTAAACTCCGGGTCGTCTCACAAGAAATTACAATGAAGTGAATGATTATTGGGTATAAAGGTGCAAGGGGTTTGATTTATAAAAGGGCAAGGAATATAAATGGCAAGAAAATTAAAGAGAGCAATTAAAAAAAGCTATCAATAAAGAGAGACATTCAAGGCGAGGATTGAGATCATACGCTTTCCATCCTAGTCACTAATAACAATAATTAACAAAAATTTATCCTATTTCGTCATCTCCAATGTTGGAAGAAGGTGTAAGTTATCTTCCATTAGAGAAAGTCAAACAAGTCTAGTTAATCTCAAGTCGAAAATCCTAATCAACTCACTAATTGAATTAGCAAGAGATTAGAGTCATTGGAATTGATATTCACTAACAACTCTAGATCACCAATCTAAATTGGGTATTCATGACTCAAGATTACCCACTTACGCTTTCCAAGCAAAGAATGCTCAAAATCTACTCTAAAGCCCAACCAAAGCATTTTGTCAAACACTTGGAAGGCATAAAAAGAAAGCATAATAAATTGCAATGAAGAATAAAATCTAACAATTACCAATTGCAAGGAAAGTAAATCCACAACTCAAATCATCAGTAAAAGAACATCAAACATTAATTTGCATTAAAAGAGATCCAAATCTAACAAGAGTATTCATCAACATAAAAGAGACATAGAAGCATGAAATTGTAAAGAGAACAAGATGAGAACAATAATCAAAACCTAGATCTAAGATGGAAATAAGCCTAAGAACCCGATTTCTAGAGAGAATAGGGGGCTTCTCTCTCTAGAAACTAAACTACATGATGCTATTCTAAAACTAAGTACTCCCCCTTTGCTCAATCTTCAATTCTGCATCAAATACCCTCAGAAACAAGTTGGATTTGGGCCTGGGCAGCTCCGAAATCGCCCCCAGCATTTTGCCTTTAAGTGAGTCACGTGCGAACATTGACGCGTACGCGTTGTGTCACGCGTGCGCGTCGCTTGGCAATTTTCCCATCCACGCGTACGCGTCATGTGCGCGTACGCATCACCATGCAACTACACTTCCACGCGTGCGCGTCTACTACGAGTGCGCATGGGTTAATATACTCCAAATCCTTATTTTCTCATGCATTCTTTACCTTGTACGCTTTTCTCTTCACTTCTTCTATCCAATACTTGCCTTATGAACCTGAAATCACTCAACAAACACATCAAGGCATCGAATGGAACTAAAGTGAATTAAAATCACCAATTTAAGGGCCTAAAAAGTATGTTTTTACACTTAAGCACAATTTAAGGGAGAATTACAAAACCATGCTATTTCGTTGAATAAATGTGAGAAAAGGTGATAAAATCTTCCAAAATAAGCACAAGATAAACCACAAAATTGGGGTTTATCAGGGACCTCAGGAATCACCTTCTTATGCCTTACCATGTCATAGAAGTCATTTTGATTTGCTTTGGTGGGGAATCTCCATGTTTCCCAAGGTTCGGAGTTAGAGGCGGGGGCCTTTCCTTTTCTCTGCCTTGAGGATTCTCCAGTTTTTGGTGCCATGGACATTAGGAATAGAAAGCAAAAGGCAGAGCTTTTCCAACACCAAACTTAAGAAGTTTCTCGTCCTCAAGCAAATAGTAACAAAGGAAAAAGAAAATAGTAGAAGAAGGAAGAAAAAGATAAAAGGGGGAGAGGGAAAGAGGCTTCGGCCTTGTGGGGATGAAGAAGGAAAGAATGAAATGTATAAAGGCAATGGTGAAAGAGGGAAGGGCATGGAAGGTGTGTGTTTGAAGAATGGAATGAGGGGGTATTTATAGTAGGTGGGGGGGAGGGGTTGTGATTTGGCCAAATGAGAGGGAAAGATGGGGGAAGGGGGAAGTTTGAATTTGAAATGCATGGGTTGGTGGGATTTATGAATGTGTATTGATGAGTGTGTATTAGGAAGAGGAAAAGTAGGGTGTAGGTTTCAAGGGTGAAAAAGAAGGAGAGAGAAGGGAAGGAATGAATGAAAGGTGGGGTAGGTGGAGATTTTGTGGGACCCACAGGCTTATGAAGTTAAAAAAACTCGAGTAGCCCTGCCCCCCTCTTGGGCATTCAACACCATGGTTAGGCGTTGAACGCCAGGAATGGATCATTTTTTATTTTTATTTTTATTTTTTTTAATGAAGTTGGTAGTAGTCCAACACCAAGAATGGGTGTTAAATGCTCAAAGGGGGCCAAGAAAATGATCCAGAGCTTCCTTAATGGGCATTGAACACCCTTGCTTCCTCCCCTTCTGGCGCTGAGCGCTAGTTCTGGCATTCAATGCCAATAATGGGTATCTCTAAGGTGTTCTGTTTTCACTCCTATGTATTCCTGTCCCTGTTCCAGGTGCTACACATGATCATAAACGTTAAAAAGTAAGGGAAAACTATGGAAATTAATAGAAAATAAAATAATATGGAATCAAACTAAAATAGTTGAAAAGAAGGGAAATGAAAATACTATACATATGGTTGGTTGCCTCCCAACAAGCCCTTCTTTACCGTCATTAGCTTGACAGACAGCTCCGTTACGAAGATTCATAGGGGCTAAGATCTTCACCCCTTATGGTGAACTTTCTTCCTATGCTCTCATAGATTAGTTCAACATGTTCCAGAGACAGGATCTTGTACATAGTATGTAGAATGACTGGACTTTTAGTGAAGACATCTCGCATGCTAGGTGAGAAGTCTTCAGTTGGAATCTTCTTGTTCCTTCAACCCTTGGCTAGCTTCTTCTTGGTGCCTCTTTCCTCAATAACTGGTGATGAATGCCCAACACCAAGCTTTGGTTTGATGTTTAGGGGCTCTGTAAGGCTCTGCACTGAAAGAGAGGGATGAAACACTAAGTGTTGCACAGTGGTACCCCCTTTGTCAGAGGGAGACTGAGGATTGGGGATCTTAAACAAGAAGTGATCCTCCCATAGCCTCAGAATTAGCTCTCCTTTTTCCACATCAATTAAGGCCTTCACAATAGCTAGGAAAGGCCTTCCAATAATGATGGAGTTGTCTCTGTCCTCCCCAGTGTCAAGTATCACGAAGTCCGCTGGGAGGTAAAGGTCTTCAACCTTTGCAAGGACATTTTTTACCATGCCATATGCCCGTTTCAGGGACTTATCTACCATCTCCAGTGAGATTTTGGTGGGCTGCACCTCCTGGATCCCCAGCTTCTTCATCACAGAGAGAGGCATAAGATTAATGCTAGAGCTAAGGTCACACAATGCTTTCTCAAAGGTGATGGTCCCTATATTACATGGAATCAGGAAGCTTCTGGGATCTGGCATCTTCGGATGCAGCTTCTTTTGGACCAAAGCGCTGCATTCCTTGGTCAGTACCACAATTTGATCTCCTCTCAATGCCTTCTTTTCAGAGATGGAATTTTTCAGACAGGCTATAGAGGGGGTTGCTTCTCCAACACCTTTGCAAAAGAGATATTGACTTGAAGCTTCCTGAGAACTACTAGAACCTGAGCAAGTTCCTCATCCTCAGGCTTTTGTTTCATGTTTGGAGCATGTTGTAAGTTAGGCTCCTCCATCTTTAAGGGGACATGTATGGTGACACTCCTAGTCTCCTCCTGAGCATTAATCTCCTTCAGTTCCTCAATAGCAGGCTCCTCCTTGGGTTCTGCTGCAGCGTCTATATTAAGGGTCTTGCACTCTTTCCTTGGGTTTACTTTAGTATTGCTTGGAAGAGTATTGGAGGGAGTCTCGGGTATCCTCTTGCTCAGCTGACCTACCTGTATCTCTGGATTCTGAATAGAGGACCTAGTTTTTGCCATGAAACTATGAGTGGTCTTAGAGAGGTTAGAGACTATGGTAGCCAAGTCATAGAGGCTTTGTGTGGGGGTCTCCATCTGCTACTGAGAGGGTTGGAATGGTCTGTTGTTGAACCTGTTCTAGTTCATTCCACCCTGATTTTTGTTGAAGCCTCGTTGAGGCCTCTGCTAATCTCTCCACTCGCATTTGGGGTGGTTCCTCCATTCTTGATTGAAAGTATTCAAAGAGATTGTTATTGGAGTTTCTGAAGGAGTTTCTCATGTAGTTTACCTCCTCCATGGTGGTCCATGCAGTGTTATCAGCATCCACTTCATACGCTACCTCTAGAGAATAAGCAGCTGAACTTTGCGGCCACTCAAGTGCTGAGAGATCATTTTGATGTGCTGGGACATGAGCTTATTTTGAGCCAAAATGGCATCTAGAGTGTCCACCTCCATGACTCCTCTCTTCTGAACAGCCCAAGTGTTCATAGGGTTCCTCTCAGAAGTATACATATATTGGTTGTTGGGCAACTATTTGTATAAGCTCCTGTGCCTCCCCAGGCATCTTCTTCATGTAGAGTGAGCCACCAGTAATGTGGTCCAATGACGTCTTGAACATCTCAGAGAGGCCATCATAGAAGATTACTAACATGGTCCACTCTGAGATCAGGTCTGGAGGACATCTTCTAATTAGCTACTTGTACCTCTCCCAAGCTTTATAGAGGGATTCACCCTCTTTCTATCTGAAAGTCTGGACTTCCACCCTAAGTTTACTCAGCTTCTGAGGTGGAAAGAGCTTGTCAAGAATCCATTGACCACCTTCTCCCATGTGTCTAGACTCTCCTTAGGCTGAGAATCCAGCCATAGCCTTGCTTTGTCTTTTACAGCAAAGGGGAAGAGCATGAGCTTGTAGACCTCTGGGTTCACTCCATTAGTCTTGACAGTATTACAGATATATAGGAAATTATATATGAACTTGTTGGGGTCCTCCTATGGGAGTCCATGAAACTGACAATTCTGTTGCACCAGAGTGACAAGTTGAGGCTTTAGCTCAAAGTTGTTTGTACCAATGGCAGGTTTAGAGATGTTACGCCCATTGAAGTTAGATGTGGGTGCGGTGTAAGATCCAAGGACCTTTCTTGTGTCTCCTTCAGTTTCTGGATTAGTTGTCATAGTTGTATCTTCAGCTTCATGCTCAAGAGCTTCTGTAAGATTTCCTCGGGTTCTGTTAGCCTGAGCTTGTTGCAGCTTCATTCTCAAAGAGGGGTTTCTTATCCCTATTCCTGCTCATAAACAAGAAGAAAGAGACGAAGAAGAGAAAAAGAAAGGAGTTTCTATGTCAAAGTATAGAGGACTCCCTGTTAAAAGATCTAACAAAGAAATCAGATGAGATAAAGTAAAGAGAATTCAAAAATAAAGGTGTCCTTAATGCTAACGATTTTCGAAAATAAAGTAGATGAAAGAAGTAAAAGATTTTCGAAAAAGAAGAAATAGAAAGAAGAGTCAAAGAGACACCAAACTTTTGAAATAAAACAAACAATTAACTAACAAGAATTGAAATTAAAAATAGAAAATTTGATTTTGAATTTCGAAAATTAAAAGGAAGAAAGTCAAAGAGAGATTATAAAATTCGAAAGTTGGAAGAAAAAAAAATCAAGAGAAAGAAACAAGATAAGATAAGTTTTAAAAATTTAAAGATTTTAAAATTCAAATTTGGAAGAAAGAAAAACTAACAAAATACTAAACTTTTTAAAATTTGAATTTAAAATGAAGATAAGATAACAAAGTTTTGAAAATCAAAGAAAAAGATAAGATAAAGATTTAAGGATAAAAAAAGATAAACAAGAAAATTAAATTAAATGGAAAGATTACCAATGGGACACCAAACTTAAAATTTTTGAAACCAAATAACACAAATTTCGAAAAGATAGAGAGAGAAACACTAAAATACACCAAACTCAAAAGTTTTGAAATCAAACAAGAGAAAAACACAAAAAGATTCGAACACAAAGAAGGAAATAAAAGGTAAAGCAAGATAGAAATCAAAGATTCCAGAAAGCAAAGAAGAACAATTTTCAAAAATCAATAAAAAGAAAAATAATTGACCAAGACTTCTAAGAAACACTAAACTTAAAGACTTTGAAATAGAATTCAAAAAAAAAGAAAAAGGTGACAAAGATGAATTATTTTTTTTGAAAAAAATTTTTAGAAAAGAAAAGAAAAGAGTTCAAAATTTAACAAGAAAACAATTAAAAGAAAAACTAATAAAAAGTACCTGATTTAAGAAACAGGACAACCGGTAGTTGTCAATCTCGAACAATCCCCGGCAACGGCGCCAAAAACTTGGTGCACGAAATTGAACTCGCACAACATCACCGACAAGTGCACCAGTTCATCCAAGTAATATCTCAGGTGAGTGAGGGTAGATCCCATGAGGATTGTTGGATTTAGGAAGCAATGGTTATCCTGCAGATCTTAGTCAGGCGAATAAAAAGATAGTGGTTGTTTTTGTAGGTGCATAAATCAAAATAGTAGAGAAAGCAATAAAAAATTGGTGTAGAAACAATAATGAGAAATCAGTTAAGGCTTTGGAGATGCTTTATCTTTTCGGATTAATACATCTTACTGACTACTTTAACAATTAATGATTCATTCTATGGTAAAGTTGTAAGTGATTAACGCCATTGGTCATGGTCAATTAAGCTCCTCTAATCCATATCAAACGCCGTTGTTAATGGTCATTTAATATGAACGAGGATGAAGGTCACGCAATTCACTCTCCCTTGATCCTACTTAAAGTGCCACAGACAAGGTCAGATCTTTCAGGTCGGAGAATGAAGCTCAATATTCTAGCCTTAGTGCCACAGAAACCTCAATTACTCACAATTAATGAGATTATATGTCATATATCCCAATTAGCCCAGATAACTTATTGGTCTAGGTGATGTATTCTCAAGCTATAGTTCAATACTATCCGGGTCAGGACTTTGCAAGAACTCATGTAGAATAAGGGGTCACACTCTCATTCCACCCTAGATTTAATTAGATGAAGAACGACAATACATCATAGAATGGAATCAAACATATATTAAAATAGAGAAGTAATAATATTAATCCATAGGACAAGCAGAGCTCCTAACCTTAACCTAGGAGGTTTAGTTGCTCATAATTTACAAAGAAAACAGAGAAGATCTGTTTGTCAATTAGTAAATTGATACTTAATCCTAAGTGATCTCCTGTTTAAATAGTAAATATTAACCCTAAGAAATGTTAAGTTTTAATTAAAAAGTACAAAGATAAGACTGCATAAACGAAGGAGTGCTAAAATCCACTTTGGGCTGACTTTGGTTGAGTGCTTCGGCCAAGCCTGACGTTCAACTTGGAGAATGGGCATTGAACGCCCATTATGGGGTGAAATGCGCTGCTTCCTTGCTTCTTTGGTGGTGTTGAACGCCAACTTTGGGCGTTCAACGCTGGGCTTGCTCCCTTTTGGGCATTGAACTCTAGATGTGGACGTTCAACACCAGTTTTGGGCAGTGTTCCGAGGTTTACCTGAAGCGTTGAGGTCGATCTCGGACGAGGTGTCCCGATTTTGTTGAGTCGGCCGTGTCCGACTTGTTGGAGCCGAGGTGCCACCGGTCCTTGATTCCTTGGGAAGAGGGGTGGTGGTACCTGCAAGAGACTCCGATGCTTAAGTTAGCATCCGCTTTTAACAGGTTTTTCGTAGAAATTGGAGTATGAGTTATACCTGGGTACTCCAGTGTATTTATAGCGGAGTCAGGTGACCTTCTTTAGGGAGATAAGGCTTTTTTATCTTATCTTATCTTTTACCCGTTGGTCAAATCTTATCCTTTGGCCGCCGCCTTCTAGAGGGCGGTGGACTTCCAATGAGTTGGGCCTCTCTGGGCCTTTGCTGTAGGTTTCTGACTTTCTTTGGGAGAAGTTGGGCTGTAGATCAGGCCGTCTTAAAATGTCAGAGCTTTGGTTTCCCAGGCCCAGACCTCGTGCTCGGGAAGGCTATGAACAGTGCCCCCTGCTTCAGCTTCGACCTTTTCAAGAGGTCGTGCTTGTTATGAGCTTCGATATTTCTTTGAGAGGTCGTGCTCAAGCATCTTCTAGTTGGTTGTGCCTTTGGTGTTTTTATTCTTCTTGGGTAATTTGGCATCTTTAATTTCTGTTTGAAATGCGAAGCGTTTGCTTTAAATGCTGCACCAGTCCTGAGCACAACAGCTACTTGGATATACACGAGTGCTTTTAAAGCTCATTAACTGGGCTTTTATTCCTTTTGCCGTTTCGATTTTCCCTCCCTTCACTATTTTTAAAATCTTAGGGATTCTTCCATTTTTTACTTTCTGCTTTTGTCTGTTCTTTGCTTTAGACAAAGAAGCTTTCTTTTGCCCCTCCTTCGTTTGTACCAGTGTTCCAAGGTTGTTCCTTTCTTGGATTTTCGGGGATTCCATCTTTCGGTGAGGATCGTCCGTGGCTCGCTTCTCATTCATTGTCCTCCTATTTTCTTCTCCTTCTTTTCGGGGATTCCATTTTTTGTTCATTCTTTCCTCTTTTTGGAGTTCTGTGTTGTGATACTTGCTTCTGTTGGTATGTTGTTCGTCGGGTTTTGTTTAGAACTTTTTAGTAAGGTTCTGGTATAGTTTTTATTTTTACTATTGCTGGTGAGTGGCTATGGTTTATAGGCTGATATGCTTGTTTGTTTTGTGGTTTTACCCTTGCCAATTTATTTTTCATTTCTGTCCGAGCTACTTATGGTGATGCTCTTTTGTTTTCACTGTTTTTAGGTATAGTGTATATGTCTCGTAAGAATCTTATTGAGATGTCTACAAAAGTCCCCCTGGTATGGCTGATTTGGTAGATTCTGTAGTTCTGTGTTGTGTGACAGTAGTAGATCGGGAGTTCTGTGAAAAGTTTAGGAGGTTCTACAATGTGTGTGAGAAAAAGGAAGATGAAAAAAATTATGAGCTGGTCGCCCCCGACCATGAGGAGATGGTGTGCTTCCCGTCTTTGAGTCATTCTGAGTGCTTCTTTTTTACGTTTATAACTGTTTTTTGACCAACTTAGGTATTACCCTTTCCTTTACTGCCTTTGAGACTGATATCCTCTGGACCTGTAACCTTGCCCCTACTTAGCTACATCCTAACTCCTGGGCCTTTATGAAGATCCTTTAGCTTCTATGTCGTGAGCTAGGTGTCTGACCTTCTATCCAACTTTTCTTATTTCGGTTTATTTTGACTAAGTCTGGTGTGACCAAGAAAAAGGCTTCTTGGATCTCTTTTAGGGCCACCCAGGGTAGGAAGGTATTCGCTATTTTCGATGACTCCTTTCATGACTTTAAGAATTTTTATTTTAAGATCCGAGTTGTAGGGAATGTCCATCCTTTTTTCTTAGATGTGAATGACGTGCCTGCCTTTCCCCTTTGGTGGAAAGAGAATCCTATAGTGGCTAAGTATACCCTAGAGAGTCTGGATGAGGTAGAGTAGGCCTTCGTGGGCGTGTTGGAGGAGCATTGGGGTCAGGCTCCTCACTTGGACACGAAGAAGTTCATAGGGGATGATGCGTGAGCATCTTTCCTATCTTTTCCTAGTGAATTTGCATTTAATTTGTTGAGTTTAATCAAGAATTAATTATCTTTTAGCCACTATGGATGCTACGTTGAGTCTTGTGCAATTTTGTTTATCTTAGGTAGCATTCGGATGGATTTGATATAGTTTCTGCAGAGAAAGAGAAGAAATCAAGGAGCTGACCAGCGAGAAGCAATGCGTGTGCGTACCTGACTCGTACGCGTGATTTGGAGCTATCCATGGCGACGCGTGTGCGTACCTGACGCTTACGCGTGAAAAGCGAAGTTGCTCAGCGACGCGTGCGCGTACCTGACGTGTACGCGTGACACGCGAAAAAGACCATCGACGAGTACACGTGACTGACGCGTACACGTGACATGCGCGACATGCATAAAACGCAGAAAACACTGGGGCAATTTTAGGCCGAGTTTCGACCCAGTTTTTGGCCCAGAAACACAGACTAGAGCAAGGGGATAGTAGAGACTCAAGGGAGATTCACACAAGAATGGTAAAGCAAGTGGTCCCCATCCATCAAATGAAGACATGCTGATTGCTGTAATTAATTCTGATTTAAACTTTATTTTTATTATAGAATAGGAAAAGATATTATTTTAGTTTTAAAAGATAGATTTTAAATTAGTTAGGATTAGATATAAAAGGGGATTCCAACAGGAGGATTCCAGCACAACATTATTGATAAACCACTATTTTATGATTTATCTTGTGCTAATTTAAGTGGTTTTTATCAACTCTTTACCGACTTATTCATACAATTCGCATGATTTACGATTTTCCTTCCGGATTTTGTGCTATGATTGAAAACATGCTTCTTTGGCCTTTAAATTGCTTATTATTAATCCTCTCTTATTACCATTAGATGCCTTGATATGTGTGTTAACTGTTTTCAGAGATTACAGGGCAGGAATGGCTCAGAGGATGGAAAGGAAGCATGCAAAAGTGGAAGGAATACAAGAAATTGAAGAAATTGCTAAGCTGTCCAGCCTGACCTCTTCGCACTCAAACGGTCATAACTTGAGCTACAGAGGTCCAAATAAGATGGTTTCAGTTGTGTTGGAAATCTAACGTCTGGGGCTTCACAACGATATATAATTTGCCATAGCTTCCCTGAAGCCAGGTGACGCAAACGCGTGGATCATGCGGACGCGTGACCTGGCAAAAATGCAATCCACACAAACGCGTGGATGACGCCTCCGCGTCACTTTGCCGTGACCTGAACGTAACAGAAATCACTGGGGGCAATTTCTAGGCTGTTTTTGACCAAGTTTTCAACCCAAAAAACACAGATTAGATGTAGTTTTTGGAGAGAGAGGTTCTCTCCTCTCTCTAAGGTTTTAGGATTAGGATTCCTCTTAAATAATTCAGGATTTCAACTCTTCATCAGGTTCAATATTTCTTTTATTTTGTATTTCTCTTTTACTTTCAGATACTTTAATGCTCTCATTTAATTACTTATGTTGCCAAATTGGCTTATGAACTCTTTATGTTTAGATTGATTTTCTCTTACTAATGCAATTGAGGTAATTCAGATTTATGATTCTTATTTAGTTTTTTTATATTCTTGGCTTTAATTGATTAACTAGAAGCTCTTGAGTTATTAACTTATCGTGATTGGTTGTTATGTTGACTAATTGACTGGAATTTCACTAACTCTAGTCTTTCCTTAGGAGTTGGCTAGGACTTGAGAATCTAAATAATTAGTTCACTTTACTTTCCCTTGCTTTTGTAAAGGTTAACTAAGTGAGATTAACTTCCATTCTCATAGGAGTAACTAGGATAGGACTTCCGAATTTTCATAGCTTGCCAAGAGTTTATTTTACAGTTATTTATTTATTTTACTTATCAATTAAATTACTTGTTCCTTACTTTCAAAACCCCCAATTTACAAAACTCATAATCAATAATAAGAACACCTCCCTGTAGTTCCTTGAGAAGACGACCCGAGGTTTAAATACTTCGGTTATCAATTTTAAAGGGGTTTGTTACTTGTGAGAACCAAAATGTTTGTAAGAAAGGATGATTGCTTGGTTTAGAAACTATACTTGCTATGGAAATTTATTCTGAATTCTAAACCGTCAATCATTCCATTCTTCAATTATTCCATTCCAAACTACCAAAATACATTCTCATAAATTTCTAGTTTATCTGAATTTGATGGGATACGTGACATATAATCATTCTATATTTGGATAATTAGAGTTTATGTGGCATATAAACTAGAATTTAACTTAACCCCCTAATTGGAATTAATTGACCAAGGAATTGGCTATTGATGAATTTTAGAGGAGACTAGGAAGGTCTAAGAAATTAGGGTCTAGTCACATATAGTTTGCATGAATTAAATCTTACATGATTAAAATAAATTAATAAGAAAAGTCAATCCAGAAAATAGATAACTCTGAAGCCTTAATTGTTTCTCCATATTTTATTCTCAACTTATTTACTTGCCTTTCCTTAATATTCTTTATATTGTTTAATGTCTTTGAACTCTCAAACACTATTTCCTGTTTGCCTAACTAAGTAAATTAATCAACCATTGTTGCTTAATCCATCAATCCTCATGGGATCGACCCTCACTCACCTGAGGTATTGCTTGGTATGACCCGGTGCACTTGCCGGTTAGTTTGTGGGTTATAAATTCCACACCAGGGGATCCCAACCTTCTCCGATCTGAGTTAGCTAGTATCTGACCTCTTGTTCTACTTCTGAATCTATTTTGATGCGCTTATGAGAATATTTGTGTTTTCTTTGTTTTCAGAGATGACTTCGGGTTCTGACTCCATGAAATTTTTACGTAAGACCAAAGCTCCAACCTATTAAGACGGTCTGATCTATAGCCCGACTTCTCCCAAAGAAAGTTGGAAACCCACAGCAGAGACCCACAGAGGCCCAACTCATTGGAAGTCCACCACCCTCAAGAAGGCGGTGGCCAAAGGATCATCTGACTCCGCTATAAATACACCGGAGCACCCAGGTATAACTCATACTCCAGTTTCTACGAAAAACCTTTTAAAAGCCCATGCTAACTTAAGCATCGGAGTCTCTTACAGGTACCACCACCCCTCTCCCTAAGGAATTAAGGACCGGCGGCACCTCGGCTCCAACAAGTCGGACACGGCCGACTCAACCAAATCATGACACTTCGTCCGAGATCGACCTTAACGCTTCAGGTAAACCTCGGAACATGAGTGATGAATGGACTTTTGACGGTTTAGAATTTCACAAATGAAAGCTCGTTGCAATATAGTTTCTAAACCAACATTAATCCTTTGATACAAAAATTTATTTGTCACAAGTAACAAACCTCTAAAATCTATAAACAGAAGTATTGAACCTCGTGTCATTCTCTCTAGGAATTGCAACAAAGTGTTCTTGTTATTGGCTATAAAGTATGTTTGGGGTTTTTGAGATTTTAGACAAGTAATATAAATGGCAACGAAAATAAACTAACAACTAACAAAGCTCTTGGCAAGATATGAGAACTAGAAGTCCTATCCTAGTTATCCTCCTCAATTGTGGCCACAAATTATCCATTGCTACCACTTAGTTAACCTCTAACCATGGAGGAAAGTCAAGTTGATGAAGTAACTTGATTCCACAAGTTCTAGCCAACTCCCAAGGGAAATACTAGCTTTAGTGGTATCCAAATCAATTAGCAACTTCTAATTATCAATCAACAAAGGGATTAGATAACTCAAGCATCAGTAATTACTCTACCTAGGCCAAGAGGGATAAAATCTATACTAAAATCCAACCAAGCATTTCATCAAACACATGGGAGGCACAAAAGAAAAGCATAGTAAATTGATAACAAGAATAGAATCTAGCAATAATTGAATGTAAGAAATCAACAACAACAATCAAAGAAAACAAGATCTACATGAATTACCTCAAATTGCATTAAAAGAAAATAAAAGGAACAAAAGTAGATCTACAAACAAAGTAGAAGAAATTATAACAAACAATAGAGAATGATGAATGTAACAACAAGGTGATGGATGTTTTGGAAAATGAATTCCAACACCTAAAACTCACCGGCAAGTATACCGGGTCGCATCAAGTAGTAAAACTCACTTAGAGTGAGGTCGATCCCACAGGGATTGATGGATCAAGCAACTTTAGTGGGTGATTGGTGTAGTCAAGCTAACACTGAGTGAATTGTATGAAGTTGATTAATAGAAAGTAAATAGCAAGTAAAATTAAAGTGCAGAAAATAAAGTGACTGAAACTTAAAGAGCAAGAAATGTAAATTACAGAAACTTAAATGACAAGAAATGTAAATTGCATCAAATGTAAAGGGGATTGGGTGCTGGAAATTAAAGAAAGTAATAGATCAAGCAACTGGAAATTTAAATTGTAGGAAGAATAAAGGAAATTGGGTGCTGGAATTAAAACAGAATTGAAACAAGAGACTGCAAAGTGTAATCAATCAGAGAAGTCGAAAGATGAAATAAGATGCAACAATTTAAATAGAAACGGAAAATTGTTTGAAGAAATAAAGCAGAAAGAAACTTAGCTTAATTGTAAAATTTAAAAGAGAATTTGAAGATCCAAGAAAAGCAATGAGCTCAGGAAGCAGATCTGGATCTCAATTCTCCCTTGATCAAACAGAAAGCAATTTGCACAAGAAAAGAAGATGAAAGCAGTAAAGAAAACTCATATTAAATTTTCAATTCACTAAGATTATGTAGAAAAAGAACAAAAAGATTTCAAATCAAGATTTGAAACAGAATTCCTTCAAATCTCAATCCAAAATTCAGAAATAGAAAGTAGAATTGCAGAAGTTAGAGCAAAGAGAAGAGAGAGCTCTCTAATTCTAATGCTCTTTAGTGGAGCCAGCCTCTCAATGCTCTCTATTAGAGCCAACCTCCTATGCTCTCTAATGAAGCTCACCTAACAAAGATGAAAATGATGCCTTATATAGGCTTTACAAAATAAAAATGAAATTGAAAACAAATTACAATTAATTGAAATTCCTATTCTAACTTGTTCTTGTGCCTTTGAGTAATGATGTGGGCTTGGCTTACGTTGGATTTGAAGAGAGATGGGTCCATTTGGCCTTGGTTCAATTGGTGAAGAATTAAATCCAATTTGATTTTTAATTGAATTTTGGACCATGGGTGCTACTCCCAGGGAACAGCTCAGTTGATTAAGTGAACTGAGCTCTCCATTTGCTTGTGGCATGCCAATTTGTGCGCACCAAGCCTTCCTTGTTGCTGCCCCCTTTGATCCTTGCCCGTGTCACATTGTTGGAGTGCATGGGGGAGTAGTGCTTGGTTAGGAAAGTGAACTGAGCTTTCCTTTGTAGCACCTTGCTTTGGGCTTCGTGTTTCCAAGTTCGAGCCTTGGTGGAAGAACTTTTGTGAGCCTTTTCCTTGCATTTTCTTGAGTGGGAGCCCGATAAAGCTCAGTTGGGAAAGTGAACTGAGTGCTCCATGCTTGTTGATGAGCCCCAGCTTCGAACCTTGGTGGAAGCATTGTGGAGTAAATTTTTTTGTGAATTAATGAAAGGTCGCGCCTTGCCTTGAGTGGAAGGCCTCAAGTTCGAATTCTTGCTGAGCCATTTTGCTTATTTTCCTTGCAAGAAGTGTAGCGCTCCTTCCTTGCTTTCCTCGTGTCTCACCCTTCGAATCTTGGTGAAGCCACTTTGGTCTATTTTTGCTTGTTTTTGGTCCTTAAAGATGCCTTTCAATTGTGCCTCAATTTCATGCCAAATATGGACTACAATATATCGTTGGAAACTCTGAATGTCAGCTTTCCAACGCAACTAGAAGCACATCAATTGGACGTCTGTAGCTCAAGTTATGGTACTTTGAATGAGGCATGGTCATGTTGTGAATGCCCAAGTTTAACTTAGCGAAAATTTTTGCTTCCATGCTGAATTTTTCACGATAAAGCTAAGTTCACTTAGTGAACTGAGCTTTGTGAGTGCTGATTGACAAGCTTCCTTGATTTGGTCATGGGCCACGCTTTTAAAAGCATGGCCTAAGGCTCCAAAGAATGCTCCAAATTTAAGGAAATATACAATTTAAGCACAAAAGAATACAATATTTGAGCACAAATCATAAATTTCTTGTATGAAAAAGCATAGAAAAACATGACATGGTGACATGTCATCACAAGGAATTAAGAAGAAGAAGTAGAAGAGAGCATGAATTAAAACCTATATCTAAGAACTAAACCTAATCCTAATCCTAATTCTAGAGAGAAGTGAAAGCTTCTCTCTCTAAAACCCAAAACTAAACTAGCCTCATGTGTGTGGCTGAATCACCCCCCTTCCCCTTCATTCCTTGATCTTTTTAACCCTTTTCCCGCCAAAAACTCAACTCCAAATGGCGTTGATTCACTCCGTTATCTCCTAATCATGTTTTCCAAAATTTTTTCTTCATCTAACAATCAACAATCATTCAATGCATGCATACAAATATCATGAGGTCTTTCTCAGAGGTTGTAATGGGGCTAGTGTCAAGGTAGGATCATGTATGGTTAAGTGGACTAGAATTTAAACCTTTGATTAGTCTAGACCTTCCCACCTAACCTATGTAATGACCTATACTATTAAGTACTAATCTAACTACCCATTTTTCTCACTTTTTCATATACTCATGCATTTCCTTTTCATTTCACAACACTTATGCATTGACCCTTATTGAGCTTTGCTTTGGGGCATTTTGTCCCCCTTTTTTTTTTTAACTATAGACAAGAACATCAATGCATAAGGTCTATATATTTAATCAATACATGAGTATGCACCCAATTCCCAAATGTAGAAATTCAAAACAAAAATTACCCTTTTATTCAACCAATGTCCCAAATTTTCCCACACTTGAATGATACTCACACTCACGAGCCTAAGCTAATCAAAGATCCAAATTAATGACATTTATTATTTTTCACTTTAAGGCTTGTAATATGCTAAAATAAGAACAAGTAGGTTAATCGTAGGCTCAAATTGGCTAACAATAGAAGATAAAAGGTAAGGCTATTTAGGTAAGTGAGCTAAACAAAATGATGGCCTCAATCATATAAATGCATGAATACGAGAAATAATTGGACATATAGAATTAAACAAATCAAGGGTCACAATCATAGGATGAGAACAATTTCACACAAGAAGGGAAGTAAGTGGTTATAAGATGTAACCACATCAATAGGCTCAAATCTCAGATACTTGTGTTCTTAGCTCAATACATGCATCACAAAATATGAATTCAAGCAAGTTACAAAAATTTTCAATCAATTGGGTTGTGCTCTATAGATGGATTCTTCTGAAAATTTCATCATTTTGACTAAGCGTTGTTGTGATTGAGAAATTCCAAAAATTCCTTAGTTTACCCTTTTCTTTTTTTTTTTTAAATCAAAACAAGTTTCATATGAAAAAGGGTTAACAAGGTCTTAACAATTCCAAAACAATTTCTAATCACAACCACAAGCTAAGAGGATAATTATATAAAGAAAAACCCAACTAAAGTATGAAATCCAACACCCACACTATCTACATCCAAAATGAGAGAGTATGCAATATAGAAGTATCCAAAATATCCAAAATAACCAATATATACAATAGTGTTCAAAATAAGATAACTAGGAAAGCATAACTAAGAAAATAGCCGAAGTGTTCACCGATCTACTGACGGTGCCAACGGCAACCTCCCCACACTTAAGATCAAGCATCGTCCCCGATGCTAATCCTCAGGCTCAGGGAGGGGTACACCGGTCGGCTCTGGCTCTGGCCGGGGCTGTGGCTGAGGTGTCTCCTGGGTAGCCTGAGTCTGTGGTAGTGCCTCCACATGAACTGGCTCTTCTTCATGTGTATCCTCATCATGTAAATCCTCATGTCCCTCCTCATGGGCCTCCTCATCTGAACCGAAGGACTCTGGAAGAGGGGGCAGCTCAAAGCCCTGGGCCACATACATCTGGTCAATCCGGTCCAGGTGACGCATGAGCTGGCACTTGCTGCTCTCCATGAACCGAAAAAGACGCTGAACCAGTAAGTAAGCCGGCTGGGGTGCTAGTGGTGGTGGTAAAGGAATTGCTGCTGTTGATGTAGATGCTCCTGCTAGGGCTGAGGTGTCTCCTGGGTAGGTAATGATTGATTTATCCTCTCCTCATCATTAATAGGATTTTTAGAATAATCCACATAAGGAGAAAAAGTAGAATCTGGGGCCTTTTTCCTCTTTTTGGAGGTGGCTTTGCCTTTTCCCTTATACGACATCCTGAAAAACAGAATAGAGTAGAATATAAGCAATTAAACACGTAGTAGGAAGCAAGGAAGAACATGTTTAGGATGTAAGATGAATGACAAGTAATCATGATGTGAACTAAAATTGACAACTTGGAATGAAAGTAAGCACATAAGACACATCCATAAACCAAGAATTCAAACATTTCAAACAATGTAACACAATGCTCATGTATTAGGCACATTAATCATCATAACTCAAAAGAATGGTTAAAGAGTTAAGTAAAATGAGAAATGAAGTCAGTAGGTTAGACAAGTTAGTGAGTTAAAAAGTGAGATTGAAAATTAGTAGTATGATGGAGAATGGCCTAATTAAAAGAGAATCGCAAAATGTGTACAACAATCATGTTCACACTCATGAGAACGTAGGAATGTCAAAATCATGTGATAATGGACTCACAATAAGTGGTGTTATAAGCAATAGAGTACGTTTGTGTAACTATGAAAAGGTGAAGACCAAATAGAGTAAAAAAGAGAGTTACACCATGGGGATACACCAATTATTGTGAAACAATGAACATTGTGTAAGGAAATTGCAAATTATGGTTCAATGAAATGTTTAGGCAATTCCTTAAGTTCATTTAGTCACTGCTAATCACGAGGAACAAAATAAGAACGGAAAAGCTAGCCCAAATGTCCCAGGAATTGAACTTGGTGTGAGTTGGGAAAAGGTTAATTTAAAAATACTAAGTTCAATCCTAGGCAATATTTGAAGGTTAAAACAGGTTTTGGGAAAACGGGCAGCATCCCGGCTGTAATTTGGACGTTCCCGGATAGCCAAAAGCAGCAGGAGAGTCATAAGAATCCAAAAAAAACAACAAGCATAATCAATCAGTAGCAAAAAGCAATAATCAGGATGACAAGTGGATTGCACATAACCAGGCAGAGGCAACATAATCACAAAATGAGAAATGCAGCAGGCAGCAGAATATGAAGAGTGCATCATGGCAAAGCATGATCAATACCACTCAGCAATCAATCAATATGTGCTCAATTAGGTAAACAAATACGGCGTAATTATTAGGCCTAGAATCCCCTAACCATATCCTAACTATCTAATAGCAGATATCTCTATCTAATCCTAACAATTAAAATCGAATTCTAACTAACTAGAATTAACAGTAAACTAATGGAAAATAAAATAAGGGAAACAGAATGGGAGCAGAGGTAAGGGAGTAACCTGGGAGCAGGGTGGAATAGAAGGGAGGGAAAAGTAGGCAGTAGGCATGAGGAGAGTCAGAAGTAGAGTTGCCGCCTCAGATGGTGGTGGCGGTGAACCCACGGCGGCGCTTAGTTGAGGTTGCGGTAGTGAGAGAGAGAAAGTGAGAGAGGAATGATGAGTGAGAAGGAGAGAAAGAGAGAGAATGAGGTGATGGTGAAAGAAGAGAGGGACGACGGCGGTGGTTGGACGCCAGCGAGCGGTGGTTGGACACCGGCGGCCGGTGGTCAGAGTCGCTACTGGGACGAGGGGAGGAGGTAGGGGGAACGTTGGAAAAGAAAGAGGGGGCTGGGGGTGCGTCTGCGCGAGGTCTCATCGCGTCCTGATAAACCCCAATTTTATGGTTTATATTGTGTAGAATTTGGGGTGTTTTGTCAATATTTTGTCACACTTATTCACAAGAATTGCATGGTTTTGTGTTCTCTTCCTGATTTTGATTCATGATGAAAAAGATGCTTATTTTGCCTTAGAATTGCTATTTTTTAATCCTCTTTTATTGCTATTCGATGTCGTGATGTATTTGTTGAGTGATTTCAGGAATTATAGGACAAGAATGGCCTAGAAGAGAGAAAGAAAGCATGCACAAGAGGAAGGAACATAAAGATTTGGATTTTGGGAACTTTGCAAAGGGCACGCACGCGCATTGCACGCGCACACGTGCATGAGGATAGCTGGATGCGGCACGCAAGGATGGACGCATCCGCGCGGATCAGAGAAATCCCATCGACGCGCACGTGCACATGGCGCGCCTGCGTAGATCACAAAAGCAATCGGCGCGCACGCGCGGGAAACTGCACGTGACCTCGTTAAAGGAAATCGTGCTTGAAGATTTCTGAGGCTCATCAGGCCCAATTTCAAGTTGTTCCTGCATGGAAAAGACCCAAGGATGCTAGGGGAAAGGGGGGATCATTCATTTTACACTTAGACACAATTTTTAGCTAGTTTTTGGTTCTTGTTCTTCTAGAGAGAGAAACCTTTGTTCCTCTCTAGATCTAGTTTTAATTTGATCTTCCCTTGTGGAATTCTGAATTGGATCTTGTTAATTACGAGTTTTGATTATTTACTTTGAATTCCTTAGTATAATTTTGCCTACATCTTGTGTTAGTTTTATAAATTCTTGTCAATTGTCATTTTATACCCATTTCATGAATGTTGTGAATCTTGACTTGTTAATGCTACATTGATGATTTCAATGGTTAATTGTGTTGTTTGAAGGATTGTATGTTGATAATTGTTAGTGGGTACTTGTTAGTTTCAATTTAATTGAAATTTTAACATGTCTTTTATTAATGCTTGCCATGTGTTTGATGAATTGTTTACTTTGATTATGGAGTAGTTCTCTTTACTCTTGGCCTAGGCTAAGGGAATTAGGTAAACTTGAGTCATTGGGTCTAATGGATTTGATGATTTGGGAACCCTTAGTGGTCAATTTGATAGCCATTGACACTAACCTACTACTAAGCCAATTAGTAGTGAGGTTAGACCTTATGGGTTGATGTTGACCAAACCATTTAAGGTACTTCAAGTATAGAAGTTGACTTAATGAGTTTGGTTCCTCATAATTGTCAAGATATGGTTATTAGACAAGGATAGTGACCCCAATTCCCATGCCTAGCCAAGAGTTGCTTTTATTATTCATATTTGAAAGCGCAAATTTTAATTGTCTTAACTTATTCATAGTTATTGTTTAGTTTTAGAGTGGAATTATATTGAATGTTATCTTATTAATTTGGAATTGCTCACATCTTGCGTAGTTATTTGAATAGTTCTTACATTTCAAGATTACTTGCTTGTTAAGATTCCTATTTTAATTTCTTGCTCATGACTTACAACCCCGAATTTCTAACCAATGTTGAGCACATGTTTGCCCGTTCCTTGTGAGACAACCCGAGGTTTGAATACTTCGGTTACTTTTATTGGGGTTGAACTTGTGACAACCAAATCACCTTCTAAATTTGATCCTCGAGGATTGTTGTTGGCAGAGCTATACTTGCAATATATGCCTTGATATTGGTTATGTGAATATGTGAATATTGTAGATAGTTTACTTTCTTTCAATACTTAGCTCTAGTTTAGATTTCTTTTGTTTGTGTGCTATGACTCTCAAGTTTGATGACTCGGTCTCAACCAAATTCTAGCTTAGCTGAGTTTGACCTTAAGATTGAAAGAACTTTGTTACACACTCGGCAAGCTAGAAGGCGGTTGGGCTATACGGCTAGTACTTCGGCCTCTTTTGAGGAACATACTGAATCACTAGGCGGTACCGAGAATGAATTGGAGTCCGCTACTTCCTATTCTTCTGTTGGCACCACTAATACATCTTTGCATCCTACAGGTGAACCATACATGGCAGAGCTACGACGGATCACTTTGCATGAGCAAGGAGCTCCAGATATCATACTCCAACCTTTGCAAGCAAGGTATCCTAACCTTGATCCAAACTCTGAGTTGAAGAGTAGCTTGATACATCTACTTCCTAAATATCATGGGTTGCCGGGTTAAGACCCCATCCGACATCTAAGAGATTTTCAAGTTCCTTGCTCTACGGCTCGAAGGCATGGAGCCGATGAGTTGGCTATTATGGTTTTTGCCTTTCCTTTCTCTCTTGAAGGGCAAGCAAAGACATGGTTTTATTCTCTACCAGATGAGATTGCGACCAATTAGGATTTCTTGAGAAGAGAGTTTTTAGATAAGTTCTTCCCACCGGAGAAGACCGATTATATCTGGAAGGAGATCTCAGGAATAATGCAAAGAGACCAAGAGAGTTTGTATGAGTATTGAACTCGGTTCAAGAGGCTATTGGAATCTTGTCCACATCATGGATTGAACACTCACTTTCTCATTAGCTACTTCACTGGAGGTCTTTGTGTGGAAGATAGAAGATTACTCACTGTTTCTAGTGGTGGTTCCCTTTCGAAAAATAAGACGGAGGGAGAAGCTTGGAAGTTGATAAATGATGTTGCCGAGGCTACACAACATACAAGGGTGAGAAGTAATCCTCTCAAGGGTGTGGTAGAAACCATCCCCTTATGAAGCAAGCCTAACCAAAGCACTTGGGATATGACCACCATCCTCACGCAAATACAAAAGGATCAAAAGAAATACTACTCCATCCAAGCCATCCAAGCCCCACCTCCAGTTGCTCAACTTGAAGGCCCTCCTAGGA
Source organism: Arachis ipaensis (assembly GCF_059453495.1). Classification (NCBI taxonomy): domain Eukaryota; kingdom Viridiplantae; phylum Streptophyta; class Magnoliopsida; order Fabales; family Fabaceae; genus Arachis; species Arachis ipaensis. Next base: position 95,638,670 of record NC_142442.1, on the reverse strand, counting down.
TTTGTGGTTTGTGCTCAAGCACCGCACATTACACCGATCAATGCCATCAAATTCAGGAGGAGCATGCCCTTGTTGTATCCAATGTGAACTATAACAACCATCCGCCCTATCCTTCCCAAGGCCAAAACAACTACTCTCATGGTAGTAATCAAAATCAAGGGTGGAGGGACAATGCACAAGGGAGTAATCAAAACCAAAGATGGAACAATTCTTCTTCTCATTACAACAATAACCAATGTTCATCCCAATACCAACACAACAACAATAACCACCAAGCCAACCAAAATCACCACAACCAAAACCAAAACAACTACACCAAATACCAAGCACCACACCATAGACAAAAATCCAACCAAACCTCTCCATCTTCCAACAATCAAGTTGATGAGCTTAGAGCCCCCATGAAGAAACGGGACGAGAGCAACAAGGCTCAATTTGATGCCTTGGGCGCTCAATTGGCTAACCTCACCAACATGCTTTCAAGGATGGCCATGTCAAACCAACCCTCCACCTCCAACAACAACACCAACCAACCCTCAAGCTCTTCTAATCTTCCCTCCCAACCCCAACCAAACCCCAAGGGCGGTCTCAACGCCATCACTCTATGGTCGGGGACTACATTGGAGGAGATACCTCCAAGGGTCATAGAAGACATTCATGAGGAAGAAGTGGTTGTTGAAGCTCCACATAAAGAATAGGAGGTAGACAAAAGGCATGAGGAAGAAGGAGTAAGCCTCAAGGAACCCAAGAGGAAAGCTATTGTGGATGAGTCCATTCCTATTCCATTCCCATCCATGGTGAAGAAAGCAAAGAAAACGCCAGAATTTGTTTTGAACATGCTTCAAGTGTTCAAGACGGTTGAGGTAACCATACCACTTCTTGAGGCTATTCAACAAATTTCAAAGTATGCAAAATTTTTGAAAGACTTGTGTACACACAAGGATAGGATAGGAGAATTGGAGACATTATCATTGGGTAGTTCAATTTCTTCCTTGATGGAGCCTATTCCAAAGAAATGTGGTGACCCTGGACCTTGTTTGGTGTATTGTTGTATTGGTGGATGCACTTTTCATGACTGTATGTGTGATCTAGGAGCTTGCGTAAGCATCATGCCATTATCCATTTTTGTGCGGTTGAATTTAGCCCCATTAAAGAAATCGGCGGCGAAGTTTGCCTTAGCCGATAAAAGTGTGATCACGGTGATAGGAATAGCCAAATATGTACTTGTGGCAATCGAGGATTTGGTTTTTCCGGTTGACTTTTGCATCCTTGAAATGCCTCCAACAGAAAATAGAAGCTCATCCTCCATTCTACTTGGTAGACCCTTCCTTAAGACCTCTAAATTCAAGTTAGATGCCTTTACCGGCACATATTCCTTCGAGGTTAGAGACAAGACTATCAAGTTCAATTTGGAAAAAGCCATGAAGCATCCCCCCGAAGAGCATTCCATTCTCCAATGTGATGTAATTGATGAGGTAGTAGCGGAATTGCAAGAAGAAGCCACAACAAGCTATGCTATCCTATTGTTGAAGACACGGATGACTGATAAACCCATATTTCACGAGTTCTTTTGTGCTTAATTAGAGTGATTTATTCAACTCTTCACCTACTTATTCACATTAATTGCATGGTTTTACTTTCCCTTCCTTATTATGTCATATTGTGAAAAACATGTTTCCTAAGCTTTAAAATCAATTAATTTAATTACCTTTATTTCCATTTGATGCCGTGATTAGTGTGTTGAGTAGTTTCAGATTTTCTAAGGCAGAATGACTTAAAGGATGAAAAAAGAAACATACTAAAATGGAAGGATGAAGCAAAATGGAGCTTTAAGGAAACTGGTATCCACGCGATTGCATGGATGATGCGATCGCGTGCCAAGCACGAATCAGCAGCGACGCGGCCGCATGACTGATGCGACCGCGCGCCTTAAGCAGAACGCATATGACGCGGTCGCATGACTGACGCGACCGCGTGGCAAGGAAAGGCTCCAAATGACGCGACCGCGTGACCCACGCGGACGCGTGACAGGGGCCACATATCAGAATTTACAGAAAGCGCCCCCAGCGAATTCTGAAGCCCTTTTTGGCCCAAATCCAAGTACAGACAGCATAGACTAGAGGTTATAAAGTGTGGGAATGCATCCATTCAAGGGAGAGCTCACATATTTTACTTTTCAATGATTTAGATTTAGTTGAGAGGGAGATCTTCTCTCTCTCTCTTTTAGGATTTAGGATTTCTTCTTGTTTTAAGAGTAACTCTGGATCCCAGGTTTAATGTTCTTTTATTTTAGTTTTACTTTTATTTATTTATTCCAACATTTGAATTGATTATTAAACTTTGACTTACGAATTATTCCATGTTACAGACAGTTATTTGAATTAATGATAATTGAGGTATTTTCAGTTTATGATTGTTCTCTTTGATTTAAGTCACCTTTGCTTCCTATCTAAGGATATTTTTATTATTCCAGCAATTTTACTTTTTCCCCTTTTGGTTCTGGTTAAGAATTTAGTAACTCAACAGTTATTAAACTCAACATAATTGATAATCGTTATCTTGCTAATTGAGCTGAACTTAAGCAATCCCAACCTTTTCTTATAAAATAAATAGGATTCAAAGGTCAATTTAATTAGTCCCCTGACTTTCCTTTACCTTAGTAAAGGTTGACCAAGTGGAGTTTATATTCAACTTTCATTGTAGTTGAGAGAGATAATTACGTTGGACCTCCGACTTCTCTTACCTTGCCAAAAGTTTGCTTTACAGTATTTATTTATTTTAATTGCCATTTAATTCACTCGTCATTTAAATTACTTGCTTCTCACCTTCTAAACCCCGATTACAACCTTTATAACCAATAATAAGAACATACTTTCTCGCAGTTCCTTGAGAAGACGACCCGAGGTTTGAATACTCGGTTAACAATTTTTAAGGGGTTTGTTACTTGTGACACCCAAAACATTTGTATGAAAGGACTTTTGAAGGTTTAGAAACTATACTTGCAACGAGGATTTATCCGCAAATTTCTAGACCACGCAAAAGTTCTCTCATCAAAATGGCGCCGTTGCCGGGGAGCTGCTAACGTGTGCCTTATTATTGGTTATTGTAAATATTTTTCGTTTGCTTGTTTATTTATTTTTGTTTTTCCTTTTTATCTTTATTTGCTACTATGAACTCTCACCCCCTCGCTTTGAGTTTGGTTCTAATATTGTTAAAGGAAATAGAAGTTATAGCAAGAATGTGCATCAAGGTCAGACCAATCAAGGATGGATGGAACCAAGAGGATCTAATCAACCCTTTTGGCAGCAACACCCTCCGAGATATCCTGGACAAAGACCATTCTACAATGCATACCCGGCTGAAAGACATGGTGGACAACCTTGTAACTACCAACAAGCCCCACCCCGTGCATATGAACCATCCTTTCAACATAACCTCGAACCATCACACTCACAAGCTTCTCTTCACCATTCGCCATCATATGATCCTTCATTACCCCAATACCAATCCAATCGTTCCCAATCATCACCACTTTCCTTTGTATCATGTCCAAGTCCGGCAAACCGCGAAGCAGAGGATCGCCTAAAAGAAACAGTAATTAAATTTCAAACAACCATTCAACAACTGGAGCAAGCACTAATAAAATGGGCCACTAGGCGCTCAAATATACAAGGATCAACCACAGCTCCATGTGGACAGCCCGATGAAGAGCGTAGCATGAAAGAAATACTAGAGACTCCAGTGGACAAGACAGAGAATGAATTCATACTAGAACAAGTGGAAGAAGCTGTCATTGTTAAAGAAGAAGAATTGGTTGAAGATCTAGGAGATGCTGAACTACCTTGGGAATCTAGAATTGAGGAAAACCCCGTCCAAGATGCTACAGTTGATGCTAAGGAGGATACCGTACAATTTCCAAAGCAAATCATTTACGAAGAATCAGACGGAATAATCCAAGAAGCAATTTTCCTTTATGATGATAGTCACAAGTCTAGTTCTCCTAGTTATAAACTTGCGTCCGCAAGTGAATTCTCTGAAATCGAAGAATCTTCCCCAAGTGAATATGAGGATGATGCGGAGGTAGATTTCTCTCAACCTCCAATCTACGACTTAAGTGATGAGGAAGACACCGAAGATTTTGACCAGGACACAAATACAATTGAAGATCTTTGCAAAGAAGTGGAAGAATTCACAGAAGAGCACAAGGAAACGGAACTTGCAGAACCACCAAAAACACCTATCCCAAGGCCATTACCACCTAATACAAGCTTCAAGTGGGTACAATCCTTAACTTATAATTTTACTTATTCACTAGAATATGGTTTGCTCGAAACAGATGGCCAACTTAGAGCTCTCTGCGGCTTTAAGAGTAAGAGGGAATTGGCTCGTACTCAGAGCTGGTGCACCAGGTTCAATAAGGTTCCACGCTTCACCTCGAAGCACACGGATTGGTATCATGGTCAATTGCATGGATCACGGAGAAAGTTTAGTCGCCACGGTGAGATTCTACTTTTTAACCCGCCCGAATGGAAACCTGCAAATCAAAACGGAGGCGGATCTAAAAACACAGCTTGGGATCATGGATTATATTCTGACATTCGTCATCCCGGGAGGCTGAATATCTGTTTGAAGCTGCTCAGAAGCTTTACATGCCTAGTTTGGGACCCCGGAGGCTATTGGCATTCCAAGCACTGGTGGAAATTTTTGGACGAATTTAAACATAAGCCACCATAACAGGATACTCTTCCAATGTCCAACTTAAGGACTTTAACTAAAAGTGCTAGGTGGGAGACAACCCACCATGGTATGGTCGCTTCTTTCTCAGTCTATTTCTTGTTTATTGTTTTCAATTTACCCTTTTTTTATTTATTTTAACATTAACCTGGAATCATGCATAGCATTCATGTTAATCACTGTAACCTGCATTTTTCAGTTTAAAAAAAAAAAGGATGCACGACACGACTGCATGCCCCATGCGATCGCATCATATCGCGGAAAACACCACCCGCGCGACCGCGTGACCCACGCGGCCGCGTGATATATATATCGGCGTAAGGATCCAACGAACAGAAAGTTAGGCTGGAATCGTGCGGCCCCTGTGCGTTTCGCACAAATTGGCCCACGCGATCGCATGCCCCATGCGACCGCGTCACTTGCACAATACCAATCCCATGCGACCGCGTGAGTGACGCGATCGCGTCGCATGGATTGCACATCACCCCAAAAGGAGACAGAGAGTTGCGCTAAAACGGCGCTGGAGTCGTGTGTTTAGCACAAATTCCAGCGACGCGATCGCGTCACCCTTCTTCCCCCCCCTCTCATGCGATCGTGCACCCCACGCGATCGCGTCACTCCCATTTTCGTCCCAACCACGCGACCGCGTGCCCCACACGGCCGCGTGGATTTGAAAATATAACCCCCCAGCCCGCGAACCCTATCAGTCGCGAGCCCCCCACCGCCGGCCACCCAGCCGCGCCCCTTCTCTCCGCTACCCAACCGCACCCCCCCTTCTATCACCAACCCAAAACCCTCGCCGCCACTGCCTCCATCAGCCGCCACCGTGATGCCGTGCACCACCACCGCACCGGACGCTACCGCAGCCACCTTCTTCCCTGTTCCACCCCTTTCGCTTACCAGGTTCCGCAACACGCAACCCTTTTTATCCGTTCGTCACTTTTCTGTATTTTTTATTCCGTTTATGTTCATGATTAGGATAGCTAGACTTGCATGTTGTAGTGGATTTTTAGGTTGTTAGGTAGCTTAGGCTGTGGTTAGTGGATCTAGGTCTGCTTACTTGCACTGTTCTTACTTCTGTTTTATCCTATGTGCTAATCTATTGCTGCTATAATCATGATTCATACGCTGCTTTCTTGTATGTTGCTGCTGTTTACATTGAGTTTTTATGTTTATTTTATATCTATGTACATGCAGCTTGATTTTTAATTCATATGAACTGATATGATTGCTGTTTATTTTCCGGGACAATCCAATTTTAGCCGGAATGCTGCCCAAATTTTTTAAAAAAATTGTTTTCATTCTTGTTTTGGTTTGGCAACTCTGTTTTACTCTGCTTCCCCCAAACCATTACATGAATGCTATGGCAGACTTTCTTATCCTCTTTGATTTCCTGGTTCATAACCTACATTTGTGATTCACTGATTCCAATTTCTGATTTCTTTATTTCTATTCGAATCAGCATCACCCTGTTTTCTTTATTCAATTATGAGTACTTCTATTCTTACCTGTGAATCCTTGTTATATGGAATTTTTTCTATTCCACTTACTTTCCTAACTCACTAATTTTAATTTACTAATTTCTTTTTACCATACTAACCCTCTTGATCTCTTTTCTGATTACTTTTACTTCCTCTAACTTTCTCACTATGGCATATTGATTTTTTTCTTTCCATTTAACATTAATTCAATCACATTTCAATTGCACATTTTCCTTATTCTATTTTCTCCCTTACCGCTTTGAGTTTTCTTTGTTTAATTGCCTATTTGCTTTCCTATTTTTTTATCCATTCCTGGTTTTCTATTTTTCAGGATGTCTGCCTCACAGAGGAAAGGCAAAGGCAAGGCTACTGGCAAGCGCAAGAGAGGAGATTCCTCCCAGTCCATCATTGCTCTAATGCACGATTCCTCATGGCGGGAGAAGAACTTTACACAGCAGGAAAAAGCTGACCAGCTGCTCCCTTCGACTGATCCTATAAAATTTGCAAACCGGTACTGTGAGCTGAAGTACCCGACTTTTGCAAACTCCAGAAATCTATACCTGGAACGTACCTTGAAGATTCCAGAAGCCCTCCAGCAATACACTACTGAGCAAATCAAGCAACGGGGCTGGTTCTTTCTGGAGAGACCACTGACAGAGGTCAATGCATCTTGGGTCCAGGAATTCTATTGCAACTACTACCTTACTACCCTAGATACAGTGAACCTGAGGGGAAAGCAAATTCTGGTCACTGAGGAGGCCATAGAGACCATTCTCCAGCTCCCAGCCAAGTCCGATCAACCAGATGGTTTTGCACAGGCTGAGGAGGACATGGGCCAGATGCAGTTTGACTGGGACGCCGTGAAGGCACGGATAGCTCTCGACCCTGCTGTTCCTTGGGAGATGGGTCAGAACACCACTATGCCTAGAGGGATCAAGAGAGTGTACTTGAATGATGAGGCTCGGCTATGGCATCAGATCTTGAGTAATTTTGTGATGCCGAGTACTCACGAGACGGAGATCCCGGCTACCATGATCACCCTCCTTTGGTGTGTGCTGGAGGGTAAGGACCTTTATCTGCCACGTTTCATTCGGCACTATATGGCCAGGGTCCACGTCCGCGGCACCCTCCCTTTTCCGTATCTGATTACACAGCTAGGCCGTCGAGCTGACGTGCCATGGGAGGATGCCGATGAGAGACCACCAGCGGCGAATAGTAGGAAGATCATTCCTCACAGCAAGAACTTCCTTGCTTTGGGCTACAGACCACCACCTGTCACTGCTACTGATGAGACAGCCCCTCCATCTGCTGGACCCTCTTCATCCACAGCTGCCACAGCTGCCCCTGCTGCCACCACTGCACCTCCACCCGCCTCTGAGCCGGTTTATCGCCTTGTGCACCGTCTATTCCGCCAGCTTGATCAGATGGAGCGCCGTAACAGGCGCCGGTATGAGAGATTGGAGCACCGCAGTAGGCGACGCTATTTCCATCTGAAGCTGATGATCAGACAGGGCGCCGACATCCCCTCCGAGCCCGACACACCATCAGAGCCATCAGAGGCGGAGGAGGATGAGCACGAGGAGGAGCCTCATTCCCAGGCGGAGACTCATCAACAGGCAGGCACAGAGCACACCACACCACAGCAGGAGGCCCCACATCAGCTTGAGGCTGCAGATCCGGAGATCCCGTTCCAGTCAGTCCCCCTTCTACAGCAGCCAGACTCTCAGCCCACCACCGCCACAGAGACCCCAGCTACCATCCCTACCAGTGATGACACTCCTTCACACCCGGCTTGATTGAGCATCGGGGACGATGCTTCATTTTAAGTGTGGGGAGGTCGCCATCTCTGGCGTTTATTTTGGTGAACTACTACATACTTTTTCTTTTATTTTGAATATTTTTCTGTATTTTTCTCTTTTCTTTTATTATTATTTTCTGAGTACTTATACATTGCTACTTGTGTATTTTACTCTATTTTCTGCATTTTGCACTTTTGGTTCATATTTTAGTTATTTAGTTCATTTTAGTTATTTAGTTTAGTTTACAATTCTAACTTATTAGTGGATCAATTAGTATAGTTTACCTTTTTTACATAAGATAGCTTAGTTATAGCTTAGTTTAAATTGACATAATAGATTTAGATCCATAAACTTTAAAAGCCACCCTAAATAATTTTTTTATGAGAATAATGGGAATTTTTAACTAAACCTGCATACAATATATAAATGATATATGATGCTTGAGTTAGAAAATACACAGCCTGTGAGTCTTGAGCTTAAATTGTATGGTTGCATTCAAACCATAATTTCATTTCTGTGTGTTACATTTCTTTTTATTCTGATGTTCTTTCCTTTGCTTTAATCTATATGTCCAATTATAGAATATAGAATAGATACATACCAAGAGAATGATTGAGGCCATCATTTGATTTTAGCTCACTCACCCCAAATTATCCTACCTTTTACATCACCCTTGTTAGCCCCCTTGAGCCTTTTAAAACCCCTTTATTCTATTTAGCCAAATTACTAGCCTTAAGCAGAAAAACAAAAGAAAATCCCAAGTGAATCCTTGGTTAGCTTTAGATAGAAAATTATAAATAGAGTAGAATATGGGAAACCTTTTGGGAACATGGATGATAGAAACAAAAGGTAGAAAAGTTAAAAGGAATAAAATAAAATTTGGGAAGCATGCTCATGAGAAAATCTAAGTGATTCAATTACCATGTGCATTAAAAAAAAAGAGAGAGAAAGTTATTTTTTCAGCATTTGAATAAAAGGGGATACAAAAGAAATTCCCCAGTGCAAAATAAAAATAATGCACATGGGATAAAAATAAAAGAGTGAAACATGAGCATGTAACAATAAGTGGGATAATATGGGAGAATAGGTAAAGAAGTTTTATCTTGCTAGAAATGTATGTTAGGTGAGATCTTAGTCTAATTAAGGATTCGCTTATTAGCTCACTTAACCCTATACATAAATCCTTACCTTTACCTTGGTCCCATTACAACCTTAATTAAAGACCTCATGACTTTTTGGTATGACTATATTCTATAATTATTGATTGGTTAGATGAAGAACAAAGCTATAGAAATTAAGAATAAAAAGAAAGATGGAGTGAATAAACCCAATAAACAATGAGTGACTAGAGAGTAAACACAAAATCCAGTGAGGGTTCAATAACTCATCAACATATATCTGTACTTAATTTACTAATTGTTTTGCAAGTTTGTACAATATTTTCTTTCCCATCTCATTTGCTAAAATGCTTTATTATTTAAAGGTTGGCTATATATATACATGACTCCTTGAGAATGTGGATTAACTTGACTACATGTAAGCTTTATATATGAGTGAATAAATTAGAGTTGCATGATGCATCATTCATTTAGGTAGTTGCATTTAAATTAGGTTGTATTGCATGACATTCCATCACTTTAACCTTAGTTATTTACCTTGGATTTAGCATGAGGACATGCTAGTGTTTAAGTGTGGGGAGGTTGATAAACCCATATTTCATGAGTTCTTTTGTGCTTAATTAGAGTGATTTATTCAACTCTTCACCTACTTATTCACATTAATTGCATGGTTTTACTTTCCTTTCCTTATTATGTCATATTGTGAAAAACATGTTTCCTAAGCTTTAAAATCAATTAATTTAATTACCTTTATTTCCATTCGATGCCGTGATTAGTGTGTTGAGTAGTTTCAGATTTTCTAAGGCAGAATGACTTAAAGGATGAAAAAGGAAACATACTAAAATGGAAGGAGGAAGCAAAACGGAGCTTTAAGGAAACTGGTATCCACGCGATCGCATGGATGACGCGATCGCGTGCCAAGCACAAATCAGCAGCGACGCGGCCGCATGACTGACGCGACCGCGCGCCTTAAGCAGAACGCATATGATGCGGTCGCATGACTGACGCGATCGCGTGGCAAGGAAAGGCTCCAAATGACGCGACCGCGTGACCCACGCGGACGCGTGACAGGGGCCACATATCAGAATTTACAGAATGCGCCCCCAGCAAATTCTGAAGCCCTTTTTGGCCCAAATCCAAGTACAGACAGCATAGGCTAGAGGTTATAAAGTGTCGGAATGCATCCATTCAAGGGAGAGCTCGCATATTTTACTTTTCAATGATTTAGATTTAGTTGAGAGGGAGATCTTCTCTCTCTCTCTTTTAGGATTTAGGATTTCTTCTTGTTTTAAGAGTAACTCTGGATCCCAGGTTTAATGTTCTTTTATTTTAGTTTTACTTTTCTTTATTTATTCCAACATTTGAATTGATTATTATACTTTGACTTACGAATTATTCCATGTTACAAACAGTTATTTGAATTAATGATAATTGAGGTATTTTCAGTTTATGATTGTTCTCTTTGATTTAAGTCACCATTGCTTCCTATCTAAGGATATTTTTATTATTCCAGCAATTTTACTTTTTCCCCTTTTGGTTCTGGTTAAGAATTTAGTAACTCAACAATTATTAAACTCAACATAATTGATAATCGTTATCTTGCTAATTGAGCTGAACTTAAGCAATCCCAACCTTTTCTTAGAAAATAAATAGGATTCAAAGGTCAATTTAATTAGTCCCCTGACTTTCCTTTACCTTAGTAAAGGTTGACCAAGTGGAGTTTATATTAAACTTTCATTGTAGTTAAGAGAGATAACTACGTTGGACCTCCGACTTCTCTTACCTTGCCAAAAGTTTGTTTTACAGTATTTTTTTATTTTAATTGCCATTTAATTCACTCGTCATTTAAATTACTTGCTTCTCACCTTCTAAACCCCGATTACAACCTTTATAACCAATAATAAGAACATACTTTCTCGCAGTTCCTTGAGAAGACGACCCAAAACGTTTGTTAACAATTTTTAAGGGGTTTGTTACTTGTGACACCCAAAATGTTTGTATGAAAGGACTTTTGAAGGTTTAGAAACTATACATGCAACGAGGATTTATCCGCAAATTTCTAGACCACGCAAAAGTTCTCTCATCAATGACCAAGAGGATGAACACGAGAAAATTGTTGAGAATGAACTCCGTGAGCTTGATGAAAAGGAACCTCAGCATGAAGCAAAGAGTGAACTGAAGCCTCTTCCATCTCATTTGAAGTATGCTTTCTTAGAGGACAACCAAAAGTTTGCGGTCATTATTGCTAGTGAGATTTTGAGTCAAGATGAAGAAAAGCTCCTAGATGTTCTGAGAATGTACAAGAGGGCAATTGGTTGGAGCCTAGTTGATATTGTGGGGATTGACCCTCGTAAGTGCATGCATCGTATATTTCTCCAAGAAGGAGGTCACTAGGCTACTTGATGCGGTATCATATACCCAATTTCTGACAGTGAATGGGTGAGCCCGGTCCAGGTCATTCCTAAGAAATCGGGCATTACTATGGTTAAAAAAATGATGGAGGAGTGGTCACCAAGAGAGTATAAAATGCGTGGCGCGTGTGCATCGACTATAGAATATTGAACGCCGCTACAAGAAAGTACCACTACCCTTTGCCCTTTATCGATTAGATGTTGGACCGTTTGGCGGGTAAATCCCATTATTGCTTTCTTGATGGATTCACTAGTTACTTCCAGATTCATATTGCTCCTGAAGATCAGGAAAAGACCACATTCACTTGCCCTTTTGGCACCTTTGCCTATAAAAGGATGCCATTTGTACTATGTAATGCACCTGCTACTTTTCAGCGATGTATGACCAGTGTCTTTTCTGATCTAATAGAGAATTGTCTGGAAGTCTTTATGGATGACTTCAGTGTTTATGGAACTTCATTTGATTGTTGCTTAGAGAACTTGGCCAAGGTCTTAGCTAGATGTGTTGACACTAACCTTGTCTTGAATTTTGAGAAATGTCACTTTATGGTAAGACAAGGTATAGTGTTAGGACATGTAGTATCTCATGAAGGCATTTCTGTAGACCCGGCCAAGGTTGATGTTATCACCACTTTACCTTACCCCTCATATATGAGGGAGGTCCACTCATTTTTGGGACATGCAGGATTTTACAGGTGCTTTATCAAAGATTTCAGCAAAATTGCTTTGCCATTGTCGCGCCTACTCCAAAAAGATGTGGACTTTAAGTTTGACAGTGAATGTGTGAAAGCGTTTGAAGAGCTAAGGAGAGTTCTTACTATAGCACCGATTGTGCGAGGCCCCAATTGGACGTTGCCATTCGAGATAATGTGCGATGCGTCAAACCATGCTGTAGGTGCCGCGCTTACACAGCGCGATGGTAAACTCCCTTATGTCATTGCTTACTCTTCTAAAATACTGGATGCAGCACAATCCAACTATACCACTACTGAAAAGGAACTCCTAGCTATTGTTCATGCTTTAGATAAATTCAGATCTTATTTGCTAGGGTCCAAGATAGTGGTATACACGGATCATGCAGCTTTAAAGTACTTGTTGACAAAGAATGAGTCAAAGCCTAGACTCATATGTTGGATCTTGCTTTTGCAAGAATTCGACATTGAGATTAGGCACTGGAGTGGGTCTCAATACTTGGTTGCGGATCATTTAAGCCGCATTGAGAATTTAAAATTTGACCCATTTTCGATCAATGACTTATTCCCATTGGATAGTTTGCATGCTGTGTCGGATAGCTTCCTTGGTTTGCCCCAATGGCGAACTACTTGGTTGCAAAACTCTTCCCTCCTAACTTTTCTAAACACCAAAGGGATAAGTTGATGAGTAATTCCAAATACTACATTTGGGATGACCCTCACTTGTGGAAGAGAAGCGTAGACCAAGTAATTCAAAGATGTGTGCCGGAATCTGAAATCCAACCTATTCTTGAAGCTTGCTATTCGTCTGAATGTGGCAGCCATTTTGTCCCACAAAGGACAGCTAAAAAGGTGTTAGATTGTGGATTCTAGTGGCCAACCTTATTCAAGGATGCTAACAGGTTCTGTGTTTCTTGCCATCAGTGTCAGTAGTCGGGAAACACATCCCAAAGGGATGAGATTCCTCAGCAACCTATGTTGTTCTGTGAGATATTTGATGTATGGGACATTGACTTTATGGGACCGTTTCCCAACTCAAGTGGGTATTTGTATATCTTGTTAGCTGTTGACTACGTGTCAAAGTGGGTAGAAGCAATACCTACCCACCTTGACGACGCCAATACCGTTGTTTCTTTTATTAGAAATCACATTGTATGCCGTTACGGGTCGCCACGAGCAATCGTGAGCGACCAAGGATCCCACTTTTGTAACAGGAAAGTAGAGGCACTGTTCAAGCACTATGGAGTGCCGCATATGGTTGCTACTGCTTATCACCCACAGACCAATGGGCAAGCAGAAGTGTCCAACCGGGAGATTAAGAGAATCTTGGAGAAAGTGGTCAGTCCACAAAGGAAGGATTGGAGCCTTCGGTTAGGAGATGCACTATGGGCGTATAGAACGGCCTACAAGACTCCGTTAGGGATGAGCCCCTTCCGGATTGTCTATGGTAAGGCGTGGCACCTTCCAGAGGAGATTGATCATAGAGTCTACTGGACAGTAAAGTAGTGCAACATGAATTTAGCCAAGGCGGGTGAAGCTAGGAAGTTACAGCTAGAGGAGCTTGAGTGTTTGAGGAATGAATCATATGAGAATGCTCGGATCTACAAGGAAAAGACTAAAGCATTTCATGACCATCACATCCAGAAAAAGGATTTTCCAAGAAGGTGATGAGGTCCTTCCCTACAACTCGAGGCTTAGATTCATGCCTGGCAAGCACCGTTCTAGATGGGAAGGACTTTTCAAGGTAAAAGAGATAAAGCCTTATGGAGTGGTGGAGTTATTTGATCCTAAAAGTGAAGCAACTTTCAAGGTAAATGGACATAGAGTGAAGAAGTATCATGGATACAAGCTCCCAAAAGAGCTAGAGGTGTTCCTATTGGCGGATGCACCTAAGGAAGGAGAAGCTTGAGCGACTAACCGTCCAACTTAAGGACGTTGAAGAAAAGTGCTTGGTGGGAGACACCCCACCATGGTAAGATCTTTCTTATGTATACCATCTAGTTTGTAGCTTTAAATTCCTGTGAATTTTGTGATTTCTTGATGTTGTTGATTGCATAGGATTGCTAGCCTTATTCTTCTTGTTGGATAGATAGGATGTTCATATAGTTTTCCCTCATTTTGGTATGGATAAATTATTGAAGTTAGAGAAAATGCTTTGTCTTGAATGGTGCATGAATTTATAAATGTTTTCTTGCTTACTAGTTTGATCACCTGCCAAGGATGTGTTAGAATAGCTCTTTATATGTTGTGCAAAAAAAAAGGGTAAAAAGGGCACCGACGCGCCAGCGCACCGTGCGCGCGCGCGCCGGTGGTGTATTTCTAACTCCTAGGCCAAAAACTCGAGAGTCATGCCCACTTTATGCCCATCTCATGTCAGGCACCCACGCATCCGCGTGCTTGCCGCCTGCGCGCCCCTTGCATATTTGGCTATAGACGTGCAAGCGCACTGTGCTCGCGCGCGCCGATGGTGCTACCCAAACTCCCTGGTACAAAGACCAGAGAGTTATGCCACACTTGTGCCTAACCTGTGCCTGCACCAACGAGTCCGTGCACTGCGCGCGTCTGCGCCAGTTGCCAATCCGCTCAGGCACGTGTCAGTGCACTGTGCGCGTCTGTGCGCCTGCACTGAATGTTAACTCTAGTACATGTTACACGAGACATGGGCCAACTTTGTGCTAATCCTGTGCCAGGGGCACAGCTACACTCGTGCGTCAGCGCCATTGACGCGTGCGCGTCCCTTGCCCGACCCACACCGACGCGCCAGCGCACTGTGCGCGCGTGCGCCGGTCGCGCAATTCAGTTTTAAAGCTGCGCGCCCTGCTTCTATCCTACTTTCTTTCTTATTTCTTTCTTCTTCTTCGTACTCTATCACCCCTCTTTCTTTTCTTCTTCTTCCTTAATCCACCATCACCGTCTCCGGTTATTTATCGGCGACCACCACCCCTTCCGGTGGCTTTACACTTCTTCTCTCCTTCTCATTCTCACAAGAAGAGAACCTCACTTTCTTCTTTTCTCTTTCTCAAGGTTCTACTTCTTCCATATCTTTTCTTTCACTTTCTTTGCATAATCTCTTCTTCTAGTTTGACTTTTTTTGTTTGTTTACTTATTTTCTATTTTAGTTACATGATTACATTACTTGCTTTTTATTTGTTTACTTTTCCTTTTTCTTGTTCCTCCATGGATGTTGAATTTGAGTTTTAATTTGATTTGATAGATTTTCTTGTTGTCTCTCATTGTCTTTGTCATGTAAGTGATGTTATGTGATGATTGATATTTTATTTTGGGATTCAAATTAGTTGCGTATCTCATGATTGCTCATTGCTTGATAATTGCACACCAAGTGTTCGAGGAAATACACGAATGCCATTTTGGTTTATTTTAATAATGTATCTTCACTTTAGTTCTTCTTCCTCATTTACTTGCTCTCTTCTAAATGCATTGAGTCCACTTTGCTTGCTTAGAGTGTATACTTGCCAATTAGTTACTTACTGAACATGACTTGCTCTTTGTTATGGATGCTTGAGATTATTCTTCTCATGCCTTATTGCATGCTTTACTAACTCTTGCATCCTATGCCAAGTGTTGTGACCCATGCCTCTATAATCAATCTGTTGCACCACTTCTTTTGGGCACTACCCTTCGCTTGCATGTTTTTTGTTAAAATGATTCTTTGGGTTTAATGTTTTCCTGTTTCCCTTCCCTTCTCAGGATGGCCACCTAGAAAGGCAAAGAAAAAGCTTCAAGGAAACCAGCCACAAAGAGGGCACCCCAAAGATCAAACTCCAAGGTGCACTCTTCATTAGGAGCCAAACCCCTCTTTAAGAAGGCAAAGGCACCCACTCCTATTAATGAGAAAGAGAAGAGCAAACTAGCAAAGGATTCTTCAAGATTCTCCAACCGCTTCTGTGAACTTGTGTTCCCCGCCATGGTTGAGAGGAACTATCATGCCGAGCATCTACTCGCTCCTCCGGACAAGGTTGTTCCTTCCGAGGAAACCACAAGAGGTCAACCTCTCCTGGGTGGTAGAATTCTACACTAACTACCATCTCCCCTCTCCTCAATCGGTATACATGCGCCGGAAGCAAGTCGCAATTTCAGAAGAAGCTACTTAGCAAGTACTTAATGTCCTACCGGTACCAACTGATACAGATGGTTACCAAGAGGTCTTACGTCAGCGAGAAAAATTTGGGTTTGATTGGGACTCGATCCTCCGAGTCATTACTGAGCCAGAGACATTTTGGACCCATGGTCGACTTCGGATGAGGCCCAAATGCATTGACGCTCACTTTCTCACTGTAGATGTTAGAGCTTGGGCCCAGATCCTATCCCACTATGTGCTACCTAGCACTCACAAGTGGTCCTTCATGGCAGATCTCGCCTTGCTTGTTTGGTGTGTTCTGACGGAGAGACCGGTGAACATTCTGCTTCTTGTCAAGCAAGCGATGTGACAGGTCCACGCCCGGGGCAATTTGCTATTTTCAGCATTGGTATTCGATTTAGTTGTTGCTGTGGGTGTTCCTTGGGAAGACATGGACACAAAGGCTATCATTCCGGCTAAGGGCAATATGGTCCCAAGCGGAAAATACTTACATCTTCCTATGAACAATCCAAGCTTTGACATAGCCCTCCCATCTACTATTCTTTTCACCTCATCATCACCACCACGGCAAAGATCCACACATCAAAGGATAGAAGATCTACACCGGAAGCTTGATAGATATGAGCGGCGCAATCAACGCCGATACACCTACATCAAGAAGCTTCTGCGTTGTGTTACCCCTATCATGGAGGAACCCGAAATATTCACATCCACCTCAAACCCAAGTGATGGGAGCTCTGATGGAGGGGATAGTGAGGGTTCCGGTCCCGACCGTCCTTTGGCCATTGTTAGTAGCACGGAGGACCGTGCTAAATTCTAAGTGTGGGGAGGTCATTCGACCGATCTCCTGGGTAACAATCTCTTTCTTTCAACACCCATGGATTTATCTTTTGCTTAGTAGTTAGTACATTGCATGTGTAGTTAGTTTTGTTTGTAAATACTTCTTGCATGATAGTTAGTTTCTATAGAGTTGCTTGGTCAAGACAATAACTTCTTCCCCAAGAAACTGTGTCTTGGGGTAACCTACCAAATTTTGAAAAATTATTTGCGGAAAACTTGCTTTAAGAATGTATTTTTGGAACATAATGATTGAGCTAAGAACACAAGCATGTAAGTTTTGAGCCTATTTTGTGGTTATATCTTCTAACCATTAATTCCCATTCTTGTGTGCATTGTTCTCTCCGTATGATTGTAATCCTTGCTTTGTCTGATTCTATATATCCATTACTTTGTGTATGAATGCATTTACATGATTGAGGCCATCATTTCAATAGTCACTTTTCACAAACAGCCTTAACCCTTTTATCTACCATTGCTAACCAATTTTGAGCCTATGGTAAACCTTCTTTGTTCTTAAAAAGAGCACATCAACAACCCTAAGCGAAAAATAATGATTATCCCTAAATTTGGATCCTTGATTAGCTTAGGTAAGTGGAGGTGTATATCAATTAATTGGGACGGTATACATGGGAAATTTGGGTAGATATAAATAGGTGTATTGTAGTTGTAATTGGAAATTTTGGGAAGTGGGAACATACTCATGTATTGAATGATTTAGCCATGTACATTGGAACTTTTATACATGAAACCCCAAGAAAAAGGGGACCAAAAAGAAAAAGAAATTGTATGTGTATATATGAGAATGTAAGAAAAAGAAATAGAAAAATAGAAAAAGAGAAAGCAATGAAAGGGGACAAAAATGCCCCAAGACAAATTGATAATAACAATGCATATGGAATGTGAATTGGAAAAAAAATGCATGAGTATGCAAAAAAAAAAGTGAAACTCAAGGGTAGCTAGGTAATGTATTATATTTGTATAGGTTGTTCTATGTGTCTAGTGGGATTCTAGGTTAATCAAGGACTCAAATTTTAAGCTCACTTGGCCATATACATCCTTACCTTCACCCTAGCCCCATTACAACCCATGAATAAGACCTCATGATACTTGTAAGCATGCATTAAGTAATTGTTGATTGTTAGATGAAAGACAAATCTTGGAAAGCATGATTAGGAGAGGATTGAGTGACGAACCCTATACACTCAAATGAATAGAGCGGATACACTTCCGGTAAGGGTTCGATGCTCAACTCCTTGTTCCTGACTTTCACAAGCATTCATCAAGCAAGTTATATACACTTCATGTTGATGTTCAATTTGCTATGATTCATGAACTACATAGAATTTTCATCCCGTATGCTCATATGTGTTCTTGGAGGATAGATTTACCCTTGACCAAGTAGATAGATGATTTTACTTTAGTTGCATGCATTCATTTAGGAAATTTGCATTGCATAAACACTTTCTTACCATGATCTTTGGTCTTTTAATTTTAAGCATGAGGACATGCTTGGTCTAAGTATGGAGAGATTTGATAAACCCCAATTTTGTGGTTTATATTGTGTAGAATTTGGGGGGTTTTGTCAATATTTCTCACACTTATTCACAAGAATTGCATGATTTTGTGTTCTCTTCCTAATTTTGATTCATGATGAAAAACATGCTTATTTTGCCTTAGAATTGCTATATTTTAATCCTCTTTTATTGTCATTCGATGCTGTGATGTATTTGTTGAGTGATTTAAGGAATTATCGGACAAGAATGGCCTAGAAGAGAGAAAAAAAGCATGCACAAGAGGAAGGAACATGAAAGGATTTTGGGAAATTTGCAAAGGGCGTGCATGCGCACGCGTCCATGAGGAAAGCCGGAAGCGGCACACAAGGATGGACGCATCCATGCGGATCAGAGAAATTCCATCGACACGCACGCGCACATGGCGAGCATGTGTGGATCAAAAAGCAATCGGCGCGCATGCATGCATGGCGTGCACGCGTGGGAAGCTGCACGTGACCTCATTAAAGAAAATCATGCCTGGTGATTTCTAAGGCTCATCAGGCCCAATTTCAAGTTGTTTCTGCATGGAAAAGACCCAAGGATACTAGGGGGAAAGGGGGGGATCATTCATTTTACACTTAGACACAATTTTTAGCTAGTTTTTTGTTCTTGTTCTTCTAGAGAGAGAAACCTTTGTTCCTCTCTAGATCTAGTTTTAATTTGATATTCCCTTATAGAATTCTGATTTGGATCTTGTTAATTACTAGTTTTGATTGTTTACTTTGAATTCCTTAGTATAATTTTTCCTATATCTTGTGTTAGTTTTATGAATTCTTGTCAATTGTCATTTTATACCCATTTCATGAATGTTGTGAATCTTGACTTGTTAATGCTACATTGATGATTTCTATGGTTAATTGTGTTGTTTGAAGGATTGTATGTTGATAATTGTTAGTGGGTACTTGTTAGTTTCAATTTAATTGCAATTTAAACATGTCTTTTATTAATGCTTACCATGTGTTTGATGAATTGTTTACTTTGATTATGGAGTAGTTCTCTTTACTCTTGGCCTAGGCTAAGGGAATTGGGTAAACTTGAGTCATTGAGTCTAATGGATTTGATGATTTGGGAACCCTTAGTGGTCAATTTGATAGCCATTGACACTAACCTACTACTAAGCCAATTAGTAGGGAGTTTAGACCTTATGGGTTGATGTTGACTAAACCATTTAACGTACTTCAAGTATAGAAGTAGACTTAATGAGTTTGGTTCCTCATAATTATCAAGATATGGTTATTAGACAAGGATAGTGACCCCAATTCCCATGCCTAGCCAAGAGTTGCTTTTATTATTCATATTTGAAAACCCAAATTTTAATTGTATTATCTTATTCATAGTTATTGTTTAGTTTTAGAGTGGAATTATATTGAATGTTATCTTATTAATTTGGAATTGCTCACATCTTGCTTAGTTATTTGAATAGTTCTTGCATTTCAAGATTACTTGCTTGTTAAGATTCTTATTTTAATTTCTTGCTCATGACTTACAACCTCGGATTTCTAACCAATGTTGAGCACATGTTTGCACATTCCTTGTGAGACGACCCAAGGTTTGAATACTTCGGTTACTTTTATTGGGGTTGAACTTGTGACAACCAAATCCCCTTCTAAATTTGATCCTCGAAGATTGTTGTTGGTAGAGCTATACTTGCAACGGGACTTTATTGAAAAATTCTATTCCGACATAGTCTCTTGAGGTGCATCACGTCCATAGGGTTATCCCATTTTTGAATCGATGCAGACGTGCACAGTGCACTTCTGCGTGCTTTGATGAATTTAGGGATAGACGCGGGAGCGTCTTTTGCGCTCACGCGACACTGGGAAAATTGGTGAAGATGCATGCACGTACTGAACGCGTCCGCGTGCTACGAGTTGGGCTGAAGGCTCAAAGCCAGCCCAGAACTAGCACAAGTCTCGGGTCTTTGGCCTGGAAATGGTTTTGGCAAATTGGCGTGCACGCGCCATGTGCGCGGGCGCGCGCATATAGAAAATAAGACAATCGACGCGTGTGTACGCACGCGTACACGCAATTGTGAAATTGGCCCATCTTTTGCGCAAGATTGGCCCAACTCTCTGGAAAGAGTATGGGCCTACATATACGTTTGGGCGTGCACGTGCACACTGTGCGTGCGCGTCCTTGACACTTTCTTTTTTTCAATCAAAAAAGGCAAAAACAGCTTAAACCCCTTTCTAACACTCCCTACAACTCAAAATTAACTCCAAAAACACAAAATGACAACAGTCTTTTTTTTGGCTTTTTGAGGATTTTCAAACATAACAAGGGTTACTTGTCCCACAAGCAACCTACAACCAATTTATTGAACCAAGTATATGGAAAGAAAACTACCTACAATGGTAACTCAATTCACTTTTTAATCAAAATTGCAAGGGAGTTAAAAGAGTTTACCATTGTGGGGTGTCTTCCACCTAGAACTTTTAGTTTAAGTCCTTAAGTTGGACATTTGGGAAGCTCTTTGTCATGGTGGCTTATGCTTGTACTCATCCTTGAATCTCCAAGGATCATTGTTCCTCACATGGTAGTCAGAAATTCCATCCAAATTCACCATGCTTGGGCAAAGTTCTTCCCAAGATATGAGCTTCTACCGCAGGGCTACATGCTTCAATCCGGGATCCCATATCTTGTTCTCACACCCATCTTCTAGTTGATTGTCATGATTCTTCCATCCGGGTGGTTGGCAAGTAGAATAAGAAGAATTCTCTCTAGCATAGCAAGCCTTCTTCCTAGATCAACATAAAGTAGCATCCTTCCAACCCTGGCCCCTATTCCTTGGAGGCTTGACCCCAATGGGCCTAATTCCTAACTTCCATCCACTACACAACTCCCTTTTACTCTTGATTCTACAAAGAGATCTAAGTTGTCCATCCGTTTCAATCAATCCATATTCAAGTGAGAAAGTAAAGTTTGAAGATAAGAATTTTACCCACTTGAATGTCACGTTGGATGGTGACTTAGGGAGGTAAGCCTCCCCACACTTAGAAAATGCAAGATCGACTTCCTTATGCTCTTCTTTAGTTGTTTCCACCTCTTCGCAAGCTTTTTCGATTTCAACCTTCTCCCCTTGGTAGCTTTCTTCTGATTCACTATCTTCTTCATTGCTCACCAAGGATATGGGAGGTTGTGCACATTCTTCTATAATTTCGACTTCATGTCCAACGGGAAAGGATTCAATTGTAGATAGAAATTCATCCATGATTGAATCCATCTCTTGATAAACCTCTTCTAAGTCTTCAACTATGATATGCCGTGGAGGTTACGCACCCTCCTCAACATCAATATCAAGCTTCTTGGAAGAGTGCTCCATGATGCTTCATTCCCATGGACTTTCAACATCTCCTAAATCTTCAACCACTTCTTCCTTTTTTTCAATAACCATAGGCTTCTCCAATTGTTCCAACATAAAATTCGACTCTTCCTTCTTCTCCACCGGATTTTCCAATTTCTCCTTCATACTTTGCTCTTCTTTTGCTTTTTCACATGTGGCTATGGAAGCACCTTGAGTGTTCAAGCATTGGTAGGCTAAAGTATGCACTACATTGGTCAAGTTAGTCACAAACTCTAGGGTGTTCCTTTGCATATCCACTTGTCCTTGAAGTAGCAAGGTGAGAGAATCATCTATTGGGGCTTGGGGTGGATAAGAGGGTTCATTATTTTGGAGAGAGGGTTCATAGTAGGAAGGTGGTTCTTCTTGGTAGGGGTATGGAGATGGTGTGCATTGAGGTGGTTCTTCATAGTAGTCATGATAAGGTTGTGGTGGTTCCAAAAGTTCTTACTCATAATGGTCACAAAGAAATGGCATGGGTGATTGGTCATATGATGGATATTGATCATAGGAAGATGCTTGGTATGGAAAGGCTTGTGAGTATGGTTGAGGTTCATGTTGAGGATAAGAGTCATAGGCATATGATGGTGGTGATTGATTATCATAAAAAGATTCACCATAGCCATTGAACTGACATGCATTAGGATGGTAATTATACCTATACGTATCCGGAGGTTGTTGCCAATAGGAGTAATCAATTCCTTGAGACTCCTCCCATCTTTATTGGTTCCATCCTTGGTACATGTTGTCATTAAAGTCCGTATTTTCTACAACACAATTAGAACCAAACTCATAGCCAAAGTGAGAATTCATGATAGCGAGAGAAAATGAAAACAAAATCAAATAAGAAGAAAGGAAATTAAATCCTAAAACTAGCAAGAACTAACAAAGAGTCAAAAGGCAAACATATTCACAATATTCACATATATACAATAACCAATAACACAATACCATTGCAACTCCCCGGCAACGGCGCCATTTTAATGAGAGGACTTTTGACGGTTTAGAATTTCACAAATGAAAGCTCGTTGCAATATAGTTTCTAAACCAACATTAACGAGCTATAGAGAATGTCCATCCTTTTTTCTTAGATGTGAATGACGAGCCTGCCTTTCCCCTTTGGTGGCAAGAGAACCTTGTAGTGGCTAAGTATACCCTAGAGAGTCTGGATGAGGTGGAGCAGGCATTCATGGGCGTGTTGGAGGAGCATTGGGGTGGGGCTCCCCACTAGGACACGAAGAAGTTCATAGGGGATCCCAGCCTTCTCCGGTCTGAGTTAGGTAGTATCCGACATCTTGTTCTACTTCTGAATCTATTTTGTTGCATTTCTGAAGATATTTGTATTTTCTTTGTTTTCAGAGATGGCTTCGGGTTCTGACTCCATGACTCTGGCCGCCCAGAACCTCCAGAGGAAGGCGGTCGAGGAGGGTTCCTCTCAGCTTCCTCCGAAGTAGCCGGTCACTAGCTCTCAGGGTGCCAGGAAGGTTATCCCTACTCCTCAAGTTCATTTGGTTTCTTCTGATCCACCTTTAGAGGAACATATTCCTTCTTCTCCTCTGGGTCCTGCTCCTAAGAAGTAGAAGACATCTGGTTTGATTGATATTACCGATGCAAACTTTGATGGCCTGGCTTGGAGTGAGGATTACGTTATGCCCTATGCCTCTGCTCCTACTAATGATGTATCTATCCATAAGTACTTTCGATGTATGGTTCACAGTTGTGTTAAGATGGCTGATCTGCAAGCATTTTGGCGAGGGAGTTTGAGAAATCTCCTCTTAATCCCACCAGTTCTTTTCTGGGTAGTGCCAAAGCTGAGTTTGAGATAGTTAGCAAGCTGAAGGCTGAGCTAGAGGAGAGGGTTACTGCTTTGGAGTCCTCTTTAGAGAAGAAGAAGACCCGAGCCACTAAGGCGGAGGCCGCTTCCAAGCTGGCAGAAGAGATGGCGAAGAAGGTCAAGGACAGCTAACTTTGGGCTTATGGTGAACTTTTAGATGTGAAGGAGGGATCCAGTCAGTGCATGATGATTATGCCGAGTTGCAAGGTCATGTGGTAAGTGGGATGGCTCAGATGTATGAGAACTTGAAGGACAAGGTCTGCATTCTGGCCCCCAACCTCGATCTCACCTTATTCAGCATGGATAATGTAATTGTAGATGGGAAGATTGTCCCTGCCGTGGATGAGGATGAGGTCCCTGTTCCTGATTTTCAGGTGAAGGCTGCCCCGGCCTCCTCTGCCAAGGTTCCCCGACCTATGGCTGATCCTGACATGGAGATTTTGAACCAGGCTGATGGAACCGTTGGGGCAGTTTCGATTTTTGTGATTCCTCCTTCTCCCACCGATGTGGTGACCGGTGAGAAGCTTGACTCTCTGTGATCTTTGCTTTTGAAAACTTTATTTTGTGCAGCATTTTGATGTGGCCCAGTTTGTGGGTCTTAAATATTTTGTTTGTAATGACTTGTAGTCTTTTTCTAGCTTGCGGCGGTAGTTTACGGTTAAAACACTTTGCATTTTAGTTGCCCCGGGCAACTGTTAAGTTTAATATTTAAATTCAAACTTTTTGGCTATTTTTTTAGTTCAGCCGGCCTTCCTTAAGTAATGTTTGTGACGAACTTTACCTTTTTGATATGAATTGATCATCTCCGGATATTTGGGCCTTACCTTTCAGCTAATTTTAAATAGATTTTTAGGTAGTATCCGAGCTGTCCGGCCTATATGTTGATCAATTTGCTTTGCTTTTTAGTTGCCTTTTGGCAACTTTCTAGCTAGCATTGTCCGATTTGTTTTATTCTACTTTGGCTTGTCAGTTGTTCTTGATAACATTCAGTTAGCATTCACGTATCGGGCCCTTAGTTGGGCTCCAACAACCTTTCTAGGTATCGTCCATTCCTAAACTTTTACCTTTTAGTTGTTGTTTGGGTGACCTTTGAGCCTTTTAGTAGTTAGGCTTGTAGTTGCTTCCGCTTTTTGAGTAGTGTTCCTTTCAAACTTCTACCTTTCAGCTTAGCAACTTTTGGGAGTAGTATTCATGTTTTGAACTTCTACTTTAGAGTCTAACCTTTGTGTGGTCGAAGTAGGCGCTATTCCTCTTTTAGTGATCTTTTTTATGGTCCAACTTCTCTGTCGGGCCTTTTCAAGTTATTTTTGCAACTCCATTTTTTATTCGACCTTTTTGGGTCACTTTATACGAGTTGCTTTTATAACTTCTCACATTAATTTGAACCTCGTTGCTTCACCTCGCCGACCTTTTCTGGTCGGGTGGTGATTTTTGCATTTTTTTAGCATAAATTAATGCGCCTTGGTAGAAAACTTTTTAAGGAAGAGTAGATCTTGCTGGAATAAAATGCAATGAATTGACCTGTGCGTAAGCACAGGTCCGTGCGTACGCACCTGTGGAAATTCTTGCTTGTCCGCGCGCACGCAAGGCTGTGCGCATGCGCACTTCGCTGTGTGTGCTTTTCCTTGTTTTCTTCATGTTTTCTCCCTTGTACATGCTTTCTTCCACTTTTGCTTAGCCAACCTTTCTTAAATGACCTGAAATCACTCACGAAATAGATCACGGCATCGAATGGCACAAAGGTGGGATTAAATTGCTCTATTAAAGCACAAAATTGCATGTTTTCACATTTAGGATCAAATTAGGGACAAAACACAAAAGTGTGCTATTTTGGTGCTTAAGTGTGAGTACATATGCTAGAATCCATCCAATATTGAGTCAAAATATACCATCAAATATGTACTCATCAATTCCCCCACACTTAAACAATAGCATGTCCTCATGCTAAACTAATAAGGAGAATGATCAAAGGGGTAATCAACTTATTAAATGCAACTATCTATATGCATGCAAGTATGTAAGTACTATCTATACCTATATATCTCTCTATAGTATCTATATGAAATTGGTGAAAACAAACAATCAAATTCCCAAGTAAGTATAGACAATTAGGAAAAAGTAAGGAAATAATCCATTGCAACCAAAATCTAAAGAATTGATTCAACTCATCAAAATGAAGTAACTTGCATGAATACATGATGAGAATTAGGGAAACATAGAGTTGAGTAATTGAACCCTCACTAGGTGTGTATACACTCTGATCACTCGGTGTTTAGGGTTTCAATCACTTAAGTCTCTTCTAATCATGCTTTCAAAGAATTGCTTTTCATCTAACAATCAATAACAAGTGATGCATGAATGCAATTATCATGAGGACTTCATACGGTTGTAATGGGGTTAAAGCAAATGTGGGATAGATATGGCCAAGTGGACTAAAATGATTGAATCCTTGATTAGTTTAAGTCATCCACATCAACCTATATCAACCAAATCAAAACAAAATGCAACCCTAACCTTCCATCTACTATTTCTCACAAACACTTGATAAACCCCGATTTCGTGGTTTATCTTATGCTTATTTTAGGGGATTTTATCACCTTTTCCCACATTTATTCAATGAAATAGCATGGTTTTATAATTCTCCCTTGATTGTGCTTAAGTGTAAAAACATGCTTTTTAGGCCCTTAAATTGGTGATTTTAATTCACTTTAATTCCATTGGATGCCTTGATGTGTTTGTTGAGTGATTTCAGGTTCATAAGGCAAGTATTGGATGGAAGAAATGACGAGAAAAGCATACAAAGTGGAGAATACATGAGGAAACAAGAATTGGGAATGCATCAATGGGCACACCCGCGTACAAGACGCGCGCGCGCAGAAGTGGCTTCGCATAGAGACGCGTGCGTACATGACGCGTACACGTGAATGAAGAAACAACCAATCGATGCGCACGCGCACATGGCGCGTGCGCGTCGATACTCACACGTGACCCACTTAAATGAAAAATGCTGGGGGTGATTTCTGAGCTGCCCAGGCCCAAATCCAACTTGTTTCTGAGTGTATTTCATGCAGAATTGATGTCCAAGCAAAGGAGGAGCAATTAGTTACTCAACATGAGCCTTTAGTTAGTTTTCTAGAGAGAGAAGCTCCCTCTTCTCTCTATAATTAGGTTAGCATTAGGTTAAATTGTCTTGGACCTTGAATTAATTACTTGATTTCATCTTGTTTCTTCTACAATTTTTCATTTCTACATCTTGATTTTCTTAGTTGTAATGTTAATTTCTCATTTTGCTCTCTTTTATTGATGCATTAAGTTGTTGATTTACTCTCCTTGCAATTGGTAGTTGTTAGATTTTATTATTCTTGCATATTTACCATGCTTTCCTTTATCACCCACCAAGTGTTTGACAAAATGCTTAGTTGGGCTTTAGAGTAGACTTTGAGCATTCTTGGCTTGGAAATAGTAATTAGGTAATCTTGAGTCATGAAAACCCAACCTATGTTGGTGATCTAGAATTGTTAGTTAATATCATTCCCATTGACTCTAACCTCTTACTAATCCAATTAGTGAGTTGATTAGGACATTTGGATTGAGATTAGCTAATCTTGTTAGACTTTCTCTCATGGAAGATAACCTATATCTTCTTCCATCATTGGTGATAACGTAATAAGATAAATTCTTGTTAAGCATTGCTATGATTAATGACTAGGATAAAAAGCCTATGATCTCAATCCTTGCCATGAATGTCTCTCTTTACTAATTACTTCTTTTATTGCTCTCTTTACTCTTCTTGTCATTTATCTTCTTGCCCTTTTATCAACCAAACCCCCTTACCCCTTCATAGCCAATAATGGACCACTTCATTGTAATCCTCGTGAGACAACCCAGAGTCTAAATACTTCGGTTAATTTTTATTTGGGGTTTGTACATGTGACAAAAACTATTTCTTAATTTGATGCGAGGATTGACTATTGGTTTGGACTATACTAACAACGGAAATATTTTATAGAATTCCGAACTGGTATAAATCCTCGCAATCAACACTCACGTATGGCTTATCATTCACATCACATATGCATTTCTTATTCATTTTCTTCTTTCGGGATAATTTTCATCCCCTTTTTATGATGATGATTTTTTTTTTCAGTGAAATGCATATGGTTCTAGTAGCTCATACATGAGTGTACCCATTTTCCAAAATTTTCAATGAAATACCCAAGTTGAACATTTTCTTTTACTACCAAATTTTCCCAAAAGATTCCCCCACACTTAAATGTAACACACTCCTTCAACCTAAGCTAATCAAGGATACAATCCAAGGTAATTCATGGTTTTCTACTTAAGGTTGTGATGTGCTAATATCAAGAACAATGGGGTAAATAAAGCTCAAAAGGGTTAACAATGGTATATGTAAAGGGTAGGCTATTTGGGTAAGTGAGCTATTATCAAGGATGGCCTTAATCATGCTCAATGCAATGCACAACATCAATCATTGGAAATAAAGAATTAAGTAAAACCAAGATTACAATTATAGAAGAGATGTATCACACAATGAACAAAATTAGTGGTTAAAGTGTGTAACCACTTAATATAGCCCAAAAACTCACAAGGTAATTGTTCTTTACTCTTCTATGTTAAAAAAAGAAAACATTCAAGCAAGTTTGAAAACAGTTTTCTCAATCAATTCAATAGCATGCCCTAGACAAAATTCTTGGAGAATTCATTGTTTTTCACCGAAGTTATTTCCTATATGTATGTATGATGTGATGGATGCAAATTTTTTTCAAAATTTCCTAGTTCTTTCCTAATTTTCAACAAGCAAAAAGTAACATGAATAATTAGGATCAAGATAAACTAGGCATAAGCTATACTATATACCGAGCAATATAAGGATGCAATATATACCAAAACTAGAAATGAAATACTAAAGGTAACTAAAAGCAACTAATATATACCAAAAGTACTAAACAGTAGGAAAAATTAAAGTACCGTCAATATCCACAAAAGTATAATAAAAACTGAAAACAAACTAAATAGAAGTGTTCAGGAGAGAATATTTACACCCAAAAATAGAAGATCATCCCCCACACTTAAGTCATGCACTGTCCTCAGTGCTCAAAGGAATCAATCGGGGGAATCAATCATGTGGAACTCCACCGTCTGGCGGTGGTGGTTGGTGATGGCACTGGTATACAATGAGGGCATTGGATGGATGTGTGGTGGTCTGTGCTGCTGGCTGGTCAACTGCCTGGTCAGCTGTCGCAGCTCTCGGCTCGACTACAGCTGCCGGCTCCTCAGCTCGCTGCTCCTCGGCTCTATGTTCTTCAGCCCTATCAACTACTACCTCCTCAGCCGTGGGCTCCTCAGGTATTTAGACTGCCTGGCCAGCTTCAGCTGCTAGCTTCTCAAATACAAGCTCCTCGACCTCTGGCTCTGGTTTATTTGGAGGAGGTGGCCCAGGGTCTCGACCCTCAAACTTTGCCACTATCCACTGGAAGCGGCGAGTGTTGCAGCGCTCAGATCGGTGGATGGCCTGAAAGAGCTCCCGGCACAACTCATATGGTGTCTGAGGTCGGGGTATGGGTACGGGTGCTAAAGGAGGTTCTGATGGCTCTGCTGCTGCTGAAGGAGGCTCAATAGTCTTCCTCTTCTTTTGAGGCGGCCCGTCATAGTCTCTGTATGGCAGAAATGGCTGCTTACTGATGTAGACAGATGTCCGGTCTGTTGGACGTCTCTCTACACTAGATAAGGCTGTTAATCTGGTGATGAGTGATGGAAAAGGAATGTTGAATTTTTGCTGTTGGTTCACCTTCATCATCGACTCTCTAATAAGGGAAAGAACAGAGATCCTCTTCCCCTCCAGAATAGCCCAGAGCAGAACTGCCACACAGATTCTGATATGCGTGGCATGCATTCTCGGAAGGATGTAATCGACAATGATCTACTGCCAGATCCTTGCCTCTGGGTTGAGGTCCGTGCATGCAATGCTCAAGGGTACAGGCTGCTCTCCCTTGCTGTATTCCCATGTAGCCTCAGGCTGGCCAATCTTTTTCAGGACCGCATTCAAAGAAATTTTGCCTGTGGTCACGTCCGTCATTATTTGAGTGTAAGCATCCCTAGCCAGAGGAATATGCAGAATATCTAAGAGGGCCTCTAAAGTAGTATTAGAGGTGTCCAAGGTGACACCTCTTAGAAAGATAGTTTGGGCATCCCTCTTGAGGAGATTTCGTAAAATTCCTTGACCTGGTGTTCATTTACTTCCACCGGGTCAGATTTTACGAATATTTCTCGGGTAGGTTTAGCTTCCTCTCATAATGAAAGGTGCGCTTTTCTAGCTTCTTATATTGTTCTTGGGCCTCGAAATTAATGAAAGTGTCCGGATGGTCACTGGGAGGCACGGGAGGAGGACAACCCAAGGGATTGGCTTTTTCCTTTCCCTTGCAGGGCATCCTGAAAAAGACAAAAATAGAATACAGCTCAGGGAACAGATAAAATCACAGCAAGAATAAGGATATAATAAAACAATTCAATTAAGGTCCAGTCAAATAAACAAATACCAATCAGGGAAAAACATGTGTAGACA
Source organism: Arachis ipaensis (assembly GCF_059453495.1). Taxonomy (NCBI): domain Eukaryota; kingdom Viridiplantae; phylum Streptophyta; class Magnoliopsida; order Fabales; family Fabaceae; genus Arachis; species Arachis ipaensis. The sequence continues at coordinate 95,608,186 of NC_142442.1, read as the reverse complement.
GTCAAATGCTCAAAAGAGAGGTGTTTTCCCAAGATTAGGCAACCTAAGTGACAAATGAATGAGTGAACAAACAAAGAAAGCATGTATATGACGTAGGTGCATTATGTATATGAATTGAGGTAGAAGACATCGATTATTGCACTTTTGAGAGGACTGAATGAGCAAAACCGTCGACTTAGAATTTTTCTCAAAATAAGGTTGGCGTTGCAAGTATAGTTCCAAGCCAACAATACAAAACAAATGTTGTTATTAACCGAGAGTATTTAACTCCTGGGTCATCTTCCCTAGGAGTTGCAATGAAATGTTGTTATTGTTGGCTCTGGGGAATTTTTGGGGGTTTTGACAATAAGAGGCAAGAAATGTAAATTGCAAGTAATTAAATGAGCATGCAAGAAAATAAATGACAAGCAATTAAAGCAATGAAAATGGAAATTAAATGACAAAAAGGGACTCTTAGTAGGAATTGGGGAATTGAGGATTCCTATCCTAGTTATGGACCACAAACATGGTAATTGTGTGGAATTAATCCGAATTAGTTAATCCTAACATCAAGAATTAGTCAAAAGGGTATAATTGATCCCAATCCACAAGTCCTTACCAACACTATTAATGGAAGGCTTAGTGTTAGTGGAAACCAATCAATTAACAATCCTCACACAATGTGGAATGGAGATCCACAACTCAGTTTCACCCAATCACCCAATTTTCCAACCAAGAGTGTGAAAAACTAGGCAAACACCCGCGAAGCATTTTATCAAACACTTGGTGGGCATGAAAAGAAAGCATGATAAAATAACAAGAAATAATAAATGCTACAACTACAAAAGCATGGAAAGAAAATATAACAACTCAATTAAGCAATAAATGACTTGAAAACATAAATTACATTAAATGTAAATTAAAATAACAAGAGTGTGCTTAAACATAAAAATAACCAAAATGAGAAATTAATAAGATAAACTAAGGAAATTAAGACAATAGAACAAGAAAATGTAGAAGAAACTAGATATAAACAAGAATTAAAAATAGAAATTACAAAGAAATTAAACTAAGAAACCCCAGTTCTAGAGAGAATGGGGAGCTTCTTGATGAGCGAGTCTTGTCGTGTCGGTATAGAATTTCACACAAAATGAATTCTCGTTGCAAGTATAGTTCTACACCAACAAACAATCCTCACATAAAAAATTTTTGGTTGTCACAAGTACAAACCCCAATAAGAATTAACCGAAGTATTTAAACTCCGGGTCGTCTCACAAGGAATTGCAATGAAATGTCTAATTATTGGCTATGAAGGGGCAAGGGGGTTTTGGTTTATATGAGGAACAAGAAAAGTTAAATCAAGCAAGTGATTAGAGGAAGCAAGATAAAGAACTCTTGGCTAAGACTTAGGTAATTGAGATAACCATCCTTGTCAACAAACCAACTATTGATAATTATAAGGAACCAAGCTCATTAAGTCTACTCACTAAAGCCTTAAGTACGCAATGTCTACTCCTAGGCTTGGAGTATATCAAATGGCTTGATCAACATCAATCCATAAGTCCCAACCTAGCTACTAATTAACTTAGTAGTAGGCTAGAGTCAATGATTATCAAATTGATCTCCAGGGGTTCTACAATTACCAATTCAATGAAGCCCATGGACTCAAGATCACTCAATCCCTTTAGCCTAGGCCAAGGGTCAAGAGAACTACTCAAAAACTAGTGAAAGCATTCTATCAAACACCTAATGTGCAATAAAAGTAAACATCATAAAATGCTAAAATTAAGGAAACCCATAACTAACATAAGCAAGAACTCAACAATATCAATGAATATAAACATAAAAGAGACATGGAAACATAAATTTGCATTAAAAGGAAATTAGATCCACAATGTTCATCAACATCAAAGATTGAAAAATGAGAATTTAACATTACAACTAAGAAAGACAAGATGTAGAAATGAGAAATTATAAAAGAAACAAGATGAAATCAAATAATTAATTCAAGATCCAAGACAATTTAACCTAATCCTAACCTAATTCTAGAGAGAAGAGGGAGCTTTTCTCTCTAGAAAACTAACTAAAGGCTCATGTTGACTAACTAATTGCTCCCCCTTTGCTTGGACTTCAATGATGCATGCAATACACTCAAAAATTGCCCCCAACATTTTACCTTTAAGTGGGTCATGTGTGAGTATTGGCGTGTACGCGCCATGTGCGCGTGCGCGTCGATTGGCTGTTTCTTCATCCGCGCGCGTCATGTACGCGTGCGCGTCTCTATGCGAAGCCACTTCTGTGCACGCGCGCCTTCCAAATCCTTGCTTTTCCATGAATTCTCCACTTTGCATGTTTTTCTCTTCACTTCTTCCATCCAATATTTGCCTTATGAATTTGAAATCACTCAACAAACATATCAAGGCATCGAATGGAATGAAAGTGGAATAAAATTGGTTAAATTAAGCACAAAATAGCATGTTTTCACAATTAAGCTCTATTTAGGGAGAAAACACAAAAAGTATGCTATTTAGTTGAATAAATGTGGGTTTGTGTGATGAAATCCACTCAAATCAAACCAAAATATATCGTCAAATATGGATTCATCAATTCCCCCACACTTAAACAATAGCATGTCCTCTTGCTAATCACAATCAAAGGAGTAGGATTCAGGGTGGCAAGCAATTTATTTAATGCACTACTTATATGCATGCAACTATACTAAATACTATATATCTATATCCACACTATGGTTCCCATTGAGTTTGCCAAAAACAAGCAAAAGAATCTCAATCAATCTAAAGTAGGAACTTAGGGCCAGGACAAGAAAATGTAGCAATATGATCAATGTCCAAAGATTTGATTTGAAATTTTCAAAAACTAACAAGTAACTTGCAAGAAGACACAATATGAGAGATGAAATCATAGAATTGAGTGATTGAACCCCTCACCGGATGTGTATACACTCTAATCGCTCAGTGTGTAGGGCTTAATCACGCAATCCTCCTTTTATCAAGTTTTTCAAAGATTTGCAAGTCATCTAACAATCAAATAACATTTGATGTATGAATGCAAATATCATGAAGTCTTTTGAGGGTTGTAATGGGGCTAGGGTAAGGGTAGGATTAATATGGTTAAGTGGGCTAATAGATTGGATCTTTGATTAGCTCAAGTATCCCACCTAATCCTATATCATCCTATATACATAACAAAACAACCTAACTTCCCATTCCTTTCTTTTCTCACGTTCACTCATGCATCCTCTTTCTCATTCAACCACATATGCATCCTTTATTTACATTCTTATTTTCATTTCTTTTTTTTTCTTTTTTTTTTACAAAGTATGTACACCAAAATTTTTTTTCTTTTATCATATAAGAGAGATGCATATGTTTTAAGTAATGAATGCATGAGTGTTTACCCATTTTTCCAAATATTCTCAATGAACACCCAAAGTAAACTAACTACCAATGTTTTCCACAAATTCCCCCACACTTGATAAACACACACTCCTCAAACCCAAGCTAATCAAAGATACAAGTTATGGACATTAATGGTTTTTCACTTTGGGCAAAAGATGTGCTCAATATTGGAACAAAAGGGGAATTAAAAGGCTCAAAAGTGGTTACAAAGATAGATGTAAGGGTTGGCCATATGGGTTAAGTGAGTTCAATATCAAATATGGCCTCAATCATACTAAATGCATTCAAAACAACAAATATAGGACATAAAGATTCAAGCAAATCTAAGATCACAATCATGAAAGGGGTATAACACACAAGAACAAAATTTGTGGTTGATAATGTGCAACCACATAATTAAAGCTCAAATCTCATTAGGTATTTTGTTCAAACTCTTTTCCCATAAAAAGAATACTTCATGCAAGTTCAAAAGCAAGTTTCAAATCTAATCAATGGAATGCCCTAAAAGGGATTTCTTGAAAATTCTTTGTTGTTTTAACCAAACTTATTTCCTATACTAAGCAATATGCAAATTTTTACCAAAAATAAAACTATAAGCAAGTTAAGATATATACAAGCAACTAAGCAAAGTGCAATGTAATGAAATATCAACAAATATTCACAAGAAGGCATAACTACTAAAAACTAAAGAATAATGCAAAGTGTTGAGAAAGGGAAATTTACGCCCCAAAAATTGCGGATCCTCCCCTACACTTAAATGTTGCACGGTCCTCCGTGCATGTACTCAATCTGGGGGTGAAGAACTATGAGGCTCCACCTTCAGCTGGTGGGCACCGGGGTTTCTGGGTTGCTATATAAACACATAAATAACAATTGAGGAAGAAGTAAGATGTGTGTGGGGTGATAAAAGGCAATGTGTGTATTCTAAGTGTGCACGGTTTAGGACACACACATTGGCCGGGTGAAAACGGCAACCACATAATCAAAAGAAATAGCACGGTCATCAATTAAGTAGCCTAAGTTGCAAGTAAAGCATAAGCAAAACTTAAGGCATAAGCAACCCTAGGTAACTGCAAAAGTGAATTGAGTATATAAGACATTGGTTATTGAAGTTGTGTAAGTGAAAGCGCAAGGTGAATAGAAAATGGCACAATTAACAATAACCAATTCAATGATGAAAAGCAAACTACTTGTTCATCATGACACATAATTCAATAGTCACATAATAAAGGTACTTATTGCAAAAAGTGACAAGCTAGATAAGAATCAAGTCAAGTCACTCAAACAAATGCAAAGCATTAAAAACAAACAATTATCTTGTTATGTGATTGTATTGATTTTAAAACCATGGTGAACAAGTAATTCAACTCAATTCACTAAAGTAAAAGTGCACAATTCATAATGATGAAGTTGCCAAATAAGGATATAATTTAATGCATATGGTAGCTACAACATATGAATCAAACTCACTATTCATCTAGGCAATCAAACAAAGACTTAATGCTCGGTGCACATATTTATCAAACTTGAAACCAAATTCAAGCAAGAAGCAAACCAATCAATCATCAAGCAAACACTTGCAACTTATTTAATTAAGAACAATTAAACTAAAAATAATATAATTACTAAAATGAAAATGAAATGCAAACAAAACTAACAAGAATAAGCAGAAAATGGGGTAAAAGGGGAAGAAGAGAGTGGAAGAGAAAAGAAAGGAAGAGATAGAAAGAAGGGTAGAAGAGAAGTATAGTGGTAAGAAAACAGGGGCGTGCGTATGCACACAGGGCCATGCACACGCACAAGGTGTCACGCGTACGCGTGAAGGTCGTGTGCGCATGGTGCGGGCAAAAAAGAGGATCGACGCGTACGCGTGAGGGATGCGTAAGCATGGAAGAGAGAAAATGGAATATGACGCGTACACGTCAGGGACGCGTACGTGTCGATGTTCGCACTGTGTGTGCGAATGCCGTGAGCAGAGGCCTTCTTTTGATGTGTGCCCACGCACAGACCTGTGCCCACGCACAGAAAGGCTGAAATTTTTTTTTTTTGGCATGGGTTGGATCATGTCTGTGTGCGCACACAGGTCCGTGCGCACGCACAGAAGCAAAAACGGGTATGGGTTCATGCGCACAGGCAGTGCTGGCGCTGCGAACAGGGGGTAATACCATGAGTGTGCATGCGCACAAGTCGGTGCGCACGCACAGGATGCAGAAAATAGAAGTTGTGTGTGCACGCACAGATGTCTTGTTTTTCAAAAAATTTTTCTTTCAAAATCTAAGGTACCAAGCCTTAGCTCAATCAAAACTCAACCTCAAAACATGCAAGAACCTATAAATTCAAGATCCAAACCAAAATTAACCTATCTAAGGTCAAAAATTAAATTAATCCTAAGCTAACCAACCAAACAAAAATGCAATTAAAGCAAATTATAAACATGGAGAAGGGTTGAAACAATGTTACCATGGTGGGCTGTCTCCCACCTAGCCTTCTATTTAGAGTCCTTAAGTTGGACTTTATTGAGAAGCTCTTATGGAGAGTTGTGCTTATATTCATCTTGGAGCTTACAACAATGCTTGAATCTCCAAAATTTCCAATTGATTGCACCAAGCTTGGATGGAGTGTCTAACAAGCTATGAGCTCCCAACAAGAAAAACAAAAAGCAAACAAGAAAAACATGTTCACAATATCAACATATTCACAATAGCAACCAAAAAACAATATATTCACATATCAACATATTCATAGTAACAACCAAAAAGCAATATATTCACATATTAACATATTCACAATAACAAAAAATAAGCAAGCAACATATGCACAATCAACCGAAAATAAGCTATTCACAATATTCACATCTACACAATAGCCAAGAATACAACACCATTGCAACTCCCCAGCAACGGCGCCAAAAATTTGAAAGAGCAAAACCGTCAGCTTAGAATTTTTCTCAAAATAAGATTGGCGTTGCAAGTATAGTTCCAGGCCAAAAAGTAACACTCACTCAAATTTTAAATTCTAAGAATGTCACAATATAAAAGAAAATATTAACCGAGAGTATTTAACTCCCGGGTCGTCTTCCCTAGGAGTTGTAATAAAATGTTGTTGTTGTTGGCTATGGGGAATTTTTGGGGGGTTTTGACAATAAGAGGCAAGAAATGTAAATTGCAAGTAATTAAATGAGCATACAAGAAAATAAATGACAAGCAATTAAAGCAATGAAAATGAAAATTAAAAGACAAAAAGGGACTCTTGGTATGAATTGGGGAATTGAGGATTCCTATCCTAGTTATAGACCACAAACATGGTAATTGTGTATAATTAATCCCAATTAGTCAATCCTAATATCGAGAATTAGTCAAAAGGGCATAATTGATCCCAATCCACAAGTCCTTACCAACTCTATTAATGGAAGACTTAGTGTTAGTGAAAACCAAATCAATTAACAATCCTCAAACAATGTGAAATTGACATCAACAACTCAATTTCACCCAATTTTCCAACTAAGAGTGTGAAAAACTAGGCAAAAACCCAACCAAGTATTTTATCAAACACTTGGTGGGCATGAAAAGAAAGCATGATAAAAAAACAAGAAATAAGAAATGCTATAACTACCAAGCAAGAAAAGTAAAGATAACAACTCAATTAAGCAATAAATGACATGAAAACATAAATTGCATTAAATGTAAATTAAAATAACAAGAGTGTGCTTAAACATAAGAATAACCAAAATGAAAAATTAACAAGATAAACTAAGAAAATTAAGAAAATAGAACAAGGAAATGTAGAACAAACTAGATGTAAACAAGAATTAAAAATAGAAATTACAAAGAAATTAAACTAAAAAACCTTAGTTCTAGAGAGAAGGGGGAGCTTCTCTCTCTAGAAAACAACCTACATTATGCTAAACTAACCTTAATTTCTCCCCTCCCCGGTTGACATGGAATGAGGCCTAATTTGATATAGCAAGAATCAGCTTCAGAAAGTCCCAAAACTGGGCTCTGGAGGCCCAAAAATCCCCCCAGCGATTTGCATTACTGAGGTCACGTGCCGGCTGTCACGCGTACGCATGGATCACGCGTACGCGTCGTCTGGCATTTTCTTTCCACACGTACGCGTCATGTCACGCGTACGCGTCGCCTTCGATGATGCACCTTTTCGCGCGTGCACGTCGCTCTGAGCATTCCAAATCCTTGCTTTTCCATGAATTCTCCACTTTTCATGCTTTTCTCTTCACTTCTTCCATCCAATACTTGCCTTATGAATCTGAAATCACTCAACAAACTTATCCTGGCATCGAATGGAATGAAAGTGGAATAAAATTGGTTAAATTAAGCACAAAATAGCATGTTTTCACAATTAATCTCAATTTAGGGAGAAAACACAAAAGTATGCTATTTAGATGAATAAATGTGGGTTTATGTGATGAAATCCACTCAAATTAAACCAAAATATATTATCATATATGGATTCATCAAGGACTAGTCTCACAGTTGGATTGGGTGGTTCGGGTTTTGAGGTCGGCTTCGAGCTTCTGGAGTTTTTCCTCTAACTCTCTGCGCTGTCTTGTTTCTCTTCGCAGGTCCCGCTCGGCCTACCGTTGTCGCTTGGCCTCCCATTCAAGCTGTTTGAGATGTTGTTGTTGTTCGCGGATGGCATCTAGGATCTCTGTATTTTGAGGTTGTTTGTCCCCCTTGGAGTGGTGCTTTTCCTTTGGTGGTGGTGGGGAGGGTATGAAATCTGGGTTTTTCGTCGGTGTATCGTCTTCCAGTCTGGAAGTATGGTCGTTGTTAGGCAGGTTGTTCGCCATGATTGTGGGATGACTTCCAGGTTCTCCGGCAATGGCGCCAATGTTCGAAGGTTTACCTGAAGCGTTGAGGTCGATCTCGGACGAGGTGTCCTGATTTGGTTGAGTCGGCCTTGTCCAACTTGTTGGAGCTGAGGTGCCGCCAGTCCTTGATTCCTTGGGAAGAGGGGTGGTGGTACCTGCAAGAGACTTTGATGTTTAAGTTAGCATGGGCTTTTAACAGGTTTTTCGTAGAATTTGGAGTATGAGTTATACATGGGTGCTTCGGTATATTTATAGCGGAGTCAGGTGACCTTCTTTAGGGAGATAAGACTTTTTTATCTTATCTTATCTTTTACCCGTTGGTCAAATCTTATCCTTTGGCCACCACCTTCTAGAGGGCGGTGGACTTCCAATGAGTTGGGCCTCTCTGGGCCTTTGTTGTGGGTTTTCGACTTTCTTTGGGAGAAGTCGGGCTGTAGATCAGGCCGTCTTAAGAGGTCAGAGCTTTGGTTTCCCAAGGCCAGACCTCGTGCTCGGGAGGGGTATGAACAGGCAGTGATATGGAAGATAAGTTATGTGAGGATTTATACCGGTTCGGAATTTAACAAAATAATTTCGTTGTGAGCATAGCCCAAACCGATAATCGATCTTCAAATAAGTTTAATTTTTGGTTGTCACAAGTCCAACCCAATAAAAAATATTCGAGAGTATTAGTCCCGGGTCGTTCTCTCTAGGAATTACAATCGAGTGCTTAATTATTGGTTATGAAGTTCAAGGGGTTAGGTTGATAAAGCCAGAAATTGAAAAGGCAACAAAAGTAAAGCAAGCAACTACAGAAAGCAAGTAATAAAGAGAGACATTCATGGTAAGGATTGAGAATATAGGCTTTCTATCCTAGTCATTAATTATTATACAATAATTTTTAAGAGCTAATCCTTTTAAGTCATCTTCAACATAGGAAGAAGGTATAATGTTATCTTCCTATTGAGAGAAAGTAAAATAGGACTAGTTAATCTCAATCCAAAAGTCCTAATCAACTCACTAATTGAATTAGCAAGAGATTAGAGTCAATGGAAATAATATTAACTAACAACTCTAGATCACCAATCTAAATTGGGCATTAATGACACAAGATTACCCAATTTCTCTTTCCAAGCCAAGAATGCTCAAATAGCTACTCCAACATCCAACCAAGCATTTTATCAAACACTTGGAAGGTATAAAAGGAAAGCATCATAAATTGCAAGAAATAATAAAATCTACCACTACCAGTTGCAAGGAAACAATAATAGCAACTCAATTAAACATCAAAGAAACATAAAACATAAATTGCATTAAAAAGAAATCCAAATCCAACAAGAGTTCATCAACATAAAAAGAGGCATAAAGGGGAAATTAACAATATAAACTAAGAGAACAAAGATGTAGGAACAAGAAATTGTAAAGAAAATAAGATGAAAACAAGAATTAAAACCTAAATCTAAGAATAAATTAAACTAAGAACCCTAATTTCTAGAGAGAAGAGGGAGCTTCTCAGGCATGCTTCCTAACCTAATCTAATTTCTCCCCCCTTGTCCAATCTTGATTTCTGCCTCAAATACTTCAGAATTGAGTTGGATTTGGGCCTGGAAAGCTCAGAAATCGCCCCTAGCATATTGCCTTTAATGAGGTCACGTGTAGCTTGTCATCCTTACGCATGGGTCATGCGTACGCATCACTGGCAACTTTCTTCATCATGAGTATGCGTCAGTCATGCATACGCATCGCCATGACGAGATCCTCACTCATGCGTGTGCGTCACCATGAATCTTCTAACTCCTTGTTTTCCATGAATTCTCCATCTTGCATGCTTTTCTCTTCACTTCTTTGATCCATTCCTTGCCCTTTTAATCCTGAAATCACTAACAAACATATCAACGCATCAAGTGGAATCAAAAGTGAATTAAAATTCACTAATTAAAGGCCTAAAAAGCATGTTTTTAACTCTTAAGCACAATTTGGAGAAATTCACAAAACCATGCTATTTTATTGAATAAATATGGGATAAGTTGATAAAATTCTCTAAATTCAACACAAGATAAACCACAAAATTTGGGTTTATCAAATCTCCTCACACTTAAACTAAGCATGTCCTCATGCTAAAATCAAGAAACAGACAAAGGGTATCAACATTTATTCAATACAAACTATTTAAATGCAACCTATCTACATGCAATATATATATATATGCATGAAACTACTTGGTCAAAATAGATCAACCTCCAAGAATACATGTATAACCATCGGGGCTAAAGGTATTAACAACCAAATCAAATCCACAATTGAATTGAGTTATTGAAAAGATTTTAACTTGCAAGAAAGGAGATGATCATAGGTGAAAACATATAATTGAGTAATCGAACCCTCACCAGATGTGTATCCGCTCTAGTCACTCAAGTGTATAGGGTTGATTTACTCAATTCTCCCCTAATCATGCTTTCCAAGATTTGTTTTTCATCTAACAATCAACAATTATTCAATGCATGCATACAAATATCATGAGGACTTATCCATAGGTTGTAATGGGGCTAGGGTCAAGGTAAGGATGCATTTGGTTAAGTGAGCTTGAAATTTGAGTCTTTGATTAACCTAAGCTCTCACCTAACACATATAACAACCTATAAAATTCTAATATAATACCTAGCTACCCATGATATGCATTGTTATTATTACCTTGCTTTGGGGCATTTTTGTTCCCTTTTTATTGCTTTTGTTTTTTTTTCCTTCTTTTTCTTTTTCTATATATTTTTTTCTTTTTATTTTTCTTTCTTTTTTTTTTGTTTTTTCTATTTTTTTCAACTAAAATATATACAAGAATGTCAATGCATATGGTTTAACATTTAATGCATGAGTATCTACCAAAAACATACTTTTATCTCTACCTAATGTTCTAAAATCTCCCACAATTGAATGATAAACACTCTCACTAGCCTAAGCTAATCAAAGATCCAAATCAAGGACATTTATTAGTTTTCACTTTAAGGCTTGTAATGTGCTAAAATTAAGAACAAATGGGTTTAGCATAGGCTCAAAATTGGCTAACAATGGAAGATAAAAGGTAGGCTATTTGGGTAAGTAAGCTAAATTAAACGATGGCCTCAATCATATAAGTACATTCATATACAAAATAATGGACATAAAGAATTAAACAAATCAAAGGTTACAATCATAGAAAGAGAATAATGCACACAAGAATGAAAATAGTGGTTATATGATGTAACCACACAATTAGGCTCAAAACTCACATGTTAATATGTTCTTAGCTAAAATAAAAACATGTTCCACAATATATAGTTCAAGCAAGTCTCATGAATTATTTTTTTCAACTCAATTGAGGTACCCTATAGATAAATTTCTTGGAAAATTTCATTATTTTAACTAAGCTTATGATATTATATATGCAAAATAAGAAAATGCAACTAAAAATCCTAAAAGATCTAAAAATGAGATGCGAAAGTGTTGGGATTAGAAATTTGTCACCCAAAAGTGCCGATTGGTCGGACGACCTCCCCACACTTAAAAGTTTGCGTTGTCTTCGGTTCATTCAAAGAGGAGCAAGGGGGGTACGACGACTTTCCAAATTGCCACCTTCAGCTGGCGGATCAATCGGCTGCTGTGTGTTCTTTCTTCTGCTTCCATTTTAGCTTATGATGACTTATCCTGAAAATAGAAGACAACATAAGGAGATGAGTAAATGCAAGAGCAAGGAAGCATATATTGTTGGAATGATGTGATAATCACTAACATGAAGTGAGTGACTCAATGTGTGACATGGGTGAAAATAAGTGTGTGAATTCTAAATTGGGAGCTGTTTAGAACACACACATTAGCATAGAGAGCTATGACATGATTACATAAAAGAAGTAAGCACTTCACCCATTCTAGTGTGCTTGAGATGCTTTAAAAAAAACTTATAAGTGAAAACCAACAAACAGGTAATAAAAGGGCAAGGAAGCACTCAAGCAATTGTGAAATGGATTTTGAATGGACATTGATTGATGTGCAAGGAAATTTAATGAACAAAGGGACAATGGAAATCACACATCAATCAATGACACACTTTGAATTTTGGCTCCTATCACCTAGTGGACATGAAGTAGGAGACATGGTTGCTATGTAATGTAGTGAAAGAGAACTAGAGGTGAGAATCAATCACATAGCAAGTATGGTCCATATAACTTTACAAAGCTCAAAAATATGTTACTAGGTAAGATTTCGATCCATTTTCACAATTCCAAAATCTCAATGCATGAAATAGGTGATGTGAATAAGGGTCAATCATAAACAAGCATCACCTAACAAAAAATGCATTTATAATACACTATTTCCTACCAATAGATAGTGGGGTCAAATTACATGGTGGCTAAAACATGCAATTTCAAATATTTAGAAAGCTTAAAGGCAATGTCAAATCTTGGTATTCAAAAATGTTAAGCATGAAAAATTCAAAACCAAGTAATAAAAGTATAACCTCAATTAAGAACTCTAACGATGAATATGAACGAAAAGGATGTTAAGATAACATCCTATCAGTAATCAACAGCAATAGACAGCAAACAAGATTAATAATCCAGCACTTATCATGAAAAATAGAAAATCAAATAAGGATTAAACTAACAAAATAACTAACTAACTAAATAACTAAAGGAAATGGTGATAGATGGTGATTGGTAGTGTTGGATGATGGTTGAAGGGATGAAAGAAAAGAAGAGAAGTGAGAAGAAGGAAAGAAATGGAAACAGGAGAATAAAAGAAGTGAATGAAACATGGCAGGCTGTCACGCGTACGTGTCAGGTCACGCGAACGCATGAGTGGCAAAAGTAAGGTGTGACGCGTACGTGTCATCGACGCACACGCGTGGGTGCAGAGATAAGAAGATGACGCGTATCACGCGTACGCGTAGGCCAGAATTATGCTAGAAGCACAATTTCAACACACTACCCACGCAATAATCTGGTTTTTGTACCGCGCCTGAAAAATTGGGGGGTCACGCGTACGGGTGGTCGAGGTGTACGTGTAACGACCCAATTTTCAGTATGTCTAGATCATACCAGAAACTGAGCGTCACCAACTTGTCTTCCTAATTATTATCTATTATTTAATTATATGAGCCTGATTCGTTGTTAAAAGCATCGTTATTTTGCGAGATACTTTTTTTTTTAAATGTTTAGACTAATAAATGCAATCATTCACAATTAATACGCAAATAATAACAGATACAACAGTTATAAACAACCACACTTATATACATCTCAAGCAGTTAACAACATTCAGTTATCCAACCTTTATTAGAGTAAAGATCTTTAGTTAGAACACCCAGAGATATAGCTAGATAATAACTATATAAATATATATATACATACAACATCCCAGGCCCTGACCTATTTAATAAGTCCCTAAGTTGGCGCCCAGGGTAGCCTAGACTCTATACTCACCTAGTCCCTCTAAACTACTAAAGTGAGGGAAAGTACATTCTAAGTCATCAAAACTAAAGTCAGGTGGAACGTCATCAAAAGGCGGAACATCATCTACTACTCCTCTGCACGATCAAACATTGCCAACTGATGTCACTCTGGTACCTCATAAAGTAGCCACATAACAGGAGTTTCGTACACAGGATTTAGTTAAAGTTCGCATACAAACAGGGTTTACTCTAGACTCAGAAGACTACCCAAGAACATGAGTTTATAGCTTGAATTTCATCAAATTTATCAAATTTTCACCAAAATTTCAACAAGAATCACTCATATAAACAATCAATTTTAAGCACAAAAAACCATATTATAATCACACAACTCAAACACAATTAATCAAGATTAATTTCATCAAACCCTACCTTGATTTGCTGCTCCAAATTTGGTTATGCACTTAGGTGGTCCATAAGCACTTTTTCCTCCTAAATCACATCAAGAATAACTTTAAATCCACAAACCCTCAACTGACCGATCTTATTCAGGATGTTAGGAAGGAATTTCTCACCTTAAACTTGCTGGAAATTAACATTTCTTGGCCCTCATATCAAGTTAAGCATGATTCCTAAGGAAGAACATCAAGAAAACACATGTTTAAGCATGTTTCCTTGAAACCAAAGCAAAAGGGAGATGGTGCAGCCAACTCACCTTGATTCCAGCCTTGATAAGTCATATGGTTACGTAGAGAAAGAAGAGAGGATCATTTTAGACAGACTGGAATTTTGATTTGAGTTTTAGTTTAGAAGAAATCAAGCCTTGAAGATTTGGAAATAAGAACTTTTCTCTCTTTTTCTCTGTTGAAAATTTCGGCCACTAGGAGTAAATGAACCAGCCTTGGTGGTCTTGGGGGGTGTAGGGTGAGTTGTGATTGGTTGGCTTGGAGGTGGATTAAATTAATATTAAAATATCTCAGGTGTATAACTACTAAAACTAGATTTATCGGAACACTAGTAAAAACATCTCTAAAAATTCTTTTCTAAGCTACTAGCATAAATGACACTAGTAACATATTTAATACGAGTATAAAACATGTATGATGAGGCATTAGCATTGCCAAAGTCATCAGAGGGTGCTGGTGCTAAGCTGCACCAGTAAATTGTGAACCCGGTTAAATCGATTTCTTGTTTTTAACAAAAACAGACCAGGTAACCTTATAATATCATTCAAGCATCTTCTAATACTAATATAATGATAATATTATACTATTATCTCTCTTCTCTCATGAATCAAGTCCGGTTCATCAAACAGAGACTATTTACGAAAACTAGAATCAAAACTCCTAACCGATACAGTTTAAAAACTAGGTTCTTCGTGATTGCGTTATCGAGCTTGCCTCAGAAGATGTTCTAGCTTAAAGATGAAATAATGACATTGAGGATTGAGATGTTTGATTATACAGTAGAGGTGTTCCCTTTGCTGATCTTCCAGAGAAATATGTGCCTTCAGAAAAGATTTCGCATACTAAAAAAATGGGGTTGTTACATTCTACCATTCTAAAAGAAAATTTTGCCCTCAAAATTTCAGCCATGTGCAGAATCCATCTTCAAGCGATCTATTTTCTTCAAGCCATCATGACGAAGAGATTGGCCTGTTCCTTACAGCATCTAAATTTCACATAGTCATAGCCATGGAGATCATAATAGGTTTGAATATAGCTTTGCCTCGCATCGATTCGTCGTTCGAAACTCGATTAAACCATGCCTATTGAAAAAACTGAAGATTGATGGTTTAGAGATTATAGTAAACTCTTGTTGTGAGTATAGTTACTAAACCAAGCAATCAACCTTTCTTACAAACATTTTTGGTTGTCACAAGTAACAAACCCCTTTAAAATTGATAACTGAGTATTTAAACCTCGGGTCGTCTTCTCAAGGAATTGCAGGGAGGTATGTTCTTATTATTGGTTATGAGTTTGTAAATTGGGGTTTTGGAAGTAAGGAGAGAATATGTTATATGACAAGTAAAATAAAATAATAATAATAAAATCTCTTGGCAAGGTATAAGAATTGGAATTCCTATCCTAGTTATCCTTATCAGGTGTGAAGAGAATTGGATTTTAATCCCACTTGGTCAGCCTTTATTAAACAAAGGAAGGTTAAGTGGACTGATTAGCTTGATTCTCAAGTCCTAGTCAACTCCTATGGAGAGACTAGTGTTAGAGCAATCCTAGCTTAAGCAGAATCTGCCAATTTCAATCACTTGCTGAGTTTGATAACTCAAGTACTACCAATCACTTGACCAAAGCCAAAAGGGAAAAAAATATCTAAATTAAATTAAAAGCAATCTTAAACGGAGCAAAGCAATCTTAAATCTGAAATACCTCAATTAACATTAATTAAGAAAATTATATGTAACATGGAAGAGTTCATAAATTAAATTGGAAAAATAAATAAAATTAAAGAACCTGGGATTGAGAGCCACTCCTAAAACTAAGAGAAATCCTCAATCCTAATCCTAAGAGAGAGGAGAGAACCTCTCTCTCTAAAAACTACATCTACTCCTAAAATTGTGAATATGAGAGCATGATTATGAATAGATGCATTCCCCCACTTTATATCCTTTAATCTGTGTTTTCTGGGCCGCAAACTGGGTTAGAAACAGCCCAGAATTCGCTGGTTGCGAATTCAAACACGCTGATTTTCGTCACTGCGACGTGGCCGCATGGAGCACGCGGTCGCGTCGCCTAGCGTCAGAGCAACTATCGCATATTATATATCAAATCGAAGCCACGGACGTTAGATTTCTAATGCAACTGGAACCGCGTCGTTTGGATCTCTATAGCTAAAGTTATAGCTGTTTGAGTGCAGAGAGGTCAGGCTGGACAGCTTTGCAGTTCCTTCAACTTCTTGTATTCCTTCCACTTTTGCATGCTTCATTTCCATCCTCTAAGCCATTCCTGCCCTGTAATCTCTGAAATCACTTAACACACATATCAAGGCATCTAATGGTGATAAGAGAGAATTAATATTAGAAATTATAAGTCCAAAGAAGCATGTTTTCAATCAAAGCACATAATTAGGAAGGCAAATGTAAAACCATGCAAATAATACGAATAAGTGGGTAAAGAGTTGATAAAAACCACTCAAATGAGCACAAGATAGATCATGAAATAGAGGTTTATCACCTATTCACAGTCATTGAGGTCTTATCCGCACCAAACAATCAACATTAAGGTGATCAGTCTTAATGTCTCAAGTTAAGCACGAACATTCCCAAAATGAGCACTCATAGACATTCATGCCAAATGTATCTTAAAGATACCATAACGGCATGAGACACACAAGCAGAGTATGCAGTATAGCATAGTCAGTCTACTCCCCAGGCTCTACTGGAAACGAACTACTCTGATATCAAATTGTAACAACCCAATTTTCAATATGTCTAGATTATACCGGAAAATGAGCGTCACCAACTTGTCTTCCTAACTATTATCTATTATTTAATTATATGATCCTGATTCATTGTTAAAAGCGTAGTTATTTTGCGAGGTAATTTTTTTTTTTTGAAAATGTTTAGACTAATAAACGGAATCATTCACAATTAATATGCAAATAATAACAGATATAACAGTTATAAACAACCACACTTATATACATCTAAAGCAGTTAATAACATTCAGTTATCGAACCTTTATTAGAGTAAATATCTTTAGTTAGAACACCCCTAGATATAGCTAGATAAAAACTATATACATATATATACATAAAACATCCCAAGCCCCTGACCTATTCATGAAGTACCTAAGTTGGCGCCCAGGCTAGCCTAGACTCTATACTCACTTAGTCCCTCTAAACTACTAAAGCGAGGGAAAGTACGTTCTAAGTCTTCAAAACTCAAGTCAGGTGGAACATCTTCAAAAGGCAGAACATCATCTACTACTCCTCTGCACGATCAGACATTGTCATATGACGTCTCTCTGGTACCTCATCAAGTAGCCATATAACAGGAGTCGTACACAGGATTTAGTTAAAGTTCACATACAAACGGGGTGCAGACGTTGGCTGGTCTAACAGTATATACATATAAACAGATAATAGAGTTCACTCTAGACTCAGAAGACTACCTAGAGTGGAATCCTCTTTGTGGAACGATCATCAATGAACTACGGAAGGGTACTCTTACTTCCATCTGAAGGAGGAAGGGAGAGAGAAGGGGTAAGAACTGGGGAGCTCTTAGTAGGGTCGGGGTTATTAGTTAAGTTCATTAATTCGGTGTTGTTTAACAGACAATAGCAAAATGTAGAGAAGCAGTGATTAGAAGATACAGATAAATAGAGAAAATAGAAAGCAGAATACAAACAAAAGAATACAAGAAAAAAAACACAAATGCAAAGAATAGAATAGAAATAGAAAAAACATATATTCATACAACAGTCATAATAGAGGAAATGCACAACCAAGTATGATGCATGTC
This sequence comes from Arachis ipaensis, assembly GCF_059453495.1. Classification (NCBI taxonomy): domain Eukaryota; kingdom Viridiplantae; phylum Streptophyta; class Magnoliopsida; order Fabales; family Fabaceae; genus Arachis; species Arachis ipaensis. Next base: position 95,590,079 of record NC_142442.1, on the reverse strand, counting down.
TAGCCCTAATGCAAGTAATGAGCTCATTTGTCGGTACATACCCGCTCCCGGCGTTACCCGGAGTCTTTTGACCAGGTAAGGCTTCCCTATTGGCAATACCCATCGCAAGAGTCCATTGACTTGCGGGGCAAACTACTGCAAGAGTCCTTTGACTTGCATGGCGGCAGTAGCAACCTACTGCAAGAGTTATTTGACTTGCAGGACAGAGCTAGTCTGCCCAACACACTCACTGTAAGGGTTCTTTGACTTACAGGAGCAGACTCACGCACTCACTATAAGAGTCCTTTGACTTATAGGAGCATATGCTAGTTATGTGTTTTCTTGATTACCTCTGTAAGAGTCCTCTGACTTACAGAATAGCACTATAGCTAAGTATCCCAGGAAAGCGCTCTCGGTGGTTGTACCACCATCTATCTGACTGCCTCAATGCAGCAGATGAACATACAAATATCTCTGGAGTTGCCTTAGTGCAACAAATTACCTTTCAACATGCCCGCTACTTGTTCTCTGTTCTCTTTATAATATTACTCTTTTTTCTTTGTCTTTTTACTCTGCTCTAATTACTCTTTTCTCTTTCTCTTTACTTTGCTCTGGTTTCTCCGTTTAACGTATGTATTTATAACTTATGTAAATTTCGGTATGAATAGTTATCCTGTCCCAAGTATAGGTTCATTAAGTGTATACTGAAACAGTTTAACTTTTCATATTATACCTAACCTAGGCGCAATTCAAATACTAACTATGTTGCTCCTAGTTTGTTTACTAATCTCTATTTGTTTCTGTCATTAAAATTTTATAGACTTTTTTTCCAATTCTTATCTTTGCCTCACTAATATGTTATTACCACTCCCTAAGTGTTTTATTAAGATAATTATGAGATTCTGAGCTTAAAGTTGTCTTTCTAAAACTTTACCGAAACACTGTCCTTTCTGTATTATTTTATTATTTTTATTAAAATATTATTTTTAATTAAATATTATTATTTAATATTTTATTATTTATTATTTAATTATTAAATATTTTAAAATTACCCCTTTTTAACTTTTGACCTTTAATATTCACTTTTTACCACCCGTAACTTTTAATATTTCTACTTTAACCACCCTAACTTTTAGAAATTACAAAATAATCTCCCAAACACCAAAATAATTACTTCCTTTCCCTTTTTAAGATATAAAGCCTATGCTTCATTGTTCTTCATGACACTCAAAGTGTTCTTCATGTTCTTCGTAAATTCTTCAGATTTTTTCTCTGTCTTCACCCGTTTTTAAATCTTTTCAGCAACTCATTTTTACCATAATTCAAAATAAAATTGGAGCGACTAAAGCCCTATATTTTTCACTTGATTTCAACACACATTCAACCCCAATTTAAGGTTTAGGGTTCGTTTTTCCCAGCTTCCCAAGAACATAAGTTCATAGCTTGAATTTCATCAAATTTTATCAAAATTTCACCAAAATTTCAACAAGAATCACTCATATAAACAATCAATTTCAAGTATAGCCAAACCATATCATAATTACACAACTCAAACACAATTAATCAAGATTAATTTCATTAAACCCTACCTTGATTTGCTGCTCCAATTTCGGTTATGCTCTTAGGTGGTCCTTAAGCACTTTTTCCGCATAAATCACATCAAGAACAACTTTAAATCCACAAACCCTCAACTGACCGAATCTCATTCAGCAAGTTAGGAAGGGATTTCTCACCTTAAACTTTCTGGAAATTAATATTTCTTGGCCCTTATGTCAAGTTAAGCATGATTCCTAAGGAAGAACATCAAGAAAACACATGTTTAAGCATGTTTCATTGAAACCAAAGCAAAAGGGAGATGGTGCAGCCAACTCACTTTGATTCCAGCCTTGATAAGTCATATGGTAATGTAGAGAAAGAAGAGAGGATCATTTTGGTCGGATTGGAATTTTGATGTGGGTTTTAGTTCAGAAGAAATCAAGATTTCAAGATTTGGAACTAAGAACTTTTCTCTCTTTTTATCTCTTGAAAGTTTCAGCCACAAGGAGTAAATGAACCAGCCTTGGGGGTCTTGGGGTGTAGGGTGAGTTGTGATTGGTTGGCTTGGAGGTGGATTAAAATAATATTAAAATATCTTAGGTGTATAACTACTAAAACTAGATGTATCAGAACACTCGTAAAAAAATCTCTAAAAATTCTTTTCTGAGCTACTAGCATAAATGACACTAGTAACATATTTAATATGAGTATATAACATGTATGATGAGGCATTATCAAAGCTAAAGTCTTCAAAGAGTGCTGGTGTTAAGCTGCACCAGTAAATTGTGAACCCGGTTAAACCTATTTCATTTTTTTAACGAAAATAGACTAGGTAACCTTATAATATCATTCAAGCATCTTCTAATACTAATATAATGATAATATTATACTATTATATCTCTTCTCTCATGAATCGTGTCCGGTTCGTTAATTAAAGACTATTTACGAAAACTAGAATCAAAACTCCTAACCGATATGGTTCAAAAACTAGGTTCTTCATGATTGGGTTATCGAGCTTGCCACAGAAGAGGTTATAGCTTAAAGATGAAATAATGACATTGAGGATTAAGATGCTTCATGATATAGCAGAGGTGTTTCCTTTACTGAACTTCTAGAGAAATCCGTGCCTTCAAAAAAGATTTTGCGTACTGGAAAAATGGGGTTGTTACAGTACGCGTGAGGGGCTGAAATTCTTGGGGTCACGTGTAGTGGGTGATGCATACGCGTGGCTGGGTGCTCTGTTTTTCAAAATTTCTAAGTTCTAGCACCAAACCAAGTATTCCAAACCTTCAAACAGCTACCAAAACATCGTAAAATCTTATTTAACATACTAGACTCCCAAATAAACTCAACAAACTAAACTAAACATGAAATTAAACTAATTTACTAATGTGTACAAAAAGAGAAAAATGAAAAGTGTTTACCATGATGGGGTGTCTCCCACCTAGCACTTTTGTTTATTGTCCTTAAGTTAGACTTATAGGGAGAGCTCTCATCAAGGTGGCTTGTGCTTGAATTCATCTTGGAACTTCCACCAATACTTGAATCTCCAATAAGTTCCATCATTCAAAATTAGTAGCTCTAAGATTTGATGAAGTTCTTCACAAACCATGTGCTCCCAAAATTGACCTTCTTTTTGTAATCTGGGATCCCACACTTTGTTTTCATATCTGATGATCAGAATATTGATGGTTTAGAATTCACAATAAATTCTCGTTGCTAGTATAGTTTCTAAACCAAGCAATAATCCTTTCATACAAAAACTTTGGTTGTCACAAGTAACAAAACCCAATAAAATTTATAACCGAAGTAGTTAAACCTCGGGTCGTCTTCTCAAGGAATTGCAGGGAGGTATGATTTATTATTGGTTATGTAAAACAGTATATTTTTGGGTTTTTGAAATAGGGAACAAGTAATTTAAATAACAAGAAAAATAAATTAATAATTAATAAAATCTCTTGGCAAGGTATAAGAAATTGAAGTCCTATCATAATTATCCTTGTCAGGTGTGAAGAAAATTGGATTCTGCTCCCACTTTTAATTAACCCTTACTAAACAAAGGAATGTCAAGTGGACAAATTAATTTGATCCTCAGGTCCTAGTCAACTCCTATGGAGAGACTAGAGTTATTGAAGTGCAAATTAACCAGCAAAGAATTCCAATTTCAAACAACAGCTGAGTTGATAACTCAAGTGTTATAAATTATTTAACCAAGGGCAAAAGGGGAAATTAAATCTAATTTGAATTGAAATCATTCATAAATAAATTAAAGCAAAATAAAATCTGAAATACCTCAAATATATTAATTAAGAAAATCATAGCATGAATGGTTCATAAGCCAAGTTGAAAAGATAAATGACAATTAAAGTAGTGGAATAAATAAAAGTAGAAAATAAATTAAAGGAATATTGAACCAGTGATTGAAGAGAAATAATCCTAAACTTGAGAGAAATCCTAATCCTAATCCTAAGAGAGAGGAGAGAACCTCTCTCTCTAAAAGCTACATCTAATCCTAAAATTATGAATTATGAATGTTGTTTCCGTCTTTCCTTTTATTCCTCCATTCTCTGGCTTATATTCTGTGTTTCTGGTTTGGATTTAGGCCGAAAAAAGGGTCCAGAAATCTCAGGGGGCATTTTCTGCAGATTCCTGTATGTGGCGTCTGTCACGCATTCGTGTGGATCACGCGTTCGCGTCATCTAGCAGTTTTTCTTCTCACGCGTATGCGTCGGTCACGCATACGCGTCATTTGCATTTTGCTCAAGACGCGCGTCTGCATCATCCACGCGTTCGCGTCGTTGCATTTTCGCGGTAGGCATGCGTTCGCGTCGTCCATGCGTTCGCGTCGCTGCCTTTTCTTCAAAACTCCATTTTTGTGTTTTCCTTCCATTTTTGTATGTTTCCTTTTTGTCCTTTAAGCCATTCCTGTCATATGAGATCTGAAAATACTGAACACACAAATCACGTCATCGAATGGTAATAAAGGATAATTAAAATTAATATTTTTAAAGCATAAGAAACATGTTTTTCACATATATCATAAAATAAGGAAGGGAAAGTAAAACCATGCAATTTACATGAATAAGTGGGTTAAAAATTGATAGAAACACTCAATTTGAGCACAAATTATATCATGAAATATGGGTTTATCAATACCCATCTTCAAATTGATCATCATTATTCCATTTGGGTGGTAAGCAAGCCAAATTCTCAATGAAACCTCCAAACAACTTCCTAGACCCAAGCAATCTAGCTCTATACTAAACCTTGCTATCAAACTTTGAACATGCAACCATCATGAGCCTAGAGTGATGTTTCCAACTACTAACCATCTCCCTTTTGCTCTTAAAGCCACAAAGAGCTCTAAGTTGCCCATCCGTCTCAAGCAAACCATATTCAAGTGGAATAATAAAGCTTAGAGATAAGAGATTTACCCACTTGAATGAAATGATGGATGGTGATGGCTTGGAGAGAGGTGTCTCCAATGGTCTTGCAAGCTCCACTCATTTATGCTCTTCTTGATTTCCCTCCACCTCTAGGCAAACTTCGTCAACTTCCACCTCTTCCTTTGGCTTGACAACTTCTTCAAAACCTTCTTCTTGGTAGCTTTCTTCCGATTCAATTTCTTCTTTATCATTTACCAAGGGTTTTGGAGGTTGTATATCTTCTTCTTTGACCTCTATTTCAAGTCCAATGGGAGAGGATTCAACTGTAGATAAGAATTCATCAATGATTGAATCCATCTCTTGATCAACCTCTTCAAGGTCTTCAATTATGATATGCTTTAGAGGTTGTACACCGTCCTCGACATCAATATCAAGCTTCTTAGAAGAGGGCTATATAATTCTACATTCCCATGGACTTTCAACATCTCCTAAATCTTCAATAACGCCTTCTGGCTCAATTATCTCTACTCCCTCCCCTTGTTTCAATTCTTGCTTTAACTCCTCTTCTTCACCTTGAAGCTCCAAATTCACTCCCTTACTATGCTCCTTGGTTGATTGATGAGCAGATAATTTATACGCTTTTTGGCATTGTTTTTACATAGTTTTTAGTATGATTTGATTAGTTTTTAGTATATTTTTATTAGTTTTTAATTAAAAATCACATTTCTGGACTTTACTAGGAGTTTGTGTGTTTTTCTGTGATTTCAGGTATCTTCTGACTGAAATTGAAGGACTTGAGCAAAAATATGATTCAGAGGCTGAAGAAGGACTGCAGATGCTATTGGATTCTGACCTCCCTGCACTCGAAGTGGATTTTCTGGAGCTACGGAAACCCAAATGGTGCGCTCTCAATTGCGTTGGAAAGTAGATATCCAGGGCTTTCCGGCAATATATAATAGTCAATACTTTGCCCAAGTTTAGATGACGCAAAATGGCGTTTAACGCCAGCTTTCTGCCCTATTCTGGCGTTAAACGCCAGAAACAAGTTGCAAAGCAGACTTAAACGCCAGAAACAAGTTACAAACTAGCGTTCAACTCCAAGGTAGACCTCTACATGTGCAAGCTTCAATGCTCAGCCCAAGCACACACCAAGTGGGCCCGGAAGTGGATTTCTGCATCATTTACTCATTTCTGTAAATTCTAGTAACTAGTTTAGTATAAATAGGACTTTTTACTTTTGTATTTAGGGTCTTTTTTTGACCACCTTTAGGGTCTTGGTTATTCTGGTTTCCCCTCTGGGGCCGAAGGCAATGAACACCATTATCACTTATGTATTTTCAACGGTAGAGTTTCTACACACCATAGATTAAGGTGTGGAGCTCTACTGTTCCACATGAATTAATGCAAAGTACTATTATTTTTCTATTCAACTCAAGCCTATTTCTTCTATAAGATATTCATTCGCACACAAGAACATGATGAAGGTGATAATTATGTGACGCTCATCACCATTCTCACCTGTGAACGCGTGCCTGACAAATACTTCCGTTTTACATGAAAGCAAGCTTGAATGCATATCTCTTAGCCTCCTGATCTATGATCAGAGTCTTCGTGGTATAGGCTAGAATTATTGGCGGCCATTCCTGAGATTCGAAAAGTCTAAACCTTGTCTGTGGTATTCCGAGTAGGATCTGGGATGGGATGACTGTGACGAGCTTCAAACTCGCGAGTACTGGGCATAGTGACAGACACAAAAGGATTACTGAATTCTATTCTAGCATGATCGAGAACCGATAGATGATTACCCGTGCGGTGACAGTGCATTTGGACTATTTTCACTGAGAGGACGGGATGTAGCCATTGACAAAGGTGATGCCCAATATACAGCTTGTCATGGAAATGAGTATGAATGATTGGATGAAAGCAGTAGGAAAGCAGATGTTCAGAAGGAATAAAAGCATCTCCATATGCTTATCTGAAGCTCTCACCAATGAATTGCATAAGTATCTCTATCCTATTTTATATTTTAATTATATTTTAATTATCAAATCTCCATAAGCAATTGAATCTGCCTGACTGAGATTTACAAGGTGACCATAACTTGCTTCAAGTCGACAATCTCCGTGGGATCGACCCTTACTCACGTAAGGTTTATTACCTGGACGACCCAGTGCACTTGCTGGTTAGTTGTGCGAAGTTGTGAAAAAGAACTAAGATTATGAACGTGCGTATTAAGTTTTTGGCGCCGTTACCAAGGAATGAATAATCACGATTTCGTGCACCAAGTTTTTGGCACCGTTGTTGGGGATTGTTCGAGTTTGGACAACTAACAGTTCATCTTGTTGCTCAGATTAGGTAACTTTATTTTAATTTTAAGTTTTTGTTTTTATTCTTTTTATTTTCGAAAAATTTTCAAAAAAATAAGAAATTTTATTTTGTTCTTCAAAATTTTTAAGAATGAATTCTAGAGTTTCATGATGATTTGTTGAAATCTGGCTTATTGTGAAGCCATGTCTAATTCTTTTGGACCGCGATTTCAACTTATCATCACAAGAGTCCGTGGACTCCCATCTGATCAGCTATTGTATGCCTGATTTGTATGCTAAGGCTTGGCTAGCCATTTGCCATGTCTAGTGTTTTGGACCGGAGCTTTCACTGAAAGCTTGGCTGGCTAGTAAGCCATGTCTAATTCTTGGACCGGAGTTTTAGACTAACATTGTATGATTCCTGGAATTCTCATTAAAAATTTTGAAATCCTTATTTTTCTTTTTCCAAATAATTTTCGAAAAATACAAAAATATTTTATAAATCATAAAACCAAAAATAATTTGTGTTTTTTGTTTGAGTCTAGTGTCAAGTTTTAAGTTTGGTGTCCATTGCATGTTTGTAATTTTTTCTTAATTTTCAAAAATTCATCATATGTTCTTCATGATCTTCAAGTTGTTCTTGATGATTTTCTTTGTTTGATCTTTGCATTTTCTTGTTGTGCATCTTTTCTTGTTTCTCATATGCATTTTCAATTTGTTAGTGTCTCAACATTAAAAATTTTTAAGTTTGGTGTCTTGCATTCTTTTCTTTTCTTAAAAATTTTCAAAAACATGTTCTTGATGTTCATCTTGACATTCAAGGTGTTCTTGCATGCATTATGTGTTTTGATTCATAATTTTCATGTTTTGAGTCTTTGTTGTTTTTCTCTTTCTTCATTAAAAATTCAAAACTTTACAGACTTTTTTTCCGATTCTTATCTTTTCTTCAACCTTTTATCTTTCCTTTATCTTTGCCTCACTAATATGTTATTACCACTCCCTAAGTGTTTTATTAAGATAATTATGAGATTCTGAGCTTAAAGTTGTCTTTCTAAAACTTTACCGAAACACTATCCTTTCCGTATTATTTTATTATTTTTATTAAAATATTATTTTTAATTAAATATTATTATTTAATATTTTATTATTTATTATTTAATTATTAAATTTTTTAAAATTACCCCTTTTTAACTTTTGACCTTTAATATTTTACCACCTGTAACTTTTAATATTTCTACTTTAACCACCCTAACTTTTGGAAATTACAAAATAATCCCCCAAACACCAAAATAATTACTTCCTTTCCCTTTTTAAGATCTAAAGCCTATGCTTCATTGTTCTTCACCACACTCAAAGTGTTCTTCATGTTCTTCGTAAATTCTTCAGATTCTTTCTCTGTCTTCACCCGTTTTTCAATCTTTTCAGCAACTGATTTTTACCATAATTCAAAATAAAATTGGAGCCACTAAAGCCCTATATTTTTCACTTGATTTCAATGCACATTCAACCCCAATTTAAGGGTTAGGGTTCGTTTTTCCCAGCTGCCCAAGAACATAAGTTCATAGCTTGAATTTCATCAAATTTTATCAAATTTTCACCAAAATTTCAACAAGAATCACTCATATAAACAATCAATTTCAAGCACAGCCAAACCATATCATAATCACACAACTCAAACACAATTAATCAAGATTAATTTCATTAAACCCTACCTTGATTTGCTGCTACAATTTAGGTTATGCTCTTAGGTGGTCCTTAAGCACTTTTTCCGCCTAAATCACATCAAGAACAACTTTAAATCCACAAACCCTCAACTGACCGAATCTCATTCAGCATGTTAGGAAGGGATTTCTCACCATAAACTTTCTGGAAATCAACATTTCTTGGCCCTTATGTCAAGTTAAGCATGATTCCTAAGGAAGAACATCAAGAAAACACATGTTTAAGCATGTTTCCTTGAAACCAAAGCCAAAGGGAGATGGTGCAGCCAACTCATCTTGATTCTAGCCTTGATAAGTCATATGGTTATGTAGAGAAAGAAGAGAGGATGATTTTGGTCGGATTGGAATTTTGATGTGGGTTTTAGTTCAGAAGAAATCAAGCTTTGAAGATTTGGAACTAAGAACTTTTCTCTCTTTTTATCTCTTGAAAGTTTCAGCCACAAGAAGTAAATGAACCAGCCTTGGGGGTCTTGGGGTGTAGGGTGAGTTGTGATTGGTTGGCTTGGAGGTGGATTAAAATAATATTAAAATATCTTAGGTGTATAACTACTAAAACTAGATGTATCAGAACACTCGTAAAAAAATCTCTAAAAATTCTTTTCTGAGCTACTAGCATAAATGACACTAGTAACATATTTAATATGAGTATATAACATGTATGATGAGGCATTATCAAAGCTAAAGTCTTCAAAGAGTGCTGGTGTTAAGCTGCACCAGTAAATTGTGAACCCGGTTAAACCTATTTCCTGTTTTTAACTAAAACAGACCAAGTAACCTTATAATATCATTCAAGCATCTTCTAATAATAATATAATGATAATATTATATCTCTTCTCTCATGAATCGTGTCCGGTTCGTCAAATAGAGACTATTTACGAAAACTAGAATCAAAACTCCTAACCGATACGGTTCAAAAAGTAGGTTCTTCGTGATTGCGTTATCGAGCTTGCCACAGAAGAGGTTATAGCTTAAAGATAAAATAATGATATTAAGGATTGAGATTCTTCATGATACGGCAGAGGTTTTTCCTTTACTGAACTTCTAGAGAAATCCGTGCCTTCAAAAAAGATTTTGCGTACTGGAAAAATGGGGTTGTTACAATACGCGTGAGGGGTTGAAATTCTTAGGGTCACGCATAGTGGGTGATGCATACGCGTGGCTGGGTGCTCTGTTTTTCAAAAATTCTAAGTTCTAGCACCAAACCAAGTATTTCAAACCTCCAAACAGCTACCAAAACATCGTAAAATCTTATTTAATATACTAGACTCCCAAAAAAACTCAACAAACTAAACTAAACATGAAATTAAACTAATTTACTAATATGTGCAAAAAGAGAAAAATGAAAACAGTTTACCATGGTTGGTGTCTCCCACTTAGCACTTTTGTTTATTGTCCTTAAGTTAGACTAATGGGGAGCTCTCATCAAGGTGGCTAGTGCTTGAATTCATCTTAGAACTTCCAGCAATGCTTGGACCTCCAATAAGTTCCATCATTCAAAATTAGTAGCTCTAAGCTTTGATGGAGTTCTTCACAAACCATGTGCTCCCAAAATTGACCTTCTTTTTGTAATCCGAGATCCCACACTTTGTTTTCATACTTGAAGATCAGAATATTGATGGTTTGGAATTCACAATAAATTCTCGTTGCTAGTATAATTTCTAAACCAAGCAATAATCCTTTCATACAAAAACTTTGGTTGTCACAAGTAAGAAAACCCAAAAAAATTTATAACTGAAATAGTTAAACCTCGGGTCGTCTTCTCAAGGAATTGCAGGGAGGTATGATTTATTATTGGTTATGTAAAACAGTATATTTTTGGGTTTTTGAAATAGGAAACAAGTAATTTAAATAACAAGAAAAATAAATTAATAATTATTAAAATCTCTTGGCAAGGTATAAGAAATTGAAGTCCTATCCTAATTATCCTTGTCAGGTGTGAAGAGAATTGGATTATGCTCCCACTTTGAATTAACCCTTGCTAAACAAAGGAAAATCAAGTGGACAAATTAATTTGATCCTCAGGTCCTAGTCAACTCCTATGGAGAGACTAGAGTTATTGGAGTGGAAATTAACCAGCAAAGAATTCCAAGGACAAAAGGGGAAAATAAATCTATTTTAAATTTAAATCATTCATAAATAAATTAAAGCAAAATAAAATTTGAAATACCTCAAAATATATTAATTAAGAAAATCAAAGCGTGAATGGTTCATAAGCCAAATTGAAAAGATAAATGACAATTAAAGTAGTCGAATAATAAAAGTAGAAAATAAATTATATTGAACCTATGATTGAGGAGAAATAATCCTAAACTTGAGAGAAATCCTAATCCTAATCCTAAGAGAGAGGAGAGAACCTCTCTCTCTAAAAGCTACATCTAATCCTAAAATTATGAATTATGAATGTTGTTCTCCGTCTCTCCTTTTATTCCTCCATTCTCTATCTTATATTCTGTGTTTCTGGTTTGGATTTGGGCCGAAAAAGGGTCCAGAAATTGCTGGGGACATTTTCTACAGATTCCTCTACGTGGCGTCTGTCACGCATTCGCGTGGATCACACGTTCGCATCATCTGAGAGTTTTCCTTGCCACGCGTATGCGTCGGTTTTGCGTACACGTCATTTGCGTTCTGCTCAAGGCGCGCATCCGCGTCTTTCACGCGTTCGCGTCGTTGCATTTTCGCGCTAGGCGCGCGTTCGCATCGTCGATGCGTTCGCATCGCTGCCTTTTCTTCAAAACTCCATTTTTGTGTTTTCCTTACATTTTTGTATATTTCCTTTTTGTCCTTTAAGCCATTCCTGCCATGTGAGATCTGAAAATACTGAACACAAAAATCACGGCATCAAATGGTAATAAAGAATAATTAAAATTAATATTTTTTAAGCATAGGAAACATGTTTTTCACATATATCATAAAATAAGGAAGGGAAAGTAAAACCATGCAATTTACATGAATAAGTGGGTTAAAAATTGATAGAAACACTCAATTTGAGCACAAATTATATCATGAAATATGGGTTTATCAATACCCATCTTCAAATTGATCATCATTATTCCATTTGGGTGGTAAGCAAGCCGAATTCTCAATGAAACCTCCAAATAACTTCCTAGACCCAAGCAATCTAGCTCTATACCAAACCTTGCTATCAAACTTTGAACATGCAACCATCATGAACCTAGTGTGATGTTTCCAACCACTAACGATCTCCCTTTTGCTCTTAAAGCCACAAAGAGCTCTAAGTTGCCATCCATCTCAAGCAAAACTTATTCAAGTGGAATAATAAAGCTTAGAGATAAGAGATTTACCCACTTGAATGAAATGATGGATGGTGATGGCTTGGGGAGAGATGTCTCCAATGGTCTTGCAAGCTCCACTCATTTATGCTCTTCTTGATTTGCCTCCATCTCTAGGTAAACTTCGTCAACTTCCACCCCTTCCTCTAGCTTGACAACTTCTTCAAAACCTTCTTCTTGGTATCTTTCTTCTGATTCAATTTCTTCTTTATCATTTACCAAGGGTTTTGGAAGTTGTGTATCTTCTTCTTTGACCTCTATTTCAAATCCAATGGGAGAGGATTCAATTGTAGATAAGAATTCATCAATGATTGAATCCATCTCTTGATCAACCTCTTCAAGGTCTTCAATCATGATATGCTTTAGAGGTTGTACACCCTCCTCGACATCAATATCAAGCTTCTTAGAAGAGGGCTCTATAATTCTACATTCCCATGGACTTTCAACATCTCCTAAATCTTCAATAACTCCTTCCGACTCAATTATCTCTACTCCCTCCCCTTGTTTCAATTCTTACTTTAACTCCTCTTCTTCACCTTGAAGCTCCAAATTCACTCCCTTACTATGCTCCTTGGTTGATCCTCCACATTCGTCAATGCGAGTACTTGGGATGCATGAGCTTAGGTGGGAGGCCATGTGGTTAATGGCTTCCTCCATAGTAGTAACCATGACTTCTAGCTTCTTTAGCTCCTTTTACTTCTCTTATTGCCTTTGGATATAAGAGCTAATATTTCTTTGTTGTTCTAGCATGAAGGCATGGAGAGCTTCATCCATTGGAGGAGGTGATAGAAGAGAGGGTTCATTGTTTGGGAGAGAGGGTTCATAATTGGAAGGTGGTTCATCTTGGTAAGTGATGCACGGAAAACTTGTCTCTCAACAATTTTCCCTCGGTAAGTTTACCAAATTGTCGTCAAGTAAAAACTCACAATAGAGTGAGGTCGAATCCCACAGGGATTGATTGGTCAAGCAACTTTAATTGGAGGAATGTTCTAGTTGAGCTAAGTAGGATTTGATTTCAGAATTGCAGGAAATTAAATGGCGGGAAAGTAAATAACAGGAAATGTAAATGCTGGAATTAAAGAGCAGAATGTAAATGGCGGAAAGTAAATTGCAGAATCTTAAATGGGAATTTGGGGAAATGAACATAAAAGTAAATAGCAGAAAGTAAAGAGAATGGGTAAGATCAGAAATGGGGAGTTCATTGGGCTCAGGAGATGTTTTATTCTCCGGATCAAGTTCATTTTCATCTCTTCCTCAATCGATGCATTCATTGATCTCCTTGGCAATCTTAAGTAATTGAATTCCAATCCCTTAGTAATTCAATCTCTCAAATCTTGATCAATAGCCAATTCCTTGGTCTAATTGCTCATGAGAAGAGATGAAGTGTGGTCACTAATTATGCCACATGTATTCCCAAATCAAAGTGTTGGTAGGATTATATGTCACTATATCCATCCAAACCCCAGTTTGGTCCAACATGAGAAAGCATTTCTAGCATGATCTCTTCATTCCTCTTCTAAGGTTCCGAAGATATCCAAGTATGAATAGCTTCTTTTCCAAGACAACTACCCAATTTGATGAAGATTGAAAAATTTCTAGTAAAATCAAGAGAAAAGAAAGAAGAAGAATAATGAAAACTATTATCGATCCATCAAATTACAACAGAGCTCCCTAACCCAATGAAAGGGGTTTAGTTGTTCATAGCTCTGGGAATGGAAAGCAAAGATGGAAAATACATTCTCAAAGTAAAACTAAAAGTGCAGAGAAAGTAAAATTATACAGAGAGTAGTTGATGAGCGGATATTTTATACGCTTTTTGGGGTTAATTTCATATAGCTTTTAGTATGTTTTAGTTAGTTTTTAGTTTATTTTCATTAGTTTTTAGGAAAAATTCATATTTCTGGACTTTACTATGAGTTGTGTATTTTTCTGTAATTTCAGGTATTTTTCTGGCTAAAATTGAGGGAGCTGAGCAAAAATCTGATTCAGGCTGAAAAAGGACTGCTGATGCTGTTGGATTCTGACCTCCCTGCACTCAAAGTGGCTTTTCTGGAGCTACAGAATTAAAAATGGCGTGTTTCCAATTGCGTTGGAAAGTAGACATCCAGGGCTTTCCAGCAATATATAATAGTCCATACTTTGCTCAAGGATAGATGACGTAAACTGGTGTTCAACGCCAGTTCTCTGCCCAATTCTGGTGTCCAGCGCCAGAAAAGGATTAAAAGTTGGAGTTTAACGCCAGAAATGGATCCAAACCTGGCGTTGAACGCCCAAAATGGCCTTATGCACGTGAATTGCTTAAACCTCAGCCCCAGCACACACCAAGTGGGCCCCAGAAGTGAATCTCTATACCATCTGCTATAGTTTACTCATTTTCTGTAAACCTAGGCTACTAGTTTAGTATTTAATCAACTTTTAGAGACTTATTTTGTATCTCATGACATTTTAGATCTGAATTTTGTACTCTTTGACGGCATGAGTCTCTAAACTCCATTGTTGGGGGTGAGGAGCTCTGCTGTGTCTCGATGAATTAATGCAAGTATTTCTGTTTTCCATTCAAACACGCTTGTTCCTATCTAAGATGTTCATTCGCGCTTAACTGTGATGAAGGTGATGATCCGTGACATTCATCACCTTCCTCAAACCATGAGCGTGTGCCTGACAACCTCCTCCGTTCTATATCTGATTGAATGAGTATCTCTGAGATCTCTTAATTAGAATCTTTGTGGTATAAGCTAGAACTGATGGCGGCATTCACGAGAATCCGAAAAGTTTAAACCTTGTCTGTGGTATTCCGAGTAGGATTCAATGATCGAATGACTGTGACGAGCTTCAAACTCGCGAGTGCTGGGCGTTAGTGACAGACGCAAAAGGATGAAGAACCCTATTCCAGTATGATCGAGAACCGACAGATGATTAGCCGTGCTGTGACAGAGCATGTGAGCATATTCTTCACTGAGAGGATGGGATGTAGCCATTGACGACGGTGATCCCCTACATACAGCTTGCCATAGGAGGACGTGCGTGCGTGAATCAGAAGACAGAGGAAAGCAGAGATTCAGAAGACAAAGCATCTCCAAAACACCAACATATTCTCCATTACTGCATAACAAGTAACCTTTAATTTATGCTCTCTTGGTTATTCGCAATTCAACTGATAAAAATAATTGATTTCCTGACTAAGAATTACAAGATAACCACAGCTTGCTTCAAACCAACAATCTCCGTGGGATTCGACCCTTACTCAAGTAAGGTATTACTTGGACGACCCAGTGTACTTGCTGGTTAGTGGTACGCGTTGTGAAAAGTGTGATTCACAATTCGTGCACCAGTAGTTCTCCTAATGCCCCCCTTTTCCCAAAAGCTCCCTTCTCTAGTTCAAAACTACTCCTATATATACTACTCTTCTGATCTTCTAGTTGGCTCTTCAAGTCTTTGGAGATGGGCTTTTGGATCTTGAGTTGAAACAGTTTGGAATCTTCAGTGGGCTCAGCTTTACTTGCAGAGAAAGTGTGAAGTAGGCATGGACTTTAGCTAGGACGTTAGTGGCGTTAACGTTCAGTGAAAATGTGGGTTCGAGAACGTTAGTGACAATCACCTTTTTCACTAACGTTCCTAGCCCAAGATGGTTCACGTTAACTTCAACGTTAGTGGTACTAACGTGACCACTAACGTTACCTCTTGGTCCATCGCAAGCGTTATTGGCGTTTACCTTTGCCAATAATATTGCTCTTAGCCCCCTTTTCTCACGTTAGAGTCCACGTTAGTATAACTAACGTGGCTCTTAACGTGGGCATGCCTTAGCCTCGAGAGCATTAGTGACACTTACCTTTGTCACTAACGCTCCACACGCCCCTTCTCACGTTAGTGTCCCACGTTAATTGTCTTAACGTGGCCACTAACATGGTGGTGATTGCCATCTACAACGTTAGTGACAAAGGTGAGTGTCACTAACGTTGGCTCATCATTTCTTTGCTCCACGTTAGCTTCCACGTTAATGCAATTAACGTGGCAACTAACGTGGCTCATAGTGGCTTAGTCCAACGTTAGTGACAAAAGTGAGTGTCACTAACGTTGGCGATTCCTTGCTCCTCCCACGTTAGAGTTCACGTTAATGTAGTTAACGTGACTCTTAACGTGGCCAATTGGGCTTAGTCCAACGTTAGTGACAAAGGTAAGTGTCACTAACGTTGGCATTGTCTTCCCTTTCCTCATTAGAGTTCACGTTAACTGAGTTAACGTGACTCTTAACGTGGCTAATTGCCAATTTGGAGCATTAGTGGTCTTCACTTTTACCACTAACGCTGGAGCTCCCTTTCTCTCCATGTTAACTACCACGTTAACGTAGTTAACTTGGCAATTAACGTGGGCCATGATGGTTTCGAAGGCGTTATTGGCAATCACTTTTCTCATTAACGTTGCAATTTTATTCCCATTCCACGTTAGTGGTCACGTTAATTAGATTAACATGGCTGCTAACGTGGCTCTTCCTTGCTTCCTTTGTCCTGAAATCAAGCAAATAAAGTGCATCAAAGCTCTAATCCAAGTTATGAGACATGCATTATCCAATTTGTCATTCAATTCCTGCATAATTCTCATAAGATCACTTGAAATTCACAATGTTTGCTTCAATCAAGATGTAAGTGATTATCTACCTAAAACTTGCTTATTTACTAAGAAAATGCATGAAACTACCATAAAATAGTAAAGAAAAGGTCAGTAAAACTGGCCAAAATGCCCTGGCATCAGTAAGGATATGGAGATAGTGTATATTGAAGTGGTTCTTGGGAGTAATTATGTTGGAATTGTTGTGGTTTTATGTATGGTTCATATGGCTCATAAGGTGGTTGGTATGTTGGATAAGGGTTAGGGTCATATGGAGGTGTTTGGTGGTAGGAGGCTTGTGAGTAGGGTTGTTGATGTCTATGTTGAGGGAAAGGGTCTTATGCATATGGTGATTGTGGTTGACAACCACAATGAGGGTCACCACATCCATTAGGGTGGTAAGCATCATGGTATGGCCCTTGATCAAAGTACATTGGTGGAGGTTGTTGCCATGAAGGTTGATCAAATGCTTGAGGCTCCTCCCACTTTTGATTGTTCCATCTTTGATGCATGTTCTCATTATAGCTTCCATTCCCTACAACATAGTTAGAACCAAACTCATAGCCAAAGTGATGAGAATTCATAGTAACAAGAGTAAATGAAAACAAAATCTAATAAGAAACAAAGAAAACCAAATCCTAAAACTAGAAAAAACTAGCAAACAAACCAAAAAAACCAAGCTATTTACAATACTAACATATATACAATAACCAATAACAAGCACACATTGCAATTCCCCGACAACGGTGCCAAAAACTTGATGTGAGCATAGCCCAAACCGACAATCGATCCTCAAATCAAAGTTTAATTTTTGGTTGTCACAAGTCCAACCTAATAAAAAATAACCGAGAGGCGTTGCCAAAATTTTATAAAAATCTGTGGTTTTATTTGAAAAGTTATTTTAGAAGATTTGGATTTGGAAAATTATATTATTTGAGTTTTATTTAGTTAAGAAAAGAATTATAATATTTTGAATTCGACTTACTAAGTAAAGGTTTATGTTTCAAGTTTGAATTATTTAAGGAAGGAATTATGTTTTGAGTTTCATTCAACATGAAAAGAGTTATGTTTTGGGTTTAAAATAAAGGATTACTTTTCAAGAGTTTGGTGAATTTATAATATTTTCAATACTGAGAATGCTTTCCTGGGATACTTAGCTATTATGCTATTCTGTAAGACGAGGTTGCTTACAGAGGTATCGAGATACATACAATTAAAGAGTACTCCTTTAAGACAGAGGTTGCTTATAGTGAGTGTGTTATACTCATGTAAGACAGAGGTTGCTTACAGTGAGTGTGCTGTGCTCCTATAAGAGAAAGGTTCCTTACAGTGAGTATGTTGGACGTATATCGGCTAATATGTACCGTCCCGCAAGACAAAGGTTGCTTACAGTGAGTATAGCCAATAGGAAAGCCTTATCCAAACAGAGGTTGCTGGGTAACGTCGGGAGCAGAGCGGGTTAGTAATTGACAAATGAGCTCATTATCTGTGCTAGGGCTAGACATGCATCATCCTTGTTTGTATATTTGCATTTGGTTGTGTTTGCTTGTTTTATTTCTCTGTGATTGTGCTGTTTGTCTTATTGTGACTTGTTTATGTATTGGTTTGGATATCTTATTTGTGCTATTAGTTTGCGGATGTAGTTTGTGTATTAAGGTGACTGAGAACTAATACTGTGATTCAGATTTTGTTTTAAATTCAGAAATTTAAAGAAAGTAATTAGTTTCCTAAAGTAAAATTAATTAGAATTTTTCAAAGGTTTGACAAAATAGTTTTATTAAGTAAAGTTAATTATTTGCATTTTATTCAATACTTTTACGGCATTCCCATTCCCTACTGAGAATGTGTGGGTTGTTCTCACCCTGAAATTTCAACCCTTTCAGTGACACAGGTTCAAAGACTCAATACGAAGTTGTGGGTGATCAGTTTGGATTTTATTCTATCCAGAGGGATAGTGTTCATACATCGGTCTGAGCTACAAGATCCGAGTTGATCCAAGATAAATGAACCGACCTCTAGAAAGGTTGGTCCATTACCGACCTCTTTACAAAGAGCTCAGAAGACCGCAATAGAGGCTTAAGAAGGCCCAATAACAAAATAACACCGCCCACCCGAAGGCGGTTGACCAAAAGATAAGGATATCCTCCCTAAAAGATAAAGATAACATAACCAGCTTATCTCAAAGGAAGATCATCAATCATTACTATAAATATACTGGAGCACCCAAGTATAACTCATACTCCAATTCTACAAAAAACTTGCCTAAAGCTCGTACTGACTTAAGAATCAGAGTCTCATGCAGGTACCACCCCCCTCCAGTGACAAGGACCAACAGCACCTCCCATCCCAACAAGTCAGACACAGCTGTTCTAGTCAAGCCAGAAGATCTTGTCCGAGATCGATCTCCCAGTTTCAGGTAACCCTCGGAACATTGGCGCCATTACCGGGGAACCTGGAAGTCATCCCATGGGTAACAATCCTGCCAATGACCATAACTCTGGATTGGAGGAAGGAACACCGCTTAAGAACATGGATGCCACATCAAAAGACACACACCAGTCCAAAGGAGACAAGCAGACTCAGAACGTTGAAATTTTAGATGCCATTCGTGAACAGCAGGATCGTCTCAAACAGCTCGAACAAGAAGCCGAACGTCAATGCGAAGCCGAGCGAGATCTCCGGAGAGAAAGAAGACGGCGTCGAGAGCCGGAAGACAAACTCTTAAAGCTCGAAGCCGACCTTAAAACTAAAGCCATTTCGAGTGTAAGTAGGTCATAATCCAATAGCATCAGCAGTCTTTTTTTTTTCAGCCTGAATCAGATTTTTGCTCAGATCCCTCAATTTCAGCCAGAAAATACCTGAAATCACAGAAAAGCACACAAACTCCTAGTAAAGTCCATAAATATGAATTTTGCATAAAAACTAATAAAAATATACTAAAAACTAACTAAATCATACTAAAAACTACATAAAATCACCCCTAAAAAGCGTAAAAAAAATATGCGCTCATCACAACACCAAACTTAAACTGTTGCTTGTCCTCAGGCAACTAGATAAATAACATAGGATAGAAAGAAAATTAAGAGGCAAAATCATCTCAGAGTTTCTGTATGTAGCTTAAATTCTAATTAGATGAGAGGGACTAGTAGTTTTTTGCTTCTGAACAGTTTTGGCATCTCAATTTATCCTTTGAAGTTTAGAATGATTGGCATCTATAGGAACTTAGAATTCGGATAGTGTTATTGATTCTCCTAGTTTAGTATGTTGATTCTTGAACACAGCTGCTTTCTGAGTCTTGGCCGTGGCCCTAAGCACTTTGTTTTCCAGTATTACCACCGGATACATAAATGCCACAGACACATAACTGGGTGAACCTTTTTAGATTGTGACTCAGCTTTGCTAAAGTCCCCAATTAGAGGTGTCCAGAGTTCTTAAGCACACTCTTTTTGCTTTGGATCACGACTTTAACCACTTAGTCTCATGCCTTTCACTTGGACCTGCATGCCACAAGCACATGGTTAGGGACAGCTTGGTTTAGCCACTTAGACCAGGATTTTATTCCTTTGGCCCTCCTATCCATTAATGCTCAAAGCCTTGGATCCTTTATTTCCCTTTGCCTTTTGGTTTAAAGGGCTATTGGCTTCAAGAATCAATTTTATGATATTTCAGATTATCAATAACATTTTTCCTCTTTCGTCATTCTTTCAAGAGCCAACAGATTTAACATTCATAAACTCCACTATCAAAATTATGCACTGTTCAAGCATTCATTCAGAAGACAAAGAGTATTGCCACCACATATAAATAATTTTAATTTTTCTTATTAAAAACTTGAAAAAAATTATTGCCTCTTTATTCTAAAAATCTGCTATTTTATTCATGTTTAATGATGTGAGAAAAATAAATTATAGCTTAATTGGAGATAAAATTAAAAATAAAGATACTAATTACTACTACTCATATATAACTTCTAAGGTAGATTTCTAATAAGAACAATTATCACAGAGTTAAGGTTAAGATTAGGACTCAACAACCTTTATTTTGGGAGGTAAATGCATCTTTAGTCTGTGGGGTGCTTGGCCCTTCAAGAGATAGATTCTGGCGCTTCAGTTCCTTCAGTTCACGCCTTTGCTCTTCTTGTTCCCTAAGCAGTTTATAGAGCATGTTGTTTTGATTTTGCTGTTCTTCCTTCAGTTGATCCATAGCTTCTTGCAACTTGGTGATAGATGCTTCTAGGCACCTGATGAGGCACAGAAGTTGGTGAATTAAAAATTATTAAAATAGTTACATTGCAAGTATAGTTCTTAACTCACCGAAAATCTGCCTATCAATTTAGAAATATGTCACACAGAGTTTAAATTAAAAATTACTGGGAGTTGGAGTCCCAGGTCGTCTCCCAACGAGTTGCAGAAAAGCGTGCTATTTTATTAATCAGATGTTCCAAAAGGTTGAGTTAAATAGATGGAAAATTAAATTGAGAAAATTTAAATAATATGAATAAAAGCCTTGACTGGGAGTTGATTAGTTGGAATCTCTATTATCGATGGGATGGTTTCAAGATTAATTTATAATTAACGGTTGTTCTGTTTAGTTATCCTTTACTAGGTAAAGGAAAGTCAAACAAGTTGGAATGCTAGATCTATTCACGAGTTGCAACCCACTTAGTCCAAAGGGATTGGTGTTATTGACTGGATAGCAATCCAACAGTTAACCCAATTACAAATTCTCTTTCAATCCTTCCAACTCAAGAGCTCCTTTCAATCAACTCCCCATCAAGTGAAGAAACTACTCGCTCATTGTAAATAATAAATCCATAACATATGAAAGAGAATTAAAAGAAGACATGATTATTGGAATGGAAAATAAATTAAAATGGAAGAAATAATCCTTGTATTAAATAATCATGAAAGTATTCAAATGACAAAATTGAACAAAGCAAAGAACATGGAAGAATAAAACCAAGTTAAGAGAACGAACTAGAATGACGAAGTCTTGATGAGGAAATAACTCAAAGGAGTAAAACTAGATCTTAAACTCAAAACTGTGTGGAATGAATGTTGTGTTTTATTTCTGCATACTCTCTGGCTCTAGTCTGCTGTTCCGGGCCGAAAACTAGGTCGAAATAAGGTCCAAAATCGCCCCCAGCGAATTCTGCAGATTATGCAGATCACACATGTCACGCGATCGCGTCATCCATGCGGACGCGTCATTCGCGCTTTTCTTTGCCACGCGTTCGCGTCGTCCACGCTACCGCGTCGCTTGAGCTTTTACAATCCGCGTAGCCGCGTGAGCCATACGGCCGCGTCACTGTGATTTGCTCTCCTTTGCGCGGTCGTGTGAGCCATGCGACCACGTCACTTCTCGCTGGTTATCTCCTCAAATTCTTGTGTTCCTTCCATTTTTTGCTAGCTTCCTTTCTAATCTCCAACTCATTCATACCCTATAAAGTCTGAAATACTCAACACACAGATCACGGCATCGAATGGAGTAAAGAAGAATTAAAAATACACAATTAAAGTCTCTAGGAAGCAGTTTTCAAACATGTAATAAATTCAGGAAGGAATTATAATTTCATGCTAATTTAATGAATAAGTGGGTAAGGATCATGATAAAACCACATAATTAAACACAATATAAACCATAAAATAGTGGTTTATCAGCACCCCCAGTATTCAATTTGAAGGATTTTCGGGAGGAACTCCTGTGCTCTCTTCTTGATGGGGTCGTCCTGTACTTGTTGTCCTTCCATTGACTTTTTGGTGATTGGTTGCTCAACTGAGATATACTCATCTACTCCCATCTTTACCCAGCATCTTTACATAGCAGAGAGATTAAGCTTGGATAAGCCAATTTGGCATCTTTGGAGTTCTTGTTTGCAATTGTGTAAAGCTCACAAGAAATCAGCTGATGAACCTCCACTTCTTTTCCCAACATAATGCAATGAATCATCACTGCTCTTTTGATGGTGACTTCAGAGCGGTTGCTAGTGGGTAGTAAAGAATGCCCAATGAAGTCCAGCCAGCCTCTGGCGACTGGTTTGAGATCTCCTCTCTTGAGTTGGTTTGGGACACCCTTTGTTTTGGTTGTCCATTTGGCTCTAGGGAGGCATATGTCCTCTAGAATTTTGTCCAAGCTCTGATTTAGTCTCATCATTCTCCTATTAAAGGAGTCTGGGTCATCTTGCAGTTGAGGCAACTTGAAAATCTCGTTTATTTCGTCAGGGTGGAGGTGAACAATCTTCCCTCTGACCAGAGTTCGATAGTCATAGAATGCGGTTCCATCTATTCTCTGCCTGTCTGTCTGCCACAGATTAGAGTAGAATTCCTGAACCATGTTTCTTCCCACCTTTGTCTCAGGATTAGCTAGGATTTCCCAGCTCCTGTTTTGAATTTGCTCTTGAATCTCCGGATATTCGTCTTCTTTCAGATCGAATTTAACTTCCAGGGTCACTGACCTTAGACCAATTATTTTGTAGTAATGGTCCGAATGTTCTTTGGTTAAGAACTTCCCTTGATTCCAAAGTGGTTTTGGAATATTCTCTTTCTTGCCTCTTGAGGTGGTTTGTTTTCCCTTAAGAGCCATGATCTTGGTGAATATTGGCATTAGTGATCACGGATAAACACACCAAACTTAGAGGTTTGCTTGTCCTCAAGCAAAAGAAAGGAAAGGAGAGGGATATAGGGAGAGCCAAGTTCGAATTGTGGAGGAGAGAAGGGAGGCCAAACGAGGATTTAAAGGTAAGGGGGTGGATTTTCGAAAATTTTTGAAAAAGATATGATAGAAAATGTGATTTGTAAAAGATAAGTATGATAGGAAAAATATGTAATTTAAAATTGAAAAGATATGAAAGATATTTGAAAAAGATAGATTTGTTTTTTAAAAAAAGATATTGTGAATATTTGAAAAAGATATTGATGAGTTGAAAAGATTTGAAAAAGATAGATTTATTTTGAAAAAGATTTGAAAAGAAGTTGAAGAAGAATTGAGAAAGATTTAACTTTAGGATTAAGATATTTTTAATATTTTTGGAAAAGAGTTTGAAAAATGAAAGTATGGGAACATGTTTTTGCAAGAAAGTATGGATGGAAATATGAAAATTTGAAAAAAATCAAGTTGGGAACAAAAACTTCCTCCCCTCCATAATCCTGGCGTTAAACGCCCAACTACTGCTTGTTTTGGGCATTTAACGCCCATCTGTAGCCTCTTTTGGGCGTTTAATGCCCAACTGTTGCTTCTGGCTGGCGTTAGACGCCAGAAATCTTTTGTCACTGGGCATTTTTCTGAACGCCTAGGATGCTGCAAGTTTGGCGTTAAACACCCAGAATGGTACCCATTTGGGCGTTTAACACCCAGAAAGGTATCATTACTGGCGTTAAACACCCAGTAGAAGCTTCTTTTGGGCGTTTAATGCCCAATTGTACCTCTTACTAGCGTTTTCTTGCTAGTGAGCTCCTTTTCCCTTTTTTGTACTCTGAATCCTTCTGTAACTCTGTGAACTTATGCAATTGATACTTTACCTTGAAGATTATTTATATTAAACTCGTATAATTATTATTTGAATAACAAATAAGCTTTACAAATGGCTGGGTTGCCTCCCAGTAAGCGCTTCTTTATTATATTTAGCTAGACCTTGCTAAGCTTTTAATCTAGCCTCAACTTTGAGCATTCTTGCTCAACATTGCCTTCAAGATAATGCTTGATTCTTTGTCCATTAACAATGAATTTCTTATTAGAATCAATGTCTTGAAGCTCCACATATCCATATGGTGACACACTTGTAATCACATATGGTCCCTTCCACTGGGATTTCAGTTTCCCAGGGAATAATCTGAGTCTAGTGTTGAACAGCAGAACCTTTTGTCCTGGTTCAAAGACTCTGGGTGACAGTTTCTTATCATGCCACCTTTTTGCTTTCTCTTTGTAAATCTTAGCATTTTCGAAAGCATTGAGTCTGAATTCCTCTAGCTTATTCAGCTGGAGCAATCTTTTCTCTCCAGCTAACTTGGCATCAAGGTTTAGGAATTTGGTCGCCCAGTAGGCCTTATGTTCCAGTTCCACGGGCAAATGATAGGCCTTACCATACACAAGCTGGTATGGAGAGGTCCCTATAGGAGTCTTGAATGCTGTTCTATATGCCCACAGAGCCTCATCCAAGCTTCTTGCCCAATCCCTTCTACGGGTAATTACAGTCCGTTCCAGGATTCTTTTTAGTTCTCTATTAGAGACTTCAGCCTGCCCATTTGTTTGTCGATGATATAGAGTTGCTACTTTGTGGCTAATTCCATATCAGACCATAGCAGAGTAGAGCTATTTATTGCAGAAGTGAGTGCCCCCATCACTGATTAGTGCTCTAGGGACACCAAAATTGCTGAAGATATGTTTCTGGAGGAACTTCAGCACTGTCTTAGTATCATTAGTGGGTGTTGCAATTGCCTCTACCCATTTAGATACATAGTCTACTGCCACCAGAATATATGTGTTTGAGTATGATGGTGGGAAAGGCCCAATGAAGTCAATACCCCATACATCAAACAACTCAATCTCCAAGATTCCTTGTTGTGGCATGGCGTAACCATGAGGCAGATTACCAGCCCTCTGGCAACTGTCACAATTACGTACAAACTCCCGGGAATCTCTATAGAGGGTAGGCCAGTAGAAGCCACATTGGAGGACCTTGGTGGCTGTTCGCTCACCTCCGAAATGGCCTCCATATTGTGACCCATGGCAATGCCATAAGATCTTCTGTGCTTCTTCTCTAGGCACACACCTACGGATTATTTCGTCTGCATGTCTCTTAAAGAGATAGGGTTCATCCCACAAGTAGTACTTTGCATCAGTAATTAATTTTTTCTTTTTGTTGCCTGCTGTACTCCTTGGGTATGAATCTTGCAGCTTTATAGTTTGCAATGTCTGCAAACCATGGTGTTTCCTGAATGGCAAACAATTCCTCATCCGGAAAGGTTTTAGAGATCTCAATAGAGGGAAAGGACGCCCCTTCTACTGGTTCTATCCGGGACAGATGATCAGCCACTTGATTTTCTGTCCCTTTTCTGTCTCTTATTTCTATATCAAACTCTTGTAGAAGCAACACCCATCTTATGAGCCTGGGTTTTGAATCCTGCTTTGTAAGTAGATATTTAAGAGCAGCATGGTCAGTGTACACAATCACTTTTGATCTTACTAAGTATGATCTAAACTGGTCAATGGCATACACCACTGCAAGCAATTCTTTTTCTGTGGTTGTGTAATTTTTATGGGCATCATTTAAAACACGGCTAGCATAATAAATCACATGCAGAAGCTTGTTATGTCTCTGTCCAAATACTGCACCAATGGCATGGTCACTGGCATCACACATTAGTTCGAATGGTAATGTCCAGTCTGGTGCAGAAATAACTGGTGCTGTGACCAGCTTAGCTTTCAGAGTTTCAAACACCTGCAGACACTCTGTGTGAAACACAAATGGCGTGTCAGTAGCTAGCAGGGTGCTCAGAGGTTTTGTAATTTTTGAAAAATCCTTTATAAACCTCCTATAGAATCCTGCATGCCCCAGAAAGCTTCTAATTGCCTTAACATTGGCAGGTGGTAGTAGTTTTTCAATTACTTCCACTTTAGCTTGATCCACTTCTATTCCCTTGTTTGAAATTTTATGCCCAAGGACAATTCCTTCAGTCACCATAAAGTGACATTTTTCCCAGTTTAAAACCAGGTTGGTTTCTTGGTATCTTTTCAGAACAAGTGCTAAATGGTCAAGGGAGAAGCTGAATGAGTCTCCAAATACTGAAAAGTCATCCATGAAGACTTCCAAGAATTTCTCTACCATATCAGAGAAGATAGAGAGCATGCACCTCTAAAAGGTTGCAGGTGCATTTTATAGACCAAAAGAAATCCTTCTGTAGGCAAACACTCCAAAAGGACATGTGAATGCTGTTTTCTTCTGGTCATAAGGATCTACTGTAATTTGGTTGTAGCCTGAATAGCCATCCAAAAAGCAGTAATATTCATGACCTGCTAGTCTCTCTAGCATCTGGTCTATGAATGGTAAAGGAAAGTGATTCTTCCTGGTGGCTGTATTGAGCCTTCTGTAATCAATACACATACGCCACCCTATAACTGTTCTTGCAGGAACCAGTTCATTTTTTTCATTATGAACCACTGTCATGCCTCCCTTCTTGGGAACAACTTGGACAGGGCTCACCCAGGGGCTATCAGAAATAGGATAAATAATCCCAGCCTCCAGTAATTTGGTGACCTCTTTTTGCACCACTTCCTTCATGGCTGGATTTAGCCGCCTCTGTGGTTGAACCACTGTCTTAGCATTGTCCTCCAATAGGATCTTGTGCATGCATCTTGCTGGGCTGATGCCCTTAAGATCACTTATGGACCACCCAAGAGCTGTCTTGTGTGTCCTTAGCACTTGAAGAAGTGCTTCCTCTTCCTGTGGATTTAAAGCAGAGCTTATGATCACCGAAAAAGTGTCACCTTCTCCCAGAAATGCATATTTCAGAGATGGTGGTAGTGGTTTGAGCTCGTGTTTAGGAGGTTTTTCCTCTTCCTGAGGAATTTTCAGAGGCTCTTTTATTTCCTCTGAATCCTTCAGATCAGGCTGGACATCTTTAAAGATATTTTCTAGCATTTAACTTAAACTCATCTTCATTGACTCTCAGGGTTACTTCCCCCTTTTGGACATCAATGAGAGTTCGTCCAGTTGCTAGGAAAGGTCTTCCTAGAATGAGAGTAGCACTCTTGTGCTCCTCTATTTCCAGTACTACAAAGTCAGTGGGAAAGGCGAATGGCCCAACCCTGACAATCATGTCTTCAATCACGCCTGATGGGTATTTAATGGAGCCATCAACAAGTTGGAGACATATCCAGGTTGGTTTGACTTCTGCAGTTAAACTAAGCTTTCTGTCTTGGTGCAATTACCCTCTAATATGCATGGTATCATAAAGCTCCCGGGATCTTTAAGCTTTTCTGGGAAGCTTTTCAGAATGACTGCACTGCATTCTTTAGTGAGGAGAACTTTTTCAGTTTCTCTCTAATCCTTCTTATGACTCAAGATCACTTTCATGAACTTGGCATAAGAGGGTATTTGCTCAAGTGCCTCTGTAAATGGAATCTTTATTTCAAGAGTACTGAGATAGTCTGCGAAGCGGGCAAATTGCTTATCCTGCTCCTCTTGGCGGAGTTTTTGAGGATAAGGCATCTTGGCTTTGTATTCATCAACCTTAGTTGCTGCAGGTTTATTTCTACAGAGGTGGTTAGAGAAGCCTTTTTAGAGGGGTTGCTATCAGCACTTGTGTGTGTCTGATCCCTCACTGGCCTTTGAATGCTAGGGTTGGAAGCTGGATTGGCGTTGGACGCCAACTTCTTACTTGTTTCTAGCGTTTGAACGCCAGAATTGAGCTTCCATTGGGCGTTTGACGCCAGCTCCTTGCCTGTTTCTGTCGTTTGAACGCCAGAGTTATTCCTCTCTGGGCTCTTACTGTCCTCAGAGGAATTTTGGATAATATTTTGCTCATCCTCTGCTAGTTGTTCTTTTCTTGGCTTTCTGCTGCTCTGAAGTGAGGTATTTAATGTTTTCCCACTTCTTAATTGAACTGCCTGGCACTCTTCTGTTATTTACTTTGATAACTGCTGTTTTGTCTGATTCAATTGTGCTTCCATATTTTTATTAGCATTTTTAGTGTCTTGTAGCATCTCCTTGAATTCTGCTAGCTGTTTTGTTAGAAAACACAATTGTTGATTGAGTTCAGCAACTTGTTCTAGAGGACCAAGTTAAGTAGATACTACTTTGGCTTCTTCTTTTATGGAGGACCCACTACTTATGTACAGATGCTAATTTCTAGCAACTATATCAATAAGCTCTTGAGCCTCTTCAATAGTTTTTCTCATGTGTATAGATCCACCAGCTGAGTGGTCTAGAGATACCTGAGCTTTTTCTGTAAGCCCATAGTAGAAGATGTCTAATTGTACCCACTCTGAAAACATTTCAGAAGGGCATTTCCTTAGCATCCCTCTGTACCTTTTCTAGGCGTTATAAAGGGATTCATCATCCTCTTGTTTAAAGCCTTGGATGTCCAGCCTTAGCTGTGTCATTCTTTTTGGAGGGAAATATTGATTCAGGAATTTGTCTGATAACTGTGTCCATGTTCTTATACTTGCTGTGGGTTGGTTATTTAATCACTTCTTAGCTTGATCTTTTACAGCAAACAGAAACAGTAACAGCCTGTATACATCTTGATCTACTTCCTTGTCATGCACTGTGTCAGCAATTTGCAAGAACTGCGCCAGAAACTCAGAAGGTTCTTCTTGTAGAAGACCGGAATACTGGCAATTTTGCTACACCATGACAATGAGCTGAGGATTTAGCTCAAAACTGCTTGCTTTGATGGGAGGTATACAGATACTACTCCCATATGCAGCAGTAATGGGGTTAGCATATGACCCCAGAGTCCTTTTGGACTATTCATTTCCATTTAGGTCCATGATGGATAAAATGGAATTGATATGAATTGCAAACAAAATATATTTTTGTTTTTATTTTATTTAAGTAGAAACAAACTGAATTATTAAGAATAAATAAAAAGAATAAGATAAAATAAAACAATTAGAAATTAAAATCTAAATTTCGAAAACTAAGAGAAAAATAAATTTGAAAACAAAAATACTTACTTAATTAAGATGATTTCAAAAACTTTGGATATGATTTTTGAAAAAGATTTTGAATTTTTGAAATTTCAAAACTAAGATAAGATAGAATAGAAAGTTTTAAAATAAAAAATCTGAATTTTTAAATGAAAATTCGAAATTTTTATCAAAGAAAAGGAAACAAACTTAATTTTTTTTTATCAAAGCAAAGGAAACAGACAGGAAAAGTTTGAATATCACGATGAACGCTAATAACAACTTCTGAAAAATTTTTTAAGAAAACAGAAACAAAAACGACACCAAACTTAAAAATTTTTATATTCTGAGCACTAATAATTCGAAAAAAAAAATGAGAGAAAAATAAAATCATGCAATTGACACCAAACTTAAAATATGAAATTAAACTCAAACAGAAAAACTCAATTATTAGTTTATAAAAATTTTCAAAAAAAAATTGAAAAAGAAAATAAGGATTCTGAAAAAAAATTTCAACCAAAAACAATAATAGAAGATGCAATTTAGTGACTCTAAGCAAAAAAGATAAATTTTTCCTAATCTAAGCAACAAAATAAACCGTCAATTGTCCAAACTCGAACAATCCCCGGCAACGGCGCCAAAAACTTGGTGCACGAAATTGTAAATCACCTTTTTTACAACTCGTACCACTAACTAGCAAGCATTAAAAATTGAGAAGAAACGAAATGAAATAGAGAATCATACATGTCCTTATTTAGCAGGTGATAGAATTGGAACTGTAGGGTTTTATGCAGACAAACATGTAGCTCATTTATTCTTTGCTGACAGATAAGAAATGCTTGTTTGAGGATTCACTATAGTTGCTGTCATAATGCCTTGCTTTTTGATTGATCCTTTTTGGTTTTTCCTTTTTTCTTTTGCTTAGAAAGCTTATTCCTTAATGATAACTCAGTGTCAAGTGTTGCAGCAGCCTTTTGGCTCAATTTTGCTCAACACTTCTTCACCACAGACACTTGGCCTACAAATTCTCTTAGGAACATTGATGCCCAGCCTCTCTTTGGATAACTAAATGCTTTGTAGCTAGGTTGCTCTTGATAATGGACTTTCGGTTGATAATCCCGGATTAGTTAATCCAAGTTACCAAGTTTTAGAAGACTCCTCAGAACCTAATTGTCCAAGCATATTCTAGTACAAGAAGTATCACAGACATATGTCCTAAGGTCCAAGCTATTGGTGTCTAGCCTTATTGTTTGTTTCTTTGCCAGTTCTTGGATTTTCTTTTCTTTTTCTTTCTTACTTTGCTTTGTTTCCAGGGGATTTCATTAATAAAAGGTTTCATGACAGCAACCAAGTTCACACTACAAAGATCACTCTATTATGCAGCTTTTATTATTGAGCTTTTCATCTTAATCAAGCATTTACCACCACAAATTTTAATTCTAATTCCTTCAATATTGGACAATCACTTTATTTTCCAAATATTTTCTCTTATTGATGCATAAAGGGAGACAAAACATTAATTTAAAGTAGATGAGTGATAACAAGCATTCATACTAGTGCAGGCATCAAACTTTGCATTATTTGAACTAAACATCAAGGAAACCAGCAACTTCTCATGCAGAACGTTTCAAAGCAAAGTGAGCTTTGTGACAATACAACCTCTCAGGAGTGTCTTGCAGCTTCCCTTTTGTCATCATCATCTTTTACTTTTGCATTTCCCTTGGTGATGATTCTTTGAAGATGCTGAGTGTCTTTTTCTGCATAATTTTTTTGAAAGTTGCTTGTTTTTCGAAGCACTTAGAAAAATGGTTAGCATGAACTTGAACTTACTTTGGTGAGGGAATACCAAACTTAGTTCCTTACTACTGTCTATGATGCATCAGTTACATGAAACCTTGTGCTTTTGTTGAAAGTAATAAGGCTAAAAACTAGAAAACAGACAGTGGTTGAGTGGTTTTCCTGATTGCTTGAAGCTAGTAACCAGTTATGCAGAGGGTGAAAAGTCTTTTTGAATGAGATTTTTGGTGGAACACCAAACTTAGCATCCTTCCTTCACCCCTAAATTGTTTTGGTCTGTAACACCAAACTTAGCTCTTTGTAATACAGATAAAACTACCTAATCCTCTTATTGAAATAGTTAAGAAAAGAAAACTACCTTTGGTTGGGTTGCCTCCCAACAAGTGCTCTTTTAATGTCACTAGCTTGACATCCTTTATTCTTGCTCAGCTTAATTTCTGATTCTCCTTCCCTTTGTCCCAATGGCCTCCCAAGTAATGCTTTGCACTGTGACCATTTGCTGTGAAATTGTTCTTTGTTGCTTCATCTAGTAGTTCAAGGCTGCCATAAGGAAGAACCTTTGTCACCAAGTAGGGACCAGTCCATTTAGACTTGAGTTTGCCCGGGAAAACTTTGAGTCTGGAGTTGTATAAGAGTACTTGCTATCTTGGTTTGAATTCCTTCCTTGAGATCTTTTTGTCATGCCATCTTTTAGCTTTTTCCTTGTATATCTTAGCATTTTCATAGGCTTCCAGTCTAAACTCATCCAACTCATTTAATTGCAATAACCTCTTCTCTCCTGCTGCTTGAAAATCAAGGTTGAGGAGTTTAGTGGCCCAGAAAACTTTGTGTTCAAGCTCTACAGGAAGGTGGCAAGACTTACCATACAACAACTGAAAAGGTGACTTTTCAATAGGAGTTTTGAAGGCTATCCTATATGCCCAGAGAGCATCTTCTAATTTCTTGGCCCAATCCTTTCTTGTACTCCCCACTGTTTTCTCCAAAATCCTCTTCAACTCCATATTTGCAAGCTCTGCTTGGCCATTGGTTTGTGGATGGTATGGTGTAGCTACTTTATGCATCACCCCATATTTGTGAAGTAAATTCTCCATCTGTTTGTTGCAAAAATGACTACCACCATCACTGACAAGACCCTTAGGCACTCCATATCTAGTAAAAATGTGCTTCTTAAGGAATTGGAGGACAATCTATGCATCACATGTGGTTGTTGCTATGGCTTCCACCCACTTTGAGACATACTCTACTGCCACAAGTATGTATTTGAAAGAATATGAAGGTGGAAAGGGGCCCATGAAATCTATACCCCAAAGATCAAATAGTTCTACCTCCAAGATGTAGTTCTAAGGCATCTCATTCCTTCTTGTTAATCCTCCAGCTCTTTGGCACTCATTGCATTGATGAACAAACTCTCTAGCATTCTTGAAGATGGTTGGCCAATAAAATCCACTTTGAAGTACTTTAGCTGCTATTCTTTCTGGTCCAAAATGTCCACCATAAGCTGAACTATGACAATGCCATAATATGTCTCTCATCTCACTCTCAGGAACACATTTCCTAATCATTCCATCTGGAAACCTCTTGAATAGGAATGGTTCATCCCATAAGAACTTCTTAGCCTCATTGAGCAGCTTCTTCACTTGTTGCTTAGTGAACTCTTGAGGGATCTTCCTTCCAACCTTGTAGTTTGTAATTTCTACAAACCATGGATCTTGCTGGATTTGTAAGAGTTGTTCATCCGGAAAGCTTTTATTCACTGAATGTGGACCTTGATTAGCTTCTTGTGATATTCTTGACAAGTGGTCTGCTACTTGGTTTTCATTCCCTTTCCTATCTTTCACTTCAATGTCAAATTCTTGTAGTAGCAACACCCAGCTAATAAGCCTTGGCTTTGAATCCTGTTTAGACATGAGATACTTGAGAGCAGCATGATCAGTATATACTATAACCTTTGAACCAATCAAGTATTGTATAAATTTATCAAATGCATATACAATTGCCAAGAGCTCTTTCTCATTGGTGGTGTAATTTTTCTGTGCCTCATTTAACACCTTGCTAGCATAGTATATAACATGATGCAGTTTGTCTTTCTTTTGCCCCAGTACAGCACCAATTGCAAAGTCACATGCATCACACATGAGTTCAAAAGGTAATTCCTAATCAGGGGGTGTGATAATTGGTGTTGTAATGAGTTTTCTCTTTAAAGTTTCAAAGGCATGCATGCAATTGTCATCAAAGATGAAAGGACTATCAGACATTAGCAAATTTCTTAATGGTTTTTCTATTTTTGAAAAATCTTTGATGAACCTCCTGTAAAAACCAGCATGTCCAAGAAAACTCCTTACTGCTTTCACATTAACAGGTATAGGAAACTTTTCAATAATTTCTATTTTAACTTTGTCAACTTCTATACCTTTGCTTGAAACCTTATGTGCAAGAACTATCCCTTCAGGAACCATGAAATGACACTTCTCCCAATTCAATACCAGGTTAGTTTCTTGGCATCTTTTCAAAATAAGAGTTAAATGATGCAGGCAAGTGTTAAATGAATTTCCAAAGACAGAAAAATCATCCATGAAGACTTCTAAAAACTTTTCCACCTTTTCGGAGAATATAAAAAGCATACACCTTTGAAATGTTGTAAGGGCATTACACAGACCAAAGGGCATCCTTCTATAAGCAAAGATTCCAAATGGACAGGTGAAGGAAGTCTTTTCTTGATCCTTGGGATCCACCACTATTTGATTATACCCAGAGTAACCATCCAGGAAGCAATAGTAGGCATGGCCAGCCAATCTTTCCAGCATCTGGTCGATTAATGGGAGAGGAAAGTGATATTTCCTTGTAGCATCATTCAGTCTTCTATAATCTATGCACATCCTCCACCCAGTCACTGTCTTGGTGGGAATTAACTCATTCTTCTCATTGGAGATGACTGTCATTCCTCCGTTCTTTGGTACAACTTGAACCAGACTCACCCACGAGCTGTCAGAGATTGGAAAGATTATCCTAGTATTCCATAGCTTCATCACTTCTTGTTGAACCACTTCCTTCATGGTTGGGTTAAGTCTTCTTTGGGGTTGAACTACAGGCTTTGAATCTTCCTCCAATAGAATTTTATGCATACAAATGGCAGGGCTTATGCTTTTGATATCATCAATGAATTCTAGCATAAAACCTTATGATTTTGTGTAAAATGAATGATGTTTGATTGGTTCAAGATAATCATGAAAATCCACTCCATTTACTTACTTATGGTGTAAGAAAGTGCATAAAACCTAATGAAACTGATGACAAATGCTTGTAAAACTAGCATAAGATGACTTGTCATCAGGATGAGCATAAACCCTATTTGGGTGAAGTTGAGGAAGTTCAAAAGTAAGCCTAGGTTTTGTAATCCATTAATGATGTATGAATTGATTGAACAAATGGTCTAGTTCATTAAATAGGGGCTAAAAAATCAGAGTAGCACAACAGAAGCTTGTGGAATATAATAGCACATGATAGTTGTGAATAGAGGTAGTAGAATGGTGACTAGACATATCTTAGGCTTGAATATTTGAAGAGTTTAGTGAGTTAATGTAAGTAAAGATTTCTAAGAAACTAAGTTTGATTGTAGTTATAAGATTAGATTGATTCGGGGTAGGTTTTTGGAGATGATTATAGGTGTAATTGGATTTGTGCGTAGATAGTGGATAAACCAAATTTTGAGGGCAAGATTTCTAATTTAGTGGGGAGAATGTAAGAACGACGATTTATTAACCGCTTCATTAATTAAATTAATTGCCCAAAATAGGATCCAAAAATTTAGAATGTTAATTAGAAAATTTCAATATGATTTTTGGAGTCATTAGATTTTTCTGAGTTGGAAAATGTAATGTTTTGAGGAAAAATACGTAAAAACGCGTACCGGTAAATTAGCCTGCAGTACCGGCTGAAATCTGTGCGGTATTGTATGAGAGCAGTAAAAATTGTAGGAAAACTTAGGAAAATAATTAAAGTTGAAAACCGGCCGCTAATTTTAAAGGTTTGGCCCAACATATATAAACACACTAATGAAGGCCTTTCAGCCCCATTCATCACTTAAACAACAGAAACAGCTGAAAGGAAAGAGGAGAGAGGTGGGAGCTTTTTCACCATTGTTACTATTCACTCCCCTCTTCCAGTGGCCATAACTCGAGCTATGATGCTCCAATTTGCGTGCTATTTGCAGTTACGCGAAGCTCTTGCTGAGCCTGTTAGTTTCCTCTAACCTTTGTTGGTAAGATTTTGAAATTTCTTCTCCATTCTACAGCCCTAAGAAATTTGAAATTTAAGGTTACGGTTTTGAGTAGATTTTATGTTTTCAATTGATTAGGTGGTCTCTAAGATAGGGCTATTAGTGGTTTATGCCTCAAACACCATTGGGAAAGGTAAGGAAACTCTTTACTCTTGTGAAATTATTTATTTGGAACCCTAGTTATTGATTTGTGGTAAATTAACGTGTATAGCTTGGAAAATTAAATTGTTGATTCTTGTTGGAGTTGATTGGTGGATTGGTTGGTGATTGGAGGTTTGGTTTAGACTCAAATTGGTGTTTTGTGCATATTGGGAATTAGTATGGTTTCGGTTTTCTCTATGTAATATGTAATATTTTTGGACACTCAGGCTAGTAGACCTTAGGATATGATTGAACTTGTTGTTAAAAATTGTGATGTATGATGATTTTGATGATTGTGATGATTTTTGTGAATGATGATTTTGATTTATGATTTGGGTTGGATAATGATGATTATGAGTATTTATAATGAATTATGAGGCTTGTTGATGTTGATAAATGTTGAACATGGTGAAATGATGTTTTGTGATGATAACTAGCGAGATTTGAGATTTATAAGTGGAATTGGGTCTATGAAATGGATGATATTATAGGTTGCTAAGTTGTGAAATGCTGTGAAGGTATATGAATATAATTTAGGTACATTGTCACTGTTTTGGATGTGGAATAATTGGTTTTGAATTGAGAGTTTTGGTAAAATTGAGTTTTTAAGGTTTTTGGTAAAAATGGATTTTGGGCCAACTTTGGCCGATTATATCTTGAGAACAGTGTTTGAAGTTGATTGAATTTTCTATCAAATAAAAGATAATTCAAAGAGCTTTAAAACGGTATAGATTTCGTGGAAATCAGACTTTTTGTAGAAAAAGATATGATCATTGGAATTTGGTGTCAAAAATTTGAATCATGTGATGTTGTAGATATTGTGAGTTTTGGATTGTGTGCCCAAGAACACTGTTGTGTGCGTGCTTCGAGCAGGGGCCATGTTTTCACTTGTGCGTACGCATAGCATGCACACCCTGTGATTTTCAGAAAATGTGCGTACGCACACTTTGGTGCGCATGCACACATAGGAATATGCCTACTGTTGAGAGTGTTCGCATACTCTGGTGCACACACATACCCTGCAAAATTTGCAAGTTGTGCATACGCACAATATCATGCGTATGCACACGTTGGGAAGTGCATTCTGTTGAGGGCATCCGCATGTATTCATGCATGCACCCAAAATGGAAAATTTTACTTGGTGTGCGTATGCACACGGTGAGAAAACTCTTCTGGTCGTGCATACGCACAACCCTATGCGTATGCACACTTCCCTATTTTCCAACGAAAATCTTGTTTTCAACTGTTTTACCTTCCCGACAAGCTTGTAAACTTCCGTAATGTTTATCTAGGATTGATGAAACACGTGATCTGCGATTTTGAGGGCCTTTGGGCCAGTTTTGGAAGGCTTGATGCTCAATGGGAGATGCTATATGAAGGGGATATCAACACATATGGAGGGAGAATTTTTCATTAGAACTTAGAACTCTTTTTTACAATTTTCCATAGTTAGGAGTAGGAGTAGTGTAGGGTAGTTTTCTTCATTTCTCCCCTAGGGTTTCATTTCCATTTCCATTGTAGCATTTTATAGTTCAAGTTTTCATCTTGGGTTGATCAACGTTTTTGTAAGTACTCCTTAACTTCCCTTTAATTACATCACTTTACTTTTATTGCCTTATGGTTCAAGTTACTTTGTTAATATTACCAATTTTAGTTTCTTGAATTTTGATTGATGAATTTCATGTTTTATGTTTTATATATGCTTGATTGCTTGTTTGTAGTTGAAATTATGAATAGTTTGGTTATAGTTTCCATTTTCCTTAATGCTCACATTGTGGTTATATGCCCACCAAGTGTTTGTGAAAATGCCACTTGGTAATTTTGAGTAGATTTTCACACCTTGGCTTGGGATTTGAGTCCCTAGGATACTAGAGTCATCATGTCCGACATTTAGTGGTAATTCTTGGGTAGTTGGTTGACTCTTGTTTTCGTTGAAGCTAGCTTTTTACCAATTAATTTGGTAAGTTAGCTAGGACTTATGGATCAAGGTCAATTATGCTTGCTAAACTTACTCCTCGATGTAAGGAGTTAACTAAGCGAGATTGACTCATTATAATTACCATAGTTGTGGTTATGGCGATGATAGGATTCCTTGGATTCTCATTCCTAAGTCAAGGCTTTTTATACTATTATAGCATTTTAACTAAGTTTTGATCTTGTTTCCTTTTTACTTACATTAATTTCAATTTTGATCATCTCTTACTTCTTTTAATTTTTCGTTCTTTGATTGCAAAACTACCTTGTCCTCACAGCCAAGAGCATAACATTCCAATTTCATTCCTAGGGAGAAGGACCCGAGGTTTCATTACTCTCGGTTAATAATTTATATTTGGAAAATTAAACTTTGATTTGAGAGGATAGATTGTCGGTTTGGACTATGCTACCGATGAAGTGATTCTTATTTTGAGAAATTTCGAATCGAAATAATTCTTTCTATCAAGTTTTTGGCGCCATTGCCGGGGATGCAATCGGTGTTATGTTTTTGGTTATTTTGAATATGTTAATAGTGTGAATAGATATTTTTTGGGTTGTTTGATTGTTTTTGTTGGTAATTAGGTTTTTGTTTATTTTGTTAACTGATGTCTTTAGTTTTTATTTTTAATTTTCTCTATGAGTTATCACCGTTTTGGTTTGGAGTATGGTTGTGATCATTTTGTAGGGCTTGATAACTCCAATTTTGGATTGCATCATGGGATTGGAGCATCAATTTTGGAAGGAGCAACCTCCTCTATATTACAACGAGCCACACCTTTCCCAATATGCATACCCAAACCAAGGATATGGTGGATTTCATCTTGATTATACACCTTCACTACTATATGCCTATAACACATACCCCCGACATAATCCTCAATCACCACATTTTCAAATACCACACCAATACCATCATCCCTCTCCTTGCATACCACCTCAAAACACTTACCAACATGAATCACCTCCCACACATGTAACCTTTTTTCCACCCAATAAACCTTCTCTCTTATCTAACTGTGGAGTTCTCCAACCCTTGTCCAAAGAAGATCAAGACCTTCAAGTTTTTCTCCAAGAGCAAGAAGAACTTTGAAGGACACAAGGGCAACTTGTGGCCACCTTAACCGAGGTGGTGAACTGTTTAGTCCTTCTATGTTCATCCGATCAAGACACTTATCTTGAAGAATGTGAACGATCAACTAAAGAATGGAGTGAAGAGGGGAATGTGGAGCCTCAAGGGGAAGAAGAAAAGTTAGATCATGACATGCAACAAGGGGGAGAAATGGAAGTATGTGAACCGAAGGAGAGAAAGGTAGAATTGAAGGAGATTGATCAAGATGAGGATTCCATCATTGATGATTTTTTGTCCTCTGTGGTCAATCCCCTTAATGAACCTAATGAGCCTCTTCCCATTGAGCTTGAGGGAGATATGAAGGTAGGCTTCTCACAACCTCCACGTTTTGATTTGAGTGATGGGGAAGAGGAAGTTGGTGAGGAAGCAACTCCAGTCCAAGAGCACATTAAGTTGGAGGTAATTTCATCTATCAGCTTCATTGGCCCCCATCCATATGCTATCTTGGAGACGGATTACCAACTCAAGGTCCTTCTTGGGTTAGTGCATGGTGAAAAAAGGAGTGTTGGTTCCCAAAGGAGTCCAAACCTCATCAAGAAAGCCAATTCAAGCTTTGGGATTCAAGCATGGTGTGAAACACAATTGAGTGGGTTCTGGAGAGTGTTGGGGTACTACAAGGGTAAATTGATAGCTTATCCATTCGGCTTGAAGCATAGAGATCAACAAGAAGGAGAACAGGAAACTAGAGTATAGGATCCCAGAGGATCTATGAAGTGCAAGTACGGATGGAGATTCAAGGAGGAGTGGAAACACAAACCACCCTAACAAGAGTCTCCTCAAAAAGTCCAACTTAAGAACTTTAAACCAAAGTGTTAGGTGGGAGACACCCCACCAAGGTAATATCCTTCTAACCCTTCTCTCTTTTAGCTTTTATTTCTTGAATAATGGGTTATGTTGCTTGGTTAGTTAGTTGCATTTTGATGTTAGCTAGGTAATTTTAGTGGAATAATGTGTTTTCTGGGTTTTATAATGTTTTAGGGCTTGAAAACCTTTTTTAGAAGTCATGTTAGTGCCCTTAAGGCACTAAAAATTTTGCAGAAACAAAATCTTGTGCATACGCACGTACCCGTGCGCGCGCCCACTTTCCCTGTTTTTCGTTATCTGTGCGTACGCACCGCTCTGTGTGAACGCACACTTCGAAACACCTAGTTTGTTCGTGGCGCTCGCACATCTTGTGCGAGTGCACCCTACCCTCTTTTCTTCTTGTGCGTAGTGTGCGCACGCACACTTTTCCCTGATTCCTTAAAAAAAGGAGCAGAGCTACCTGTTCGTGCGTATAGCCTTGTGCGCATGCACACCCTTTGGCACCCATACTATTCGCAGCATACGCACCCTGTGTGTATGGGAACAACCCCTTCTTCTCCCTTGTGTGCGCACGCACACCCTCTTGTGCCCGCGCACAGACCTTGATGCCTCTTCTATTCGCAGCACCCAAACGCTACTGTGCATGTGCATACCCTTTCTTTTCTCTAGCGTGCGTTGATAAACCCTAATTTTGTGGTTTATCTTGTGCTTAATTTAGAGGATTTTATCACCTTCTCTCACATTTATTCAATGAAATAGCATGATTTTGTAATTCTCTCTTAATTTGTGCTTAAGTGTAAAAACATGCTTTTTATGTCCTTAAATTGGTGATTTTAATTCACTTTAATTCTATTCGATGCCTTGATGTGTTTGTTGAGTGATTTCAGGTTCATAAGGCAAGTATTGGATGGAAGAAGTGAAGAGAAAAGCACGCAAAGTGGAGAATTCATGCAAAAACAAGGATTTGGAGTGCGTACATCAACGCGCACGCGTGGAGATGAGGTTGCCAGGCGACGCTTACACGTGACATGACGCGTACGCGTGAGAAGGGAAAACCATGTGACGCGTACGCGTGACCCAAACGTAAGCGTCACAGCTCACATGTGACCTCAATAAAGTGAAAACGCTGGGGGCGATATCTTAGTTGCCCATGCCCAAATCCAACTGATTCCAGAGACTATTTCATGTAGAATTCAAGTTTGGGAAAAGGGGGAGCAATTAGTTGTATGATGGCATCATGTAGGTTAGTTTCTAGAGAGAGAGGCACCCTATTCTCGCTAGAATTAGGGTTCTTCGGGTACTTTGCATCATAGATCTAGGGTTTAATTGTTGTTCTCATCTTGTTTCCTTTATGATTTCTTGTTCCTACACTTTCATTTTCTTAGTTTGTAGTGTTAATTTCTCTTTTATGTCACTTTTATGTTTATGAATACTCTTGTTGGATTGGGTTTTCCTTAATATAATTGATGTTTATGTTCTTCTATTGTTGATTTGAGTTGTTATTGTTGATTTCTTGCATTGGGTAGTTGTAGAGTTTACCTTTCCTTGCAATTTTATTATGCTTTCCTTTTATGCCTTCCAAGTGTTTAAGAAAATGCTTGGTTGGATGTTTTTGTAGATTTTGAACATTCTTGGCTTGAAAAGAGATTTTAGGCAATCTTGAGTCATTAATACCCAATTTAGATTGGTGGTC
This sequence comes from Arachis ipaensis, assembly GCF_059453495.1. Taxonomy (NCBI): domain Eukaryota; kingdom Viridiplantae; phylum Streptophyta; class Magnoliopsida; order Fabales; family Fabaceae; genus Arachis; species Arachis ipaensis. The sequence goes on along the minus strand of NC_142442.1, from coordinate 95,548,815 downwards.
TAGAGTTGTTAGTTAATATTATTTCCACTGACTCTAATCTCTTGCTAATTTAATTAGTAAGTTGATTAGGATTTTTGGATTGAGATTAATTAGTCTTATTTGACTTTCTCTCATGGAAGATAACATTATACTTTCTTTTATGTTGGAGTTGACGATATAAGATAAGCTCTTGTTAATTATTATTATGATTAGTGACTAGGATAGAAAGCTTATATTCTTAATCCTTGCCATGAATGTCTTTTTTTATTAATTACTTTCTTTAATTGTTTGATTTACTTTTCTTGCCATTTACTTTCTTGCCCCTTTTATAAACCAAACCCCCCTTGCATCTTCATAGCCAATAATTGAGCACTTCATTGCAATTCCTTGTGAGACGACCCGAGGTTTAAATACTTCGGTTAATTTTCATTGGGGTTTGTACTTGTGACAACCAATCTATTTAAATTTGATGTGAGAATTGTTTGTTGGTTTAGAACTATGCTTACAACGAAGTTCTTATTTCTATAAGAGAAATTCTAGACCGACAAAAATTTTACCATCAAATTTATGGAACCGTTGTCGGAGAATTGAAATGGTGTTATGTTATTGGCTATTGTATATATGTTGACATTGTGAATATGCTTCTTTGTTTGTTTTTGCTTGCTTTAGGAGTTAGTTTTTATTAGTTTTTGTTTTTATTTTCTCTTTCACTATGAGTTCTCATCACTTTGGCTATGAGTTTGGTTACAATTATAGTGTAGGGAATGAAAGCTACAATAAGGATATACATCAAGGATGAGACAATCAAAGGTGGGAGGAGCCTCAAGCATTTGATCAACCTTTATGGCATCAACCCCCACCAATGTATTATGAGCAAGAGCCACCCCTAGATGCATACCAATCTAATGTGTGTGGTGATCCTTATTGTGATTGTCAACCACAACCACGACATACATATGACCCCTTCCCTCAACATAGTCCTCAACAACCATACTCACAAGCTCCATACCACCAAACACCTCCATATGATCCTAACCCATATCAACGATACCAACCACCATATGAACCATATCTAGAGCCACCACCATTCCAACACTAATACTCCCATGGACCACAATTTTCTTATCCACCACCTCAAAACTTTCACCAATATGAACCACCTTCCAACTACAATGCCTTTTCCTCAAATGATGAACCCTTTCTTCCACCACCACCTTCAGTGGACCAATCTCTCTAACCCCTATGGCAAGAACTACAAGAACTTTTATCCAGGTGTCTTAAGCAATAAGAAGAGCAAAAGATGTTAGGGGAATTCGCGGCTCACTTGACCAAAGTGATGAACCAATTCGTATAATTGTGCTCAAATATCCAAGACACTCCCATTGTTAAATATGGAGGAGTAGTTGAGGAGCACAATAAGAAGGAGAATTTGGAGCTTCAAGGTGGAGAAGAGACGTAAAAACAACAAGTACAAAAAGAGGAGGAGGTAGAGATAATTGAACCAAAGGAAGTGGTTGAAGATTTAGAAGATGTTGAATGCAAAGAAGAATCACAAGTTGAAGAGCCCTCTTCCATGGAGTTTGAAATTGGTGTTGAGGAGGATAGTGCACAACCTCGAAGGTACAATGTGATTGAAGAATTGGAAGAAGTGGGGCAAGCACCAAGTTCCCCTATCTATGATGATTCCGCATCAACATATGATCCTTTTGAGTTTGAGGAATCCTTCCCCATTGGGCTTGGAATTGATGATGAGGTAGACTTCACTAAACCTCTCATCTATGATTTGAGTGATGGGGAAGAGCTAGAAGACATTGGTTAAGAAGAATGTGAACTTGAGGAAGCTTGGAAAAAGGAAGAACTTGAAGAACCTTCCCAAGTGGTGGGAACCTCTAGAAGTAGATGGACGGAAGTGGAGTGTGCTTTATCAAGACCGTTGGGAACTCCTCTACCTAAGTTGTCATCTAATCCTTCATTTGAGTGGGTAAAACTTCTAACTCTTAGCTTTATTATCCCACTTGAATTTAGTTTGCTTGATACGGATGGGCAACTTAGGGTGCTTTGTGGATTTAAGCATAAGAGGAGGACGTTTAGTGGTTGGCAGTGTAAATCTAGGCTCATTATGGTTGGAAGCTCAAACTTGAGGAGCATGGATTGGTGTAGTGCTCAAATAGATGGGTCTAGGAGGGTAGTTTGGTGCCTTCATGAGAATTCAGCTTCTCTACCACCCGGTGGAAATCAACGTGATCAATTTGATGACGGGTGTGAAAACAAAGTATGGGATCCTGGATTACAAGGTGTGGATCAACTTTGGGAGCTCATGGTTTGTGAAGAACTCCATCAAAGCTTGGAGCTATTAACTTCGAATGATGGAGCTTATTAGAAGTCCAAGCATTGGTGGATGTTCAAGGATGGATTCAAGCACAAGCCACCTTGATGAGAGCTCTCTATAAGTCCAACTTAAGGACAATAAACAAAAGTGCTAGGTGGGAGACACCCCACTGTGGTAACATCTTTCCCTTGTCCTTTTTGTAAATATTGGTAAAAATTACTTTAATTTCATATTTTTTTTAGTTAGTTGAGTTTAATTGGGAGTCTAGTCTGTTAAATAAGGTCTTATGGTGTTTTGGTAGCTGTTTGGAGGTTTGGAATGCTTGGTTTGGTGCAAGAACTTGAAAAATTTTGAAAAACAGAGCACCATGCCACGCGTACCCGTCACCCACGCGTACACATGACACCAAGTTTTTTGACAATCCACGCGTACACCTCGCCCATGCGTACACGTGGATCCGAGACTGCCAAACACCATTTATCACCATTTCTTTTAGTTAGTTAATTAGTTAGTTGTTTAGTTAGTTTGTTTCATGTTTATTTTTCTGTTTTCATTATGAGTGTTGGATTACCAATTTTGTTTGCTATCTATTGCTACTGATTATTGATATGATGTTATTTTAACATCATTGTTGTTAAGTTTCATTGTTGGATTTCTTAATTGAGGTTATAAGTGTTACTTGGTTTTGAATTCTTAATGCTTATTGTTTGTGAACACTAAGTACTTGTACATTGCCTTCAAGCATCTTAATTCTTTTGAATTGCATGTTTTGGCCACCATGTATTTATCATTCATTGTTAGGCAATCGTACATTATAAATGCATTTTTTTATGTGATGCTTGTTATGATTGACCCTTATTCACGTCACCTATTTCATGCATTGAGATTGTAGAATTGTGGAATTAGATCAAAAGCTTACCTAGTGACATATTTTTGAGCTTTCTAAGCTTTGTGGACCATGCTTGCTAGGTGATTGATTTTCACTTCTATCTTCTTTTTCCTAAGTTCCATAGAACCCATGTCTTCCACAACACCCATGTCTTCCACTCATATGTTACTTAGGTGTTGTAAACAAATTTTAATATGTGTCATTGTTGATGTGTGAGCTCTATATATCATTTGGTCCACTAAGTTTCCTTGCACATCAATCAATGTCCATCCGTTACCCAATTCACAATTGCTTGATTTTGCTTGAATACTTTTATGCTTCTTTATTGCTTGTTTGGTTCTCTTAACCTTCAAGTTTTCTTTGAAGTATTTCAAGCACACTAGAATGAGTGAAGTGCATACCTTCTTTGTATAATCATGACGTAGCTCTCTATGCTAGTGTGTGTGTTCTAAACCGCATGCAACTTAGAACTCACACACTATTCTCCCTTAATGTCACACTAATTCACTCACTTAATTCTAGTGATTACCTCATTCCAAAAATTTATGCTTCCTTGCTTTTGTATTCTCTCATCTTACGGTGTTATTCTCTATTTTTCATGAATGATTCACCATAAGCAAAAACGGAAGCGGGAGGAAGAACATGCAGCACTGGTTGATCCGCCAGCTGAAGGTGGCAACCCGGAAAGTCGCCGTACCCCCTTGCTCATCTTTGAATGCACCGAGGACAGTGCAAACTTTTAAGTGTGGGGAGGTCGTCCGACCAGTCGGCATTTTTGGGTGACAAGTTTATAATCCCAACAGTTTTGCATTTCATTCTTAGGTCTTTTTAGAATTTTTAGTCGCATTTTCTTGTTTTGCATATATATATAATAAGCTTAGTCAAAATAATTAAATTTTTCAAGGATTTTATCTATAGGGCACCCCAATTGATTGAAAAAAAATTTTAGAACTTGCTTCAATTATACACATTGTGGAACATGATTTTTGAGCTAAGAACATATAAGCATGTGAGTTTTGAGCCTAATTGTGTGGTTACATTATATAACCATTTATTTTCATTCTTGTGTGTATTATTCTCTTTCTATGATTGTAATCTTTGATTTGTTTGATTCTTTATGTCCATTATTTTGTATATGAATGCACTTATATGATTGAGGCCATTATTTCAAATAGCTCATTTACCCAAATAGCCTTACCTTTTATCTTCCATTGTTAGCCAATTTTGAGCCTATGCTTAACCCAGTTGTTCTTAATTTTAGCACATTACAAGCCTTAAAGCGAAAAATAATAAATGTCTCTTGTTTGGATCTTTGATTAGCTTAGGCTAGTGAGAGTGTTTATCATTTGATTTTGGGAGAGTTGGAAACATTGGGTAGAGATAAAAGTGTATTTTGTGATTTTGTTGAAAATCATGGAAATTGGGTACATACTCATGTATCAATTATGTTTAAACCATATGCGCTGATACTTTTGTGTGTATTTTAGTTTGAAAAAAAAAAGAGAAAAATAAAAATAAAAATTGTATATATATAAAAAAAATAAAAAAATAGAAAAAGAAAAAGAAAGAAAAACAAAAGCAATAAGAAGGGGACAAAATGCCCCAAAGTAAAGTTCAATAAAAATCAATGCATATGTGTTGTGACAAGAAAGAAAATGCATGAGTATGTGAAAAGTGAAGAATGGGTAGTTAGGTTAGCTTTGAAATTATATAGGTTCTCATAGGTTAGGTGGGAAGCTTAAGTTAATCAAAGATTCAAATTTCAAGCTCACTTGACCATATGCATCCTACCTTGACACTAGCCCCATTACAACCTTGGATAAGTCCTCATGATATTTGTATGCATGCATGAAATAATTGTTGATTGTTAGATAAAAAACAAATCTTAGAAAGCATGATTAGGGGAGAATTGAGTGAATCAACTCTATACACTTGAGTGACTAGAGCGGATACACATCCGGTGAGGGTTCGATTGCTCAATTACATGTTTTCACCTATGATAATCTTTTCTTGCAAGTTTGTAAAATCTTTTCAATAACTCAATTCAATTGTGGGTTTGCTTTGATTGATATTGCTTTAGCCCATGTACTTATATATGTATTCTTGGAAATTGATTTATTTTGACCAAGTAATTGCATTCATTTAGATAGATTGCATGTAGGTAGTTGCATCTGGGTAGTTTGCATTGAATAAATGTTGATCCCCTTTGTTTCTTTCTTGAGTTTAGCATGAAGAGATGCTTGGTTTAAGTGTGGGGAGGTTTGATAAACCCCAATTTTGTGGTTTATCTTGTGCTTAATTTAGGAGATTTTATCACCTTTTCTCACATGTATTCAATGAAATAGCATGGTTTTTTTAATTCTCCCTTAATTTGTGCTTAAGTGTAAAAACATGCTTTTTAGGCCCTTAAATTGGTGATTTTAATTCACTTTAATTCCATTCGATGCTTTGATGTGTTTTTTGAGTGATTTCAAGTTCATAAGGCAAGTATTGGATGGAAGAAGTGAAGAGAAAAGCATGCAAAGTAGAGAATTCATGGAAAAACAAGGATTTGGAGTGCATACATCGACGCGCACGCATGGCATGATGCGCACGCGTGGAGATGAGGTCGCCAGGCGACGCGTACGCGTGGCATGATGCGTACGCGTGAGGAGGAAAAGCCAAGCGACGAGTACACATGACTGATGAATGAATTTTCGATGGTGTAGAATTCACAAATGAAATCTCATTGCAAGTATAGTTTCTAAACCAACAAAATTCCTTTCATACAAAAATTTGGTTGTCGCAAGTAACAAACCCCTATAAAAATAACCAAAGTATTGAAACCTCGGGTTGTTCTCCCTAGGAATTACAATAAAGTGTTCTTATTATTGGCTTTGAAGTATCTTTGGGGTTTTTAAGATGAGAAACAAGAAAAGTAAATGGCAATGGAAATCAAATGACAAAAAGAGGTCTTGGCAAGGTTTGGTGGTCAAGGATCTCTATCCTTATCACTAACCACAACATGATAATTGCAAGGATTAATCCCATTAAATCATCCTCTAACAAGTAAAGGAAAGTCAAATGAGCTATATCAATCCAAGTCCATAAGTCCTAGCTATTCACTAATTGAATTAATGAGAGCTAGAGTCAATGGCTACCAACTATCAATCACTTGGACATTAGTAACTCAAGAATTCCTAAGTTACCTTCCCAAGAATTTTGTCAAACACTTGGAAGGCATAAAAGAAAAGTAAAATCAAATTGCAAGAAAAGTAAATCTATACTACTCAATTGCGAGGAATTAAACAACAACAAAGCAATTCAACAATAAAGAAACATGAATCATATATTGCATTAAAAGAAAAATTGAGGAAACAAAAGTGCATCAACATAAAAGTAGAGAATTACAAGAATTAAATGCTAAACTAGAGAGAGGAGAGGTAGAGGAACAAGAATTTGTAAAGGAAAAGTGAATCTAAGCATGAAATTAAGCTAGATCTAAGAAATCCTAATCTAGATCTAACCTAATCCTAATTCTAGAGAGAAGAGAGAGCTTCTCACTCTAGAAACTAACTTTCCCTCCAAAACTAAACTAAACTAAACTAATGTGACGTAATGTGTTGATTCCCCTTCAATCCTTAATAGCATTAGAGATGAGCTGGATTTGGGCCTGGGAAGCTCAGAAATCGCCCCAGCGGATTCACTTTAAGTGGGTCACATGCGAGCACCGACGCATGCGCGTGGGGCACGCGTACGCGTCGCTTGACAAATTGCTATCCACGTGTACGCGTCATGTGCGCGTACACCTCGCCTTGCGACGTCACTTTCCATGCGTGCGTGTCTGCTGCGCGTGTGCATCTATCTCAGCATCCCAAATCCTTGTTTCTTCATGAGTTCTCCATTTGCATGCTTTTCCTCTCCACCCCCATTGATCCATTCCTAGCCTTTGCAATTTGAATTCACTAACAAACATATCAAGGCATCTAGTGGAATCAAAGGAGAATCAAAATGAGCAATTAAGGGCTTAAAAAGTATGTTTTCACACTTAAGCACAAATTAGGAGACAATCATGAAACCATGCTATTTTCTTGAATAAATGTGAGAAAAAGGTCATAAAATCCCCTAAAATAAGCATAAATAAACCCTAAAAATGGGGTTTCTTAGTGACCCATGCGTACGTGTCACAGCTCGCACGTGACCTCATTAAAGATAAAATGCTGGGGGCAATTCTGAGCTGCCCAGGCCCAAATCCAACTGATTCCAGAGACTATTTCAAGCAGAATTCAAGCTTGGATAAAGGGGGAGCAATTAGTTGTAGGATAGCATCATGTAGGTTAGTTTCTAGAGAGAGAAGCTCCCTCTTCTCTCTAGAATTAGCGTTCTTAGGGTACTTTGCATCATAGATCTAGGGTTTAATTCTTGTTCTTATCTTGTTTCCTTTATGATTTCTTGTTCCTACACTTTCATTCTCTTAGTTTGTAGTGTTAATTTCTCTTTTATGTCACTTTTATGTTTATGAATACTCTTGTTGGATTGGGTTTTCCTTAATATAATTGATGTTTATGTTCTTCTATTGTTGATTTGAGTTGTTATTGTTGATTTCTTGCATTGGGTAGTTGTAGAGTTTACCTTTCCTTGCAATTTTATTATGCTTTCCTTTTATGCCTTCCAAGTATTTGAGAAAATGCTTGGTTGGATGTTAGTGTAGTTTTTGAGCATTCTTGGCTTGGAAAGAGATTTTAGGCAATCTTGAGTCATTAATACCCAATTTTGATTGGTGATCTAGAGTTGTTAGTTAATATTATTTCCATTGACTCTAATCTCTTGATAATTTAATTAGTAAGTTGATTAGGATTTTTGGATTGAGATTAATTAGTCTTATTTGACTTTCTCTCATGGAAAATAACATTATACTTTCTTCTATGTTGGAGTTGACGAAATGAGATAAGCTATTGTTAATTATTGTTATGATTAGTGACTAGGATAGAAAGCTTATATTCTCAATCTTTGCCATGAATGTCTCTCTTTATTAATTACTTTCTTTAATTGTTCGATTTACTTTTCTTGCCAGTTACTTTCTTGCCCCTTTTATAAATTAAACCCCCCTTGCATCTTCATAGCCAATAATTGAGCACTTCATTGCAATTCCTTGTGAGACGACCCGAGCTTTATATACTTCGGTTAATTTTCATTGGGGTTTGTACTTGTGACAACCAATCTATTTAAATTTGATGTGAGAATTGTTCGTTGGTTTGTGATAAACGGATTTTTCGTGGTTTAGAATTCCTCAATGAAATCTCGTTGCAAGTATAGTTTCTAAACCAACAAATAATCCTCTCATGCAAAAAATTGTTTGTCACAAGTAACAAACCCCAATAAAAATAACCGAAGTATTCAAACCTCGGGTCATCTCTCAAAGGAATTGCAGGGAAGTGTTCTTGCTATTGGTTACGGGACAAGTATTTTGGGGTTTTGAATAAGAGACAAGAAATGTAAATGGCGAAAGAAATAAACTAATAACTAAGAAAGCTCTTGGCAAGGAATGATTATTAGAAGTCCTATCCTCATTATCATAATCAATTGTGATGAGAATTGTTCATTGCTCCACTTATTCAACCTCTAGCTATGAAGGAAAGTCAAGTAGAGATAATCAATTTGAGTCCAGAAGTCCTAGTCAAATCCTAAAGAAAGACTAGATTTAATGTCATTAAAATCAATTAGCAATTTCCAATTATCAATCAACAAAAGAGTTTGATAACTCAAGAGTCTCTAATTACTCAACCAAAGCCAAGAGGAGAAAAATATACTCTAACATCCTTCCAAGAATTTAATCAAACACTTGGAAGGCATAAAAGGAAAGCAAGATAGAATTGCAAGAAATTTAAATCTACAACTACTCAAAGCAAGGAATTAACAACAATAACTCAAATCAACAATGAAAGAAACATCAAACATAAATTGCATTAAAGATAAGTAGAAGAAACAAGAGTGCATCAACAAATAGGTAAAAAATTACAAGAATTCAAATACAAAACTAAGAAAGCAAAGGTAGAGGAACAAGAAATTGTAAAGGAAGAGTAAATCAAAGCAAGAATTAAACCTAGATCTAAGAAATTCTAATCTACCTCTAACCTAATTCTAAGGAGAAGAGAGAGCTTCTCTCTCTAGAAATTAGCTAAAGCATGATGAAAACTAAACTAGGTGTCTCCCCCTTGACTGCTATTGATTTCTGCATGTAATAGGCTCTGGAATGAGTTGGATTTGGGCCTGGGAAGCCCAGAAATCGCCCCCAGCATCATGCATACGCGTCGCTTGGCAATTTTGCTTTCCACATGTACACGTCATGTACGCGTACGCGTCACCATGTGACTTCATCATTTCCGCGCGTGCACGTCTGCTACGCGTGTGCGTCGATAAATGCCTCCCAAATCCTTGATTTTCCATGATTTTTCCACTTTGCATGCTTTTATCTTCATTCCTTTGATCCATTCCTAGCCTTTTGAACTTGAATTCACTCAATAAACACATCAAGGTATCTAGTGGAATCAAAGGTGAATTAAAATTAACCAATTAAAGGCCTAAAAAGCATGTTTTCACTCTTAAGCTCAAATTATGGAGAATTTATAAAACCATGCTATAGAGAGTAGCTCCCTCTTCTCTCTAGAAATAAGGGTAGATTTAGGATAGATTTCTCTTAGGTTTAGAATTTAATTATTGCTTTGATTTTGTTTCCTTGCAATTTCTTATTCCTACATCTTTGTTCTCTTAGTTTACATTATTAGTTTCCCTTTTATGTCATTTTCATGTTCATGCACTATTGTTGAATTTGGATTTTCTTTAATGCAATTTTATGTTTTCATGTCATTGATGTTTAATTGAGTTGTTATTGTTATTTTCTTGCATTTGGTAGTAGTAGATTTTATTCTTATTGCAATTTATTATGCTTTTATTTTTATGCACACCAAGTGTTTGATAAAATGCTTGGCTTAGGTTTACAGTAGTTTTTTAGCATTCTTGGCTTGGAAAAAAATTAGGTGATCTTGAGTCATTAATATCCAATTTAGATTGGTGATCTTGAATTGTTAGTTAATCTTGTTTCCATTAACATTACTTATGGATTAGGATTAACTAGGAATATTTGACTTTCTTCCGATGTTGAAGATAACGTAATAGGCTTTAGCTCTTGATAATTATTGTGTTATGATTAATAACTAGGATAGAAAACCTTGATTCTCAATCCTTGCCATGAATGACTCTTTTTAGTATTTGTTATCTTTAATTGTTTTCTTTACTTTATTGTCATTTAAATTCTTGCCTTTTTAATTTCTTGTCTTATCATCAACCCAACCTCGTGAAACTCATAACCAATAATTGAGAAATCAATTGTAATTCCTAGGGAGAACGACCCGAGAGTAATACTCTCGATTATTTTTATTCAGTTGAACTTGTGACAAGCAAAATTAAACTTTGATTGAGGGTTATTTGTCGCTTTGGAACTATACTTGCAACGAAGTGATTTATTTTATTGAGAATAAATTCTAAGCTGACGAAACTCCTCTTTCACTAACCAGAAAAGATGCACCATTTGTTTGGACATCAGAATGCGAAGAGAGTTTCCAAACTCTGAAGCAGAAATAGACTACTGCGGCTGTACTTGTGTTACCTGAACCTGATGAGCCTTTAAGGTATATTGTGACACGTCATTGAAAGGTCTGGGGTGTGTGCTAATGCAACACCGTAATGTCGAAGCATATGCTTCTCGACAATTGAGGCCACATGAAATGAACTAAGTCTGGAATTAGAACTCGTTGTGGTTATGTTTGCTCTGAAAGCCCAAAGGCATTATCTATATGGAGTCAAGTTTCAAGTTTTCTCTGATCGCAAGAGTTTGAGATATCTTTTCGATTAACGAGAATTGAATATGCGCCAGAGGTGGCGGATGGAGCTGCTAAAAGATTATGACTTTGATTAAATTACCATTCGGGAAAGGCTAACATCGTGGCAGATGCTTTAAGCCAGAAATCATTATATGTCGCATGGATGATGCTTGAAGAGGAAAAGTTGCTGAAACATTTTAAAGACTTGAATTTGGGCATAAAGGAAGTAGTAGGTGAAGTATGTTTGAGTCACTTGCACGTCTCGAGTGACTTTAATGATGAATTTCATAAAGCTGAGCTGAATGATCAGGAAATGTGAAAAATGTTACAAACAGTTGAACAAAAGAAACCTGAAGAAGTCGCACAAGATAGAAAAGGAGTGTGGAGGTATAAGGGGAGGATTTGTATACCGAACGTGGGAAGTTTAAGACAAGACGTGTTAACGGAAGCTCACTGGAGTAAGTTTAAGATATACCATGACTTGAAGGTAATGTTTTGGTAGCTAGGAAGGAAAAAAGATGTGGCATCGTATGTTTCTAAGTGTTTAACCTGTCAAAAAGTCAAGATTCAGCATCAGAAACCATCCGGAACCCTTCAACCTTTAGAGATTCCTCAATGGAAGTGGGAAAGTATCGCAATGGATTTTGTGTCAGGTTTTCCAAGAACTCGAATTGGATTTGATGATGTTTGGGTAATTGTGGATTGGCTGACAAAGTCGGCTCACTTTTTGCCCGTTCAGATGAATTATACCTTGGAAGGGATAGCGCGCTTGTACATCAAGAAAATTTTAAGGTTGCATGGTGTCCCTACCACCATAATCTCTAACAGAGATTCCCGTTTCTCTTCAAGATTTTGGGGAGCTTTCTACCATGTGTTTGGAACTCAGTTGAGCTTAAGTATGGCATACCATCCTCAAAATGATGGCCAATTGGAGAGGACCATTCAAACCCTAGAAGATATGTTGAGAGCTTGCATTCTGGACTAATCGGCGAGCTGGAATCGATATATGCCGCTAGTGGAATATCTATCATTCGAGCCTCAGAATGGATCTGTATGAGGCTCTGTGTGGTAGGAAGGGCCAATCTCCATTGTGTTGGTATAAAGCTGGAAAATCGAGTTTGTTGGGGCCTGAGTTAGTAGCCGAAACTATCAAACAAATTAAGAAAATCCGAAATAGAATGCTTACTGCTCAAAGCCTCCACAAAAGCTACACCGATCAGAGGTGAAAACCTTTAAAGTTCGATGAAGGAGATCACGTATTCTTAAGGGCTACCTCAACCACAAGAGTGGGTAGAGCAATTAAGAGAAAGAAGTTGAACCCTGGTTATATCGGTCCGTTTCAGATTCTAAAGAGAATTGGAACAATAGCCTACCGAATAGCCTTACCACCGCATCTTTCAAACTTGCATGACATGTTTCACATCTCACAGCTTTGGAAGTATACTCCTGATGCCAGCCATGTTCTGGAACTTGAATCAGTGCAATTAAAAGAGGATTTGACACTCCAAGTAACACCGCTCAGAATCGACAATACCAGTGTGAAGATACTATGGGGGAAAAAGGTTTTATTGGTTAAATTTGCTTGGAGTCAAGCCAGATTTGAAGAACACACTTAGGAACTCAAATCTAAAATGAGAAAGGACTACCCACACCTCTTTTCAGGTAACTAAATCTGAATTTTGAGGATAAAATTCTTATTTTTGTGGGTAGGATGTAAACCCTACGTAATTAGTAAATAATTAGCCAATATATTAATTATTAACCAAAGAAATAAAGAAATTAAGTTTTATTAATCCAACGAGTTAGAAATATTAAAAAGACAAATTTCGGCACTAATTTTAAAGAATTTGGCCTAAAACCGGGCCAACGGGCCGAACCAGCGGACCGGACTCAAACTAGGTCCATGGCCCAACATATAAATGACAGGTTTAGCTCCTTTCATCCCCATTCATCACACTTCACGCTGGAAAAGGGAGGAACACAAGGAACCCTAACCTAAACCCTTACTCAATTTCAATCTCATATAACTTTCAATCGAGAGCTCCGGTCGCCGCATTGTTTACGGCCACACGACCACCGCATTGAGCTCTACAAGGCCTACTAAACAATTTGGTAAGGATATCTCACCTGCACACATAGTTTCTCCTTCCTAATTTTGAAATCTGGCTATTTGGGAATTGAGATTTTTGAAGTTTTAATGTGTTAGGATCAAGCTGGCTTGTGGGGATTGGAGTGTTTTAGTTAGAAATAACTGTAGGGTAAGGTATGAACCTTCCAATCCTTGTGCCATATTTGGAATTATGAACTCTATGTTGATTATAGTTGTATTGTGTAAAATTAGATTGAATTTTTTGTTTTAGAGACAAATTGATGATGTTGGGAGCTTGAATTAGAACCTTGGGAGCTAAATTTATTATTGGAAAGGAGTTAGAGCCATGGACGGTTGTGGAACAAAAATATTTGAGGTGTTTCTCCATTAGGGAGGACTCGGCCAAGGTATCTGTAAGTATGTTAATCTTTAGTAACCTTGATGAAAATATGTAATTATCTTGAGAATCAGTTAATGAATGATGATCTTGTTGATTGATGATTTTGGTGTTTGATGATAATAATATATTATGATGAGTTACGTTGTATGATTCTGGGGTTGTTTGGAGTAAAAATCATTATAACTGCGTAAATAATGTAAAGGGGAGGAGATGGAATGGTTGTAATCCTGTTTTATAATGGGTGTGGTTTTGAGGAGTATATATTAGTTTAGAAATGAAGGTTTGGTAAAAATAAAGGTTCGGTAAAATTTTGTGAAACTTAATTTTTGACCAGATTTTACAGGCCATAACTCAGCTTTCAAACTCAATATCTGTCAAACTTATTTTAAATTAAAATTGGATCATTAAGTTTACACCGTTCGAGGAACGGATAAAACCAATTTCTAACAAAAAAGTTATGCGTATCAAAAGTTTGGTGTGCAAAAGAAATTTCTGCAGGACATAGTTGCTTTTTAACATGTATGGAGGAGATGCGTACGCGAACATACAAGTGACGTGGACTTGGGTTATGTCCAGTCATCCTACGTACACAGGCGTGTGCATGCATACGCGAAGGAGGAATTTTACAGGATCGCGTACACGGGCAGGTAACACGTGACGCAGGACATTTCCTCTGTCTGAAGGGCTCGTGTATGCGGACAATAGTCCCATACACGAGTTGGGCAAATGACACCCCCGCGTACGTGAAACATAGCATGCGTACGCAGAACTCCTGTTTTGGGAAAAGTGAATTTTTGTGATTTTAACCAATTTCCAAACATCCAAAGCTCTATTGTTACCTTTTAAAGTTCCAAAATTAGTTCCTAATCATAGGGAGAGGGGAAAGCTTAGAGAACGAGTTAACTTGGCGGTGAAGAAAGGTTTTGAAGTAATGATTTTTGGTTAAGTGAGGAAATGATAATGATGATATGAATGATGACAGAATTGATAATGAATGATTCATATTGAATTATTGGTTGGCTTATGCACTTTTACTTATCTAAGATCCGAGTTCACCTGGGTAGATGATGAGCGGATAATTTATACGCTTTTTGGCATTGTTTTTAGTATGTTTTTAGTAGGATCTAGTTACTTTTAGGGATGTTTTTATTAGTTTTTATGTTAAATTCACATTTCTGGACTTTACTATGAGTTTGTGTGTTTTTCTGTGATTTCAGGTATTTTCTGGCTGAAATTGAGGGACTTGAGCAAAAATTAGATTCAGAGGTTGAAGAAGGACTGCTGATGCTGTTGGATTCTGACCTCCCTGCACTCAAAGTGGATTTTCTGGAGCTACAGAAGTCCAAATGGCGGGCTCTCAACGGCGTTGGAAAGTAGACATGCAGGGCTTTCCAGCAATATATAATAGTCCATACTTTGCCCGAATTTAGAGGACGCAAAAGGGCGTTGAACGCCAGTTCTACGCTGCAGTCTGGAGTTAAACGCCAGAAACACGTCACGAAGCAGAGTTGAACGCCAAAAACACGTTACAACTTGGCGTTCAACTCCAAAAGAAGCCTCTGCACGTGTAAACTTCAAGATCAGCCCAAGCACACACCAAGTGGTCCCCGGAAGTGGATTTATGCATCAATTACTTACTTCTGTAAACCCTAGTAGCTAGTTTAGTATAAATAGGACTTTTTACTATTGTATTTACATCTTCGGATTATCTTTGATTAGTTTTATGCTATCTTAGACTTTTGTGAGGGCTGGCCATTCGGCCATGCCTAAACTTTATCACTTATGTATTTTCAACGGTAGAGTTTCTACACACCATAGATTAAGGTGTAGAGCTCTGCTGTTCCTCATGAATTAATACAAAGTACTACTATTTTTCTATTCAATTCAACTTATTCCACTTCTAAGATATCCATTCGCACTTCAACATGAATGTGATGATCGTGACAGTCATCATCATTCCCTATGAACACGTGCTTGACAATCACTTCCGTTCTACCTTAGATTGAATGAGTATCTCTTGGATTCCTTAATCAGAATCTTCGTGGTATAAGTTAGAACCCATGGATGGCCATTCCTGAGATCCAGAAAGTCTAAACCTTGTCTGGGGTATTTCGAGTTGGATCTGGGAAGGGATGGCTGTGACGAGCCTCAAACTCGCGAGTGCTGGGCGTAGTGACAGACGCAAAAGGATCAATGGATCCTATTCCAATATGATCGAGAACCGACAGATGATTAGCCATGCAGTGACAGTACATTGGACCATTTTCACTGAGAGGACAGGATGTAGCCATTGACAACGGTGATGCCTAACATACAGCTTGCCATGGAAAGGAGTAGGATTGGTTGGATGAAGACAGTAGGAAAGCAGAGGTTTAGAGGAACGAAAGCATCTCTATATGCTTATCTGAAATTCTCACCAATGAATTACATAAGTATCTCTATCCTATTTTCTATTTATTTATTATTATTATTCGAAAACTCCATAACCATTTGATATCCGCCTGACTGAGATTTACAAGATGACCATAGCTTGCTTCATAACAACAATCTCCGTGGGATCGACCCTTACTCACGTAAGGTTTTATTACTTGGACGACCCAGTGCACTTGCTGGTTAGTTGTATCGAGGTTGTGACAAATTATGAATTAAGATTAGAGCACCAAGTTTTTGGAGCCATTTTCAGGGATCACAATTTCGTGCACCAAGTTTTTGGCGCCGTTGCCGGGGATTGTTCGAGTTTGGACAACTGACGATTCATCTTGTTGCTCAAATTAGGTAATTTTCTTTTTGTTTTATTTTTAAAAAAAAAATTTTCAAAAATCTTTCAAAAAATTTTTCCTTATTTTTTCGAAAATTATTTCAGAATTTTTAAGAATGAATTCTAGAGTTTCATGAAGCATGTAGAAGCTTGGCTGGCTGTAGAGCCATGTCTAAATTCATTTGGACTGAGGCTTCCAAGTCATCATTACAAGAGCAAGCTAGTTGTTGCTAATCAAATTTGTTATTGCATGACTGATTTATATCCTAAAGCTAGCTGGCTATTAAGCCATGTCTAACCCTTGGATTGGAGCTTTAGGCTAACATTGAAAGATTCCAGGAATTCTTATTAAAAATTTTTGAATTTCTTATTTTCTTTTTCCTATATGTTTTTCGAAAAAAATATACAAAAATCCAAAAAAATCATCATAAAATCATAAAAACCAAAAATATTTTGTGTTTCTTGTTTGAGTCTTGAGTCAATTTTTAAGTTTGGTGTCAATTGCATTTTTTCTAAAAATTTTATGCATTTTTCGAAAATTCATGCATTCATAGTGTTCTTCATGATCTTCAAGTTGTTCTTGGTAAGTCTTCTTGTTTGATCTTGATGTTTTCTTATTTTGTGTCTTTTGTTGTTTTTCATGTGCATCTTTGCATTCATAGTGTCTAAGCATTAAAGATTTCTAAGTTTGGTGTCTTGCATGTTTTTCTTTCATCAAAAATTTTTCAAAAATATGTTCTTGGTGTTCATCTTGATCTTCGAAGTTTTCTTGGTGTTCATCTTGACATTCATAGTGTTCTTGCATGCATTCATTGTTTGATCTAAAATTCTCATGCATTAAGTCTTTCTCATGTTTTTATCTTTCTTCATTAAAATTTAAAAAATCAAAAAAATATCTTTCCCTTTTTCACTCATAAATTTTCGAAAATTTGAGTTGACTTTTCAAAACTCTTTCAAAATCTTTTTCAAAAATCATATCTTTTTCATTTTTCTTATTTATTTTTGAAAATTTTAAAAATATTTTTCAAAAATCTTTTTCTTAATTTTATATCATATTTTCGAAAATATCATCAACAATTAATGTTTTGATTCAAAAATTTCAAGTTCGTTACTTACTTGTTAAGAAAGATTCTAACTTTAAGTTCTAGAATCATATCTTGTGATTTCTTGTGAATCAAGTCATTAATTGTGATTTTAAAAATCAAATCTTTTTCAAAACTAATTTCAATCATATCTTTTCAAAAATATCTTTTTATCTTATCTTTTTCAAAATCATATCTTTTTAATCATATCTTTTCATATCATATTGATGAGCGGATAATTTATACGCTTTTTGGCATTGTTTTTAGTATGTTTTTAGTAGAATTTAGTTACATTTAGGGATGTTTTCATTAGTTTTTATGTTAAATTCACATTTCTAGACTTTACTATGAGTTTGTGTGTTTTTCTGTGATTTCAGGTATTTTCTGGCTGAAATTGAGGGACTTGAGTAAAAATCAGATTCAGAGGTTGAAGAAGGACTGCTGATGTTGTTGGATTCTGACCTCCCTGCACTCAAAGTCGATTTTCTGGAGCTACAAAACTCAAAATGGCACGCTTCCAATTGCGTTGGAAAGTAGACATCCAGGGATTACCAGCAATATATAATAGTCCATACTTTGGCCGAGTTTATATGACGTAAAAGGGCGTTGAACGCCAGTTCTACGCTGCTGTCTGGAGTTAAATGCCA
Organism: Arachis ipaensis; assembly: GCF_059453495.1. Lineage (NCBI taxonomy): Eukaryota > Viridiplantae > Streptophyta > Magnoliopsida > Fabales > Fabaceae > Arachis > Arachis ipaensis. The sequence goes on along the minus strand of NC_142442.1, from coordinate 95,530,783 downwards.
GAAACACGTCACAAGCCAAAGTTGAACGCCAGAAATACGTTACAAACTGGCGTTCAACTCCAAGATTGACCTCTACACGTGTAACATTCAAGCTCAGCCCAAGCACACACCAAGTGGGCCCCGAAAGTGGATTTATGCATCAATTACTTACTTCTGTAAACCCTAGTAACTAGTTTATTATAAATAGGACTTTTTACTATTGTATTAGACATCTTTGATCAGTTTTATGCTATCTTAGACTTTCATGGGGGCTGGCCATTCGGCCACGCCTGGAGCATTATCACTTATGTATTTTCATACGGTAGAGTTTCTGCACTCCATAGATTAAGGTGTGGAGCTCTGCTGTTCCTCAAAGATTAATGCAAAGTACTACTATTTTTCTATTCAATTCAACTTATTCCGCTTCTAAGATATTCATTCGCACTTCAACCTGAATGTGATGAACGTGACAATCATCATCATTCCCCCACGAACGCGTGCCTGACAACCACTTCCGTTCCACCTTAGATTGAATGAGTATCTCTTGGATCTCTTGATCAGAATCTTCGTGGTATAAGCTAGATTGATGGCGGCATTCATGAGAGTCCGGAAAGTCTAAACCTTGTCTGTGGTATTCTGAGTAGGACTCTTGGATTGAATGACTATGATGAACTTCAAACTCGCGAGTGCTGGGCGTAGTGACGGACGCAAAAGGAGGGTGAATCCTATTCCAGTATGATCGAGAACCTCAGATGATTAGCCGTGCTGTGACAGAGCATTTGGACCATTTTCACAAGAGGATGGGATGCAACCATTGACAAGGGTGATGCCTCCAGACGATTAGCCATGCAGTGACAGCGCATTGAACCATTTTCCAGAGAGGATAAAAAGTAGCCATTGACAACGGTGATGTCCTTACATAAAGCCAGCCATGGAAAGGAGTAAGATTGATTGGATGAAGACAGCAGGAAAGCAGAGGTTCAGAGGAAAGAATGCATCTCTATATGCTTATCTGAAATTCTAACCAATAAATTACATAAGTATTTCTATCCTTATTTTCTATTTATTATTTATGTTCGAAAACTCCATAACTATTTTATATCCGCCTGACTGAGATTTATAAGGTGACCATAGCTTGCTTCATACCAACAATCTCCGTGGGATCGACCCTTACTCACGTAAGGTTTATTACTTTGACGACCCAGTGCACTTGCTGGTTAGTTGTATCGAAGTTGTGAATGAAAAATGATTTATTAAGACGTGCGTACAGAGTTTCTGGCGCCATTGCCTGAGATCATAATTTCGTGCACCAAGTTTTTGGCGCCGTTGCCGGGATTGTTCGAGTTTGAACAACTGACGGTTCATCTTGTTGCTCAGATTAGGTAATTTTCAAAAATTTCTTATCTGTTTTCGAAAAAAAAAGAAATAAATCTTTTCAAAAATATATTATGTTCCTCAGAATTTTTAAGAATGAATTCTAGTGTTTCATGAAGCATGTTGAAGCCTGACTGGCTGTAAAGCCATGTCTAATTCTTTTGGATAGGGGCTTCCAACCATCAGCATAGAGGCAAGTTAATAAGTAATGAGCAGTATATTCTGATGTTGCATGCTAAAGCTTGACTGGCTATTAAGCCATGTCTAACCCTCAGATTGGAGCTTTAGAATAAGAGTACAAGATTCCTGGAATTCATATTAAAAATTTTGGAATCCTTATTTTTATTTTTCAAATAATTTTTGAAAAATCCAAAAAAAATAAAAAAATCATAAAAATAAAAAATATTTTGTGTTTCTTGTTTGAGTCTTGTGTCAATTTTTAAGTTTGGTGTCAATTGCATACTCATCCTGCATTTTTCGAAAATTACATTCATGCATTGCATTCATCATGATCTTCAAGTTGTTCTTGATAAACCTTCTTGATTGATCTTCATATTTTAGTGTTTTGTGTTGTATGGTGTTTTTCATATGCATTCTTGAAATCTTAGTGTCTAAGCATTAAAGATTTCTAAGTTTGGTGTCTTGCATGTTTTCTTTGCATTAAAAATTTTTCAAAAATATGTTCTTGATGTTCATCATGATCTTCAAAGTGTTCTTGGTGTTCATCTGGACATTCATATCATTCTTGCATGCATTCTTTGCTTTGATCCATAACTTTCATGCATTGCATCATTTTTCATGTTTTTTCTCTCTCATCATTAAAATTTCAAAAATCAAAAAAATATCTTCCCCTTTTTCTCTCTCAAAATTTCGAAAATTAGATTTGACTTTTTCAAAAATTTTTAAAATCTAGTTGTTTTTATGAGTCAAATCAAATTTTCAATTTAAAAATCTTATCTTTTTCAAAAATCAAATCTTTTTCATTTTTCTTAATTAATTTCAAAAATTATAAAAATATTTTTCAAAAATCTTTTTTCTTAATCTTATATCATAATTTTCGAAAATAACATCATCAATTAATGTTTTGATTCAAAAATTTCAAGTTTGTTATTTGCTTGTTAAGAAAGATTCAAACTTTCAGTTCTAGAATCATATCTTGTGCTTTCTTGTGAATCAAGTCATTAATTGTGATTCTAAAATTCAAATCTGTTTCAAAAACTAATTTCAATCATATCTTTTCAAAAATATCTTCTTATCTTATCTTTTTAAAAAATTTGATTTTAAAATATCTTTTCTAACTTCTTATCTTCTTATCTTTTCAAAATTGATTTTCAAATTTGTTTCAACTAACTAACTAACTTTTTGTTTGTTTCTTATCTTTTTCAAAACTACCTAACTAACTCCCTCTCTCTCTAATTTTCGAAAATATCTTCCCTCTTTTTCAAAATTTCTTTTTCATTAACTAATTATTTTAATTTTTGATTTTAATTCTCGAAAATTACTAACCTTTTTCAAAAACTATTTTCGAAAATCACTAACTCTTTTTCAAAAATTATTTTCGAAAATTCTCTCTCTCTCTTATCTCCTTCTATTTATTTATTCATCTACTAACAATTCATCTCACCCATATTCGAACCCCCTCTTTCATCTGTGTTCGAATTTTTTCTTCTTCTTTTCTTCTACTCATACAGGGACCTCTATACTGTGGTAAAAAGGACCCCTATTATTATTATTTTTCTGTCCCTCTTTTTCATATGAGCAAGAGCAAAGACAAGAACATTCTTGTTGAAGCAGATCCAGAACCTGAAAGGACTCTGAAGAGGAAACTAAGAGAAGCTAAATTACAACAATCCAGCAAGTACCTTTCAGAAATTTTCGAACAGGAAGAGGAGATGGCAGCCGAAAATAATAATAATGCAAGGAGGATTCTTGGTGACTTTACTGCACCTAATTCCAATTTACATGGAAGAAACATCTCCATTCCTGCCATTGGAGCAAACAATTTTGAGCTGAAACCTCAATTAGTTTCTCTGATACAGCAGAACTGCAAGTTTCATGGACTTCCATCTGAAGATCCTTTTCAGTTCTTAACTGAATTCTTGCAGACCTGTGATACTGTTAAGACTAATGGAGTAGATCCTGAAGTCTACAGGCTCATACTTTTCCCTTTTGCTGTGAGAGACAAAGCTAGAATATGGTTGGACTCTCAACCCAAAGATAGCCTGAACTCCTGGGATAAGCTGGTCAAGGCTTTCTTAGCCAAGTTCTTTCCTCCTCAAAGCTGAGTAAGCTTAGAGTGGATGTTCAAACCTTCAGACAGAAAGAAGGTGAATCCCTCTATGAAGCTTGGGAGAGATACAAAGAACTGACCAAAAAGTGTCCTTCTGACATTCTTTCAGAATGGACCATCCTGGATATATTCTATGATGGTCTATCTGAATTGGCTAAAATGTCATTGCATACTTCTGCAGGTGGATCCATTCACCTAAAGAAAATACCTGCAGAAGCTCAAGAACTCATTGATATGGTTGCTAATAACCAGTTCATGTACACTTCTGAGAGGAATCCTGTGAGTAATGGGACGCCTATGAAGAAGGGAGTTCTTGAAATTGATACTCTGAATGCCATACTGGCTCAGAATAAAATTTTGACTCAGCAAGTCAATATAATTTCTCAGAGTCTGAATGGAATGCAAGCTGCATCCAACAGTACTCAAGAGGCATCTTCTGAAGAAGAAGCTAATGATCCTGAAAACCCTGCAATAACAGAGGTGAATTACATAGGTGAACCTTATGGAAACACCTATAACCCCTCATGGAGAAATCACCCAAATCTCTCATGGAAGGATCAACAAAAGCCTCAACAAGGCTTTAATAATGGTGGAAGAAACATGTTTAACAATAATAAAGCTTTTCCATCATCCACTCAGCAATAGACAAAGAACTCTGAACAAAATACCTCTAATTTAGCAAACTTAGTCTCTGATCTATCTAAGGCCACTTTGAGTTTCATGAATGAAACAAGGTCCTCCATTAGAAATTTGGAAGCACAAGTAGGCCAGCTGAGTAAAAGGATCACTGAAATCCCTCCTAGTACTCTCCCAAGCAATACAGAAGAAAATCCAAAAGGAGAGTGCAAGGCCATAGATATAACCATCATGGCCGAATCCAAGGAAGAAGGGGAGGACGTGAATCCCAAGGAGGAAGACCTCCTGGGACATCCAGTGATCAATAAGGAGTTTCCCTCTAAGGAACCAAAGGAATCTGATACTCATCTAGAGAACATAGAGATTCCATTGAACCTCCTTATGCCATTCATGAGCTCTGATGAGTATTCCTCTTCTGAAGAGAATGAGGATGTTACTGAAGAGCGAGCTGCCAAGTACCTTGGTGCAATCATGAAGCTGAATGCCAAATTATTTGGTATTGAGACTTGGGAAGATGAACCTCCCTTGTTCACCAATGAACTAAGTGATCTGGATCAACTGACATTGCCTCAGAAGAAACAGGATCCTGGAAAGTTCGTAATATCTTGTACCATAGGCAACATGATCTTTGAGAAGGCTCTGTGTGACCTTGGTTCAGGGATAAACCTCATGCCCCTCTCTGTAATAGAGAAACTGGGAATCTTTGGGGTGCAAGCTACTAAAATCTCATTAGAGATGGCAGACAATTCAAGAAAACAAGCTTATGGACAAGTAGAGGACGTGTTAGTAAAGGTTGAAGGCCTTTACATCCCTGCTGATTTCATAATCCTTGATACTGGGAAGGATGAGGATGAATCCATCATCCTTGGAAGACCTTTCCTAGCCACAGCAAGAGATGTGATTGATGTTGACAGAGGTGAATTAGTCCTTCAATTGAATGAGGACTCCCTTGTGTTTACAACTCAAGGTTACCCTTCTGTAAACATAGAAAAGAGGCACAGTAAGCTTCTCTCAAAACAGAGTCAACCAAAACCCCCACAGTCAAACTCTAAGTTTGGTGTTGGGAGGCCACAACCAAACTCTAAGTTTGGTGTTAAACTCCCATATCCAAACTCTAAGTTTGGTGTTGGAAAGTCTCAACAATGCTCTAAACATCTGAGAGGCTCCATGAGAGCCCACTGTCAAGCTATTGACATTAAAGAAGTTGCTGGGAGGCAACCCAATTTTTATTTATCTAATTTTATTTTTCTTGTTCTTTCATGTTTTATTAGGTTCGTGATCATGTGGAGTCACAAAATAAATATAAAAATTGAAAACAGAATCAAAAATAGCAGAAGAAAAATTACACCCTGGAGGAAGACCTTACTGGCATTTAAACGCCAATAAGAAGCATCTGGCTGGCGTTCAACGCCAGAACAGAGCATGGTTCTGGTGCTGAACGCCCAAAATGGGCAGCATCTGGGCATTTGAACGCCAGAATTGCACCCTGGAGAAGAGCTGGCGCTGAACGCCCAGAACAAGCATGGTTCTGGCGTTCAACGCCAGAATTGGGCAACAAATGGGCATTCAACGCCCAGAACAAGCACCAATCTGGCGCTGAACGACCAGAGTTGTGTGCAAGGGCATTTTGCATGCCTAATTTGGTGCAAGTTTGTAAATCCTTGAACACCTCAGGATTTGTGGACCCCACAGGATCCCCACCTACCTCCACTCACTTCTTCTCACCCCTCTTTCACACAATCCCATTAACACTCTTCCCCAAAAATCTTCACCAATCACCTCAATCTCTCTTCCCTATAACCACTTCACCACTCACATCCATCCACTCTTCCCCATAAACCTACCTCATATACCCCACCTACCTTCAAAATTCAAAATCAATTTTCCACCCAAAACCCACCCTTATGGCCGAACCTTACCCCCCTCCCTTCCCTATATAAAGCCCTCCATTCTTCTTCATTTTCACACAACACAACCCTCTCTTCCCCTTCTTGGCCGAATACACCCCTCCCCCTCTCCTCCATATTTTCTTCTTCTTCTTCTTCATCTATTCTTTCTTCTCTTGCTCGACGGCGAGCAATATTCTAAGTTTGGTGTGGTAAAAGCATAAGCTTTTTGTTTTTCCATTACCATTGATGGCACCCAAGACCGGAGAATCCTCTAAAAAAGGGAAAGGGAAGACAAAAGCTTCCACCTCCGAGTCATGGGAGATGGAAAGATTCATCTCCAAAGCTCTTCAAGACCACTTCTATGATGTTTTGGCCAAGAAGAAGGTGATCCCCGAGGTCCCTTTCAAGCTCAAGAAGAATGAGTATCCAGAGATCCGACATGAAATCCAAAGAAGAGGTTGGGAAGTTCTAACAAACCCCATCCAACAAGTCGGCATCCTAATGGTTCAAGAGTTCTATGCTAATGCATGGATCACTAGGAACCATGATCAAAGTAAGAACCCAAACCCAAAGAATTATATTACAATGGTTCGGGGGAAATACTTAGATTTTAGTCCGGAAAATGTGAGGTTGGCGTTTAACTTGCCTATGATGCAAGGAGATGCACGCCCCTACACTAGAAGGGTCAACTTTAATCAAAGGTTGGACCAAGTCCTCATGGACATATGTGTGGAAGGAGCTCAATGGAAGATTGACTCCAAAGGCAAGCCGGTTCAATTAAGAAGACTGGACCTCAAGCCTGTGGCTAGAGGATGGTTGGAGTTCATCCAACGCTCCATCATCCCCACTAGCAACCGATCTGAAGTTACTGTGGATCGGGCCATCATGATTCATAGCATCATGATTAGAGAGGAAGTAGAAGTTCATGAAGTCATCTCCCTTGAATTCTACAAAATAGCCGAAAAGCCCTCTCCTGGGGTAAGGCTAGCTTTTCCTCATCTTATTTGCCATCTATGTTACTCAGCTGGAGCTTTCATAGAAGGAGACATTCCCATTGAGGAAGAGAAGCCCATCACAAAGAAAAGGATGGAGCAAGCAAGAGAGCCCATTCATGGATCTCAAGAGACGCATGAAGCTCAACACCATGAGATCCCGGAGATGCCTCAAATGTATTTTCCTCCACAAAACTATTGGGAGCAAATCAACACCTCCCTAGGAGAATTAAGTTCCAACATGGGACAATTTAGGGTGGAACATCAAGAGCACTCCATCATCCTTCATGAAATAAGAGAAGATCAAAAAGCAATGAGGGAGGAGCAACAAAGACAAGGAAGAGACATAGAAGAGCTCAAGGACATCATTGGTTCCTCAAGAAGGAAACGCCACCATCACTAAGGTGGACTCATTCCTTGTTCTTATTTTCTGTTTTTAGTTTTCTTAATGATAACTGCTTATCCATGTTTGTGTCTTATTACATGATCATTAGTAGTTAGTAACTATGTCTTAAAGTTATGAATGTCCTGTGAACCCATCACCTCTCTTAAATGAAAACTGTTTTAATTCAAAAGAACAAGAAGTACATGAGTTTCGAATTTATCCTTGAACTTAGTTTAATTATATTGATGTGGTGATAATACTTTTTGTTTTCTGAATGAATGCTTGAACAGTGCATATGTCTTTTGAAGTTGTTGTTTAAGAATGTTAAATATGTTGGCTCTTGAAAGAATGATGATAAGGAGACATGTTATTTGATAATCTGAAAAATCATAAAAATGATTCTTGAAGCAAGAAAAAGTAGCAAAGAACAAAGCTTGCAGAAAAAAATAGCGAAAAAATAGAAAAAAAAAAAAAAGAAAAAGCAAGCAGAAAAAGACAAAAGCTCTTAAAACCAAGAGGCAAGAGCAAAAAGCCAATAACCCTTAAAACCAAAAGGCAAGGGTAAATAAAAAGGATCCCAAGGCTTTGAGCATCAGTGGATAGGAGGGCCTAAAGGAATAAAATCCTGGCCTAAGCGGCTAAACCAAGCTGTCCCTAACCATGTGCTTGTGGCGTGAAGGTGTCAAGTGAAAACTTGAGACTGAGCGGTTAAAGTCAAGGTCCAAAGAAAAACAAGAGTGTGCTTAAGAACTCTGGACACCTCTAATTGGGGAATTTAGCAAAGCTGAGTCACAATCTGAAAATGTTCACCCAATTATGTGTCTGTGGCATTTATGTATCCGGTGGTAATACTGGAAAACAAAGTGCTTAGGGCCACGGCCAAGACTCATAAAATAGCTGTGTTCAAGAATCATCATACTGAACTAGGAGAATCAATAACACTATCTGAACTCTGAGTTCCTATAGAAGCCAATCATTCTGAACTTCAATGGATAAAGTGAGATGCCAAAACTATTCAAGAGGCAAAAAGCTACAAGTCCCGCTCATTTAATTGGAACTATGTTTCATTGATAGTTTGGAATTTATAGTATATTCTCTTCTTTTTATCCTATTTTATTTTCAGTTGATTAGGGACAAGCAACAATTTAAGTTTGGTGTTGTGATGAGCGGATAATTTATACGCTTTTTGGCATTGTTTTTAGTATGTTTTTAGTAGAATTTAGTTACTTTTAGGGATGTTTTCATTAGTTTCTATGTTAAATTTACATTTCTGGACTTTACTATGAGTTTGTGTGTATTTCTGTGATTTCAGGTATTTTCTGGCTGAAATTGAGGGACTTGAGCAAAAATCAGTTTCAGAGGTTGAAGAAGGACTGCTGATGCTGTTGGATTCTGACCTCCCTGCACTCAAAGTCGATCTTCTGGAGCTACAGAACTCCAAATGGCACGCTTCCAATTGCGTTGGAAAGTAGACATCTAGGGCTTTCCAGAAATATATAATAGTCCATACTTTGGCCGAGTTTATACGACGTAAAAGGGCATTGAACGCAAGTTCTACGCTGCTGTCTGGAGTTAAACGCCAGAAACACGTCACAAGCCAGAGTTAAACGCCAGAAATACGTTACAAACTGGCGTTCAACTCCAAGATTGACCTCTAAACGTGTAACATTCAAGCTCAACCCAAGCACACACCAAGTAGGCCCCGGAAGTGGATTTATGTATCAATTACTTACTTCTGTAAACCCTAGTAACTAGTTTATTATAAATAGGACTTTTTACTATTGTATTAGACATCTTTGATCAGTTTTATGCTATCTTAGACTGTCATGGGGGCTGGCCATTCGGCCATGCCTGGACCATTATCACTTATGTATTTTCATACGGTAGAGTTTTTGCACTCCATAGATTAAGGTGTGGAGCTCTTCTGTTCCTCAAAGATTAATGCAAAGTACTACTGTTTTTCTATTCAATTCAACTTATTCCGCTTCTAAGATAATCATTCGCACTTCAACCTGAATGTGATGAACGTGACAATCATCATCATTCCCCCACGAACGCGTGCCTGACAACCACTTCCATTCCACCTTAGATTGAATGAGTATCTCTTGGATCTCTTAATCAGAATCTTCGTGGTATAAGCTAGATTGATGGCGGCATTCATGAGAGTCCGAAAAGTCTAAACCTTGTCTGTGGTATTCCGAGTAGGACTCTGGGATTGAATGACTGTGACGAACTTCAAACTCGCGAGTGCTGGGCGTAGTGACAGACGCAAAAGGAGGGTGAATCCTATTCCAGTATGATTGAGAACCTCAGATGATTAGCCGTGCCGTGACAGAGCATTTGGACCATTTTCACAAGAGGATGGGATGCAGCCATTGACAAGGGTGATGCCTCCAGACGATTAGCCATGCAGTGACAGCACATCGGACCATTTTCCAAAGAGGATAAAAAGTAGCCATTGACAACGGTGATGTCCTTACATAAAGCCAGCCATGGAAAGGAGTAAGACTGATTGGATGAAGACAGCAGGAAGGCAGAGGTTCAGAGGAACGAATGCATCTCTATACGCTTATCTAAAATTGTAACCAATGAATTACATAAGCATTTCTATCCTTATTTTCTATTTATTATTTATGTTCGAAAACTCCATAACTATTTTATATCCGCCTGACTGAGATTTACAAGGTGACCATAGCTTGCTTCATACCAACAATCTCCGTGGGATCGACCCTTACTCACGTAAGGTTTATTACTTGGACGTCCCAGTGCACTTGCTGGTTAGTTGTATCGAAGTTGTGAATCAAAAACGATTTATTAAGACGTGCGTACAGAGTTTCTGGCGCCGTTGCCTGAGATCACAATTTCGTGCACCACATATCTTTTTCAAATATCTTTTCTAACTTCTTATTTTCTTATTTTTTAAAAATTGATTTTCAAAATTTGTTTCAACTAACTAATTAACTTTTTGTTTGTTTCTTATCTCTTTCAAAACTACCTAACTAACTATCCCTCTCTAATTTTCGAAAATACCTCCCTCTTTTTCAAAAATTCTTTTTAATTAATTAATTGTTTTAAATTTTAATTTTAAATTTTTTCCCTTTTTTTTTTCGAAAATCATCAACACCTTTTCAAAAATTATTTTTGAAAATTCTCTTCTCTCTCATCCTCTTCTATTTATTTAATTACTTACTAACACTTCTCTACATCTCATATCTCTGCTCTCCTCACCCTTGTGTTTGGATTCTCTTCTCTTCTCTTTACTTACATTACATTCTTTTCTTCTTCTACTCACACAAAAGAATCTCTATACTGTGACATAGAGGATTCCATATTTTCTTTGTTATTCCCTTCTTTGTCATATGAGCAGGAGCAAGGACAAGAACATTCTTGTTGAAGCAAATCCTGAACCTGAAAGGACTCTGAAAAGGAAACTAAGAGAAGTTAAAATACAACAATCCAGAGACAACCTTACAGGAATTTTCGAACAGGGTGAGGAGATGGCAGCCAAAAACAATAATAATGCAAGGAGGTTGCTTGGTGACTTCACTGCACCTAATTCCAATTTACATGGAAGAAGCATCTCCATCCCTACTATTGGAGCAAACAATTTTGAGCTTAAACCTCAATTAGTTTCTCTGATACAACAAAACTGCAAGTTTTATGGACTTCCATCTGAAGATCCCTTTCAGTTCTTAACTGAATTCTTGCACATCTGTGATACTGTTAAGACTAATGGAGTATATCCTGAAGTCTACAGGCTCATGCTTTTCCCTTTTGCTGTAAGAGATAGAGCTAGAATATGGTTGGATTCTCAACCTAAAGATAGCCTGAACTCTTGGGATAAGTTGGTCACGGCTTTCTTAGCCAAGTTCTTTCCTCCTCAAAAGCTGAGTAAGCTTAGAGTGGATGTTCAAACCTTCAGACAAAAAGAAGGTGAATTCCTCTTCGAAGCTTGGGAGAGATATAAGCAACTAACCAAAAAGTGTCCTTCTGACATGCTTTCAGAATGGACCATCCTGGATATATTCTATGATAGTCTGTCTGAATTAGCTAAGATGTCATTGGATACTTCTGCAGGTGGATCCATTCACCTAAAGAAAATGCCTGTAGAAGCTCAAGAACATATTGACATGGTTGCAAACAACCAGTTTATGTACACTTCTGAGAGGAATCCTGTGAGTAATGGGATGCCTCAGAAGAAGGGAGTTCTCAAAATTGATACTCTGAATGCCATATTGGCTCAGAATAAAATATTGACTCAGCAAGTCAATATGATTTCTCAGAGTCTGAATGGAATGCAAGCTGCATCTAACAGTACTCAAGAGGCATCTTCTGAAGAAGAGGCTTATGATCCTGAGAACCCTGCAATAGCAGAGGTAAATTACATGGGTGAACCCTATGGGAACACCTATAACCCCTCATGGAGAAATCACCCAAATTTCTCATGGAGGGATCAACAAAAGCCTCAACAAGGCTTTAATAATAGTGGAAGAAACAGGTTTAACAATAGTAAACCTTTTCCATCATCCACTCAGCAACAGACAGAGAATTCTGAGCAGAATCCATCTAGCTTAGCAAATTTAGTCTCTGATCTATCTAAGGCCACTTTGAGTTTCATGAATGAAACAAGGTCATGCATTAGAAATTTGGAGGCACAAGTGGGCCAGCTGAGTAAAAAGATCACTGAAACCCCTCCTAGTACTCTCCCAAGCAATACAGAAGAAAATCCAAAAGGAGAGTGCAAGGCCATTGATATAACCATCATGGCCGAATCTAAGGAGGAAGGGGAGGACGTGAATCCCAAGGAGGAAGACCTCCTGGGACGTCCAGTGATCAACAAGGAGTTTTCCTTTGAGGAACCAGAAGAATCTGAGGCTCATTTAGAGACCATAGAGATTCCATTGAACCTTCTCATGCCCTTCATGAGCTCTGATGAGTATTCTTCTTCTGAAGAGAATGAGGATGTTACTGAAGAGCAAGCTATCAAGTTCCTTGGTGCAATCATGAAGCTGAATGCCAATTTAATTGGTAATGAGACTTGGGGAGATGAACCCCCCTTGTTCACTTATGAATTAAATGCATTGGATCAACTGAGATTGCCTCAGAAGAAGCAGGATCCTGGAAAGTTCCTAATACCTTGCACCATAGGCACCATGACCTTTGAGAAGGCTCTATGTGACCTTGGGTCAGGGATAAACCTCATGCCACTCTCTGTAATGGAGAAACTTGGAATCTTTGAGGTACAAGCTACTCGAATCTCATTAGAGATGGCAGACAATTCAAGAAAATAGGCTTATGGTCAAGTAGAGGACGTGATAGTAAAGGTTGAAGGCCTTTACATCCCTGTTGATTTCGTAATCCTGGATACTGGGAAGGATGAGGATGAATCCATCATTCTTGGAAGACCCTTCCTAGCCACAGCAAGAGCTGTGATTGATATAGACAGAGGAGAATTGATCCTTCAACTGAATGAGGACAACCTTGTATTTAAAACTCAAGAATCTCCTTCTGTAACAATGGAGAGGAAGCATAAAAAGCTTCTCTCAGTACAGAGTCAACTAAAGCCCCCACAGTCAAACTCTAAGTTTGGTGTTGGGAGGCCTCAACCAAACTCTAAATTTGGTGTTGAACCCCCATATCCAAACTCTAAGTTTGGTGTTGGGAGTCTATAAAATTGACCTGATCACCTGTGTAGCTCCATGAGAGCCCACTGTCAAGCTATTGACATTAAAGAAGCACTTGTTAGGAGGCAACCCAATTTTTATTTATTTAATTTTATTTTATTTTTATTGTTCTTTCATGTTTTATTAGGTTTATGATCATGTGGAGTCACAAAATAAATCAAAAAATTAAAAACAGAATCAAAAACAGCAGAAGAAAAATCACACCCTGGAGGAAAGACTTACTGGCGTTTAAACGCCAGTAAGGAGCATCTGGCTGTTGTTCAACGCCAGAACAGAGCATGGAGCTGGCGCTAAACGCCAGAAACAAGCATGGAGCTGTCGTTCAACGCCAGAAATATGCTGCATATGGGCGTTGAACGCCCAGAACAAGCATCACTTCGGTGTTTAAACGCCAGAAATGCATGCAAAGGCATTTTACATGCCTAATTGGTGTAGGGATGTAAATCCTTGACACCTCAGGATCTGTGGACCCTACAGTATCCCCACATACCTCCACTCACCTTCCCTCCTCATAATCCTATATCTCTCTTCCCGATCACCCCTTCACCACTCACATCCATTTCTTCTTCTTCTATTCTTTCTTCTTTTGCTCGAGGGCGAGCAACATTCTAAGTTTGGTGTGGTAAAAGCATAGTTCTTTTTTGTTTTTCCATAACCATTGATGGCACCTAAGGATAGAGAAACCTCTAGAAAGAGGAAAGGGAAGACAAAAGCTTCCATCAAGGGTCTATAGCTCAGTGGTAGAATATTTGACTGCAAATCAAGAGATCCCTGAGATACCTCAGGGGATACATTTTCCTCCACATAATTATTGAGAGCAACTAAGGATAGGAGCACCAAGAGCACTCCATCATCCTCCATGAAATTAGAGAAGATCAAAGAGCAATGAGGGAGGAGCAACAAAGACAAGGAAGAGACATAGAAGAGCTCAAGGACATCATTAGTTCCTCAAGAAGGAAACGCCACCATCACTAAGGTGGACTCATTCCTTGTTCTTAAATTTTCTGTTTTTCGTTTTCTTATGTTAAATGTTTATCTATGTTTGTGTCTTTATTACATGATCATTAGTGTCTAAGTGTCTATGCCTTAAAGTAGTGAATATGAATCCATCACCTCTCTTAAATGAAAATTTTTTTACAAAAACAAAAGAACAAGAAGTACATGGTTTCGAATTCATCCTTGAAACTAGTTTAATTATTTTGATGTGGTGACAATACTTTTTGTTTTCTGAATGAATGCTTGAACAGTGCATATGTCTTTTGAAGTTGTTGTTTAAGAATGTTAAATATGTTGGCTCTTGAAAGAATGATGGAAAGGAGAAATGTTATTTGATAATCTGAAAAATCATAAAGATGATTCTTGAAGCAAGAAAAAGCAGTGAATACAAAAAGCTTGCAGAAAAAAAAATGGCAAAAAAAAATAGAAAAAGAAAAAGCAAGTAGAAAAACCCAAAAGCTCTTAAAACCAAAAGGCAAGAGCAAAAAGCCAATAACCCTTAAAACCAAAAGGCAAGGGTAAATAAAAAGGATCCCAAGGCTTTGAGCATCAGTGGATAGGAGGGTCAAAAGGAATAAAATCCTGGCCTAAGCGGCTAAACCAAGCTGTCCCTAACCATGTGCTTGTGGCGTGAAGGTGTCAAGTGAAAACTTGAGACTGAGCGGTTAAAGTCAAGGTCCAAAGCAAAAGAAGAGTGTGCTTAAGAACCCTGGACACCTCTAATTGGGGACTTTAGCAAAGCTGAGTCACAATCTGAAAAGGTTCACCCAATTATGTGTCTGTGGCATTTATGTATCCGGTTGTAATACTGGAAAACAAAGTGCTTAGGGCCACGGCCAAGACTCATAAAGTAGCTGTGTTCAAGAATCAACATACTGAACTAAGAGAATCAATAACACTATCTGATCTCTGAGTTCTTATAGATGCCAATCATTCTGAACCTCAATGGATAAAGTGAGATGCCAAAACTATTCAAGTGGCAAAAAAGCTACAAGTCCCGCTCATCTGATTGGAGCTATGTTTCATTGATATTTTGGAATTTATAGTATATTCTCTTCTTTTTATCCTATTTGATTTTTAGTTGCTTGGGTACAAGCAACAATTTAAGTTTGGTGTTGTGATGAGCGGATAATTTATACGCTTTTTGGCATTGTTTTTAGTATGTTTTTAGTTTGATCTAGTTACTTTTAGGGATGTTTTTTATTAGTTTTTATGTTAAATTCACATTTCTGGACTTTACTATGAGTTTGTGTATTTTTCTGTGATTTCAGGTATTTTCTGGCTGAAATTGAGGGACTTGAGCAAAAATCAGATTCAGAGGTTGAAGAAGGACTGCTGATGCTGTTGGATTCTGACCTCCCTGCACTCAAAGTGGATTTTCTGGAGCTACAGAGCTCCAAATGGTGCGCTTTCAACGGCATTGGAAAGTAGACAACCATGGTGTGTAGAAACTCTACCGTTGAAAAATACATAAGTGAAAGGTTCAGGCATGGCCGAATGGCCAGCCCCCATGATCTAAGAACTAAACGTCCTAAGATAGCTAATACAATAGTAAAAAGTCCTATTTATACTAAACTAGTTACTAGGGTTTGTAAATGATGTAGAAATCCACTTCCGGGGTCCACTTGGTGTGTGCTTGGGCTGAGCTTGAAGTTTACACATGGAGAGGTCATTCTTGGAGTTTAACGCCAGTTTGTAACATGTTTCTGGTGTTGAACTCCACTTTGCAACTTGTTTCTGGCGTTTGACTCCATAATGCAGTATGGAACTGGCGTTGAACGCCAGTTTACATCGTCAATCCTTATTCAAAGTATGGACTATTATATATTGCTGGAAAGCCCTGGATGTCAACTTTACAACGCAATTAGAAGCGTTCCATTTGGAGTTCTGTAGCTCCAGAAAATCCACTTTGAGTGCAGGGAGGTCAGAATCCAACAACATCTGCAGTCCTTCTTCAACCTCTGAATCTGATTTTTGCTCAGGTCCCTCAATTTCAGCCAGAAAATACCTGAAATCATAGAAAAACACACAAACTCATAGTAAAGTCCAGAAATGTGATTTTTAATTAAAACTAATAAAAATATACTAAAACCTAACTAAATCATACTGAAAACTATGTAAAAACAATGCCAAAAAGCGTATAAATTATCCGCTCATCACAACACCAAACTTAAATTGTTGCTTGTCCCCAAGCAACTGAAAATCAAATAGGATAAAAAGAAGTGAATATACTATAAATTCCAAAATATCAATGAAACTTAGCTCCAATCAGATGAGCGGGACTTGTAGCTTTTTGCCTCTTGAATAGTTTTGGCATCTCACTTTATCCATTGAAGTTCAGAATGATTGGCATCTATAGGAACTCAGAGTTTAGATAGTGTTATTGATTCTCCTAGTTCAGTTTGTTGATTCTTGAACACAGCTACTTTATGAGTCTTGGCCGTGGCCCTAAGCACTTTGTTTTCCAGTATTACCACCGGATACATAAATGCCACAGACAAATAATTGGGTGAACCTTTTTAGATTGTGACCCAGCTTTGCTAAAGTCCCCAATTAGAGGTGTCCATGGTTCTTAAGCATACTCTTCTTTTTACTTTGCGTTGGAAAGTAGACATCCAGGGCTTTCCAGCAATATATAATAGTCCATACTTTGCTCAAGGATAGATGACGTAAACTGGTGTTCAACGCCAGTTCTCTGCCCAATTCTGGTGTCCAGCGCCAGAAAAGGATTAAAAGTTGGAGTTTAACGCCAGAAATGGATCCAAACCTGGCGTTGAACGCCCAAAATGGCCTTATGCACGTGAATTGCTTAAACCTCAGCCCCAGCACACACCAAGTGGGCCCCAGAAGTGAATCTCTATACCATCTGCTATAGTTTACTCATTTTCTGTAAACCTAGGCTACTAGTTTAGTATTTAATCAACTTTTAGAGACTTATTTTGTATCTCATGACATTTTAGATCTGAATTTTGTACTCTTTGACGGCATGAGTCTCTAAACTCCATTGTTGGGGGTGAGGAGCTCTGCTGTGTCTCGATGAATTAATGCAAGTATTTCTGTTTTCCATTCAAACACGCTTGTTCCTATCTAAGATGTTCATTCGCGCTTAACTGTGATGAAGGTGATGATCCGTGACATTCATCACCTTCCTCAAACCATGAGCGTGTGCCTGACAACCTCCTCCGTTCTATATCTGATTGAATGAGTATCTCTGAGATCTCTTAATTAGAATCTTTGTGGTATAAGCTAGAACTGATGGCGGCATTCACGAGAATCCGAAAAGTTTAAACCTTGTCTGTGGTATTCCGAGTAGGATTCAATGATCGAATGACTGTGACGAGCTTCAAACTCGCGAGTGCTGGGCGTTAGTGACAGACGCAAAAGGATGAAGAACCCTATTCCAGTATGATCGAGAACCGACAGATGATTAGCCGTGCTGTGACAGAGCATGTGAGCATATTCTTCACTGAGAGGATGGGATGTAGCCATTGACGACGGTGATCCCCTACATACAGCTTGCCATAGGAGGACGTGCGTGCGTGAATCAGAAGACAGAGGAAAGCAGAGATTCAGAAGACAAAGCATCTCCAAAACACCAACATATTCTCCATTACTGCATAACAAGTAACCTTTAATTTATGCTCTCTTGGTTATTCGCAATTCAACTGATAAAAATAATTGATTTCCTGACTAAGAATTACAAGATAACCACAGCTTGCTTCAAACCAACAATCTCCGTGGGATTCGACCCTTACTCAAGTAAGGTATTACTTGGACGACCCAGTGTACTTGCTGGTTAGTGGTACGCGTTGTGAAAAGTGTGATTCACAATTCGTGCACCAGTAGTTCTCCTAATGCCCCCCTTTTCCCAAAAGCTCCCTTCTCTAGTTCAAAACTACTCCTATATATACTACTCTTCTGATCTTCTAGTTGGCTCTTCAAGTCTTTGGAGATGGGCTTTTGGATCTTGAGTTGAAACAGTTTGGAATCTTCAGTGGGCTCAGCTTTACTTGCAGAGAAAGTGTGAAGTAGGCATGGACTTTAGCTAGGACGTTAGTGGCGTTAACGTTCAGTGAAAATGTGGGTTCGAGAACGTTAGTGACAATCACCTTTTTCACTAACGTTCCTAGCCCAAGATGGTTCACGTTAACTTCAACGTTAGTGGTACTAACGTGACCACTAACGTTACCTCTTGGTCCATCGCAAGCGTTATTGGCGTTTACCTTTGCCAATAATATTGCTCTTAGCCCCCTTTTCTCACGTTAGAGTCCACGTTAGTATAACTAACGTGGCTCTTAACGTGGGCATGCCTTAGCCTCGAGAGCGTTAGTGACACTTACCTTTGTCACTAACGCTCCACACGCCCCTTCTCACGTTAGTGTCCCACGTTAATTGTCTTAACGTGGCCACTAACATGGTGGTGATTGCCATCTACAACGTTAGTGACAAAGGTGAGTGTCACTAACGTTGGCTCATCATTTCTTTGCTCCACGTTAGCTTCCACGTTAATGCAATTAACGTGGCAACTAACATGGCTCATAGTGGCTTAGTCCAACGTTAGTGACAAAAGTGAGTGTCACTAACGTTGGCGATTCCTTGCTCCTCCCACGTTAGAGTTCACGTTAATGTAGTTAACGTGACTCTTAACGTGGCCAATTGGGCTTAGTCCAACGTTAGTGACAAAGGTAAGTGTCACTAACGTTGGCATTGTCTTCCCTTTCCTCATTAGAGTTCACGTTAACTGAGTTAACGTGACTCTTAACGTGGCTAATTGCCAATTTGGAGCATTAGTGGTCTTCACTTTTACCACTAACGCTGGAGCTCCCTTTCTCTCCATGTTAACTACCACGTTAACGTAGTTAACTTGGCAATTAACGTGGGCCATGATGGTTTCGAAGGCGTTATTGGCAATCACTTTTCTCATTAACGTTGCAATTTTATTCCCATTCCACGTTAGTGGTCACGTTAATTAGATTAACATGGCTGCTAACGTGGCTCTTCCTTGCTTCCTTTGTCCTGAAATCAAGCAAATAAAGTGCATCAAAGCTCTAATCCAAGTTATGAGACATGCATTATCCAATTTGTCATTCAATTCCTGCATAATTCTCATAAGATCACTTGAAATTCACAATGTTTGCTTCAATCAAGATGTAAGTGATTATCTACCTAAAACTTGCTTATTTACTAAGAAAATGCATGAAACTACCATAAAATAGTAAAGAAAAGGTCAGTAAAACTGGCCAAAATGCCCTGGCATCAGTAAGGATATGGAGATAGTGTATATTGAAGTGGTTCTTGGGAGTAATTATGTTGGAATTGTTGTGGTTTTATGTATGGTTCATATGGCTCATAAGGTGGTTGGTATGTTGGATAAGGGTTAGGGTCATATGGAGGTGTTTGGTGGTAGGAGGCTTGTGAGTAGGGTTGTTGATGTCTATGTTGAGGGAAAGGGTCTTATGCATATGGTGATTGTGGTTGACAACCACAATGAGGGTCACCACATCCATTAGGGTGGTAAGCATCATGGTATGGCCCTTGATCAAAGTACATTGGTGGAGGTTGTTGCCATGAAGGTTGATCAAATGCTTGAGGCTCCTCCCACTTTTGATTGTTCCATCTTTGATGCATGTTCTCATTATAGCTTCCATTCCCTACAACATAGTTAGAACCAAACTCATAGCCAAAGTGATGAGAATTCATAGTAACAAGAGTAAATGAAAACAAAATCTAATAAGAAACAAAGAAAACCAAATCCTAAAACTAGAAAAAACTAGCAAACAAACCAAAAAAACCAAGCTATTTACAATACTAACATATATACAATAACCAATAACAAGCACACATTGCAATTCCCCGACAACGGTGCCAAAAACTTGATGTGAGCATAGCCCAAACCGACAATCGATCCTCAAATCAAAGTTTAATTTTTGGTTGTCACAAGTCCAACCTAATAAAAAATAACCGAGAGGCGTTGCCAAAATTTTATAAAAATCTGTGGTTTTATTTGAAAAGTTATTTTAGAAGATTTGGATTTGGAAAATTATATTATTTGAGTTTTATTTAGTTAAGAAAAGAATTATAATATTTTGAATTCGACTTACTAAGTAAAGGTTTATGTTTCAAGTTTGAATTATTTAAGGAAGGAATTATGTTTTGAGTTTCATTCAACATGAAAAGAGTTATGTTTTGGGTTTAAAATAAAGGATTACTTTTCAAGAGTTTGGTGAATTTATAATATTTTCAATACTGAGAATGCTTTCCTGGGATACTTAGCTATTATGCTATTCTGTAAGACGAGGTTGCTTACAGAGGTATCGAGATACATACAATTAAAGAGTACTCCTTTAAGACAGAGGTTGCTTATAGTGAGTGTGTTATACTCATGTAAGACAGAGGTTGCTTACAGTGAGTGTGCTGTGCTCCTATAAGAGAAAGGTTCCTTACAGTGAGTATGTTGGACGTATATCGGCTAATATGTACCGTCCCGCAAGACAAAGGTTGCTTACAGTGAGTATAGCCAATAGGAAAGCCTTATCCAAACAGAGGTTGCTGGGTAACGTCGGGAGCAGAGCGGGTTAGTAATTGACAAATGAGCTCATTATCTGTGCTAGGGCTAGACATGCATCATCCTTGTTTGTATATTTGCATTTGGTTGTGTTTGCTTGTTTTATTTCTCTGTGATTGTGCTGTTTGTCTTATTGTGACTTGTTTATGTATTGGTTTGGATATCTTATTTGTGCTATTAGTTTGCGGATGTAGTTTGTGTATTAAGGTGACTGAGAACTAATACTGTGATTCAGATTTTGTTTTAAATTCAGAAATTTAAAGAAAGTAATTAGTTTCCTAAAGTAAAATTAATTAGAATTTTTCAAAGGTTTGACAAAATAGTTTTATTAAGTAAAGTTAATTATTTGCATTTTATTCAATACTTTTACGGCATTCCCATTCCCTACTGAGAATGTGTGGGTTGTTCTCACCCTGAAATTTCAACCCTTTCAGTGACACAGGTTCAAAGACTCAATACGAAGTTGTGGGTGATCAGTTTGGATTTTATTCTATCCAGAGGGATAGTGTTCATACATCGGTCTGAGCTACAAGATCCGAGTTGATCCAAGATAAATGAACCGACCTCTAGAAAGGTTGGTCCATTACCGACCTCTTTACAAAGAGCTCAGAAGACCGCAATAGAGGCTTAAGAAGGCCCAATAACAAAATAACACCGCCCACCCGAAGGCGGTTGACCAAAAGATAAGGATATCCTCCCTAAAAGATAAAGATAACATAACCAGCTTATCTCAAAGGAAGATCATCAATCATTACTATAAATATACTGGAGCACCCAAGTATAACTCATACTCCAATTCTACAAAAAACTTGCCTAAAGCTCGTACTGACTTAAGAATCAGAGTCTCATGCAGGTACCACCCCCCTCCAGTGACAAGGACCAACAGCACCTCCCATCCCAACAAGTCAGACACAGCTGTTCTAGTCAAGCCAGAAGATCTTGTCCGAGATCGATCTCCCAGTTTCAGGTAACCCTCGGAACATTGGCGCCATTACCGGGGAACCTGGAAGTCATCCCATGGGTAACAATCCTGCCAATGACCATAACTCTGGATTGGAGGAAGGAACACCGCTTAAGAACATGGATGCCACATCAAAAGACACACACCAGTCCAAAGGAGACAAGCAGACTCAGAACGTTGAAATTTTAGATGCCATTCGTGAACAGCAGGATCGTCTCAAACAGCTCGAACAAGAAGCCGAACGTCAATGCGAAGCCGAGCGAGATCTCCGGAGAGAAAGAAGACGGCGTCGAGAGCCGGAAGACAAACTCTTAAAGCTCGAAGCCGACCTTAAAACTAAAGCCATTTCGAGTGTAAGTAGGTCATAATCCAATAGCATCAGCAGTCTTTTTTTTTTCAGCCTGAATCAGATTTTTGCTCAGATCCCTCAATTTCAGCCAGAAAATACCTGAAATCACAGAAAAGCACACAAACTCCTAGTAAAGTCCATAAATATGAATTTTGCATAAAAACTAATAAAAATATACTAAAAACTAACTAAATCATACTAAAAACTACATAAAATCACCCCTAAAAAGCGTAAAAAAAATATGCGCTCATCACAACACCAAACTTAAACTGTTGCTTGTCCTCAGGCAACTAGATAAATAACATAGGATAGAAAGAAAATTAAGAGGCAAAATCATCTCAGAGTTTCTGTATGTAGCTTAAATTCTAATTAGATGAGAGGGACTAGTAGTTTTTTGCTTCTGAACAGTTTTGGCATCTCAATTTATCCTTTGAAGTTTAGAATGATTGGCATCTATAGGAACTTAGAATTCGGATAGTGTTATTGATTCTCCTAGTTTAGTATGTTGATTCTTGAACACAGCTGCTTTCTGAGTCTTGGCCGTGGCCCTAAGCACTTTGTTTTCCAGTATTACCACCGGATACATAAATGCCACAGACACATAACTGGGTGAACCTTTTTAGATTGTGACTCAGCTTTGCTAAAGTCCCCAATTAGAGGTGTCCAGAGTTCTTAAGCACACTCTTTTTGCTTTGGATCACGACTTTAACCACTTAGTCTCATGCCTTTCACTTGGACCTGCATGCCACAAGCACATGGTTAGGGACAGCTTGGTTTAGCCACTTAGACTAGGATTTTATTCCTTTGGCCCTCCTATCCATTAATGCTCAAAGCCTTGGATCCTTTATTTCCCTTTGCCTTTTGGTTTAAAGGGCTATTGGCTTCAAGAATCAATTTTATGATATTTCAGATTATCAATAACATTTTTCCTCTTTCGTCATTCTTTCAAGAGCCAACAGATTTAACATTCATAAACTCCACTATCAAAATTATGCACTGTTCAAGCATTCATTCAGAAGACAAAGAGTATTGCCACCACATATAAATAATTTTAATTTTTCTTATTAAAAACTTGAAAAAAATTATTGCCTCTTTATTCTAAAAATCTGCTATTTTATTCATGTTTAATGATGTGAGAAAAATAAATTATAGCTTAATTGGAGATAAAATTAAAAATAAAGATACTAATTACTACTACTCATATATAACTTCTAAGGTAGATTTCTAATAAGAACAATTATCACAGAGTTAAGGTTAAGATTAGGACTCAACAACCTTTATTTTGGGAGGTAAATGCATCTTTAGTCTGTGGGGTGCTTGGCCCTTCAAGAGATAGCTTCTGGCGCTTCAGTTCCTTCAGTTCACGCCTTTGCTCTTCTTGTTCCCTAAGCAGTTTATAGAGCATGTTGTTTTGATTTTGCTGTTCTTCCTTCAGTTGATCCATAGCTTCTTGCAACTTGGTGATAGATGCTTCTAGGCACCTGATGAGGCACAGAAGTTGGTGAATTAAAAATTATTAAAATAGTTACATTGCAAGTATAGTTCTTAACTCACCGAAAATCTGCCTATCAATTTAGAAATATGTCACACAGAGTTTAAATTAAAAATTACTGGGAGTTGGAGTCCCAGGTCGTCTCCCAACGAGTTGCAGAAAAGCGTGCTATTTTATTAATCAGATGTTCCAAAAGGTTAAGTTAAATAGATGGAAAATTAAATTGAGAAAATTTAAATAATATGAATAAAAGCCTTGACTGGGAGTTGATTAGTTGGAATCTCTATTATCGATGGGATGGTTTCAAGATTAATTTATAATTAACGGTTGTTCTGTTTAGTTATCCTTTACTAGGTAAAGGAAAGTCAAACAAGTTGGAATGCTAGATCTATTCACGAGTTGCAACCCACTTAGTCCAAAGGGATTGGTGTTATTGACTGGATAGCAATCCAACAGTTAACCCAATTACAAATTCTCTTTCAATCCTTCCAACTCAAGAGCTCCTTTCAATCAACTCCCCATCAAGTGAAGAAACTACTCGCTCATTGTAAATAATAAATCCATAACATATGAAAGAGAATTAAAAGAAGACATGATTATTGGAATGGAAAATAAATTAAAATGGAAGAAATAATCCTTGTATTAAATAATCATGAAAGTATTCAAATGACAAAATTGAACAAAGCAAAGAACATGGAAGAATAAAACCAAGTTAAGAGAACGAACTAGAATGACGAAGTCTTGATGAGGAAATAACTCAAAGGAGTAAAACTAGATCTTAAACTCAAAACTGTGTGGAATGAATGTTGTGTTTTATTTCTGCATACTCTCTGGCTCTAGTCTGCTGTTCCGGGCCGAAAACTAGGTCGAAATAAGGTCCAAAATCGCCCCCAGCGAATTCTGCAGATTATGCAGATCACACATGTCACGCGATCGCGTCATCCATGCGGACGCGTCATTCGCGCTTTTCTTTGCCACGCGTTCGCGTCGTCCACGCTACCGCGTCGCTTGAGCTTTTACAATCCGCGTAGCCGCGTGAGCCATACGGCCGCGTCACTGTGATTTGCTCTCCTTTGCGCGGTCGTGTGAGCCATGCGACCACGTCACTTCTCGCTGGTTATCTCCTCAAATTCTTGTGTTCCTTCCATTTTTTGCTAGCTTCCTTTCTAATCTCCAACTCATTCATACCCTATAAAGTCTGAAATACTCAACACACAGATCACGGCATCGAATGGAGTAAAGAAGAATTAAAAATACACAATTAAAGTCTCTAGGAAGCAGTTTTCAAACATGTAATAAATTCAGGAAGGAATTATAATTTCATGCTAATTTAATGAATAAGTGGGTAAGGATCATGATAAAACCACATAATTAAACACAATATAAACCATAAAATAGTGGTTTATCAGCACCCCCAGTATTCAATTTGAAGGATTTTCGGGAGGAACTCCTGTGCTCTCTTCTTGATGGGGTCGTCCTGTACTTGTTGTCCTTCCATTGACTTTTTGGTGATTGGTTGCTCAACTGAGATATACTCATCTACTCCCATCTTTACCCAGCATCTTTACATAGCAGAGAGATTAAGCTTGGATAAGCCAATTTGGCATCTTTGGAGTTCTTGTTTGCAATTGTGTAAAGCTCACAAGAAATCAGCTGATGAACCTCCACTTCTTTTCCCAACATAATGCAATGAATCATCACTGCTCTTTTGATGGTGACTTCAGAGCGGTTGCTAGTGGGTAGTAAAGAATGCCCAATGAAGTCCAGCCAGCCTCTGGCGACTGGTTTGAGATCTCCTCTCTTGAGTTGGTTTGGGACACCCTTTGTTTTGGTTGTCCATTTGGCTCTAGGGAGGCATATGTCCTCTAGAATTTTGTCCAAGCTCTGATTTAGTCTCATCATTCTCCTATTAAAGGAGTCTGGGTCATCTTGCAGTTGAGGCAACTTGAAAATCTCGTTTATTTCGTCAGGGTGGAGGTGAACAATCTTCCCTCTGACCAGAGTTCGATAGTCATAGAATGCGGTTCCATCTATTCTCTGCCTGTCTGTCTGCCACAGATTAGAGTAGAATTCCTGAACCATGTTTCTTCCCACCTTTGTCTCAGGATTAGCTAGGATTTCCCAGCTCCTGTTTTGAATTTGCTCTTGAATCTCCGGATATTCGTCTTCTTTCAGATCGAATTTAACTTCCAGGGTCACTGACCTTAGACCAATTATTTTGTAGTAATGGTCCGAATGTTCTTTGGTTAAGAACTTCCCTTGATTCCAAAGTGGTTTTGGAATATTCTCTTTCTTGCCTCTTGAGGTGGTTTGTTTTCCCTTAAGAGCCATGATCTTGGTGAATATTGGCATTAGTGATCACGGATAAACACACCAAACTTAGAGGTTTGCTTGTCCTCAAGCAAAAGAAAGGAAAGGAGAGGGATATAGGGAGAGCCAAGTTCGAATTGTGGAGGAGAGAAGGGAGGCCAAACGAGGATTTAAAGGTAAGGGGGTGGATTTTCGAAAATTTTTGAAAAAGATATGATAGAAAATGTGATTTGTAAAAGATAAGTATGATAGGAAAAATATGTAATTTAAAATTGAAAAGATATGAAAGATATTTGAAAAAGATAGATTTGTTTTTTAAAAAAAGATATTGTGAATATTTGAAAAAGATATTGATGAGTTGAAAAGATTTGAAAAAGATAGATTTATTTTGAAAAAGATTTGAAAAGAAGTTGAAGAAGAATTGAGAAAGATTTAACTTTAGGATTAAGATATTTTTAATATTTTTGGAAAAGAGTTTGAAAAATGAAAGTATGGGAACATGTTTTTGCAAGAAAGTATGGATGGAAATATGAAAATTTGAAAAAAATCAAGTTGGGAACAAAAACTTCCTCCCCTCCATAATCCTGGCGTTAAACGCCCAACTACTGCTTGTTTTGGGCATTTAACGCCCATCTGTAGCCTCTTTTGGGCGTTTAATGCCCAACTGTTGCTTCTGGCTGGCGTTAGACGCCAGAAATCTTTTGTCACTGGGCATTTTTCTGAACGCCTAGGATGCTGCAAGTTTGGCGTTAAACACCCAGAATGGTACCCATTTGGGCGTTTAACACCCAGAAAGGTATCATTACTGGCGTTAAACACCCAGTAGAAGCTTCTTTTGGGCGTTTAATGCCCAATTGTACCTCTTACTAGCGTTTTCTTGCTAGTGAGCTCCTTTTCCCTTTTTTGTACTCTGAATCCTTCTGTAACTCTGTGAACTTATGCAATTGATACTTTACCTTGAAGATTATTTATATTAAACTCGTATAATTATTATTTGAATAACAAATAAGCTTTACAAATGGCTGGGTTGCCTCCCAGTAAGCGCTTCTTTATTATATTTAGCTAGACCTTGCTAAGCTTTTAATCTAGCCTCAACTTTGAGCATTCTTGCTCAACATTGCCTTCAAGATAATGCTTGATTCTTTGTCCATTAACAATGAATTTCTTATTAGAATCAATGTCTTGAAGCTCCACATATCCATATGGTGACACACTTGTAATCACATATGGTCCCTTCCACTGGGATTTCAGTTTCCCAGGGAATAATCTGAGTCTAGTGTTGAACAGCAGAACCTTTTGTCCTGGTTCAAAGACTCTGGGTGACAGTTTCTTATCATGCCACCTTTTTGCTTTCTCTTTGTAAATCTTAGCATTTTCGAAAGCATTGAGTCTGAATTCCTCTAGCTTATTCAGCTGGAGCAATCTTTTCTCTCCAGCTAACTTGGCATCAAGGTTTAGGAATTTGGTCGCCCAGTAGGCCTTATGTTCCAGTTCCATGGGCAAATGATAGGCCTTACCATACACAAGCTGGTATGGAGAGGTCCCTATAGGAGTCTTGAATGCTGTTCTATATGCCCACAGAGCCTCATCCAAGCTTCTTGCCCAATCCCTTCTACGGGTAATTACAGTCCGTTCCAGGATTCTTTTTAGTTCTCTATTAGAGACTTCAGCCTGCCCATTTGTTTGTCGATGATATAGAGTTGCTACTTTGTGGCTAATTCCATATCAGACCATAGCAGAGTAGAGCTATTTATTGCAGAAGTGAGTGCCCCCATCACTGATTAGTGCTCTAGGGACACCAAAATTGCTGAAGATATGTTTCTGGAGGAACTTCAGCACTGTCTTAGTATCATTAGTGGGTGTTGCAATTGCCTCTACCCATTTAGATACATAGTCTACTGCCACCAGAATATATGTGTTTGAGTATGATGGTGGGAAAGGCCCAATGAAGTCAATACCCCATACATCAAACAACTCAATCTCCAAGATTCCTTGTTGTGGCATGGCGTAACCATGAGGCAGATTACCAGCCCTCTGGCAACTGTCACAATTACGTACAAACTCCCGGGAATCTCTATAGAGGGTAGGCCAGTAGAAGCCACATTGGAGGACCTTGGTGGCTGTTCGCTCACCTCCGAAATGGCCTCCATATTGTGACCCATGGCAATGCCATAAGATCTTCTGTGCTTCTTCTCTAGGCACACACCTACGGATTATTTCGTCTGCATGTCTCTTAAAGAGATAGGGTTCATCCCACAAGTAGTACTTTGCATCAGTAATTAATTTTTTCTTTTTGTTGCCTGCTGTACTCCTTGGGTATGAATCTTGCAGCTTTATAGTTTGCAATGTCTGCAAACCATGGTGTTTCCTGAATGGCAAACAATTCCTCATCCGGAAAGGTTTTAGAGATCTCAATAGAGGGAAAGGACGCCCCTTCTACTGGTTCTATCCGGGACAGATGATCAGCCACTTGATTTTCTGTCCCTTTTCTGTCTCTTATTTCTATATCAAACTCTTGTAGAAGCAACACCCATCTTATGAGCCTGGGTTTTGAATCCTGCTTTGTAAGTAGATATTTAAGAGCAGCATGGTCAGTGTACACAATCACTTTTGATCTTACTAAGTATGATCTAAACTGGTCAATGGCATACACCACTGCAAGCAATTCTTTTTCTGTGGTTGTGTAATTTTTATGGGCATCATTTAAAACACGGCTAGCATAATAAATCACATGCAGAAGCTTGTTATGTCTCTGTCCAAATACTGCACCAATGGCATGGTCACTGGCATCACACATTAGTTCGAATGGTAATGTCCAGTCTGGTGCAGAAATAACTGGTGCTGTGACCAGCTTAGCTTTCAGAGTTTCAAACACCTGCAGACACTCTGTGTGAAACACAAATGGCGTGTCAGTAGCTAGCAGGGTGCTCAGAGGTTTTGTAATTTTTGAAAAATCCTTTATAAACCTCCTATAGAATCCTGCATGCCCCAGAAAGCTTCTAATTGCCTTAACATTGGCAGGTGGTAGTAGTTTTTCAATTACTTCCACTTTAGCTTGATCCACTTCTATTCCCTTGTTTAAAATTTTATGCCCAAGGACAATTCCTTCAGTCACCATAAAGTGACATTTTTCCCAGTTTAAAACCAGGTTGGTTTCTTGGTATCTTTTCAGAACAAGTGCTAAATGGTCAAGGGAGAAGCTGAATGAGTCTCCAAATACTGAAAAGTCATCCATGAAGACTTCCAAGAATTTCTCTACCATATCAGAGAAGATAGAGAGCATGCACCTCTAAAAGGTTGCAGGTGCATTTTATAGACCAAAAGAAATCCTTCTGTAGGCAAACACTCCAAAAGGACATGTGAATGCTGTTTTCTTCTGGTCATAAGGATCTACTGTAATTTGGTTGTAGCCTGAATAGCCATCCAAAAAGCAGTAATATTCATGACCTGCTAGTCTCTCTAGCATCTGGTCTATGAATGGTAAAGGAAAGTGATTCTTCCTGGTGGCTGTATTGAGCCTTCTGTAATCAATACACATACGCCACCCTATAACTGTTCTTGCAGGAACCAGTTCATTTTTTTCATTATGAACCACTGTCATGCCTCCCTTCTTGGGAACAACTTGGACAGGGCTCACCCAGGGGCTATCAGAAATAGGATAAATAATCCCAGCCTCCAGTAATTTGGTGACCTCTTTTTGCACCACTTCCTTCATGGCTGGATTTAGCCGCCTCTGTGGTTGAACCACTGTCTTAGCATTGTCCTCCAATAGGATCTTGTGCATGCATCTTGCTGGGCTGATGCCCTTAAGATCACTTATGGACCACCCAAGAGCTGTCTTGTGTGTCCTTAGCACTTGAAGAAGTGCTTCCTCTTCCTGTGGATTTAAAGCAGAGCTTATGATCACCGAAAAAGTGTCACCTTCTCCCAGAAATGCATATTTCAGAGATGGTGGTAGTGGTTTGAGCTCGTGTTTAGGAGGTTTTTCCTCTTCCTGAGGAATTTTCAGAGGCTCTTTTATTTCCTCTGAATCCTTCAGATCAGGCTGGACATCTTTAAAGATATTTTCTAGCATTTAACTTAAACTCATCTTCATTGACTCTCAGGGTTACTTCCCCCTTTTGGACATCAATGAGAGTTCGTCCAGTTGCTAGGAAAGGTCTTCCTAGAATGAGAGTAGCACTCTTGTGCTCCTCTATTTCCAGTACTACAAAGTCAGTGGGAAAGGCGAATGGCCCAACCCTGACAATCATGTCTTCAATCACGCCTGATGGGTATTTAATGGAGCCATCAACAAGTTGGAGACATATCCAGGTTGGTTTGACTTCTGCAGTTAAACTAAGCTTTCTGTCTTGGTGCAATTACCCTCTAATATGCATGGTATCATAAAGCTCCCGGGATCTTTAAGCTTTTCTGGGAAGCTTTTCAGAATGACTGCACTGCATTCTTTAGTGAGGAGAACTTTTTCAGTTTCTCTCTAATCCTTCTTATGACTCAAGATCACTTTCATGAACTTGGCATAAGAGGGTATTTGCTCAAGTGCCTCTGTAAATGGAATCTTTATTTCAAGAGTACTGAGATAGTCTGCGAAGCGGGCAAATTGCTTATCCTGCTCCTCTTGGCGGAGTTTTTGAGGATAAGGCATCTTGGCTTTGTATTCATCAACCTTAGTTGCTGCAGGTTTATTTCTACAGAGGTGGTTAGAGAAGCCTTTTTAGAGGGGTTGCTATCAGCACTTGTGTGTGTCTGATCCCTCACTGGCCTTTGAATGCTAGGGTTGGAAGCTGGATTGGCGTTGGACGCCAACTTCTTACTTGTTTCTAGCGTTTGAACGCCAGAATTGAGCTTCCATTGGGCGTTTGACGCCAGCTCCTTGCCTGTTTCTGTCGTTTGAACGCCAGAGTTATTCCTCTCTGGGCTCTTACTGTCCTCAGAGGAATTTTGGATAATATTTTGCTCATCCTCTGCTAGTTGTTCTTTTCTTGGCTTTCTGCTGCTCTGAAGTGAGGTATTTAATGTTTTCCCACTTCTTAATTGAACTGCCTGGCACTCTTCTGTTATTTACTTTGATAACTGCTGTTTTGTCTGATTCAATTGTGCTTCCATATTTTTATTAGCATTTTTAGTGTCTTGTAGCATCTCCTTGAATTCTGCTAGCTGTTTTGTTAGAAAACACAATTGTTGATTGAGTTCAGCAACTTGTTCTAGAGGACCAAGTTAAGTAGATACTACTTTGGCTTCTTCTTTTATGGAGGACCCACTACTTATGTACAGATGCTAATTTCTAGCAACTATATCAATAAGCTCTTGAGCCTCTTCAATAGTTTTTCTCATGTGTATAGATCCACCAGCTGAGTGGTCTAGAGATACCTGAGCTTTTTCTGTAAGCCCATAGTAGAAGATGTCTAATTGTACCCACTCTGAAAACATTTCAGAAGGGCATTTCCTTAGCATCCCTCTGTACCTTTTCTAGGCGTTATAAAGGGATTCATCATCCTCTTGTTTAAAGCCTTGGATGTCCAGCCTTAGCTGTGTCATTCTTTTTGGAGGGAAATATTGATTCAGGAATTTGTCTGATAACTGTGTCCATGTTCTTATACTTGCTGTGGGTTGGTTATTTAATCACTTCTTAGCTTGATCTTTTACAGCAAACAGAAACAGTAACAGCCTGTATACATCTTGATCTACTTCCTTGTCATGCACTGTGTCAGCAATTTGCAAGAACTGCGCCAGAAACTCAGAAGGTTCTTCTTGTAGAAGACCGGAATACTGGCAATTTTGCTACACCATGACAATGAGCTGAGGATTTAGCTCAAAACTGCTTGCTTTGATGGGAGGTATACAGATACTACTCCCATATGCAGCAGTAATGGGGTTAGCATATGACCCCAGAGTCCTTTTGGACTATTCATTTCCATTTAGGTCCATGATGGATAAAATGGAATTGATATGAATTGCAAACAAAATATATTTTTGTTTTTATTTTATTTAAGTAGAAACAAACTGAATTATTAAGAATAAATAAAAAGAATAAGATAAAATAAAACAATTAGAAATTAAAATCTAAATTTCGAAAACTAAGAGAAAAATAAATTTGAAAACAAAAATACTTACTTAATTAAGATGATTTCAAAAACTTTGGATATGATTTTTGAAAAAGATTTTGAATTTTTGAAATTTCAAAACTAAGATAAGATAGAATAGAAAGTTTTAAAATAAAAAATCTGAATTTTTAAATGAAAATTCGAAATTTTTATCAAAGAAAAGGAAACAAACTTAATTTTTTTTTATCAAAGCAAAGGAAACAGACAGGAAAAGTTTGAATATCACGATGAACGCTAATAACAACTTCTGAAAATTTTTTTAAGAAAACAGAAACAAAAAGGACACCAAACTTAAAAATTTTTATATTCTGAGCACTAATAATTCGAAAAAAAAATGAGAGAAAAATAAAATCATGCAATTGACACCAAACTTAAAATATGAAATTAAACTCAAACAGAAAAACTCAATTATTAGTTTATAAAAATTTTCAAAAAAAAATTGAAAAAGAAAATAAGGATTCTGAAAAAAAATTTCAACCAAAAACAATAATAGAAGATGCAATTTAGTGACTCTAAGCAAAAAAGATAAATTTTTCCTAATCTAAGCAACAAAATAAACCGTCAATTGTCCAAACTCGAACAATCCCCGGCAACGGCGCCAAAAACTTGGTGCACGAAATTGTAAATCACCTTTTTTACAACTCGTACCACTAACTAGCAAGCATTAAAAATTGAGAAGAAACGAAATGAAATAGAGAATCATACATGTCCTTATTTAGCAGGTGATAGAATTGGAACTGTAGGGTTTTATGCAGACAAACATGTAGCTCATTTATTCTTTGCTGACAGATAAGAAATGCTTGTTTGAGGATTCACTATAGTTGCTGTCATAATGCCTTGCTTTTTGATTGATCCTTTTTGGTTTTTCCTTTTTTCTTTTGCTTAGAAAGCTTATTCCTTAATGATAACTCAGTGTCAAGTGTTGCAGCAGCCTTTTGGCTCAATTTTGCTCAACACTTCTTCACCACAGACACTTGGCCTACAAATTCTCTTAGGAACATTGATGCCCAGCCTCTCTTTGGATAACTAAATGCTTTGTAGCTAGGTTGCTCTTGATAATGGACTTTCGGTTGATAATCCCGGATTAGTTAATCCAAGTTACCAAGTTTTAGAAGACTCCTCAGAACCTAATTGTCCAAGCATATTCTAGTACAAGAAGTATCACAGACATATGTCCTAAGGTCCAAGCTATTGGTGTCTAGCCTTATTGTTTGTTTCTTTGCCAGTTCTTGGATTTTCTTTTCTTTTTCTTTCTTACTTTGCTTTGTTTCCAGGGGATTTCATTAATAAAAGGTTTCATGACAGCAACCAAGTTCACACTACAAAGATCACTCTATTATGCAGCTTTTATTATTGAGCTTTTCATCTTAATCAAGCATTTACCACCACAAATTTTAATTCTAATTCCTTCAATATTGGACAATCACTTTATTTTCCAAATATTTTCTCTTATTGATGCATAAAGGGAGACAAAACATTAATTTAAAGTAGATGAGTGATAACAAGCATTCATACTAGTGCAGGCATCAAACTTTGCATTATTTGAACTAAACATCAAGGAAACCAGCAACTTCTCATGCAGAACGTTTCAAAGCAAAGTGAGCTTTGTGACAATACAACCTCTCAGGAGTGTCTTGCAGCTTCCCTTTTGTCATCATCATCTTTTACTTTTGCATTTCCCTTGGTGATGATTCTTTGAAGATGCTGAGTGTCTTTTTCTGCATAATTTTTTTGAAAGTTGCTTGTTTTTCGAAGCACTTAGAAAAATGGTTAGCATGAACTTGAACTTACTTTGGTGAGGGAATACCAAACTTAGTTCCTTACTACTGTCTATGATGCATCAGTTACATGAAACCTTGTGCTTTTGTTGAAAGTAATAAGGCTAAAAACTAGAAAACAGACAGTGGTTGAGTGGTTTTCCTGATTGCTTGAAGCTAGTAACCAGTTATGCAGAGGGTGAAAAGTCTTTTTGAATGAGATTTTTGGTGGAACACCAAACTTAGCATCCTTCCTTCACCCCTAAATTGTTTTGGTCTGTAACACCAAACTTAGCTCTTTGTAATACAGATAAAACTACCTAATCCTCTTATTGAAATAGTTAAGAAAAGAAAACTACCTTTGGTTGGGTTGCCTCCCAACAAGTGCTCTTTTAATGTCACTAGCTTGACATCCTTTATTCTTGCTCAGCTTAATTTCTGATTCTCCTTCCCTTTGTCCCAATGGCCTCCCAAGTAATGCTTTGCACTGTGACCATTTGCTGTGAAATTGTTCTTTGTTGCTTCATCTAGTAGTTCAAGGCTGCCATAAGGAAGAACCTTTGTCACCAAGTAGGGACCAGTCCATTTAGACTTGAGTTTGCCCGGGAAAACTTTGAGTCTGGAGTTGTATAAGAGTACTTGCTATCTTGGTTTGAATTCCTTCCTTGAGATCTTTTTGTCATGCCATCTTTTAGCTTTTTCCTTGTATATCTTAGCATTTTCATAGGCTTCCAGTCTAAACTCATCCAACTCATTTAATTGCAATAACCTCTTCTCTCCTGCTGCTTGAAAATCAAGGTTGAGGAGTTTAGTGGCCCAGAAAACTTTGTGTTCAAGCTCTACAGGAAGGTGGCAAGACTTACCATACAACAACTGAAAAGGTGACTTTTCAATAGGAGTTTTGAAGGCTATCCTATATGCCCAGAGAGCATCTTCTAATTTCTTGGCCCAATCCTTTCTTGTACTCCCCACTGTTTTCTCCAAAATCCTCTTCAACTCCATATTTGCAAGCTCTGCTTGGCCATTGGTTTGTGGATGGTATGGTGTAGCTACTTTATGCATCACCCCATATTTGTGAAGTAAATTCTCCATCTGTTTGTTGCAAAAATGACTACCACCATCACTGACAAGACCCTTAGGCACTCCATATCTAGTAAAAATGTGCTTCTTAAGGAATTGGAGGACAATCTATGCATCACATGTGGTTGTTGCTATGGCTTCCACCCACTTTGAGACATACTCTACTGCCACAAGTATGTATTTGAAAGAATATGAAGGTGGAAAGGGGCCCATGAAATCTATACCCCAAAGATCAAATAGTTCTACCTCCAAGATGTAGTTCTAAGGCATCTCATTCCTTCTTGTTAATCCTCCAGCTCTTTGGCACTCATTGCATTGATGAACAAACTCTCTAGCATTCTTGAAGATGGTTGGCCAATAAAATCCACTTTGAAGTACTTTAGCTGCTATTCTTTCTGGTCCAAAATGTCCACCATAAGCTGAACTATGACAATGCCATAATATGTCTCTCATCTCACTCTCAGGAACACATTTCCTAATCATTCCATCTGGACACCTCTTGAATAGGAATGGTTCATCCCATAAGAACTTCTTAGCCTCATTGAGCAGCTTCTTCACTTGTTGCTTAGTGAACTCTTGAGGGATCTTCCTTCCAACCTTGTAGTTTGTAATTTCTACAAACCATGGATCTTGCTGGATTTGTAAGAGTTGTTCATCCGGAAAGCTTTTATTCACTGAATGTGGACCTTGATTAGCTTCTTGTGATATTCTTGACAAGTGGTCTGCTACTTGGTTTTCATTCCCTTTCCTATCTTTCACTTCAATGTCAAATTCTTGTAGTAGCAACACCCAGCTAATAAGCCTTGGCTTTGAATCCTGTTTAGACATGAGATACTTGAGAGCAGCATGATCAGTATATACTATAACCTTTGAACCAATCAAGTATTGTATAAATTTATCAAATGCATATACAATTGCCAAGAGCTCTTTCTCATTGGTGGTGTAATTTTTCTGTGCCTCATTTAACACCTTGCTAGCATAGTATATAACATGATGCAGTTTGTCTTTCTTTTGCCCCAGTACAGCACCAATTGCAAAGTCACATGCATCACACATGAGTTCAAAAGGTAATTCCTAATCAGGGGGTGTGATAATTGGTGTTGTAATGAGTTTTCTCTTTAAAGTTTCAAAGGCATGCATGCAATTGTCATCAAAGATGAAAGGACTATCAGACATTAGCAAATTTCTTAATGGTTTTTCTATTTTTGAAAAATCTTTGATGAACCTCCTGTAAAAACCAGCATGTCCAAGAAAACTCCTTACTGCTTTCACATTAACAGGTATAGGAAACTTTTCAATAATTTCTATTTTAACTTTGTCAACTTCTATACCTTTGCTTGAAACCTTATGTGCAAGAACTATCCCTTCAGGAACCATGAAATGACACTTCTCCCAATTCAATACCAGGTTAGTTTCTTGGCATCTTTTCAAAATAAGAGTTAAATGATGCAGGCAAGTGTTAAATGAATTTCCAAAGACAGAAAAATCATCCATGAAGACTTCTAAAAACTTTTCCACCTTTTCGGAGAATATAAAAAGCATACACCTTTGAAATGTTGTAAGGGCATTACACAGACCAAAGGGCATCCTTCTATAAGCAAAGATTCCAAATGGACAGGTGAAGGAAGTCTTTTCTTGATCCTTGGGATCCACCACTATTTGATTATACCCAGAGTAACCATCCAGGAAGCAATAGTAGGCATGGCCAGCCAATCTTTCCAGCATCTGGTCGATTAATGGGAGAGGAAAGTGATATTTCCTTGTAGCATCATTCAGTCTTCTATAATCTATGCACATCCTCCACCCAGTCACTGTCTTGGTGGGAATTAACTCATTCTTCTCATTGGAGATGACTGTCATTCCTCCGTTCTTTGGTACAACTTGAACCAGACTCACCCACGAGCTGTCAGAGATTGGAAAGATTATCCTAGTATTCCATAGCTTCATCACTTCTTGTTGAACCACTTCCTTCATGGTTGGGTTAAGTCTTCTTTGGGGTTGAACTACAGGCTTTGAATCTTCCTCCAATAGAATTTTATGCATACAAATGGCAGGGCTTATGCTTTTGATATCATCAATGAATTCTAGCATAAAACCTTATGATTTTGTGTAAAATGAATGATGTTTGATTGGTTCAAGATAATCATGAAAATCCACTCCATTTACTTACTTATGGTGTAAGAAAGTGCATAAAACCTAATGAAACTGATGACAAATGCTTGTAAAACTAGCATAAGATGACTTGTCATCAGGATGAGCATAAACCCTATTTGGGTGAAGTTGAGGAAGTTCAAAAGTAAGCCTAGGTTTTGTAATCCATTAATGATGTATGAATTGATTGAACAAATGGTCTAGTTCATTAAATAGGGGCTAAAAAATCAGAGTAGCACAACAGAAGCTTGTGGAATATAATAGCACATGATAGTTGTGAATAGAGGTAGTAGAATGGTGACTAGACATATCTTAGGCTTGAATATTTGAAGAGTTTAGTGAGTTAATGTAAGTAAAGATTTCTAAGAAACTAAGTTTGATTGTAGTTATAAGATTAGATTGA
The DNA here is from genome assembly GCF_059453495.1 of Arachis ipaensis. Lineage (NCBI taxonomy): Eukaryota > Viridiplantae > Streptophyta > Magnoliopsida > Fabales > Fabaceae > Arachis > Arachis ipaensis. The sequence goes on along the minus strand of NC_142442.1, from coordinate 95,493,386 downwards.
TTCGGGGTAGGTTTTTGGAGATGATTATAGGTGTAATTGGATTTGTGCGTAGATAGTGGATAAACCAAATTTTGAGGGCAAGATTTCTAATTTAGTGGGGAGAATGTAAGAACGACGATTTATTAACCGCTTCATTAATTAAATTAATTGCCCAAAATAGGATCCAAAAATTTAGAATGTTAATTAGAAAATTTCAATATGATTTTTGGAGTCATTAGATTTTTCTGAGTTGGAAAATGTAATGTTTTGAGGAAAAATACGTAAAAACGCGTACCGGTAAATTAGCCTGCAGTACCGGCTGAAATCTGTGCGGTATTGTATGAGAGCAGTAAAAATTGTAGGAAAACTTAGGAAAATAATTAAAGTTGAAAACCGGCCGCTAATTTTAAAGGTTTGGCCCAACATATATAAACACACTAATGAAGGCCTTTCAGCCCCATTCATCACTTAAACAACAGAAACAGCTGAAAGGAAAGAGGAGAGAGGTGGGAGCTTTTTCACCATTGTTACTATTCACTCCCCTCTTCCAGTGGCCATAACTCGAGCTATGATGCTCCAATTTGCGTGCTATTTGCAGTTACGCGAAGCTCTTGCTGAGCCTGTTAGTTTCCTCTAACCTTTGTTGGTAAGATTTTGAAATTTCTTCTCCATTCTACAGCCCTAAGAAATTTGAAATTTAAGGTTACGGTTTTGAGTAGATTTTATGTTTTCAATTGATTAGGTGGTCTCTAAGATAGGGCTATTAGTGGTTTATGCCTCAAACACCATTGGGAAAGGTAAGGAAACTCTTTACTCTTGTGAAATTATTTATTTGGAACCCTAGTTATTGATTTGTGGTAAATTAACGTGTATAGCTTGGAAAATTAAATTGTTGATTCTTGTTGGAGTTGATTGGTGGATTGGTTGGTGATTGGAGGTTTGGTTTAGACTCAAATTGGTGTTTTGTGCATATTGGGAATCAGTATGGTTTCGGTTTTCTCTATGTAATATGTAATATTTTTGGACACTCAGGCTAGTAGACCTTAGGATATGATTGAACTTGTTGTTAAAAATTGTGATGTATGATGATTTTGATGATTGTGATGATTTTTGTGAATGATGATGTTGATTTATGATTTGGGTTGGATAATGATGATTATGAGTATTTATAATGAATTATGAGGCTTGTTGATGTTGATAAATGTTGAACATGGTGAAATGATGTTTTGTGATGATAACTAGCGAGATTTGAGATTTATAAGTGGAATTGGGTCTATGAAATGGATGATATTATAGGTTGCTAAGTTGTGAAATGCTGTGAAGGTATATGAATATAATTTAGGTACATTGTCACTGTTTTGGATGTGGAATAATTGGTTTTGAATTGAGAGTTTTGGTAAAATTGAGTTTTTAAGGTTTTTGGTAAAAATGGATTTTGGGCCAACTTTGGCCGATTATATCTTGAGAACAGTGTTTGAAGTTGATTGAATTTTCTATCAAATAAAAGATAATTCAAAGAGCTTTAAAACGGTATAGATTTCGTGGAAATCAGACTTTTTGTAGAAAAAGATATGATCATTGGAATTTGGTGTCAAAAATTTGAATCATGTGATGTTGTAGATATTGTGAGTTTTGGATTGTGTGCCCAAGAACACTGTTGTGTGCGTGCTTCGAGCAGGGGCCATGTTTTCACTTGTGCGTACGCATAGCATGCACACCCTGTGATTTTCAGAAAATGTGCGTACGCACACTTTGGTGCGCATGCACACATAGGAATATGCCTACTGTTGAGAGTGTTCGCATACTCTGGTGCACACACATACCCTGCAAAATTTGCAAGTTGTGCATACGCACAATATCATGCGTATGCACACGTTGGGAAGTGCATTCTGTTGAGGGCATCCGCATGTATTCATGCATGCACCCAAAATGGAAAATTTTACTTGGTGTGCGTATGCACACGGTGAGAAAACTCTTCTAGTCGTGCATACGCACAACCCTATGCGTATGCACACTTCCCTATTTTCCAACGAAAATCTTGTTTTCAACTGTTTTACCTTCCCGACAAGCTTGTAAACTTCCGTAATGTTTATCTAGGATTGATGAAACACGTGATCTGCGATTTTGAGGGCCTTTGGGCCAGTTTTGGAAGGCTTGATGCTCAATGGGAGATGCTATATGAAGGGGATATCAACACATATGGAGGGAGAATTTTTCATTAGAACTTAGAACTCTTTTTTACAATTTTCCATAGTTAGGAGTAGGAGTAGTGTAGGGTAGTTTTCTTCATTTCTCCCCTAGGGTTTCATTTCCATTTCCATTGTAGCATTTTATAGTTCAAGTTTTCATCTTGGGTTGATCAACGTTTTTGTAAGTACTCCTTAACTTCCCTTTAATTACATCACTTTACTTTTATTGCCTTATGGTTCAAGTTACTTTGTTAATATTACCAATTTTAGTTTCTTGAATTTTGATTGATGAATTTCATGTTTTATGTTTTATATATGCTTGATTGCTTGTTTGTAGTTGAAATTATGAATAGTTTGGTTATAGTTTCCATTTTCCTTAATGCTCACATTGTGGTTATATGCCCACCAAGTGTTTGTGAAAATGCCACTTGGTAATTTTGAGTAGATTTTCACACCTTGGCTTGGGATTTGAGTCCCTAGGATACTAGAGTCATCATGTCCGACATTTAGTGGTAATTCTTGGGTAGTTGGTTGACTCTTGTTTTCGTTGAAGCTAGCTTTTTACCAATTAATTTGGTAAGTTAGCTAGGACTTATGGATCAAGGTCAATTATGCTTGCTAAACTTACTCCTCGATGTAAGGAGTTAACTAAGCGAGATTGACTCATTATAATTACCATAGTTGTGGTTATGGCGATGATAGGATTCCTTGGATTCTCATTCCTAAGTCAAGGCTTTTTATACTATTATAGCATTTTAACTAAGTTTTGATCTTGTTTCCTTTTTACTTACATTAATTTCAATTTTGATCATCTCTTACTTCTTTTAATTTTTCGTTCTTTGATTGCAAAACTACCTTGTCCTCACAGCCAAGAGCATAACATTCCAATTTCATTCCTAGGGAGAAGGACCCGAGGTTTCATTACTCTCGGTTAATAATTTATATTTGGAAAATTAAACTTTGATTTGAGAGGATAGATTGTCGGTTTGGACTATGCTACCGATGAAGTGATTCTTATTTTGAGAAATTTCGAATCGAAATAATTCTTTCTATCAAGTTTTTGGCGCCATTGCCGGGGATGCAATCGGTGTTATGTTTTTGGTTATTTTGAATATGTTAATAGTGTGAATAGATATTTTTTGGGTTGTTTGATTGTTTTTGTTGGTAATTAGGTTTTTGTTTATTTTGTTAACTGATGTCTTTAGTTTTTATTTTTAATTTTCTCTATGAGTTATCACCGTTTTGGTTTGGAGTATGGTTGTGATCATTTTGTAGGGCTTGATAACTCCAATTTTGGATTGCATCATGGGATTGGAGCATCAATTTTGGAAGGAGCAACCTCCTCTATATTACAACGAGCCACACCTTTCCCAATATGCATACCCAAACCAAGGATATGGTGGATTTCATCTTGATTATACACCTTCACTACTATATGCCTATAACACATACCCCCGACATAATCCTCAATCACCACATTTTCAAATACCACACCAATACCATCATCCCTCTCCTTGCATACCACCTCAAAACACTTACCAACATGAGTCACCTCCCACACATGTAACCTTTTTTCCACCCAATAAACCTTCTCTCTTATCTAACTGTGGAGTTCTCCAACCCTTGTCCAAAGAAGATCAAGACCTTCAAGTTTTTCTCCAAGAGCAAGAAGAACTTTGAAGGACACAAGGGCAACTTGTGGCCACCTTAACCGAGGTGGTGAACTGTTTAGTCCTTCTATGTTCATCCGATCAAGACACTTATCTTGAAGAATGTGAACGATCAACTAAAGAATGGAGTGAAGAGGGGAATGTGGAGCCTCAAGGGGAAGAAGAAAAGTTAGATCATGACATGCAACAAGGGGGAGAAATGGAAGTATGTGAACCGAAGGAGAGAAAGGTAGAATTGAAGGAGATTGATTAAGATGAGGATTCCATCATTGATGATTTTTTGTCCTCTGTGGTCAATCCCCTTAATGAACCTAATGAGCCTCTTCCCATTGAGCTTGAGGGAGATATGAAGGTAGGCTTCTCACAACCTCCACGTTTTGATTTGAGTGATGGGGAAGAGGAAGTTGGTGAGGAAGCAACTCCAGTCCAAGAGCACATTAAGTTGGAGGTAATTTCATCTATCAGCTTCATTGGCCCCCATCCATATGCTATCTTGGAGACGGATTACCAACTCAAGGTCCTTCTTGGGTTAGTGCATGGTGAAAAAAGGAGTGTTGGTTCCCAAAGGAGTCCAAACCTCATCAAGAAAGCCAATTCAAGCTTTGGGATTCAAGCATGGTGTGAAACACAATTGAGTGGGTTCTGGAGAGTGTTGGGGTACTACAAGGGTAAATTGATAGCTTATCCATTCGGCTTGAAGCATAGAGATCAACAAGAAGGAGAACAGGAAACTAGAGTATAGGATCCCAGAGGATCTATGAAGTGCAAGTACGGATGGAGATTCAAGGAGGAGTGGAAACACAAACCACCCTAACAAGAGTCTCCTCAAAAAGTCCAACTTAAGAACTTTAAACCAAAGTGTTAGGTGGGAGACACCCCACCAAGGTAATATCCTTCTAACCCTTCTCTCTTTTAGCTTTTATTTCTTGAATAATGGGTTATGTTGCTTGGTTAGTTAGTTGCATTTTGATGTTAGCTAGGTAATTTTAGTGGAATAATGTGTTTTCTGGGTTTTATAATGTTTTAGGGCTTGAAAACCTTTTTTAGAAGTCATGTTAGTGCCCTTAAGGCACTAAAAATTTTGCAGAAACAAAATCTTGTGCATACGCACGTACCCGTGCGCGCGCCCACTTTCCCTGTTTTTCGTTATCTGTGCGTACGCACCGCTCTGTGTGAACGCACACTTCGAAACACCTAGTTTGTTCGTGGCGCTCGCACATCTTGTGCGAGTGCACCCTACCCTCTTTTCTTCTTGTGCGTAGTGTGCGCACGCACACTTTTCCCTGATTCCTTAAAAAAAGGAGCAGAGCTACCTGTTCGTGCGTATAGCCTTGTGCGCATGCACACCCTTTGGCACCCATACTATTCGCAGCATACGCACCCTGTGTGTATGGGAACAACCCCTTCTTCTCCCTTGTGTGCGCACGCACACCCTCTTGTGCCCGCGCACAGACCTTGATGCCTCTTCTATTCGCAGCACCCAAACGCTACTGTGCATGTGCATACCCTTTCTTTTCTCTAGCGTGCGTTGATAAACCCTAATTTTGTGGTTTATCTTGTGCTTAATTTAGAGGATTTTATCACCTTCTCTCACATTTATTCAATGAAATAGCATGATTTTGTAATTCTCTCTTAATTTGTGCTTAAGTGTAAAAACATGCTTTTTATGTCCTTAAATTGGTGATTTTAATTCACTTTAATTCTATTCGATGCCTTGATGTGTTTGTTGAGTGATTTCAGGTTCATAAGGCAAGTATTGGATGGAAGAAGTGAAGAGAAAAGCACGCAAAGTGGAGAATTCATGCAAAAACAAGGATTTGGAGTGCGTACATCAACGCGCACGCGTGGAGATGAGGTTGCCAGGCGACGCTTACACGTGACATGACGCGTACGCGTGAGAAGGGAAAACCATGTGACGCGTACGCGTGACCCAAACGTAAGCGTCACAGCTCACATGTGACCTCAATAAAGTGAAAACGCTGGGGGCGATATCTTAGTTGCCCATGCCCAAATCCAACTGATTCCAGAGACTATTTCATGTAGAATTCAAGTTTGGGAAAAGGGGGAGCAATTAGTTGTATGATGGCATCATGTAGGTTAGTTTCTAGAGAGAGAGGCACCCTATTCTCGCTAGAATTAGGGTTCTTCGGGTACTTTGCATCATAGATCTAGGGTTTAATTGTTGTTCTCATCTTGTTTCCTTTATGATTTCTTGTTCCTACACTTTCATTTTCTTAGTTTGTAGTGTTAATTTCTCTTTTATGTCACTTTTATGTTTATGAATACTCTTGTTGGATTGGGTTTTCCTTAATATAATTGATGTTTATGTTCTTCTATTGTTGATTTGAGTTGTTATTGTTGATTTCTTGCATTGGGTAGTTGTAGAGTTTACCTTTCCTTGCAATTTTATTATGCTTTCCTTTTATGCCTTCCAAGTGTTTAAGAAAATGCTTGGTTGGATGTTTTTGTAGATTTTGAACATTCTTGGCTTGAAAAGAGATTTTAGGCAATCTTGAGTCATTAATACCCAATTTAGATTGGTGGTCTAGAGTTGTTAGTTAATATTATTTCCACTGACTCTAATCTCTTGCTAATTTAATTAGTAAGTTGATTAGGATTTTTGGATTGAGATTAATTAGTCTTATTTGACTTTCTCTCATGGAAGATAACATTATACTTTCTTTTATGTTGGAGTTGACGATATAAGATAAGCTCTTGTTAATTATTATTATGATTAGTGACTAGGATAGAAAGCTTATATTCTTAATCCTTGCCATGAATGTCTTTTTTTATTAATTACTTTCTTTAATTGTTTGATTTACTTTTCTTGCCATTTACTTTCTTGCCCCTTTTATAAACCAAACCCCCCTTGCATCTTCATAGCCAATAATTGAGCACTTCATTGCAATTCCTTGTGAGACGACCCGAGGTTTAAATACTTCGGTTAATTTTCATTGGGGTTTGTACTTGTGACAACCAATCTATTTAAATTTGATGTGAGAATTGTTTGTTGGTTTAGAACTATGCTTACAACGAAGTTCTTATTTCTATAAGAGAAATTCTAGACCGACAAAAATTTTACCATCAAATTTATGGAACCGTTGTCGGAGAATTGAAATGGTGTTATGTTATTGGCTATTGTATATATGTTGACATTGTGAATATGCTTCTTTGTTTGTTTTTGCTTGCTTTAGGAGTTAGTTTTTATTAGTTTTTGTTTTTATTTTCTCTTTCACTATGAGTTCTCATCACTTTGGCTATGAGTTTGGTTACAATTATAGTGTAGGGAATGAAAGCTACAATAAGGATATACATCAAGGATGAGACAATCAAAGGTGGGAGGAGCCTCAAGCATTTGATCAACCTTTATGGCATCAACCCCCACCAATGTATTATGAGCAAGAGCCACCCCTAGATGCATACCAATCTAATGTGTGTGGTGATCCTTATTGTGATTGTCAACCACAACCACGACATACATATGACCCCTTCCCTCAACATAGTCCTCAACAACCATACTCACAAGCTCCATACCACCAAACACCTCCATATGATCCTAACCCATATCAACGATACCAACCACCATATGAACCATATCTAGAGCCACCACCATTCCAACACTAATACTCCCATGGACCACAATTTTCTTATCCACCACCTCAAAACTTTCACCAATATGAACCACCTTCCAACTACAATGCCTTTTCCTCAAATGATGAACCCTTTCTTCCACCACCACCTTCAGTGGACCAATCTCTCTAACCCCTATGGCAAGAACTACAAGAACTTTTATCCAGGTGTCTTAAGCAATAAGAAGAGCAAAAGATGTTAGGGGAATTCGCGGCTCACTTGACCAAAGTGATGAACCAATTCGTATAATTGTGCTCAAATATCCAAGACACTCCCATTGTTAAATATGGAGGAGTAGTTGAGGAGCACAATAAGAAGGAGAATTTGGAGCTTCAAGGTGGAGAAGAGACGTAAAAACAACAAGTACAAAAAGAGGAGGAGGTAGAGATAATTGAACCAAAGGAAGTGGTTGAAGATTTAGAAGATGTTGAATGCAAAGAAGAATCACAAGTTGAAGAGCCCTCTTCCATGGAGTTTGAAATTGGTGTTGAGGAGGATAGTGCACAACCTCGAAGGTACAATGTGATTGAAGAATTGGAAGAAGTGGGGCAAGCACCAAGTTCCCCTATCTATGATGATTCCGCATCAACATATGATCCTTTTGAGTTTGAGGAATCCTTCCCCATTGGGCTTGGAATTGATGATGAGGTAGACTTCACTAAACCTCTCATCTATGATTTGAGTGATGGGGAAGAGCTAGAAGACATTGGTTAAGAAGAATGTGAACTTGAGGAAGCTTGGAAAAAGGAAGAACTTGAAGAACCTTCCCAAGTGGTGGGAACCTCTAGAAGTAGATGGACGGAAGTGGAGTGTGCTTTATCAAGACCGTTGGGAACTCCTCTACCTAAGTTGTCATCTAATCCTTCATTTGAGTGGGTAAAACTTCTAACTCTTAGCTTTATTATCCCACTTGAATTTAGTTTGCTTGATACGGATGGGCAACTTAGGGTGCTTTGTGGATTTAAGCATAAGAGGAGGACGTTTAGTGGTTGGCAGTGTAAATCTAGGCTCATTATGGTTGGAAGCTCAAACTTGAGGAGCATGGATTGGTGTAGTGCTCAAATAGATGGGTCTAGGAGGGTAGTTTGGTGCCTTCATGAGAATTCAGCTTCTCTACCACCCGGTGGAAATCAACGTGATCAATTTGATGACGGGTGTGAAAACAAAGTATGGGATCCTGGATTACAAGGTGTGGATCAACTTTGGGAGCTCATGGTTTGTGAAGAACTCCATCAAAGCTTGGAGCTATTAACTTCGAATGATGGAGCTTATTAGAAGTCCAAGCATTGGTGGATGTTCAAGGATGGATTCAAGCACAAGCCACCTTGATGAGAGCTCTCTATAAGTCCAACTTAAGGACAATAAACAAAAGTGCTAGGTGGGAGACACCCCACTGTGGTAACATCTTTCCCTTGTCCTTTTTGTAAATATTGGTAAAAATTACTTTAATTTCATATTTTTTTTAGTTAGTTGAGTTTAATTGGGAGTCTAGTCTGTTAAATAAGGTCTTATGGTGTTTTGGTAGCTGTTTGGAGGTTTGGAATGCTTGGTTTGGTGCAAGAACTTGAAAAATTTTGAAAAACAGAGCACCATGCCACGCGTACCCGTCACCCACGCGTACACATGACACCAAGTTTTTTGACAATCCACGCGTACACCTCGCCCATGCGTACACGTGGATCCGAGACTGCCAAACACCATTTATCACCATTTCTTTTAGTTAGTTAATTAGTTAGTTGTTTAGTTAGTTTGTTTCATGTTTATTTTTCTGTTTTCATTATGAGTGTTGGATTACCAATTTTGTTTGCTATCTATTGCTACTGATTATTGATATGATGTTATTTTAACATCATTGTTGTTAAGTTTCATTGTTGGATTTCTTAATTGAGGTTATAAGTGTTACTTGGTTTTGAATTCTTAATGCTTATTGTTTGTGAACACTAAGTACTTGTACATTGCCTTCAAGCATCTTAATTCTTTTGAATTGCATGTTTTGGCCACCATGTATTTATCATTCATTGTTAGGCAATCGTACATTATAAATGCATTTTTTTATGTGATGCTTGTTATGATTGACCCTTATTCACGTCACCTATTTCATGCATTGAGATTGTAGAATTGTGGAATTAGATCAAAAGCTTACCTAGTGACATATTTTTGAGCTTTCTAAGCTTTGTGGACCATGCTTGCTAGGTGATTGATTTTCACTTCTATCTTCTTTTTCCTAAGTTCCATAGAACCCATGTCTTCCACAACACCCATGTCTTCCACTCATATGTTACTTAGGTGTTGTAAACAAATTTTAATATGTGTCATTGTTGATGTGTGAGCTCTATATATCATTTGGTCCACTAAGTTTCCTTGCACATCAATCAATGTCCATCCGTTACCCAATTCACAATTGCTTGATTTTGCTTGAATACTTTTATGCTTCTTTATTGCTTGTTTGGTTCTCTTAACCTTCAAGTTTTCTTTGAAGTATTTCAAGCACACTAGAATGAGTGAAGTGCATACCTTCTTTGTATAATCATGACGTAGCTCTCTATGCTAGTGTGTGTGTTCTAAACCGCATGCAACTTAGAACTCACACACTATTCTCCCTTAATGTCACACTAATTCACTCACTTAATTCTAGTGATTACCTCATTCCAAAAATTTATGCTTCCTTGCTTTTGTATTCTCTCATCTTACGGTGTTATTCTCTATTTTTCATGAATGATTCACCATAAGCAAAAACGGAAGCGGGAGGAAGAACATGCAGCACTGGTTGATCCGCCAGCTGAAGGTGGCAACCCGGAAAGTCGCCGTACCCCCTTGCTCATCTTTGAATGCACCGAGGACACTGCAAACTTTTAAGTGTGGGGAGGTCGTCCGACCAGTCGGCATTTTTGGGTGACAAGTTTATAATCCCAACAGTTTTGCATTTCATTCTTAGGTCTTTTTAGAATTTTTAGTCGCATTTTCTTGTTTTGCATATATATATAATAAGCTTAGTCAAAATAATTAAATTTTTCAAGGATTTTATCTATAGGGCACCCCAATTGATTGAAAAAAAATTTTAGAACTTGCTTCAATTATACACATTGTGGAACATGATTTTTGAGCTAAGAACATATAAGCATGTGAGTTTTGAGCCTAATTGTGTGGTTACATTATATAACCATTTATTTTCATTCTTGTGTGTATTATTCTCTTTCTATGATTGTAATCTTTGATTTGTTTGATTCTTTATGTCCATTATTTTGTATATGAATGCACTTATATGATTGAGGCCATTATTTCAAATAGCTCATTTACCCAAATAGCCTTACCTTTTATCTTCCATTGTTAGCCAATTTTGAGCCTATGCTTAACCCAGTTGTTCTTAATTTTAGCACATTACAAGCCTTAAAGCGAAAAATAATAAATGTCTCTTGTTTGGATCTTTGATTAGCTTAGGCTAGTGAGAGTGTTTATCATTTGATTTTGGGAGAGTTGGAAACATTGGGTAGAGATAAAAGTGTATTTTGTGATTTTGTTGAAAATCATGGAAATTGGGTACATACTCATGTATCAATTATGTTTAAACCATATGCGCTGATACTTTTGTGTGTATTTTAGTTTGAAAAAAAAAAGAGAAAAATAAAAATAAAAATTGTATATATATAAAAAAAATAAAAAAATAGAAAAAGAAAAAGAAAGAAAAACAAAAGCAATAAGAAGGGGACAAAATGCCCCAAAGTAAAGTTCAATAAAAATCAATGCATATGTGTTGTGACAAGAAAGAAAATGCATGAGTATGTGAAAAGTGAAGAATGGGTAGTTAGGTTAGCTTTGAAATTATATAGGTTCTCATAGGTTAGGTGGGAAGCTTAAGTTAATCAAAGATTCAAATTTCAAGCTCACTTGACCATATGCATCCTACCTTGACACTAGCCCCATTACAACCTTGGATAAGTCCTCATGATATTTGTATGCATGCATGAAATAATTGTTGATTGTTAGATAAAAAACAAATCTTAGAAAGCATGATTAGGGGAGAATTGAGTGAATCAACTCTATACACTTGAGTGACTAGAGCGGATACACATCCGGTGAGGGTTCGATTGCTCAATTACATGTTTTCACCTATGATAATCTTTTCTTGCAAGTTTGTAAAATCTTTTCAATAACTCAATTCAATTGTGGGTTTGCTTTGATTGATATTGCTTTAGCCCATGTACTTATATATGTATTCTTGGAAATTGATTTATTTTGACCAAGTAATTGCATTCATTTAGATAGATTGCATGTAGGTAGTTGCATCTGGGTAGTTTGCATTGAATAAATGTTGATCCCCTTTGTTTCTTTCTTGAGTTTAGCATGAAGAGATGCTTGGTTTAAGTGTGGGGAGGTTTGATAAACCCCAATTTTGTGGTTTATCTTGTGCTTAATTTAGGAGATTTTATCACCTTTTCTCACATGTATTCAATGAAATAGCATGGTTTTTTTAATTCTCCCTTAATTTGTGCTTAAGTGTAAAAACATGCTTTTTAGGCCCTTAAATTGGTGATTTTAATTCACTTTAATTCCATTCGATGCTTTGATGTGTTTTTTGAGTGATTTCAAGTTCATAAGGCAAGTATTGGATGGAAGAAGTGAAGAGAAAAGCATGCAAAGTAGAGAATTCATGGAAAAACAAGGATTTGGAGTGCATACATCGACGCGCACGCATGGCATGATGCGCACGCGTGGAGATGAGGTCGCCAGGCGACGCGTACGCGTGGCATGATGCGTACGCGTGAGGAGGAAAAGCCAAGCGACGAGTACACATGACTGATGAATGAATTTTCGATGGTGTAGAATTCACAAATGAAATCTCATTGCAAGTATAGTTTCTAAACCAACAAAATTCCTTTCATACAAAAATTTGGTTGTCGCAAGTAACAAACCCCTATAAAAATAACCAAAGTATTGAAACCTCGGGTTGTTCTCCCTAGGAATTACAATAAAGTGTTCTTATTATTGGCTTTGAAGTATCTTTGGGGTTTTTAAGATGAGAAACAAGAAAAGTAAATGGCAATGGAAATCAAATGACAAAAAGAGGTCTTGGCAAGGTTTGGTGGTCAAGGATCTCTATCCTTATCACTAACCACAACATGATAATTGCAAGGATTAATCCCATTAAATCATCCTCTAACAAGTAAAGGAAAGTCAAATGAGCTATATCAATCCAAGTCCATAAGTCCTAGCTATTCACTAATTGAATTAATGAGAGCTAGAGTCAATGGCTACCAACTATCAATCACTTGGACATTAGTAACTCAAGAATTCCTAAGTTACCTTCCCAAGAATTTTGTCAAACACTTGGAAGGCATAAAAGAAAAGTAAAATTAAATTGCAAGAAAAGTAAATCTATACTACTCAATTGCGAGGAATTAAACAACAACAAAGCAATTCAACAATAAAGAAACATGAATCATATATTGCATTAAAAGAAAAATTGAGGAAACAAAAGTGCATCAACATAAAAGTAGAGAATTACAAGAATTAAATGCTAAACTAGAGAGAGGAGAGGTAGAGGAACAAGAATTTGTAAAGGAAAAGTGAATCTAAGCATGAAATTAAGCTAGATCTAAGAAATCCTAATCTAGATCTAACCTAATCCTAATTCTAGAGAGAAGAGAGAGCTTCTCACTCTAGAAACTAACTTTCCCTCCAAAACTAAACTAAACTAAACTAATGTGACGTAATGTGTTGATTCCCCTTCAATCCTTAATAGCATTAGAGATGAGCTGGATTTGGGCCTGGGAAGCTCAGAAATCGCCCCAGCGGATTCACTTTAAGTGGGTCACGTGCGAGCACCGACGCATGCGCGTGGGGCACGCGTACGCGTCGCTTGACAAATTGCTATCCACGTGTACGCGTCATGTGCGCGTACACCTCGCCTTGCGACGTCACTTTCCATGCGTGCGTGTCTGCTGCGCGTGTGCATCTATCTCAGCATCCCAAATCCTTGTTTCTTCATGAGTTCTCCATTTGCATGCTTTTCCTCTCCACCCCCATTGATCCATTCCTAGCCTTTGCAATTTGAATTCACTAACAAACATATCAAGGCATCTAGTGGAATCAAAGGAGAATCAAAATGAGCAATTAAGGGCTTAAAAAGTATGTTTTCACACTTAAGCACAAATTAGGAGACAATCATGAAACCATGCTATTTTCTTGAATAAATGTGAGAAAAAGGTCATAAAATCCCCTAAAATAAGCATAAATAAACCCTAAAAATGGGGTTTCTTAGTGACCCATGCGTACGTGTCACAGCTCGCACGTGACCTCATTAAAGATAAAATGCTGGGGGCAATTCTGAGCTGCCCAGGCCCAAATCCAACTGATTCCAGAGACTATTTCAAGCAGAATTCAAGCTTGGATAAAGGGGGAGCAATTAGTTGTAGGATAGCATCATGTAGGTTAGTTTCTAGAGAGAGAAGCTCCCTCTTCTCTCTAGAATTAGCGTTCTTAGGGTACTTTGCATCATAGATCTAGGGTTTAATTCTTGTTCTTATCTTGTTTCCTTTATGATTTCTTGTTCCTACACTTTCATTCTCTTAGTTTGTAGTGTTAATTTCTCTTTTATGTCACTTTTATGTTTATGAATACTCTTGTTGGATTGGGTTTTCCTTAATATAATTGATGTTTATGTTCTTCTATTGTTGATTTGAGTTGTTATTGTTGATTTCTTGCATTGGGTAGTTGTAGAGTTTACCTTTCCTTGCAATTTTATTATGCTTTCCTTTTATGCCTTCCAAGTATTTGAGAAAATGCTTGGTTGGATGTTAGTGTAGTTTTTGAGCATTCTTGGCTTGGAAAGAGATTTTAGGCAATCTTGAGTCATTAATACCCAATTTTGATTGGTGATCTAGAGTTGTTAGTTAATATTATTTCCATTGACTCTAATCTCTTGATAATTTAATTAGTAAGTTGATTAGGATTTTTGGATTGAGATTAATTAGTCTTATTTGACTTTCTCTCATGGAAAATAACATTATACTTTCTTCTATGTTGGAGTTGACGAAATGAGATAAGCTATTGTTAATTATTGTTATGATTAGTGACTAGGATAGAAAGCTTATATTCTCAATCTTTGCCATGAATGTCTCTCTTTATTAATTACTTTCTTTAATTGTTCGATTTACTTTTCTTGCCAGTTACTTTCTTGCCCCTTTTATAAATTAAACCCCCCTTGCATCTTCATAGCCAATAATTGAGCACTTCATTGCAATTCCTTGTGAGACGACCCGAGCTTTATATACTTCGGTTAATTTTCATTGGGGTTTGTACTTGTGACAACCAATCTATTTAAATTTGATGTGAGAATTGTTCGTTGGTTTGTGATAAACGGATTTTTCGTGGTTTAGAATTCCTCAATGAAATCTCGTTGCAAGTATAGTTTCTAAACCAACAAATAATCCTCTCATGCAAAAAATTGTTTGTCACAAGTAACAAACCCCAATAAAAATAACCGAAGTATTCAAACCTCGGGTCATCTCTCAAAGGAATTGCAGGGAAGTGTTCTTGCTATTGGTTACGGGACAAGTATTTTGGGGTTTTGAATAAGAGACAAGAAATGTAAATGGCGAAAGAAATAAACTAATAACTAAGAAAGCTCTTGGCAAGGAATGATTATTAGAAGTCCTATCCTCATTATCATAATCAATTGTGATGAGAATTGTTCATTGCTCCACTTATTCAACCTCTAGCTATGAAGGAAAGTCAAGTAGAGATAATCAATTTGAGTCCAGAAGTCCTAGTCAAATCCTAAAGAAAGACTAGATTTAATGTCATTAAAATCAATTAGCAATTTCCAATTATCAATCAACAAAAGAGTTTGATAACTCAAGAGTCTCTAATTACTCAACCAAAGCCAAGAGGAGAAAAATATACTCTAACATCCTTCCAAGAATTTAATCAAACACTTGGAAGGCATAAAAGGAAAGCAAGATAGAATTGCAAGAAATTTAAATCTACAACTACTCAAAGCAAGGAATTAACAACAATAACTCAAATCAACAATGAAAGAAACATCAAACATAAATTGCATTAAAGATAAGTAGAAGAAACAAGAGTGCATCAACAAATAGGTAAAAAATTACAAGAATTCAAATACAAAACTAAGAAAGCAAAGGTAGAGGAACAAGAAATTGTAAAGGAAGAGTAAATCAAAGCAAGAATTAAACCTAGATCTAAGAAATCCTAATCTACCTCTAACCTAATTCTAAGGAGAAGAGAGAGCTTCTCTCTCTAGAAATTAGCTAAAGCATGATGAAAACTAAACTAGGTGTCTCCCCCTTGACTGCTATTGATTTCTGCATGTAATAGGCTCTGGAATGAGTTGGATTTGGGCCTGGGAAGCCCAGAAATCGCCCCCAGCATCATGCATACGCGTCGCTTGGCAATTTTGCTTTCCACATGTACACGTCATGTACGCGTACGCGTCACCATGTGACTTCATCATTTCCGCGCGTGCACGTCTGCTACGCGTGTGCGTCGATAAATGCCTCCCAAATCCTTGATTTTCCATGATTTTTCCACTTTGCATGCTTTTATCTTCATTCCTTTGATCCATTCCTAGCCTTTTGAACTTGAATTCACTCAATAAACACATCAAGGTATCTAGTGGAATCAAAGGTGAATTAAAATTAACCAATTAAAGGCCTAAAAAGCATGTTTTCACTCTTAAGCTCAAATTATGGAGAATTTATAAAACCATGCTATAGAGAGTAGCTCCCTCTTCTCTCTAGAAATAAGGGTAGATTTAGGATAGATTTCTCTTAGGTTTAGAATTTAATTATTGCTTTGATTTTGTTTCCTTGCAATTTCTTATTCCTACATCTTTGTTCTCTTAGTTTACATTATTAGTTTCCCTTTTATGTCATTTTCATGTTCATGCACTATTGTTGAATTTGGATTTTCTTTAATGCAATTTTATGTTTTCATGTCATTGATGTTTAATTGAGTTGTTATTGTTATTTTCTTGCATTTGGTAGTAGTAGATTTTATTCTTATTGCAATTTATTATGCTTTTATTTTTATGCACACCAAGTGTTTGATAAAATGCTTGGCTTAGGTTTACAGTAGTTTTTTAGCATTCTTGGCTTGGAAAAAAATTAGGTGATCTTGAGTCATTAATATCCAATTTAGATTGGTGATCTTGAATTGTTAGTTAATCTTGTTTCCATTAACATTACTTATGGATTAGGATTAACTAGGAATATTTGACTTTCTTCCGATGTTGAAGATAACGTAATAGGCTTTAGCTCTTGATAATTATTGTGTTATGATTAATAACTAGGATAGAAAACCTTGATTCTCAATCCTTGCCATGAATGACTCTTTTTAGTATTTGTTATCTTTAATTGTTTTCTTTACTTTATTGTCATTTAAATTCTTGCCTTTTTAATTTCTTGTCTTATCATCAACCCAACCCCGTGAAACTCATAACCAATAATTGAGAAATCAATTGTAATTCCTAGGGAGAACGACCCGAGAGTAATACTCTCGATTATTTTTATTCAGTTGAACTTGTGACAAGCAAAATTAAACTTTGATTGAGGGTTATTTGTCGCTTTGGAACTATACTTGCAACGAAGTGATTTATTTTATTGAGAATAAATTCTAAGCTGACGAAACTCCTCTTTCACTAACCAGAAAAGATGCACCATTTGTTTGGACATCAGAATGCGAAGAGAGTTTCCAAACTCTGAAGCAGAAATAGACTACTGCGGCTGTACTTGTGTTACCTGAACCTGATGAGCCTTTAAGGTATATTGTGACACGTCATTGAAAGGTCTGGGGTGTGTGCTAATGCAACACCGTAATGTCGAAGCATATGCTTCTCGACAATTGAGGCCACATGAAATGAACTAAGTCTGGAATTAGAACTCGTTGTGGTTATGTTTGCTCTGAAAGCCCAAAGGCATTATCTATATGGAGTCAAGTTTCAAGTTTTCTCTGATCGCAAGAGTTTGAGATATCTTTTCGATTAACGAGAATTGAATATGCGCCAGAGGTGGCGGATGGAGCTGCTAAAAGATTATGACTTTGATTAAATTACCATTCGGGAAAGGCTAACATCGTGGCAGATGCTTTAAGCCAGAAATCATTATATGTCGCATGGATGATGCTTGAAGAGGAAAAGTTGCTGAAACATTTTAAAGACTTGAATTTGGGCATAAAGGAAGTAGTAGGTGAAGTATGTTTGAGTCACTTGCACGTCTCGAGTGACTTTAATGATGAATTTCATAAAGCTGAGCTGAATGATCAGGAAATGTGAAAAATGTTACAAACAGTTGAACAAAAGAAACCTGAAGAAGTCGCACAAGATAGAAAAGGAGTGTGGAGGTATAAGGGGAGGATTTGTATACCGAACGTGGGAAGTTTAAGACAAGACGTGTTAACGGAAGCTCACTGGAGTAAGTTTAAGATATACCATGACTTGAAGGTAATGTTTTGGTAGCTAGGAAGGAAAAAAGATGTGGCATCGTATGTTTCTAAGTGTTTAACCTGTCAAAAAGTCAAGATTCAGCATCAGAAACCATCCGGAACCCTTCAACCTTTAGAGATTCCTCAATGGAAGTGGGAAAGTATCGCAATGGATTTTGTGTCAGGTTTTCCAAGAACTCGAATTGGATTTGATGATGTTTGGGTAATTGTGGATTGGCTGACAAAGTCGGCTCACTTTTTGCCCGTTCAGATGAATTATACCTTGGAAGGGATAGCGCGCTTGTACATCAAGAAAATTTTAAGGTTGCATGGTGTCCCTACCACCATAATCTCTAACAGAGATTCCCGTTTCTCTTCAAGATTTTGGGGAGCTTTCTACCATGTGTTTGGAACTCAGTTGAGCTTAAGTATGGCATACCATCCTCAAAATGATGGCCAATTGGAGAGGACCATTCAAACCCTAGAAGATATGTTGAGAGCTTGCATTCTGGACTAATCGGCGAGCTGGAATCGATATATGCCGCTAGTGGAATATCTATCATTCGAGCCTCAGAATGGATCTGTATGAGGCTCTGTGTGGTAGGAAGGGCCAATCTCCATTGTGTTGGTATAAAGCTGGAAAATCGAGTTTGTTGGGGCCTGAGTTAGTAGCCGAAACTATCAAACAAATTAAGAAAATCCGAAATAGAATGCTTACTGCTCAAAGCCTCCACAAAAGCTACACCGATCAGAGGTGAAAACCTTTAAAGTTCGATGAAGGAGATCACGTATTCTTAAGGGCTACCTCAACCACAAGAGTGGGTAGAGCAATTAAGAGAAAGAAGTTGAACCCTGGTTATATCGGTCCGTTTCAGATTCTAAAGAGAATTGGAACAATAGCCTACCGAATAGCCTTACCACCGCATCTTTCAAACTTGCATGACATGTTTCACATCTCACAGCTTTGGAAGTATACTCCTGATGCCAGCCATGTTCTGGAACTTGAATCAGTGCAATTAAAAGAGGATTTGACACTCCAAGTAACACCGCTCAGAATCGACAATACCAGTGTGAAGATACTATGGGGGAAAAAGGTTTTATTGGTTAAATTTGCTTGGAGTCAAGCCAGATTTGAAGAACACACTTAGGAACTCAAATCTAAAATGAGAAAGGACTACCCACACCTCTTTTCAGGTAACTAAATCTGAATTTTGAGGATAAAATTCTTATTTTTGTGGGTAGGATGTAAACCCTACGTAATTAGTAAATAATTAGCCAATATATTAATTATTAACCAAAGAAATAAAGAAATTAAGTTTTATTAATCCAACGAGTTAGAAATATTAAAAAGACAAATTTCGGCACTAATTTTAAAGAATTTGGCCTAAAACCGGGCCAACGGGCCGAACCAGCGGACCGGACTCAAACTAGGTCCATGGCCCAACATATAAATGACAGGTTTAGCTCCTTTCATCCCCATTCATCACACTTCACGCTGGAAAAGGGAGGAACACAAGGAACCCTAACCTAAACCCTTACTCAATTTCAATCTCATATAACTTTCAATCGAGAGCTCCGGTCGCCGCATTGTTTACGGCCACACGACCACCGCATTGAGCTCTACAAGGCCTACTAAACAATTTGGTAAGGATATCTCACCTGCACACATAGTTTCTCCTTCCTAATTTTGAAATCTGGCTATTTGGGAATTGAGATTTTTGAAGTTTTAATGTGTTAGGATCAAGCTGGCTTGTGGGGATTGGAGTGTTTTAGTTAGAAATAACTGTAGGGTAAGGTATGAACCTTCCAATCCTTGTGCCATATTTGGAATTATGAACTCTATGTTGATTATAGTTGTATTGTGTAAAATTAGATTGAATTTTTTGTTTTAGAGACAAATTGATGATGTTGGGAGCTTGAATTAGAACCTTGGGAGCTAAATTTATTATTGGAAAGGAGTTAGAGCCATGGACGGTTGTGGAACAAAAATATTTGAGGTGTTTCTCCATTAGGGAGGACTCGGCCAAGGTATCTGTAAGTATGTTAATCTTTAGTAACCTTGATGAAAATATGTAATTATCTTGAGAATCAGTTAATGAATGATGATCTTGTTGATTGATGATTTTGGTGTTTGATGATAATAATATATTATGATGAGTTACGTTGTATGATTCTGGGGTTGTTTGGAGTAAAAATCATTATAACTGCGTAAATAATGTAAAGGGGAGGAGATGGAATGGTTGTAATCCTGTTTTATAATGGGTGTGGTTTTGAGGAGTATATATTAGTTTAGAAATGAAGGTTTGGTAAAAATAAAGGTTCGGTAAAATTTTGTGAAACTTAATTTTTGACCAGATTTTACAGGCCATAACTCAGCTTTCAAACTCAATATCTGTCAAACTTATTTTAAATTAAAATTGGATCATTAAGTTTACACCGTTCGAGGAACGGATAAAACCAATTTCTAACAAAAAAGTTATGCGTATCAAAAGTTTGGTGTGCAAAAGAAATTTCTGCAGGACATAGTTGCTTTTTAACATGTATGGAGGAGATGCGTACGCGAACATACAAGTGACGTGGACTTGGGTTATGTCCAGTCATCCTACGTACACAGGCGTGTGCATGCATACGCGAAGGAGGAATTTTACAGGATCGCGTACACGGGCAGGTAACACGTGACGCAGGACATTTCCTCTGTCTGAAGGGCTCGTGTATGCGGACAATAGTCCCATACACGAGTTGGGCAAATGACACCCCCGCGTACGTGAAACATAGCATGCGTACGCAGAACTCCTGTTTTGGGAAAAGTGAATTTTTGTGATTTTAACCAATTTCCAAACATCCAAAGCTCTATTGTTACCTTTTAAAGTTCCAAAATTAGTTCCTAATCATAGGGAGAGGGGAAAGCTTAGAGAACGAGTTAACTTGGCGGTGAAGAAAGGTTTTGAAGTAATGATTTTTGGTTAAGTGAGGAAATGATAATGATGATATGAATGATGACAGAATTGATAATGAATGATTCATATTGAATTATTGGTTGGCTTATGCACTTTTACTTATCTAAGATCCGAGTTCACCTGGGTAGATGATGAGCGGATAATTTATACGCTTTTTGGCATTGTTTTTAGTATGTTTTTAGTAGGATCTAGTTACTTTTAGGGATGTTTTTATTAGTTTTTATGTTAAATTCACATTTCTGGACTTTACTATGAGTTTGTGTGTTTTTCTGTGATTTCAGGTATTTTCTGGCTGAAATTGAGGGACTTGAGCAAAAATTAGATTCAGAGGTTGAAGAAGGACTGCTGATGCTGTTGGATTCTGACCTCCCTGCACTCAAAGTGGATTTTCTGGAGCTACAGAAGTCCAAATGGCGGGCTCTCAACGGCGTTGGAAAGTAGACATGCAGGGCTTTCCAGCAATATATAATAGTCCATACTTTGCCCGAATTTAGAGGACGCAAAAGGGCGTTGAACGCCAGTTCTACGCTGCAGTCTGGAGTTAAACGCCAGAAACACGTCACGAAGCAGAGTTGAACGCCAAAAACACGTTACAACTTGGCGTTCAACTCCAAAAGAAGCCTCTGCACGTGTAAACTTCAAGATCAGCCCAAGCACACACCAAGTGGTCCCCGGAAGTGGATTTATGCATCAATTACTTACTTCTGTAAACCCTAGTAGCTAGTTTAGTATAAATAGGACTTTTTACTATTGTATTTACATCTTCGGATTATCTTTGATTAGTTTTATGCTATCTTAGACTTTTGTGAGGGCTGGCCATTCGGCCATGCCTAAACTTTATCACTTATGTATTTTCAACGGTAGAGTTTCTACACACCATAGATTAAGGTGTAGAGCTCTGCTGTTCCTCATGAATTAATACAAAGTACTACTATTTTTCTATTCAATTCAACTTATTCCACTTCTAAGATATCCATTCGCACTTCAACATGAATGTGATGATCGTGACAGTCATCATCATTCCCTATGAACACGTGCTTGACAATCACTTCCGTTCTACCTTAGATTGAATGAGTATCTCTTGGATTCCTTAATCAGAATCTTCGTGGTATAAGTTAGAACCCATGGATGGCCATTCCTGAGATCCAGAAAGTCTAAACCTTGTCTGGGGTATTTCGAGTTGGATCTGGGAAGGGATGGCTGTGACGAGCCTCAAACTCGCGAGTGCTGGGCGTAGTGACAGACGCAAAAGGATCAATGGATCCTATTCCAATATGATCGAGAACCGACAGATGATTAGCCATGCAGTGACAGTACATTGGACCATTTTCACTGAGAGGACAGGATGTAGCCATTGACAACGGTGATGCCTAACATACAGCTTGCCATGGAAAGGAGTAGGATTGGTTGGATGAAGACAGTAGGAAAGCAGAGGTTTAGAGGAACGAAAGCATCTCTATATGCTTATCTGAAATTCTCACCAATGAATTACATAAGTATCTCTATCCTATTTTCTATTTATTTATTATTATTATTCGAAAACTCCATAACCATTTGATATCCGCCTGACTGAGATTTACAAGATGACCATAGCTTGCTTCATAACAACAATCTCCGTGGGATCGACCCTTACTCACGTAAGGTTTTATTACTTGGACGACCCAGTGCACTTGCTGGTTAGTTGTATCGAGGTTGTGACAAATTATGAATTAAGATTAGAGCACCAAGTTTTTGGAGCCATTTTCAGGGATCACAATTTCGTGCACCAAGTTTTTGGCGCCGTTGCCGGGGATTGTTCGAGTTTGGACAACTGACGATTCATCTTGTTGCTCAAATTAGGTAATTTTCTTTTTGTTTTATTTTTAAAAAAAAAAATTTTCAAAAATCTTTCAAAAAATTTTTCCTTATTTTTTCGAAAATTATTTCAGAATTTTTAAGAATGAATTCTAGAGTTTCATGAAGCATGTAGAAGCTTGGCTGGCTGTAGAGCCATGTCTAAATTCATTTGGACTGAGGCTTCCAAGTCATCATTACAAGAGCAAGCTAGTTGTTGCTAATCAAATTTGTTATTGCATGACTGATTTATATCCTAAAGCTAGCTGGCTATTAAGCCATGTCTAACCCTTGGATTGGAGCTTTAGGCTAACATTGAAAGATTCCAGGAATTCTTATTAAAAATTTTTGAATTTCTTATTTTCTTTTTCCTATATGTTTTTCAAAAAAAATATACAAAAATCCAAAAAAATCATCATAAAATCATAAAAACCAAAAATATTTTGTGTTTCTTGTTTGAGTCTTGAGTCAATTTTTAAGTTTGGTGTCAATTGCATTTTTTCTAAAAATTTTATGCATTTTTCGAAAATTCATGCATTCATAGTGTTCTTCATGATCTTCAAGTTGTTCTTGGTAAGTCTTCTTGTTTGATCTTGATGTTTTCTTATTTTGTGTCTTTTGTTGTTTTTCATGTGCATCTTTGCATTCATAGTGTCTAAGCATTAAAGATTTCTAAGTTTGGTGTCTTGCATGTTTTTCTTTCATCAAAAATTTTTCAAAAATATGTTCTTGGTGTTCATCTTGATCTTCGAAGTTTTCTTGGTGTTCATCTTGACATTCATAGTGTTCTTGCATGCATTCATTGTTTGATCTAAAATTCTCATGCATTAAGTCTTTCTCATGTTTTTATCTTTCTTCATTAAAATTTAAAAAATCAAAAAAATATCTTTCCCTTTTTCACTCATAAATTTTCGAAAATTTGAGTTGACTTTTCAAAACTCTTTCAAAATCTTTTTCAAAAATCATATCTTTTTCATTTTTCTTATTTATTTTTGAAAATTTTAAAAATATTTTTCAAAAATCTTTTTCTTAATTTTATATCATATTTTCGAAAATATCATCAACAATTAATGTTTTGATTCAAAAATTTCAAGTTCGTTACTTACTTGTTAAGAAAGATTCTAACTTTAAGTTCTAGAATCATATCTTGTGATTTCTTGTGAATCAAGTCATTAATTGTGATTTTAAAAATCAAATCTTTTTCAAAACTAATTTCAATCATATCTTTTCAAAAATATCTTTTTATCTTATCTTTTTCAAAATCATATCTTTTTAATCATATCTTTTCATATCATATTGATGAGCGGATAATTTATACGCTTTTTGGCATTGTTTTTAGTATGTTTTTAGTAGAATTTAGTTACATTTAGGGATGTTTTCATTAGTTTTTATGTTAAATTCACATTTCTAGACTTTACTATGAGTTTGTGTGTTTTTCTGTGATTTCAGGTATTTTCTGGCTGAAATTGAGGGACTTGAGTAAAAATCAGATTCAGAGGTTGAAGAAGGACTGCTGATGTTGTTGGATTCTGACCTCCCTGCACTCAAAGTCGATTTTCTGGAGCTACAAAACTCAAAATGGCACGCTTCCAATTGCGTTGGAAAGTAGACATCCAGGGATTACCAGCAATATATAATAGTCCATACTTTGGCCGAGTTTATATGACGTAAAAGGGCGTTGAACGCCAGTTCTACGCTGCTGTCTGGAGTTAAATGCCAGAAACACGTCACAAGCCAAAGTTGAACGCCAGAAATACGTTACAAACTGGCGTTCAACTCCAAGATTGACCTCTACACGTGTAACATTCAAGCTCAGCCCAAGCACACACCAAGTGGGCCCCGAAAGTGGATTTATGCATCAATTACTTACTTCTGTAAACCCTAGTAACTAGTTTATTATAAATAGGACTTTTTACTATTGTATTAGACATCTTTGATCAGTTTTATGCTATCTTAGACTTTCATGGGGGCTGGCCATTCGGCCACGCCTGGAGCATTATCACTTATGTATTTTCATACGGTAGAGTTTCTGCACTCCATAGATTAAGGTGTGGAGCTCTGCTGTTCCTCAAAGATTAATGCAAAGTACTACTATTTTTCTATTCAATTCAACTTATTCCGCTTCTAAGATATTCATTCGCACTTCAACCTGAATGTGATGAACGTGACAATCATCATCATTCCCCCACGAACGCGTGCCTGACAACCACTTCCGTTCCACCTTAGATTGAATGAGTATCTCTTGGATCTCTTGATCAGAATCTTCGTGGTATAAGCTAGATTGATGGCGGCATTCATGAGAGTCCGGAAAGTCTAAACCTTGTCTGTGGTATTCTGAGTAGGACTCTTGGATTGAATGACTATGATGAACTTCAAACTCGCGAGTGCTGGGCGTAGTGACGGACGCAAAAGGAGGGTGAATCCTATTCCAGTATGATCGAGAACCTCAGATGATTAGCCGTGCTGTGACAGAGCATTTGGACCATTTTCACAAGAGGATGGGATGCAACCATTGACAAGGGTGATGCCTCCAGACGATTAGCCATGCAGTGACAGCGCATTGAACCATTTTCCAGAGAGGATAAAAAGTAGCCATTGACAACGGTGATGTCCTTACATAAAGCCAGCCATGGAAAGGAGTAAGATTGATTGGATGAAGACAGCAGGAAAGCAGAGGTTCAGAGGAAAGAATGCATCTCTATATGCTTATCTGAAATTCTAACCAATAAATTACATAAGTATTTCTATCCTTATTTTCTATTTATTATTTATGTTCGAAAACTCCATAACTATTTTATATCCGCCTGACTGAGATTTATAAGGTGACCATAGCTTGCTTCATACCAACAATCTCCGTGGGATCGACCCTTACTCACGTAAGGTTTATTACTTTGACGACCCAGTGCACTTGCTGGTTAGTTGTATCGAAGTTGTGAATGAAAAATGATTTATTAAGACGTGCGTACAGAGTTTCTGGCGCCATTGCCTGAGATCATAATTTCGTGCACCAAGTTTTTGGCGCCGTTGCCGGGATTGTTCGAGTTTGAACAACTGACGGTTCATCTTGTTGCTCAGATTAGGTAATTTTCAAAAATTTCTTATCTGTTTTCGAAAAAAAAAGAAATAAATCTTTTCAAAAATATATTATGTTCCTCAGAATTTTTAAGAATGAATTCTAGTGTTTCATGAAGCATGTTGAAGCCTGACTGGCTGTAAAGCCATGTCTAATTCTTTTGGATAGGGGCTTCCAACCATCAGCATAGAGGCAAGTTAATAAGTAATGAGCAGTATATTCTGATGTTGCATGCTAAAGCTTGACTGGCTATTAAGCCATGTCTAACCCTCAGATTGGAGCTTTAGAATAAGAGTACAAGATTCCTGGAATTCATATTAAAAATTTTGGAATCCTTATTTTTATTTTTCAAATAATTTTTGAAAAATCCAAAAAAAATAAAAAAATCATAAAAATAAAAAATATTTTGTGTTTCTTGTTTGAGTCTTGTGTCAATTTTTAAGTTTGGTGTCAATTGCATACTCATCTTGCATTTTTCGAAAATTGCATTCATGCATTGCATTCATCATGATCTTCAAGTTGTTCTTGATAAACCTTCTTGATTGATCTTCATATTTTAGTGTTTTGTGTTGTATGGTGTTTTTCATATGCATTCTTGAAATCTTAGTGTCTAAGCATTAAAGATTTCTAAGTTTGGTGTCTTGCATGTTTTCTTTGCATTAAAAATTTTTCAAAAATATGTTCTTGATGTTCATCATGATCTTCAAAGTGTTCTTGGTGTTCATCTGGACATTCATATCATTCTTGCATGCATTCTTTGCTTTGATCCATAACTTTCATGCATTGCATCATTTTTCATGTTTTTTCTCTCTCATCATTAAAATTTCAAAAATCAAAAAAATATCTTCCCCTTTTTCTCTCTCAAAATTTCGAAAATTAGATTTGACTTTTTCAAAAAATTTTAAAATCTAGTTGTTTTTATGAGTCAAATCAAATTTTCAATTTAAAAATCTTATCTTTTTCAAAAATCAAATCTTTTTCATTTTTCTTAATTAATTTCAAAAATTATAAAAATATTTTTCAAAAATCTTTTTTCTTAATCTTATATCATAATTTTCGAAAATAACATCATCAATTAATGTTTTGATTCAAAAATTTCAAGTTTGTTATTTGCTTGTTAAGAAAGATTCAAACTTTCAGTTCTAGAATCATATCTTGTGCTTTCTTGTGAATCAAGTCATTAATTGTGATTCTAAAATTCAAATCTGTTTCAAAAACTAATTTCAATCATATCTTTTCAAAAATATCTTCTTATCTTATCTTTTTAAAAAATTTGATTTTAAAATATCTTTTCTAACTTCTTATCTTCTTATCTTTTCAAAATTGATTTTCAAATTTGTTTCAACTAACTAACTAACTTTTTGTTTGTTTCTTATCTTTTTCAAAACTACCTAACTAACTCCCTCTCTCTCTAATTTTCGAAAATATCTTCCCTCTTTTTCAAAATTTCTTTTTCATTAACTAATTATTTTAATTTTTGATTTTAATTCTCGAAAATTACTAACCTTTTTCAAAAACTATTTTCGAAAATCACTAACTCTTTTTCAAAAATTATTTTCGAAAATTCTCTCTCTCTCTTATCTCCTTCTATTTATTTATTCATCTACTAACACTTCATCTCACCCATATTCGAACCCCCTCTTTCATCTGTGTTCGAATTTTTTCTTCTTCTTTTCTTCTACTCATACAGGGACCTCTATACTGTGGTAAAAAGGACCCCTATTATTATTATTTTTCTGTCCCTCTTTTTCATATGAGCAAGAGCAAAGACAAGAACATTCTTGTTGAAGCAGATCCAGAACCTGAAAGGACTCTGAAGAGGAAACTAAGAGAAGCTAAATTACAACAATCCAGCAAGTACCTTTCAGAAATTTTCGAACAGGAAGAGGAGATGGCAGCCGAAAATAATAATAATGCAAGGAGGATTCTTGGTGACTTTACTGCACCTAATTCCAATTTACATGGAAGAAACATCTCCATTCCTACCATTGGAGCAAACAATTTTGAGCTGAAACCTCAATTAGTTTCTCTGATACAGCAGAACTGCAAGTTTCATGGACTTCCATCTGAAGATCCTTTTCAGTTCTTAACTGAATTCTTGCAGATCTGTGATACTGTTAAGACTAATGGAGTAGATCCTGAAGTCTACAGGCTCATACTTTTCCCTTTTGCTGTGAGAGACAAAGCTAGAATATGGTTGGACTCTCAACCCAAAGATAGCCTGAACTCCTGGGATAAGCTGGTCAAGGCTTTCTTAGCCAAGTTCTTTCCTCCTCAAAGCTGAGTAAGCTTAGAGTGGATGTTCAAACCTTCAGACAGAAAGAAGGTGAATCCCTCTATGAAGCTTGGGAGAGATACAAAGAACTGACCAAAAAGTGTCCTTCTGACATTCTTTCAGAATGGACCATCCTGGATATATTCTATGATGGTCTATCTGAATTGGCTAAAATGTCATTGCATACTTCTGCAGGTGGATCCATTCACCTAAAGAAAATACCTGCAGAAGCTCAAGAACTCATTGATATGGTTGCTAATAACCAGTTCATGTACACTTCTGAGAGGAATCCTGTGAGTAATGGGACGCCTATGAAGAAGGGAGTTCTTGAAATTGATACTCTGAATGCCATACTGGCTCAGAATAAAATTTTGACTCAGCAAGTCAATATAATTTCTCAGAGTCTGAATGGAATGCAAGTTGCATCCAACAGTACTCAAGAGGCATCTTCTGAAGAAGAAGCTAATGATCCTGAAAACCCTGCAATAACAGAGGTGAATTACATAGGTGAACCTTATGGAAACACCTATAACCCCTCATGGAGAAATCACCCAAATCTCTCATGGAAGGATCAACAAAAGCCTCAACAAGGCTTTAATAATGGTGGAAGAAACATGTTTAACAATAATAAAGCTTTTCCATCATCCACTCAGCAATAGACAAAGAACTCTGAACAAAATACCTCTAATTTAGCAAACTTAGTCTCTGATCTATCTAAGGCCACTTTGAGTTTCATGAATGAAACAAGGTCCTCCATTAGAAATTTGGAAGCACAAGTAGGCCAGCTGAGTAAAAGGATCACTGAAATCCCTCCTAGTACTCTCCCAAGCAATACAGAAGAAAATCCAAAAGGAGAGTGCAAGGCCATAGATATAACCATCATGGCCGAATCCAAGGAAGAAGGGGAGGACGTGAATCCCAAGGAGGAAGACCTCCTGGGACATCCAGTGATCAATAAGGAGTTTCCCTCTAAGGAACCAAAGGAATCTGATACTCATCTAGAGAACATAGAGATTCCATTGAACCTCCTTATGCCATTCATGAGCTCTGATGAGTATTCCTCTTCTGAAGAGAATGAGGATGTTACTGAAGAGCGAGCTGCCAAGTACCTTGGTGCAATCATGAAGCTGAATGCCAAATTATTTGGTATTGAGACTTGGGAAGATGAACCTCCCTTGTTCACCAATGAACTAAGTGATCTGGATCAACTGACATTGCCTCAGAAGAAACAGGATCCTGGAAAGTTCGTAATATCTTGTACCATAGGCAACATGATCTTTGAGAAGGCTCTGTGTGACCTTGGTTCAGGGATAAACCTCATGCCCCTCTCTGTAATAGAGAAACTGGGAATCTTTGGGGTGCAAGCTACTAAAATCTCATTAGAGATGGCAGACAATTCAAGAAAACAAGCTTATGGACAAGTAGAGGACGTGTTAGTAAAGGTTGAAGGCCTTTACATCCCTGCTGATTTCATAATCCTTGATACTGGGAAGGATGAGGATGAATCCATCATCCTTGGAAGACCTTTCCTAGCCACAGCAAGAGATGTGATTGATGTTGACAGAGGTGAATTAGTCCTTCAATTGAATGAGGACTCCCTTGTGTTTACAACTCAAGGTTACCCTTCTGTAAACATAGAAAAGTGGCACAGTAAGCTTCTCTCAAAACAGAGTCAACCAAAACCCCCACAGTCAAACTCTAAGTTTGGTGTTGGGAGGCCACAACCAAACTCTAAGTTTGGTGTTAAACTCCCATATCCAAACTCTAAGTTTGGTGTTGGAAAGTCTCAACAATGCTCTAAACATCTGAGAGGCTCCATGAGAGCCCACTGTCAAGCTATTGACATTAAAGAAGTTGCTGGGAGGCAACCCAATTTTTATTTATCTAATTTTATTTTTCTTGTTCTTTCATGTTTTATTAGGTTCGTGATCATGTGGAGTCACAAAATAAATATAAAAATTGAAAACAGAATCAAAAATAGCAGAAGAAAAATTACACCCTGGAGGAAGACCTTACTGGCATTTAAACGCCAATAAGAAGCATCTGGCTGGCGTTCAACGCCAGAACAGAGCATGGTTCTGGTGCTGAACGCCCAAAATGGGCAGCATCTGGGCATTTGAACGCCAGAATTGCACCCTGGAGAAGAGCTGGCGCTGAACGCCCAGAACAAGCATGGTTCTGGCGTTCAACGCCAGAATTGGGCAACAAATGGGCATTCAACGCCCAGAACAAGCACCAATCTGGCGCTGAACGACCAGAGTTGTGTGCAAGGGCATTTTGCATGCCTAATTTGGTGCAAGTTTGTAAATCCTTGAACACCTCAGGATTTGTGGACCCCACAGGATCCCCACCTACCTCCACTCACTTCTTCTCACCCCTCTTTCACACAATCCCATTAACACTCTTCCCCAAAAATCTTCACCAATCACCTCAATCTCTCTTCCCTATAACCACTTCACCACTCACATCCATCCACTCTTCCCCATAAACCTACCTCATATACCCCACCTACCTTCAAAATTCAAAATCAATTTTCCACCCAAAACCCACCCTTATGGCCGAACCTTACCCCCCTCCCTTCCCTATATAAAGCCCTCCATTCTTCTTCATTTTCACACAACACAACCCTCTCTTCCCCTTCTTGGCCGAATACACCCCTCCCCCTCTCCTCCATATTTTCTTCTTCTTCTTCTTCATCTATTCTTTCTTCTCTTGCTCGACGGCGAGCAATATTCTAAGTTTGGTGTGGTAAAAGCATAAGCTTTTTGTTTTTCCATTACCATTGATGGCACCCAAGACCGGAGAATCCTCTAAAAAAGGGAAAGGGAAGACAAAAGCTTCCACCTCCGAGTCATGGGAGATGGAAAGATTCATCTCCAAAGCTCTTCAAGACCACTTCTATGATGTTTTGGCCAAGAAGAAGGTGATCCCCGAGGTCCCTTTCAAGCTCAAGAAGAATGAGTATCCAGAGATCCGACATGAAATCCAAAGAAGAGGTTGGGAAGTTCTAACAAACCCCATCCAACAAGTCGGCATCCTAATGGTTCAAGAGTTCTATGCTAATGCATGGATCACTAGGAACCATGATCAAAGTAAGAACCCAAACCCAAAGAATTATATTACAATGGTTCGGGGGAAATACTTAGATTTTAGTCCGGAAAATGTGAGGTTGGCGTTTAACTTGCCTATGATGCAAGGAGATGCACGCCCCTACACTAGAAGGGTCAACTTTAATCAAAGGTTGGACCAAGTCCTCATGGACATATGTGTGGAAGGAGCTCAATGGAAGATTGACTCCAAAGGCAAGCCGGTTCAATTAAGAAGACTGGACCTCAAGCCTGTGGCTAGAGGATGGTTGGAGTTCATCCAACGCTCCATCATCCCCACTAGCAACCGATCTGAAGTTACTGTGGATCGGGCCATCATGATTCATAGCATCATGATTAGAGAGGAAGTAGAAGTTCATGAAGTCATCTCCCTTGAATTCTACAAAATAGCCGAAAAGCCCTCTCCTGGGGTAAGGCTAGCTTTTCCTCATCTTATTTGCCATCTATGTTACTCAGCTGGAGCTTTCATAGAAGGAGACATTCCCATTGAGGAAGAGAAGCCCATCACAAAGAAAAGGATGGAGCAAGCAAGAGAGCCCATTCATGGATCTCAAGAGACGCATGAAGCTCAACACCATGAGATCCCGGAGATGCCTCAAATGTATTTTCCTCCACAAAACTATTGGGAGCAAATCAACACCTCCCTAGGAGAATTAAGTTCCAACATGGGACAATTTAGGGTGGAACATCAAGAGCACTCCATCATCCTTCATGAAATAAGAGAAGATCAAAAAGCAATGAGGGAGGAGCAACAAAGACAAGGAAGAGACATAGAAGAGCTCAAGGACATCATTGGTTCCTCAAGAAGGAAACGCCACCATCACTAAGGTGGACTCATTCCTTGTTCTTATTTTCTGTTTTTAGTTTTCTTAATGATAACTGCTTATCCATGTTTGTGTCTTATTACATGATCATTAGTAGTTAGTAACTATGTCTTAAAGTTATGAATGTCCTGTGAACCCATCACCTCTCTTAAATGAAAACTGTTTTAATTCAAAAGAACAAGAAGTACATGAGTTTCGAATTTATCCTTGAACTTAGTTTAATTATATTGATGTGGTGATAATACTTTTTGTTTTCTGAATGAATGCTTGAACAGTGCATATGTCTTTTGAAGTTGTTGTTTAAGAATGTTAAATATGTTGGCTCTTGAAAGAATGATGATAAGGAGACATGTTATTTGATAATCTGAAAAATCATAAAAATGATTCTTGAAGCAAGAAAAAGTAGCAAAGAACAAAGCTTGCAGAAAAAAATAGCGAAAAAATAGAAAAAAAAAAAAAGAAAAAGCAAGCAGAAAAAGACAAAAGCTCTTAAAACCAAGAGGCAAGAGCAAAAAGCCAATAACCCTTAAAACCAAAAGGCAAGGGTAAATAAAAAGGATCCCAAGGCTTTGAGCATCAGTGGATAGGAGGGCCTAAAGGAATAAAATCCTGGCCTAAGCGGCTAAACCAAGCTGTCCCTAACCATGTGCTTGTGGCGTGAAGGTGTCAAGTGAAAACTTGAGACTGAGCGGTTAAAGTCAAGGTCCAAAGAAAAACAAGAGTGTGCTTAAGAACTCTGGACACCTCTAATTGGGGAATTTAGCAAAGCTGAGTCACAATCTGAAAATGTTCACCCAATTATGTGTCTGTGGCATTTATGTATCCGGTGGTAATACTGGAAAACAAAGTGCTTAGGGCCACGGCCAAGACTCATAAAATAGCTGTGTTCAAGAATCATCATACTGAACTAGGAGAATCAATAACACTATCTGAACTCTGAGTTCCTATAGAAGCCAATCATTCTGAACTTCAATGGATAAAGTGAGATGCCAAAACTATTCAAGAGGCAAAAAGCTACAAGTCCCGCTCATTTAATTGGAACTATGTTTCATTGATAGTTTGGAATTTATAGTATATTCTCTTCTTTTTATCCTATTTTATTTTCAGTTGATTAGGGACAAGCAACAATTTAAGTTTGGTGTTGTGATGAGCGGATAATTTATACGCTTTTTGGCATTGTTTTTAGTATGTTTTTAGTAGAATTTAGTTACTTTTAGGGATGTTTTCATTAGTTTCTATGTTAAATTTACATTTCTGGACTTTACTATGAGTTTGTGTGTATTTCTGTGATTTCAGGTATTTTCTGGCTGAAATTGAGGGACTTGAGCAAAAATCAGTTTCAGAGGTTGAAGAAGGACTGCTGATGCTGTTGGATTCTGACCTCCCTGCACTCAAAGTCGATCTTCTGGAGCTACAGAACTCCAAATGGCGCGCTTCCAATTGCGTTGGAAAGTAGACATCTAGGGCTTTCCAGAAATATATAATAGTCCATACTTTGGCCGAGTTTATATGACGTAAAAGGGCATTGAACGCAAGTTCTACGCTGCTGTCTGGAGTTAAACGCCAGAAACACGTCACAAGCCAGAGTTAAACGCCAGAAATACGTTACAAACTGGCGTTCAACTCCAAGATTGACCTCTAAACGTGTAACATTCAAGCTCAACCCAAGCACACACCAAGTAGGCCCCGGAAGTGGATTTATGTATCAATTACTTACTTCTGTAAACCCTAGTAACTAGTTTATTATAAATAGGACTTTTTACTATTGTATTAGACATCTTTGATCAGTTTTATGCTATCTTAGACTGTCATGGGGGCTGGCCATTCGGCCATGCCTGGACCATTATCACTTATGTATTTTCATACGGTAGAGTTTTTGCACTCCATAGATTAAGGTGTGGAGCTCTTCTGTTCCTCAAAGATTAATGCAAAGTACTACTGTTTTTCTATTCAATTCAACTTATTCCGCTTCTAAGATAATCATTCGCACTTCAACCTGAATGTGATGAACGTGACAATCATCATCATTCCCCCACGAACGCGTGCCTGACAACCACTTCCATTCCACCTTAGATTGAATGAGTATCTCTTGGATCTCTTAATCAGAATCTTCGTGGTATAAGCTAGATTGATGGCGGCATTCATGAGAGTCCGAAAAGTCTAAACCTTGTCTGTGGTATTCCGAGTAGGACTCTGGGATTGAATGACTGTGACGAACTTCAAACTCGCGAGTGCTGGGCGTAGTGACAGACGCAAAAGGAGGGTGAATCCTATTCCAGTATGATTGAGAACCTCAGATGATTAGCCGTGCCGTGACAGAGCATTTGGACCATTTTCACAAGAGGATGGGATGCAGCCATTGACAAGGGTGATGCCTCCAGACGATTAGCCATGCAGTGACAGCACATCGGACCATTTTCCAAAGAGGATAAAAAGTAGCCATTGACAACGGTGATGTCCTTACATAAAGCCAGCCATGGAAAGGAGTAAGACTGATTGGATGAAGACAGCAGGAAGGCAGAGGTTCAGAGGAACGAATGCATCTCTATACGCTTATCTAAAATTGTAACCAATGAATTACATAAGCATTTCTATCCTTATTTTCTATTTATTATTTATGTTCGAAAACTCCATAACTATTTTATATCCGCCTGACTGAGATTTACAAGGTGACCATAGCTTGCTTCATACCAACAATCTCCGTGGGATCGACCCTTACTCACGTAAGGTTTATTACTTGGACGTCCCAGTGCACTTGCTGGTTAGTTGTATCGAAGTTGTGAATCAAAAACGATTTATTAAGACGTGCGTACAGAGTTTCTGGCGCCGTTGCCTGAGATCACAATTTCGTGCACCACATATCTTTTTCAAATATCTTTTCTAACTTCTTATTTTCTTATTTTTTAAAAATTGATTTTCAAAATTTGTTTCAACTAACTAATTAACTTTTTGTTTGTTTCTTATCTCTTTCAAAACTACCTAACTAACTATCCCTCTCTAATTTTCGAAAATACCTCCCTCTTTTTCAAAAATTCTTTTTAATTAATTAATTGTTTTAAATTTTAATTTTAAATTTTTTCCCTTTTTTTTTTCGAAAATCATCAACACCTTTTCAAAAATTATTTTTGAAAATTCTCTTCTCTCTCATCCTCTTCTATTTATTTAATTACTTACTAACACTTCTCTACATCTCATATCTCTGCTCTCCTCACCCTTGTGTTTGGATTCTCTTCTCTTCTCTTTACTTACATTACATTCTTTTCTTCTTCTACTCACACAAAAGAATCTCTATACTGTGACATAGAGGATTCCATATTTTCTTTGTTATTCCCTTCTTTGTCATATGAGCAGGAGCAAGGACAAGAACATTCTTGTTGAAGCAAATCCTGAACCTGAAAGGACTCTGAAAAGGAAACTAAGAGAAGTTAAAATACAACAATCCAGAGACAACCTTACAGGAATTTTCGAACAGGGTGAGGAGATGGCAGCCAAAAACAATAATAATGCAAGGAGGTTGCTTGGTGACTTCACTGCACCTAATTCCAATTTACATGGAAGAAGCATCTCCATCCCTACTATTGGAGCAAACAATTTTGAGCTTAAACCTCAATTAGTTTCTCTGATACAACAAAACTGCAAGTTTTATGGACTTCCATCTGAAGATCCCTTTCAGTTCTTAACTGAATTCTTGCACATCTGTGATACTGTTAAGACTAATGGAGTATATCCTGAAGTCTACAGGCTCATGCTTTTCCCTTTTGCTGTAAGAGATAGAGCTAGAATATGGTTGGATTCTCAACCTAAAGATAGCCTGAACTCTTGGGATAAGTTGGTCACGGCTTTCTTAGCCAAGTTCTTTCCTCCTCAAAAGCTGAGTAAGCTTAGAGTGGATGTTCAAACCTTCAGACAAAAAGAAGGTGAATTCCTCTTCGAAGCTTGGGAGAGATATAAGCAACTAACCAAAAAGTGTCCTTCTGACATGCTTTCAGAATGGACCATCCTGGATATATTCTATGATAGTCTGTCTGAATTAGCTAAGATGTCATTGGATACTTCTGCAGGTGGATCCATTCACCTAAAGAAAATGCCTGTAGAAGCTCAAGAACATATTGACATGGTTGCAAACAACCAGTTTATGTACACTTCTGAGAGGAATCCTGTGAGTAATGGGATGCCTCAGAAGAAGGGAGTTCTCAAAATTGATACTCTGAATGCCATATTGGCTCAGAATAAAATATTGACTCAGCAAGTCAATATGATTTCTCAGAGTCTGAATGGAATGCAAGCTGCATCTAACAGTACTCAAGAGGCATCTTCTGAAGAAGAGGCTTATGATCCTGAGAACCCTGCAATAGCAGAGGTAAATTACATGGGTGAACCCTATGGGAACACCTATAACCCCTCATGGAGAAATCACCCAAATTTCTCATGGAGGGATCAACAAAAGCCTCAACAAGGCTTTAATAATAGTGGAAGAAACAGGTTTAACAATAGTAAACCTTTTCCATCATCCACTCAGCAACAGACAGAGAATTCTGAGCAGAATCCATCTAGCTTAGCAAATTTAGTCTCTGATCTATCTAAGGCCACTCTGAGTTTCATGAATGAAACAAGGTCATGCATTAGAAATTTGGAGGCACAAGTGGGCCAGCTGAGTAAAAAGATCACTGAAACCCCTCCTAGTACTCTCCCAAGCAATACAGAAGAAAATCCAAAAGGAGAGTGCAAGGCCATTGATATAACCATCATGGCCGAATCCAAGGAGGAAGGGGAGGACGTGAATCCCAAGGAGGAAGACCTCCTGGGACGTCCAGTGATCAACAAGGAGTTTTCCTTTGAGGAACCAGAAGAATCTGAGGCTCATTTAGAGACCATAGAGATTCCATTGAACCTTCTCATGCCCTTCATGAGCTCTGATGAGTATTCTTCTTCTGAAGAGAATGAGGATGTTACTGAAGAGCAAGCTATCAAGTTCCTTGGTGCAATCATGAAGCTGAATGCCAATTTAATTGGTAATGAGACTTGGGGAGATGAACCCCCCTTGTTCACTTATGAATTAAATGCATTGGATCAACTGAGATTGCCTCAGAAGAAGCAGGATCCTGGAAAGTTCCTAATACCTTGCACCATAGGCACCATGACCTTTGAGAAGGCTCTATGTGACCTTGGGTCAGGGATAAACCTCATGCCACTCTCTGTAATGGAGAAACTTGGAATCTTTGAGGTACAAGCTACTCGAATCTCATTAGAGATGGCAGACAATTCAAGAAAATAGGCTTATGGTCAAGTAGAGGACGTGATAGTAAAGGTTGAAGGCCTTTACATCCCTGTTGATTTCGTAATCCTGGATACTGGGAAGGATGAGGATGAATCCATCATTCTTGGAAGACCCTTCCTAGCCACAGCAAGAGCTGTGATTGATATAGACAGAGGAGAATTGATCCTTCAACTGAATGAGGACAACCTTGTATTTAAAACTCAAGAATCTCCTTCTGTAACAATGGAGAGGAAGCATAAAAAGCTTCTCTCAGTACAGAGTCAACTAAAGCCCCCACAGTCAAACTCTAAGTTTGGTGTTGGGAGGCCTCAACCAAACTCTAAATTTGGTGTTGAACCCCCATATCCAAACTCTAAGTTTGGTGTTGGGAGTCTATAAAATTGACCTGATCACCTGTGTAGCTCCATGAGAGCCCACTGTCAAGCTATTGACATTAAAGAAGCACTTGTTAGGAGGCAACCCAATTTTTATTTATTTAATTTTATTTTATTTTTATTGTTCTTTCATGTTTTATTAGGTTTATGATCATGTGGAGTCACAAAATAAATCAAAAAATTAAAAACAGAATCAAAAACAGCAGAAGAAAAATCACACCCTGGAGGAAAGACTTACTGGCGTTTAAACGCCAGTAAGGAGCATCTGGCTGTTGTTCAACGCCAGAACAGAGCATGGAGCTGGCGCTGAACGCCAGAAACAAGCATGGAGCTGTCGTTCAACGCCAGAAATATGCTGCATATGGGCGTTGAACGCCCAGAACAAGCATCACTTCGGTGTTTAAACGCCAGAAATGCATGCAAAGGCATTTTACATGCCTAATTGGTGTAGGGATGTAAATCCTTGACACCTCAGGATCTGTGGACCCTACAGTATCCCCACATACCTCCACTCACCTTCCCTCCTCATAATCCTATATCTCTCTTCCCGATCACCCCTTCACCACTCACATCCATTTCTTCTTCTTCTATTCTTTCTTCTTTTGCTCGAGGGCGAGCAACATTCTAAGTTTGGTGTGGTAAAAGCATAGTTCTTTTTTGTTTTTCCATAACCATTGATGGCACCTAAGGATAGAGAAACCTCTAGAAAGAGGAAAGGGAAGACAAAAGCTTCCATCAAGGGTCTATAGCTCAGTGGTAGAATATTTGACTGCAAATCAAGAGATCCCTGAGATACCTCAGGGGATACATTTTCCTCCACATAATTATTGAGAGCAACTAAGGATAGGAGCACCAAGAGCACTCCATCATCCTCCATGAAATTAGAGAAGATCAAAGAGCAATGAGGGAGGAGCAACAAAGACAAGGAAGAGACATAGAAGAGCTCAAGGACATCATTAGTTCCTCAAGAAGGAAACGCCACCATCACTAAGGTGGACTCATTCCTTGTTCTTAAATTTTCTGTTTTTCGTTTTCTTATGTTAAATGTTTATCTATGTTTGTGTCTTTATTACATGATCATTAGTGTCTAAGTGTCTATGCCTTAAAGTAGTGAATATGAATCCATCACCTCTCTTAAATGAAAATTTTTTTAAAAAAACAAAAGAACAAGAAGTACATGGTTTCGAATTCATCCTTGAAACTAGTTTAATTATTTTGATGTGGTGACAATACTTTTTGTTTTCTGAATGAATGCTTGAACAGTGCATATGTCTTTTGAAGTTGTTGTTTAAGAATGTTAAATATGTTGGCTCTTGAAAGAATGATGGAAAGGAGAAATGTTATTTGATAATCTGAAAAATCATAAAGATGATTCTTGAAGCAAGAAAAAGCAGTGAATACAAAAAGCTTGCAGAAAAAAAAATGGCAAAAAAAAATAGAAAAAGAAAAAGCAAGCAGAAAAACCCAAAAGCTCTTAAAACCAAAAGGCAAGAGCAAAAAGCCAATAACCCTTAAAACCAAAAGGCAAGGGTAAATAAAAAGGATCCCAAGGCTTTGAGCATCAGTGGATAGGAGGGTCAAAAGGAATAAAATCCTGGCCTAAGCGGCTAAACCAAGCTGTCCCTAACCATGTGCTTGTGGCGTGAAGGTGTCAAGTGAAAACTTGAGACTGAGCGGTTAAAGTCAAGGTCCAAAGCAAAAGAAGAGTGTGCTTAAGAACCCTGGACACCTCTAATTGGGGACTTTAGCAAAGCTGAGTCACAATCTGAAAAGGTTCACCCAATTATGTGTCTGTGGCATTTATGTATCCGGTTGTAATACTGGAAAACAAAGTGCTTAGGGCCACGGCCAAGACTCATAAAGTAGCTGTGTTCAAGAATCAACATACTGAACTAAGAGAATCAATAACACTATCTGATCTCTGAGTTCTTATAGATGCCAATCATTCTGAACCTCAATGGATAAAGTGAGATGCCAAAACTATTCAAGTGGCAAAAAAGCTACAAGTCCCGCTCATCTGATTGGAGCTATGTTTCATTGATATTTTGGAATTTATAGTATATTCTCTTCTTTTTATCCTATTTGATTTTTAGTTGCTTGGGTACAAGCAACAATTTAAGTTTGGTGTTGTGATGAGCGGATAATTTATACGCTTTTTGGCATTGTTTTTAGTATGTTTTTAGTTGGATCTAGTTACTTTTAGGGATGTTTTTTATTAGTTTTTATGTTAAATTCACATTTCTGGACTTTACTATGAGTTTGTGTATTTTTCTGTGATTTCAGGTATTTTCTGGCTGAAATTGAGGGACTTGAGCAAAAATCAGATTCAGAGGTTGAAGAAGGACTGCTGATGCTGTTGGATTCTGACCTCCCTGCACTCAAAGTGGATTTTCTGGAGCTACAGAGCTCCAAATGGTGCGCTTTCAACGGCATTGGAAAGTAGACAACCATGGTGTGTAGAAACTCTACCGTTGAAAAATACATAAGTGAAAGGTTCAGGCATGGCCGAATGGCCAGCCCCCATGATCTAAGAACTAAACGTCCTAAGATAGCTAATACAATAGTAAAAAGTCCTATTTATACTAAACTAGTTACTAGGATTTGTAAATGATGTAGAAATCCACTTCCGGGGTCCACTTGGTGTGTGCTTGGGCTGAGCTTGAAGTTTACACATGGAGAGGTCATTCTTGGAGTTTAACGCCAGTTTGTAACATGTTTCTGGTGTTGAACTCCACTTTGCAACTTGTTTCTGGCGTTTGACTCCATAATGCAGTATGGAACTGGCGTTGAACGCCAGTTTACATCGTCAATCCTTATTCAAAGTATGGACTATTATATATTGCTGGAAAGCCCTGGATGTCAACTTTACAACGCAATTAGAAGCGTTCCATTTGGAGTTCTGTAGCTCCAGAAAATCCACTTTGAGTGCAGGGAGGTCAGAATCCAACAACATCTGCAGTCCTTCTTCAACCTCTGAATCTGATTTTTGCTCAGGTCCCTCAATTTCAGCCAGAAAATACCTGAAATCATAGAAAAACACACAAACTCATAGTAAAGTCCAGAAATGTGATTTTTAATTAAAACTAATAAAAATATACTAAAACCTAACTAAATCATACTGAAAACTATGTAAAAACAATGCCAAAAAGCGTATAAATTATCCGCTCATCACAACACCAAACTTAAATTGTTGCTTGTCCCCAAGCAACTGAAAATCAAATAGGATAAAAAGAAGTGAATATACTATAAATTCCAAAATATCAATGAAACTTAGCTCCAATCAGATGAGCGGGACTTGTAGCTTTTTGCCTCTTGAATAGTTTTGGCATCTCACTTTATCCATTGAAGTTCAGAATGATTGGCATCTATAGGAACTCAGAGTTTAGATAGTGTTATTGATTCTCCTAGTTCAGTTTGTTGATTCTTGAACACAGCTACTTTATGAGTCTTGGCCGTGGCCCTAAGCACTTTGTTTTCCAGTATTACCACCGGATACATAAATGCCACAGACAAATAATTGGGTGAACCTTTTTAGATTGTGACCCAGCTTTGCTAAAGTCCCCAATTAGAGGTGTCCATGGTTCTTAAGCATACTCTTCTTTTGCTTTGGACCTTGACTTTAACCGCTTAGTCTCAAGTTTTCACTTGACACCTTCACGCTACAAGCACATGGTTAGGAACAGCTTAGTTTAGCCGCTTATGCCAGGATTTTATTCCTTTAGGCCCTCCTATACACTGATGCTCAAAGCCTTGGATCCTTTTTATTACCCTTGCCTTTTGGTTTTAAGGGCTATTGGCTTTTTGCTCTTGCCTTTTGGTTTTAAGAGCTTTTGGCTTTTTCTACTTGCTTTTTCTTTTTCTTTCTCTTTTTTTTCGCCATTTTTTTTTCTTTTTTTTTCTTCAAGCTTTTTGTATTCACTGCTTTTTCTTGCTTCAAGAATCATTTTTATGATTTTTCATATTATCAAATAACATGTCTCCTTTTTCCTTATTCTTCAAGAGCCAACATATTTAACATTCATAAACATCAACTTCGAAAGACATATGCACTGTTCAAGCATTCATTCAGAA
The DNA here is from genome assembly GCF_059453495.1 of Arachis ipaensis. NCBI lineage: Eukaryota > Viridiplantae > Streptophyta > Magnoliopsida > Fabales > Fabaceae > Arachis > Arachis ipaensis. The sequence continues at coordinate 95,451,686 of NC_142442.1, read as the reverse complement.
AACAAAAAGCATTGTCACCACATCAAAATAATTAAACTAGTTTCAAGGATGAATTTGAAACCATGTACTTCTTGTTCTTTTGTTTTTAAAACATTTTTCATTTAAGAGAGGTGATGGATTTATATTCACTACTTTAAGGCATAGACACTTAGATACTAATGATCATGTAATAAGACACAAACATAAATAAACATTTAACATAAAAAATGAAAAACAGGAAAATAAATAAACAAGGAGATTAAGGGATGAGTCCACCTTAGTGAGGGTGGCGTCTTCCTCTTCTTGAAGAACCAATGGTGCTTTTGAGCTCCTCTATGTCTCTTCCTTGTCTCTCTTGCTCCTCCCTCATAGCTCTTTGATCTTCTCTAATTTCATGGAGGATGATGGAGTGCTCTTGATCTTCCACCCTTAATTGCTCCCAATAATTGTGTGGAGGAAAGTGTATACCCTGAGGTATCTCAGGGATCTCTTGATTTGCAGTCAAATGTTCTACCACTGAGCTATAGACCCTTGAGATGAATCTCTCCATCTCCTATGACCCGAAGGTGGAAGCTTTTGTCTTCCCTTTCCTCTTTCTAGAGGTTTTTCTGGCCTTAGGTGCCATCAATGGTTATGGAAAAACAAAAAAGCTATGCTTTTACCACACCAAACTTAGAATGTTGCTCGCCCTCGAGCAAAAGAAGAAAGAATAGTAGAAGAAGAAAAAGATATGGAGGAGATGGAGGGATGTGTGTATTCGGCTATATGGGTGGGCTTGGGTGGGAAAGAGATTTTGAATTTTAAAGGTAGGTGGGGTGTATGGATGTGAGTGGTGAATGGAAAATAGAATGGATGACTGTGAATGGAGAGAGAGAGAGGGTGATATAGGATTATGAGGAGGGAAGGTGAGTGGAGGTATGTGGGAATCCTGTGGGATCCACAGATCCTGAGGTGATCCTGTGGGATCCACAGATCCTGAGGTGTCAAGGATTTACATCCCTGCACCAATTAGGCATGTAAAATGCCTTTGCATGCATTTCTGATGTTTAGACGCCGAAGTGATGCTTGTTCTGGGCGTTCAACGCCCATATACAGCATATTTCCGGCATTGAACGCCAGCTTCATGCTTGTTTCTGGTGTTCAGCGCCAGCTCCATGCTCTGTTCTGGCGTTGAACGCCAGCCAGATGCTCCTTACTGGCGTTTAAACGCCAGTAAGCCCTTCCTCCAGGGTGTTCTGTTTTTAATGTTGTTTTTCATTCTGTTTTTGATTTTTCAGTAGTTTTTGTGACTCCACATGATCATCAACCTAATATAACATGAAAGAACAATAAAAATTAAAATAAAATTAGATAAATAAAAATTGGGTTGCCTCCCAACAAGCGCTTCTTTAATGTCAATAGCTTGACAGTGGGCTCTCATGGAGCCACACAAGTGATCAGGTCAATTTTATAGACTCCCAGCACCAAACTTAGAGTTTGGATATGGGTGTTCAACACCAAACTTAGAGTTTGGTTGAAGCCTCCTAACACCAAACTTAGAGTTTGATTGTGGGGGCTTTGTTTGACTCTGTACTGAGAGAAGCTTTTCGTGCTTCCTCTCCATGGGTGCAGAAGGATATCCTTGAGTTTTAAACAAAAGGTTATCCTCATTCAGTTGAAGGATCAATTCTCTTCTGTCCACATCAATCACAGCTCTTGCTGTGGCTAGGAAGGGTCTTCCAAGGATGATAGATTCATCCTCTTCCTTCCCAGTGTCCAGGATTATGAAATCAGCAGGGATGTAAAGGCCTTCAACCTTTACTAATACGTCCTCTACTAGGCCATAAACCTGTTTTATGGATTTGTCTGCCATCTCTAATGAGAATTTGGCAGCCTGTACCTCAAAGATTCCCAGTTTCTCCATTACAGAGAGTGGCATGAGGTTTATCCCTGACCCAAGGTCACATAGAGCCTTCTCAAAGGTCATGGTGCCTATGGTACAAGGTATTAAGAACTTTCCAGGATCCTGTCTCTTCTGAGGCAATGTCAGTTGATCCAGATCACTTAGTTCATTGGTGAGCAAGGGAGGTTCATCTTCCCAAGTCTCATTGCCAAATAATTTGGCACTCAGCTTCATGATTGCACCAAGGTACTTGGCAACTTGCTCTTCAGTAACATCTTCATTCTCTTCAGAAGAAGAATACTCATCAGAGCGCATGAAGGGCATAAGGAGGTTTAATGGAATCTCTATGGTCTCTTGATGAGCTTTAGAGTCCTTTGGTTCCTCAGAGGGAAACTCCTTGTTGATCACTGGACGTCCCAGGAGGTCTTCCTCACTGGGATTCACGTCCTCTTCCTCCCCTGTAGGTTCGGCCATGATGGTCAATTCAATGGCCTTGCACTCTCCTTTTGGATTTTCTTCTGTATTGTTTGGGAGAGTACTAGGAGGAGTTTTAGTGATCTTCTTACTCAGCTGGCCCACTTGTGCCTCTAAATTTCTAATGGAGGACTTTGTCTCATTCATGAAACTCTGAGTGGCCTTAGATAGATCAGAGACTAAATTTGCTAAGCTAGATGGATTCTGCTCAGAATTCTCTGTCTGTTGCTGAGTGGATGATGGAAAAGGTTTACTATTGTTAAACCTATTTCTTCCACCATTATTAAAGCCTTGTTGAGGCTTTTGTTGATCCTTCCATGAGAAATTTGTGTGATTTCTCCATGAGGTGTTATAGGTGTTTCCATAAGGTTCACCCATATAATTTACCTCTGCTATTGCAGGATTCTCAGGATCATAAGCTTCTTCTTCAGAAGATGCCTCTTGAGTACTGTTGGATGCAGCTTGCATTCCATTCAGACTCTGAGAAATCATATTGACTTGTTGAGTCAATAGTTTGTTCTGAGCCAATATGGCATTGAGAGAATCAATTTCAAGAACTCCCTTCCTTTGAGGCATCCCATTACTCACAAGATTCCTCTCAGAAGTGTACATCAACTGGTTATTAGCAACCATGTCAATCAGTTCTTGAGCTTCTGCAGGTGTTTTCTTTAGGTGAATGGATCCACCTGCAGAAGTATCCAATGACATCTTAGCTAATTCAGACAGACCATCATAGAATATATCCAGGATGATCCATTCTGAAAGCATGTCAGAAGGACACTTTTTGGTCAGTTGCTTATATCTCTCCCAAGCTTCATAGAGGGATTCACCTTCTTTCTTTCTGAAGGTTTGAACATCCACTCTAAGCTTACTAAGCTTTTTAGGAGGAAAGAACTTGCCTAAGAAAGTCGTGACCAGCTTATCCCAAGAGTTCAGGCTATCTTTTGATTGAGAATCCAACCATATTCTAGCTCTGTCTCTCACAGCAAACAGGAAAAGCATGAGCCTGTAGACCTCAGGATCAACCCCATTGGTCTTAACTGTATCACAGATATGCAAGAATTCAGTTAAGAACTGAAAAGGATCTTCAGATGAAAGTCCATGAAACTTGCAGTTCTACTACATCAGAGAAACTAATTGAGGTTTAAGCTCAAAATTGTTTGCTCCAATGGTAGGGATGGAGACGCTTCTTCCATGTAAATTGGAATTAGGTGCAGTAAAGTCACCAAGCATCCTCCTTGCATTATTATTATTTTTGGCTGCCATCTCCTCTTCCTGTTCGAAAATTCCTGTAAGGTTGTCTTTGGATTGTTGTATTTTAGCTTCTCTTAGTTTCCTTTTTAGAGTCCTTTCAGGTTCAGGATCTGCTTCAACAAGAATGTTCTTGTCCTTGCTCCTGCTCATATGAAAAGAAGAAAACAGAAAATAATAGGAATCCTCTTTGCCTCAGTAGAGAGAGGTTCCTTTGTATGAGTAGAAGAAGAAAAGAATGTAATGTAAAGAAGAGAAGAGGAAAAACTCGAACACAGAGAGGGAGGTGGTGTTCGAATTTTCGGATGGGAGAGAAAAGTTTTCGAAAATAATTTTTGAAAAGGAGTTGATGATTTTCGAAAATTAAAGAGGAAATAAAATTAAAATTAAAATTTAAAACAATTAATTAATTAAAAAGAATTTTTGAAAAAGAGGGAGGTATTTTCGAAAATTAGAGAGGGAAGACTAGTTAGGTGGTTTTGAAAAAGATAAGAAACAAACAAAAAGTCAATTAGTTAGTTGAAAAAGATTTGAAAATCAATTTTGAAAAGATAAGAAGATAAGAAGTTAGAAAAGATATTTTAAAATCAAATTTTTGAAAAATATATTATTTAAAAAGATATGATAGAAAGATATGATTAAAATTAGTTTTGAAAAAGATTTGAATTTTAAAATCAAAATTAATGACTTGACTCACAAGTAATCACAAGATATGATTCCAGAACTTAAAGTTTGAATCTTTCTTAACAAGAAAGTAACAAACTTGAAATTTTTGAATCAAAACATTAATTGTTGATAATATTTTCGAAAATTATGAGATAAAATTAAGAAAAAGATTTTTAAAAAATATTTGTAAAATTTTCGAAAATAAATAAGAAAAATGAAAAAGATTTGATTTTTGAAAAAGATTTGAAAAAGATAGAATTTTTAAATTGAAAATTTGATTTGACTCATAAGAAATAACAAGATTTTAAAAATTTTTGAAAAAGTCAATTCAAATTTTCGAATTTGATGAGAAGAAAAGGGAAAGATATTTTTTTGATTTTTTGAATTTTTAATGATGAAAGAGAAAAACAACAAAAAGACTCAAAACATGAAGATTATGAATCAAAATACATGATGCATGCAAGAACACTTTGAATGTCAAGATGAACACCAAGAACACTTTGAAGATCAAGATGAACATCAAGACTTATTTTTGAAAGTTTTCAAGAAAAGAAAACATGCAAGACACCAAACATAGAAATTTTCAATGCTTAGACAATATGAATGCAAGAATGCATATTAAAAACACCATACAACACAAAATATAATATGAAGATCAAACAAGAAAGTTTATCAAGAACAACTTGAAGATCATGATGAATGCAATGCATGAATGCATTTTTTCGAAAAGTGCAAATGGAGATGCAATTGACACCAAACTTAAAACATGACACATGACTCAAACAAGAAACATAAAAATATTTTTGATTTTATAATTTTATAAATTTTTTTGGATTTTTTGAAAATTATTTGAAAAAGAAAAATAAGGATTTCAAAATTTTTAATATGAATTCCAGGTATCTTGCACTCTTAGTCTAAAGCTTCAGTCCAGGAATTAGACATGGCTCACTAGCCAGCCAAGCTTTCAGTGAAAGCTTCGGTCCAAAACACTAGACATGACCAATGGCCAGCCAAGCTTTAGAATGCAAATCAGTCATACAACAACAAATTTGATTAGCAACAACTAGCTTGCTCTTGTGATGATGGTTTGGAAGCCTCAGTCCAAATGAATTTAGACATGGCTTTACAGTCAGCCAGGCTTCAACATGCTTCATGAAACACTAGAATTCATTCTTAAAAATTCTGGAGAAAAAATATACTTTTTTGAAAGATTTTTGAAAAATAATTCTTTTTTTGAAAATAAAACGAAAAAGAAAATTACCTAATCTGAGCAACAAGATGAACCGTCAGTTGTCCAAACTCGAACAATCCCTGGAAACGGCGCCAAAAACTTGGTGCACGAAATTGTGATCTCAGGCAACGGTGCCAAAAACTCAGTACACACATCTTAATAAATCGTTTTTCATTCACAACTTCGATACAACTAACCAGCAAGTGCACTTGGTCGTCCAAGTAATAAAACCTTACATGAGTAAGGGTCGATCCCACGGAGATTATTGGTATGAAGCAAGCTATGGTCATCTTGTAAATCTCAGTCAGGCGAATATCAAATGGTTATGGAGTTTTCGAATAATAATAATAAATAAACAGAAAATAAAGATAGAAATACTTATGTAGATCATTGGTGAGAATTTCAGATAAGCGTATAGAGATGTTTTCGTTCCTCTGAACCTCTGCTTTCCTACTGTCTTCATCCAATCATTCCTACTCCTTTCCATGGCAAGCTTTCTGTAAGGCATCACCGTTGTCAATGACTACATCCCATCCTCTCTGTGAAAAAGGTCCAATGCGCTGTCACTGCATGGCTAATCATCTGTCGGTTCTCGATCATACTGGAATAGGATTTACTATCCTTTTTCGTCTGTCACTACGCCCAGCACTCGCGAGTTTGAAGCTCGTCACAGCCATCCCTTCCCAGATCCTACTTGGAATACCACAGACAAGGTTTAGACTTTTCGGATCTCAGGGAAGGCCATCCATGGGTTCTAACTTATACCACGAAGACACTAATATCTCGGACTCGGTCCCCTGTATTAGATATCCAAGAGATATCCATTCAATCTAAGGTAGAACGGAAGTGGTTGTCAGGCACGCATTCATAAGTTGAGAATGATGATGACTGTCACGATCATCACATCCATCATATTGAAGTGCGAATAAATATCTTCGAAGCAGAATAAGTTGAATTGAATAGAAAAACAGTAGTACTTTGCATTAATCCTTGAGGAACAGCAGAGCTCCACACCTTAATCTATGGTGTGTAGAAACTTTACCGTTGAAAAATACATAAGTGAAAGGTTTAGGCATGGCCGAATGGCCAGCCCCCATGATCTAAGAACTAAACGTCCCAAGGTAGCTAATACAATAGTAAAAAGTCCTATTTATACTAAACTAGTTACTAGGGTTTACAGAATTGATTAAATGATGTAGCAATCCTCTTCCGGGGCCCACTTGGTGTGTGCTTAGGATGAGCTTGAAGTTTACACGTGGAGAGGTCATTCTTTTTCTTTTTGTTGCTTTTTCTTGGTTCAAAAATCAATTTTATTGATTTTTTAGATTACCAATAATACTTTTCCTTTTTCCTTATTCTTTCAAGAGCCAACATTCTAAAATTCCAACCACAAATATGCACTATTTAATCATACATTCAGAAAACAAAAGCAATGCCACCACATCAACATAATTAAACTATTCTTATTTTAAACTTCAAATTCATGTATCTCTCAATTCCTTTCAAATAAAATTTTCTTTTAAGCAAAGTGAGAGATATATGGAACATTTTACAACTTTAAAATATCAATGCAAATGATCATGCAACTAGAATAGGAAAACAAAGAAAACATAACAAAAAACAGAAAAGGAAAGGAAGTAAAAGAGAACGAGTGCACCTTTAATGGTGGCGGCTAGTGCTCCTCCTAGAGGATCCAATTTGATGCTTGATCTCTTCTATATCACTCCTTTGCCTTTGTTGTTCTTCCCTCATAGCCTTTGGTCTTCCTTTATGGCTCTTTGATCTTCTCTTATTTCATTGAGGGTGATGAAGTGCTCTTGATGCTCAACCCTCAGTTGCTCCATGTTAGTGCTCAGTTCTCCAAGAGAAGTTTGCCATTGATCCCAATAGCTTTGGGGAGGAAAATATATCCCTTGAGACATCTTAGGGATCTCATGTTGAGGCTGTTGCACAGCCTCTTGTGCATGCTCTCTAGTTTGCTCCATCCTCTTCCTGGTGATGGGCTTATCCTCCCTAATGGAGATATCTCCTTCTATGACAATTCTAGCTGAAATGCATAGATAATAGATGAGGTGTGAGAATGCCAACCTTGCATTGGTGTGAGGCTTCTCAGCTACCTTGTACAATTCTTGAGGGATCACCTCATGTACTTCCACCTCACTTCTAATCATGATGCAATAAATCATGATGGCTCTATCAATGGTCACTTCTGACCAGTTACCAGTGGGGATGATGGAACGTTGAATGAAATCCAACCATCCTTTAGCTATGGGCTTGATGCACCACTATTTTGTGGTACATTTTATGCTGAATTGAGTGGATTTTATCCATTATTCTCACACCTATTCATAAAATTATCATGTTTTACTTTTTCCTTCCTAATCTTTTGTTGTGATTGAAAACATGCTTCTTTGGCCTTAAATTACTAAATTTTAATCCTCTCTTTTTACCATTCGATGCCGTGATATGTGTGTTAAGTGATTTCAGTTTTTTCAGGGCAGGAATGGCTCAGAGGATGGAAAAGAAGCATGCAAAAGTGGAAGGAACACAAGAAATCAAGTTTTTCAGAATCTGGTAGTGACGCGCACGCATAGGCGACGCGTACGCGTGACCACTGCAGCAGGCAAGTGATGCGTACGCGTGGATGACGCGTACGCGTGACCAAGAATTTATTCAGGTGACGCGTACGCGTGGCCGACGCGTACGCGTGATAGAGCGTCACGTGCTGCATTAAACAAAAGATGCTGGGGGCGATTTCTGGGCTGCTTTTGGCCCAGTTTCAAGTCTGAAAGTGAAGATTAGAGGCTGCAGAATGGAGCTGGAAGGAAAAATCAATCATTCACACATTCATTCATTCACAATTAGTTAGGTTTTAGATGTAGTTTTCTAGAAAGAGAGGCTCTCTCCTCTCTCTAGGTTTTAGTGTTTTAAGTCTTATTTCTTCTCAATTTTAGAATTGTACCTTGGTTTTATTTAGTCTTCTTCTACTGTTATTTGTTCTAGCACTTTAGTTATCTACTTCTCTTATTGATTCCTTTATTTTGCTAATCTAGTTTATGAGTTCATGTGTTACTCTCAATTTTCATTAATGCAATTTATGTTTCACGTTTCTTATTGTTCAATTGCTTTGTTATTGTTATTTCTTTGCTTTGTTTAGTTTTAGATTTTGCTATATCTTATTAGTTTTATAAGTTTTTATTTTATACCTTCCAAATGTTTGATAAAATGCTTGGTTGGATTTTAAATTAGATTTTTATATTCTTAGCTTGGATTGATCAATTAGAGACCCTTAAGTTATCAAAATTCCTTTGTGGATTGGTGATTGAGACTTGCTAGTTGGCTTAGGCTTCACTAAATCTAGTCTTTGATTAGGACTTGTGAACTTAAGTTAGTTTTGCTCACTTGACTTTCCTTCATTGTTAGAGGTTGACTAAGTGAAATCAAAAGGGAATTACCATCACAATTGATGAGGATAATGAGGATAGGAATTCCAATTATCAATCCTTGCTGGTACTTTTCTTAGTTGGTATTTTATTTCCTTGTTATTTACATTACTTGTTCCTTATTTAAAAACCCAAAAATATACTTTTCCATAACCAATAATAACTACATTTCCCTACAATTCCTTGAGAGACGACCCGAGATTTAAATACTTCGGTTAATTTTATTGGGTTTGCTTAAGTGACAAATAATTTAAATATTGATTGAGGTTTAATTGTCGGTTTAGACTATACTTGCAACGCGATATTTTTGTGAAAATCTTTGCCGACATTTTTCCTCCATCAAATTTTTGGCGCCGTTGCCAGGAATTTGCAAACGTGTGCCTTATTATTGGTTATTGTATATATTTACCTTTTGCTTGTTGTTAGTTTTTGTGAGTTTTAGGACTTTGTTGCTTATTTTTATTGGTTTTTATTTTTTATTTCTACTATAAATTCTCACCTCTTTGGCTATGAGTTTGGTTCAAATTATATTGTAGGGAATGGAAGCTACAATGAGAACGTGCATCAATGTTGGGACAATCAAAGGTGGGAGGAGCCTCAAGCTTATGGACAACCCTCTTGGCAACAACCTCCATCAACTTACTATGAGCGAGAGCCATTCCAGGATGCATATCAATCCAATGGATATGGTGGACTGACGTTAGGATTTTTGCCAGTAAAGAATTTCATAAAAACATTCGCGTTGTAGATATAGTCTCTAAACCGACAGAAATCCCTTCGTACAAACGTTTTGGTTGTCACAAGTAACAAAGCCCTATAAAATTGATAACCGAGTATTTAAACCTCGGGTCGTCTTCTCAAGGAATTGCAGGGAGGTATGTTCTTATTATTGGTTATGAGTTTGTAAATTGGGGTTTTGGAAGTAAGGTGGGAATATGTTATATGACAAATAAAATAAATAAATAACTATAAAATAAACTTTTGGCAAGGTATGAGAAATTGGAAGTCCAGTCTAGTTATCCTTATCAATGATAATGAAAACTGAATCTTAATTCCACTTAGTTAACCTTTGTTATAACAAGGGAAGGTCAAGCGACTAATTAGTTAGATCTTTGAATCCTAGTTAATTCCTAAGAAAAGATTGGGATTATTGAAGATCAATTCAATTAGCAAGGATAACAATTATCAATTATGCTATTGAGTTAGATAATTCCTGAGTTACTGATTTCTTAACCAAGACCAAAAGGGAAAATATCTAAATTAAATTAAAAGCATTCATATAAATAAAGCAAAGCAAAATTAAGTCTGAAAATACCTCGAATTGCATTCACAAAAGAACTTAAATCTGACATACAAATTATATTGGAGAAATAAATAAAAAGAACATTGAACCTGGGATTGAGAGTCACTCCTAAAACTAAGAGAAGTCCTAAATCCTAATCCTAAGAGAGAGGAGAGAACCTCTCTCTCTAAAAACTACATCTACTCCTAAAATTGTGAATGTGAAAGCCCTCTTATGAATGGATGCATTTCCCCACTTTATAGCCTCTAATCTGTGTGTTCTGAGCTGAAAACTGGGTCAAAAGCAGCCCAGAAATCGCTCCCTACGATTTCTGTTACGTTCAGGTCGCGAAAAGGTGACGCGGCCGCGTCATCCATGCGGCCGCGCGGATTGGGTGTTGGCCAGGTCACGCGTCCGCGTGACCCACGCGTTCGCGTCACCTGGCGTCGGAGTAACTATGGCAAATTATATATCAAATCGAAGCTCCAGACGTTAGCTTTCCAACGCAACTAGAACCGCATCATTTGGACCTCTGTAGCTAAAGTTATAGCCGTTTGAGTGAGAAGAGGTCAGGTTGGATAGCTTAGCATTTTCTCCAACTTGTTGTATTCCTTCCACTTTTGCATACTTCCTTTCCATCCTCTGAGCCATTCCTACCCTATAATCTCTGAAAAACACTTAACACACATATCAAGGCATCTAATGGTAATAAGAGAGGATTAATATTAGCAAATATAAGTCCAAAGAAACATGTTTTCAATCAAAGCACATAATTAGGAAGGCAAATGTAAAACCATACAAATAGTATGAATAAGTGGGTAAAGCGTTGATGAAAACCACTCAATTGAGCACAAGATAAACCATAAAATAGTGGTTTATCATGGACCCCCTTGTAGTCACCAATAAGCCCCACCATATGCCTATGAACCCCCTCCTCAACATAGCTTTGAACCACTATACTCACAAGCCACCTACAACCAAACACTTCCATATGACCCTAATCCTCATCCACCATACCAACCACCATATGAACCATACATAGACCCACCCCAATTCCAACACAATTACTCCCAAGAACCACCACCTCAATATACACCACCTCCAATATATGAAAATTTTCAACCACAATATGACTTTTCTTTTCCACCACAACCTTCCATAGGAGAATGTCCATATCCATCAATCCAAGAGCACTATGATCCTACTTATGATAGCCAAGTGGAATAAGAGTCACAAGATCATTTCAAGGAAGTAATGGATCAACTTCAAGCAACCATCCGTCAAAAGTTTGACCCATGGGACTCATGCAACAAACAAAGTATTTCCATGGATGAGTGTGTTGTACAACAAGTGGAAAAGATGGAGGGTGTTGAATCGCCACATCCTTATCATGATGAACCACCCTCATATCATAAACCCTTCCTCCCAAGCAATGAACCCTCATATCCACTCCAATCTCAAATGGATGACACTCTTAGTGTTTTTCTTCAAGAGCAAGGAGAGATGCAGCAGACGATACTAGAGTTCATAGCTACCTTGACCGAGGTAGTAGATAATTTAGCTTCACTGTACAACAACATTCAATGCACTCCCATGGCTATATGTGGAGAATCTAATGAAGAGTGTAGCATGAAGGAGAGACTACAAACTCTGGTGGACAATGAGGAACGTGACTTTGTATTGGAACAAGTAGAGGAAGCCATACCTGTTGAAGATAAAGAAGTGGTCAAAGACTTAGGAGATGTTGAACCTCCATGGAAATCTAGAGTTGTAGAGTATTCCCCCAAGAAGCTTGAAATTGATGTTGAGGAGGGTAATGCACAACCTCCAAGGCATATTCCCTATGAAGAATTGGACGGGATAGCTCAAGAAGCAAGTTCCCTTGGTGATGATGATCATGAATCTAGTCCTCCTAGTGATGAATTTGCATTCGCAAGTGAACCCCTTGAGTTTGAAGAACCTTCTCCCGATAAAACTAAAAGCAACATTGAGATAGATTTCTCTCAACCTCATATTTATGATTTGAATGACGGAGAAGACTTGGATGAACTCGGTGAGGAAGATCTTGAAAGTGAAGACTCTTTTCAAAAGGTTAAAGTCCTTCGAAAAGGATGGACGGGAGTTGAATATGCCTTGTCAAGATTGTTGGAAACTTCGCTACCTAGGTTGCCATCTAATCTTTCATTTGAGTGGGTAAAACTTATCTCTATTCGCTTTCCTGTCCCACTTGAGTATGGTATTCCTGAAACCAATGGCCAACTTAGGAGGCTTTGTGGAATTAAGCGTAAGAGAAGGATGTTTATTGATTGGAGTTACAAATCAAGGCTCATTAAGGTTGAGATTTCAAGAGCTAGATGCAAGGGTTGGACTAGTAATCAATTGGTTGGATCTAAGAGAATAGTTTGGTACTTCATTGAGAATTTAGATTGCTTACCACCCGGTTAGAACAATGATGATCAATTTCAAGACGGGTGTAGAAAAAAGATCTGGGATCCCGTCATACAAGAAGATCAACTTTGGGAGCTCAAAGCTTGTGAAGAACTTCATCAAGGCTTGGTAAATTCACTTAGAAATGTTGGAGCTTATTGGATGTCCAAGTGTTGGTGAAAATTTCAAGATGAGTTCAAGCACAAGCCACCATGACAAGGAGCTCACCAAATGACCAACTTAAGGACTTTAACCAAAAGTGCTAGGTGGGAGACACCCCACCATGGTAAATTCTTCCTATTTTCTCTTTTATTTATATTAGTAATAATTTGAATTTTTTTAATTAGGATTATTAAGTTTAAGCTGTGGTTTTTCATATTTAATAAAGTTTGGCTTTACTTTGGAGGCTTGTTAGTTTATAAAAATAAATTAACAAAAAAAAGTGCATATGACGCGTAAGCATCAATGACGCGCACGCGTCATGTGGAGGTTCACTCTCATGTATTTCTGAACAGAGAGTTACGCTGGAACGGTGCGGGAGGGGTGCCAGGCGCACAACCCATCTCACGCGTACGCGTTGTACGAAAAATTGGTGTAAATTGGTGAATTGAACAGAGAGTTGTGCGGGTATTATGCTGGAATTGTGCATTTAGCATGACTAGTAGTCACGCGTACGCGTGACCGACGTGTACTCGTCACCTCCTTGTCCTGCTACCCATGCGTACGTGTGGGCGAAAGCGTCACGTCCTGTTTTTCATTTATTCTCTCTTTCTTCTCTCTTTTCTCATTCTTTCCTCTTTCCTTTCTTCTTCCTTTTCTTCTTCCTTTCTTACTTCCTTCTTCTCTCCCCTTTCAAAATTTTACTTCTCATTTTTATTATCTTTCTTTTCTTTTACTTATTGCATTTCCATACTTTCATTCATTGCATTTTAACTTTGTGCATGTTCTTATTTTCTTTTCCAAGTTTGATATTATACTATTGGTGTTACACTTTCTTACTCAACTAATGCATATTTCTTGCATTGTTTTGGGTGCTTCTTGACTTGTTTACTATTTAGTTGCCATGCCCTTTGCTTCTATTATTTTCTCACTTGCATGTTGTAGCTACCATGTATTTGAGAATCTTATTATTTGGCAATAGCCCACATATATTTTATTTCTTTTCAAATCTTTGTTTGTGGGTTATTCTTCTTTCTTTTTCTTTTCTTTCAGGATGGCCACCGAGAGGGGAGAGGAATGGCTTCCAAATTGGTGACAAACAAGTTCCTGTTCAAAATCTTTGGAGAAAAAGTATTAGTTGTAACAACCCGTCCACTTGCACATCTTAGCTTGCACCGAGGACGGTGTAATCTTTAAGTGTGGGGAGGTCGATACCGACTTCTGTGGGTTAGTTACATCCTTTTCAACACAAATGTTTAGTTTTCTTTGTTAATGAGTTAATTACATGATAGATTCCATGTGTAGCTAGTTGCTTGCATGTATGTACTACTTAGCTGAAGTGATGAATTCTTTTCCAAGAAACTATTTCATAGCATTTCACTAATCTGAATTAAAATTTTTGTTGAACTTGTTTGAAGAAATTTTATTTTGGAACATGGTTTTAGAGCTCGAACACACAAAACCCAGTAAGATTTTGAACTTATTTGATTGGTTGTATCTTATCAACCAATACTTTGTTTTGGTGTGTGTTGTTCTCTCAAAATTTTGATCTTTGTCTTGCTTGATTCTATATTTTCATTATTTGATGTATGCATGCACTTATGTGATTGAGGTTGTTTTATTATAGCTTACATACCCATATGGCCTTATCCTTTTCATTATCCTTTGCAAACTAATGTTGAGCCTTTTAACCCCATTCGTTATTTACTTTAACACATCATTAACTCTAAGCAGAAAACAATAATGTCCTTCATTTGAAACGTTGGTTAGCTTAGATTAGTGAGAGTGCTCATGATTTAACTATGGGGAAATTGGATATGGAAACATTTGGTTTGGGAATTGCCTGTTGTATATTCTGGTGAAAATGTGAAAAAAATAGTTGAGCATATATTCTTGCATTCAATACCTTAATCATATGCATTGAGAAAAAGAAAAAAAAATAAAAAGAAAAAAAAGAGCAAATAAATAAAAAGAAGACAAAATGCCCCAAAGTAAATGGTGATAGCAATGCATATGAGTTGTACTCAAGTTCGGAAGCATGAATATGTGGCAAAACATAGTTAATGGGTAGTTAGATTTTGTATGTTGATTGCATGGATTGTCTTAAGTTAGGTGAGAAGTTTAGGTTGATCAAGCATTCAGATTTTAGTCCACTTGACCAAATACATCCTACCTTGATCCTAATCCCATTACAACCCTTAAAAGACCTCTTGATATGTGTATTTTTACATTAAATTTTTGTTGATTGGTAGAAGAAGAGAAAGCCTTAGAAAGCAGGTTTAGTAGAGAATTAAGGGAATCAAACCTTAAACACTTGAGTGATTAGAGTGTATATACTTCCGGTGAGAGTTCGATGCTCAATTCTTTGTTCCCGACTTTCACGAGCTTTCTTCTTGCAAGTCTATTTGTACTTTATTTTGGAATTTGAATTAGTGGAATCCAGTTCATATTTGTTCTTGGAGAATTTGATTTATTTTTAACCAAGTAGGTAAAAGCATTTTGTATTTAGTTGTATTCATATAGATAGGTTGCATTTCACAAATTCTACCATTCCTCTTCACTCCTTTATAACTTCTCTTGAGCTTAGCATGAGGACATGCTAATGTTTAAGTGTGGGGAGATTTGATGCACCACTATTTCGTGGTACATTCTATGCTAAATTGAGTGGATTTTATCCATTATTCTCACACCTATTCATAGAATTCGCATGTTTTACATTTTCCTTCCTAATTTTGTGCTATGATTGAAAACATGCTTCTTTGGCCTTAAATTACTAAATTTTAATCCTCTCTTATTACCATTCGATGCCGTGATATGTGTGATAAGTGATTTCAGGTTTTCCAGTGCAAAAGTGGAAGGAACACAAGAAATCAAGTTTTTCAGAATCTGGTAGCAACGCGCACGCATGGGTGACGCGTACACGTGACGAGTGCAGCAGGAAAGGGACGCATACGCATGGATGACGCGTACGCGTGACCAGGAATTTGTTTAAGTGATGTGTACACGTGGCTGACACATACGCGTGACAGAGCGTCACGTGCTGCATTAAACAGAAGATTCTGAAGGCGATTTCTGGGCTGCTTTTCGCCCAATTTCAAGCCCGAAAATGAAGATTAAAGGCTGCAGAGTGGAGCTGGATGGAAAAATCAATCATTCACACATTCATTCATTCACAATTAGTTAGGTTTTAGATGTAGTTTTCTAGAGAGAGGCTCTCTCCTCTCTCTAGGTTTTAGGGTTTTTAATCTTGTTTCTTCTCAAATTCAGAATTGTACCTTGCTTTAATTTAGTCTTCTTCTACTTTTATTTGTTCTAACACTTTAGTTATCTACTTCTCTTATTGATTCCTTTATCTTGCTAATCTAGTTTATGAGTTCATGTGTTACTCTCAATTTTCATTAATGCAATTTATGTTTCACATTTCTTATTGTTCAATTGCTTTGTTATTGTTATTTCTTTGCTTTGGTTAGTTTAGATTTTGCTATGTCTTATAAGTTTTCCAAGTTTTTTTTTATACCTTCCAAGTGTTTGATAAAATGCTTAGTTGGATTTTAAATTAGATTTTAATATTCTTAGCTTGGATTGATCAATTAGAGACTCTTGAGTTATCAAAATTCCTTTGTTGATTGGTGGTTGAGACTTGTTAGTTGGCTTATGCTTCACTAAATATAGTCTTTGATTAGGACTTGTGAACTTAAGTTAATTTTGCTCACTTGACTTTCCTTCATTGTTAGAGGTTGACTAAGTGAAAGCAAAAGGCAATTACCATCACAATTGATGATGATAACGAGGATAGGAATTCCAATTCTCAATCCTTGCTAGGACTTTTCTTAGTTGTTATTTTATTTCCTTGTTATTTACATTACTTGTTCCTTATTTCAAAACCCAAAAATATACTTTCCCATAACCAACAATAACTACACTTCCCTTCAATTCCTTGAGAGACGACCCGAGATTTAAATACTTTGGTTAATTTTATTGGGTTTGCTTAAGTGACAAACAATTTAAACATTGATTGAGGTTTAATTGTCGGTTTAGACTTGATAAACCATTATTTTATGGTTTATATTGTGTTTAATTGTGTGGTTTTATTAAATCTTTACCCACTTATTCATTAAATTAGCATGTATTTACAATTCCTTCCCAAAATTACTCCATGGTTGAAAACTTGCTTCCTAGAGACTTTTAATTATGTATTTTAATTCTCCTTTATTCTATTCGATGCCGTGATCCGTGTGTTAAGTGTTTCAGGCTTTATAGGGCATGAATGACTTGGAGATTGGAATGGAGGCTTGCAAAAATAGAAGGAACACAAGAAATTAAGGAGATGACTAGCGAGAAGCGACGCGGATGCATGGCTCACGCGACCGCGCAAATTGGAGAAATCCTAGTGATGCGCTCGCGTGCCTGACGCGAACACGTGAACTGAAAGCTGCATGAGTGACGCGAATGCGTGGACGACGCGAACGCATGATGTGCGCGATCTGCAGAATTTGCAGAATTCGCTGGGGGCGATTTTACGCCATGTTTTGACCCAGTTTTCGACCCAGAAAAGCAAATTAGAGCCACGGAACATGCAGAGACAAAGGAGAACATTCATTCCACATAATTTTAGTTTTTAGATCTAAATTTACTGCTCCTCTAGGTTTTCTCTCTACACATTCATAGTTCTTAGGATTTTGACTTTATTGCTTTTTGGATTGGGATATTGAGAAGAGTTATTACCTCTGCCAAGACTTCATCATTCTAGTTTGTTTCCTTACTTGTCACTTACTCTTTCATATCTTTAATTTATTCAGAGTTACTATTGGATGATTTTTAGAATTTATTAATACAAGAACTATTTTATTTTTAATTGATCTCTTTTTTATTATTATTTATCATGTCTTCCTTTATTTCCCTTTCTTATTTTGTGAAGTTTACAATCATAATAAGCGAGTAGTTTCATAACTTGATTGGGAGTTGGTTGAAAGGAGGACCTTGAGTTGGAATGCTCAAGAGTAAAATTATAATTGGGTTTATTTTTGTGTTACCCTCTAGTCACTAACACTAGTCCTTCCCAAGGGAGAGGATTAGAACTTGTGAATAGAAACTGACTTCCAACTTGCTTGACTTTCCTTTATCTGGTAAAGGATAACTGAGTAGACAACCTTCAATTATCAATTGATCTTGGGAGAACTCCAACAAGGATAGGACTTCCGACTAATCTACTCCCGGTCAAGGTTTTTATTTAAATTACACAAATTCTCTGATTTAATTTTCTGTCTATCAAACTCAAACCCCTTTTGGAAAACATCTGATTAATAAAATAGCACATCTTTCTGCAACTCGTTGGGAGACGACCTGGGATTCATACTCCCAGTATTTTAATTCTAATTTTGTGACAACCCTTCTAAATTGATAAGCAGATTTTTAGTTGGTTAAGAACTATACTTGCAACATATCTCTTATAATAATTTCTTAACTCGCCAATTTCTGCCACGTCAATTTTTAGCGCCGTTGCCGGAGAGTTGCAATAGAGTGCTAAGTTATTGATTGGAATTTATTTATTTGCATTTTATTTTATTTAGCTACTATGAGCTGCATGTTTCTTTCATTAAATGACGCATTCACTTCCTAATCCAAGCTTGCCAGTATTTGATCCTGAGATTGAAAGGACTATTTCACGTATAAGACAAGCTCGGTGTCGGTTGGTCCTCTCCGAGGGCGAATCTGAAATGTCACGTAAGGAAGAAACAAGCTCCCTTTCTACTAATTCGGTTGATTTACGTGCAGGTGACATGGCAGCACCTAGGAGAGTTACTATCCAGGAGGCTGGAGCCCCTGATTTTACAATGCAACCGTTTCAAGTGCACCACCCAGCGGTGGCTACAGATTTTGAAATAAAGACTGCACTACTCAACTTGATGCCTAAGTTTCATGGCTTACTTGCTTAAGAGCCTATCAAGCACCTTAGGGATTTCCAAGCAGCCTGTTCTACTGTCAGGCGTGATGGTGCAGATGAAATTTCTATTCTGTTAAAAGCCTTCCCATTTTTTCTTGAGGGAAAGGCGAGAGAGTGGTACTACACTCAATCCGCAGCAACTGTTTCTGACTGGGATATGCTTAGAAGAGAATTTTTGGAAAAATTCATTCCAGCTGAAGTTACTGATAAACTGAGGAAAGATATTTCCATGATTGTTCAAGACGAATCCGAGACTCTCTACAAATACTAGGAGTGCTTCAACAATCTTCTGGAAGCATGCCCCCACCATATGATTGACAAGATAGTGCTGCTCGGCTACGTCACACAGGGCATGAGGCCTCAAGATAAGACCACATTAGAAAGTGCTAGCAATGGGTCTATGAAAAAGTACAAGACCACTGATGAGGCATGGCAATTGATTAGCGACTTAGCTGAATCTACTCGGAATCACAGGCAGAAACAAAGCCGGTCAAAAGCTGTTGCAGAAGTATCCTCTAGCAGAGAGACTGTTGCTCTAACCCAGAGTATCTGTGAAATGACCAACTTACTGAAACAGATGTAGTTGAGTCAACAACAAGCTCAGCCCCCTCCACCACAGCAAAGCCAATAGTTGGTTCCACAAAGAGTATGCGAGATCTGTGCTGATTATAGCCATTATACTGATGAATGTCCACAACTCCAGCAGGAAGACAACACTGTGGCGGCCACTCATAACTTCTATGACCGCCCCAATCAAGGATACAATCAAGGTGGCAGCTACAACCATGGATGGCAGGACAACTCCAACCAAGGTTGGAGAGATAATTCTAACCAGGGTTAGAGGGACAACAATAACAGAGGAGGCAGAGACAATCAAGGAAATCAGAGGTGGAATAATAACAACAACAGGCAGCAGAACCAGAACCAGCCATACAGAGCACCTCACCTGAGGCAATCCCAAGGAGCAAAGCACAACCAACAACAAGTTCCGCAGATCACTCAATCTAATTCCTCTCCGAGTGACGAGGTGTTTCAATCCCTTGCGCAAGGACAAAAGAACGTGAAAAGTTTACTTAACGGTCTAACATCTGCTATACAAGCTTTCATCTCTTAGCTGGGATCATCCAATACTTTAAACACTCAACATGCAAGCTCTAGTGGAATTCCCTCTCAACCCTTACCCAATCCAAAGGGTGGCATCAATGCCATCACCCTAAGGTCTAGAACTACACTGCAAGAGAGGAATCAGGAGGAGCCCATCCCACCAGAGCACGCCTCAGCTGAAGAGGTGGTGGAGGTAGAAGATGCTGAAGAGGTGGTAGAAGTAGAAGATGCTGAAGAGGAAGAGGACGTACAAGACGTGGTTGAAGAAGAAGAAGCTCAACCAGAGAAGGAAGCACCAAAGGATGCAGACGCTGCAGAAAGTGCCATTCCTATTCCATTTCCACAAATTGCAAGGAAGCCCAGGAAGCAGATGGAACTTGATCCCAAAATGGTAGAAATATTCAAAAAGGTTGAGGTAAATATTCCCCTTTTTGATATTATTCAGCAGGTACCTAAATACGCAAAGTTTCTAAAAGATTTATGTATACATAAAGACAAAATTAATGAATTAGAAATTATTCCTTTAGGTAGTTCCATATCTGCTTTAATGGGAGGTATACCTGAGAAGTGTAGTGATCCAGGTCCATGTATGGTTAATTGTACTATTGGAGGTATACCTGACTGCATGTGTGATTTAGGAGCATGTGTTAGTATAATGCCTTTGTCTATATATGATACTTTGAGGCTCCCTCCCTTAAAAAGGTAGGCAGCTCGTTTTGTGTTAGTAGATAAAAGCATTATTACAGTGGCTGGAATTGCTGAAGATGTATTAGTGAGCATTAAGGCGTGACGTTAGGATTCTTGCTAGTAAAGAATGTCATAAAAACAGTCGCGTTGTAGATATAGTCTCTAAACCAACAAAAATCCCTTCGTACAAACGTTTTGGTTGTCACAAGTAACAAACCCCTTTAAAATTGATAACCGAGTATTTAAACCTCGGGTCGTCTTTTCAAGGAATTGCAGGGAGGTATGTTCTTATTATTGGTTATGGGGATTGTAAATTGGGGTTTTGGAAGTAAGGAGGGAATATGTTATATGACAAGTAAAATAAAATAATAATAATAATAAAATCTCTTGGCAAGGTATGAGAAATTGGAATTCCAAATTAATTATCCTTATCAATAGTAATGAAAATTGAATCTTAATTTCACTTAGTTAACCTTTACTAAAGCAAAGGAAGATCAAGGGACAAATTGGTTTGATCTTCGAATCCTATTTATTTCCTAAGAAAAGATTGGGATTATTGAAGTTCAAGCCTATTGGCAAGATAACAATTATGCTATTGAGTTGGATAACTCCTGAGTTACTGATTCCTTAACCAAGACCAAAAGTGAAAAGTAAATTTGGTGGAATAAAAATGCCTTCAGATGGGAAGCAACAGTAACATAAATAAAAGAAAGAAATCTTGAATCTGAAATACCTCGAATTATAATAAATAGAACATTCAAATCTTAATCATGAAAAGTTCATAAGCCAATTGGGAAACATAAATCAAATGCAAATAAAAGTATCAAAATAAAAGAGAAACATAAATTAAAGGAACATTGAACCTGGGATTTAGAGGCACTCCTAAAACTAAGAGAAATCCTAAATCCTAATCCTAAGAGAGAGGAGAGAACCTCTCTCTCTAAAAACTACATCTACTCCTAAAATTGTGAATGTGAGAGCCTCTCCATGAATGGATGCATTCTCCCACGTTATAGCCTCTAATCTGTGTTTTCTGCGCCGCAAACTGGGTCAAAAACAGTCCAGAATTCGCTAGTTTCGAATTCAACTGCGCTGATTTTCGTCACTGCGATGCGGCCGGATAGATCACGCGGTCGCGTCACCTAGCGTCAGAGGAACTATAGCATATTATATATCAAATCGAAGCCCCGGACGTTAGCTTTCCAACGCAACTGGAACCGCATCGGTTGGACCTCTGTAGCTAAAGTTATAGCCATTTGAGTGCAGAGAGGTCAGGCTGGACAGCTTAGCAATTTCTCCAACTTCTTGCATTCCTTCCACTTTTGCATGCTTTCTTCCCATCCTCCAAGCCATTCCTGCCTTATAATATCTGAAAACACTTAACACACATATCAAGGCATCTAATGGTAATAAGAGAGGATTAATAATAAGCAAATATAAGATCAAAGAAGCATGTTTTCAATCAAAACACATAATTAGGAAGGCAAATGTAAAACCATGCAAATAGTATGAATAAGTGGGTAAAGAGTAGATAAAAACCACTCAATTGAGCACAAGATAAACCATAAAATAGTGGTTTATCAACCTCCCCACACTTAAACACTAGCATGTCCTCATGCTAAGCTCAAGAGAAGCTATAAAGATGAAGAGGAATGGTAGGATGTATGGAATGCAATCCTATCTATATGAATGCAACTACATGCAAAATGTTTCTACCTACTTGGTTAAAAATAAATAAGTTCTCCAAGACAAACATAAATCAGATTTCACTAATTCAAATCATAAAATAAAAATCAGGTAAACTTGTAAGAAGACAGCTCATGAAAGCAGGGAACATAGAATCAAGCATTGAACCCTCACTGGTAGTGTATATCACTCTAATCTCTCAAGTGTATAGGGTTATTCACTCTACTCTTCTCTAGTCATGCTTTCTAAACCTTGTTCTTCATCTAACCAATCAACAAATATTTAATGTACTAATGCAAACATTATGAGGTCTTTTCAAGGTTGTAATGGGGCTGAGGTAAAGGTAAGGATATATGTATGGCCAAGTGAGCTATAATATGAATCTTCAATTAACCTAAGCTCTCACCTAATATACATATACTCTATATACTTTTAAATTCATGCCTAGCTACCCATAATTCTCACTTTTGTATAATTCCCATACTCATGTATCAACTTTTTCTTTTTAATTTATCACATGTGCATTGATTTTTTCATTAACTTAACATTGGGGTAATTTTGTCCCCTTTATTTATTTATTTATATTATATATATTATATTTTTTTTTCTTTTTCTCTTTTTCTCTTTTTTTTCTTTTTTTTTTGTAGAGAAATAAACATAACTTATCAATGCACATGGATTTTCTATTATTTTTCTATTTTGGTTTTTCATGAGTAGGTTCCCAAACTCCCAATATTCAAATAAATTAGAAACATGATACATTCCCTTATTAACCCATGTTCCCACAGTTTTCCCACACTTAATTAACACACTATCTTAAGCTAACCAAAGATTTAATTGGGATAATTAATTTGTTTTCCGCTTAAGGCTAGTTATGTGGTAACATATAGAATAAATGGGGATTAAAAGGCTCAAAGTGGCTGACAAGGGTGATTTAAAGGGTAGGCTTATTTGGGATAAGTGAGCTAAAATCAAATAATGGCCTCAATCATATGCAAGCATGTAAATACACTAAATAATGGACATATAGGTTGGAACAAAATATAGATTACAATCATAGAGAAGGGAACACACAGGAATAAAATATTTATGGTTAAATAATGTAACCATATAAATAAGCTCAAATCTCACAGGTTGTGTGTTCTTTGGCTTAAAAATCATGTTCCAAATACAACTTCCAAACAAGTTTAACACAAAATTTTTTTTCAATTTAAATTAGTGAAATATTATAAAAATTTCTTGAAAAAGAAAATATTACTTCAACCAAGTAGTAACTAAATGCATAAAATCAAATAAACATGTAATTAAATATGCAAATGTAACAGTTAACAAAGAAAATAAAATATTGGTGTTTGAGACAGGAAAGTACTAACCCATGGAGATCGGTATCGACCTCCCCACACTTAAAGATTGCACCGTCCTCGGTGCATACTGAGATGTGCAGGTGGACGGGTTGTTTCAACTGTTGCTTTTCTCTAAGGATTGTGCAGATGGACTTGTCTGTCTCCCCATGTAAAATGTCTTCCGCTTCCCTTTCGGGTGGCCATCCTGAAAGAAAAAGGGAAGAAGAGTAACCCATAAATAGAGATAAGAAAATAAAAGAAGTATGGGTTAATGCCAAATGATAAGGGTCTCATTTACATGGAAGCTTCAACATGTAAGTGAGAAAACAATAGAAGCCATGTCATACCAATGGTGCAAAATTTGCAACAAAGGGGAAGAGTGTGGGTACTATCAATATAAGTACATGTCAATGCAAGAGGAGTACAAGTATCATAAAAATTAGCATTGATTTAAATAATGTTACCCAATTAGAATAAAACAAGTCATAAGCACCAAGGTAATACCAGATATAACAGTTGAATAAGAACATTTGAACACCAATAATTTTTGAAAAAATAAAAATATGCACAAAATTAAAATGCAATGAATGAAAGTATGCAAATAAATAAAATAAAATAAAAGATAAGAAGAATGAGAAGGGAAAGAAATAAAGTAAGAAAGAAAGAAGAAAGAAGAAAAGATAGAAGAAATTAGGATTGGGAAAGAAAAATAAGATAATTGGCACGAATCTGGATAGGTTGTGCGACGCTGGTGACGCGGACGCGTGAGTGAGTCGGTTGCATGGTGCGCGATAAGGTTGGGTGACGCGGACGCGTGGGGCACGCGATCGCGTGACTCGATTTGTGCTAGTGGCGCGAGTGCAGCCTCGTGGTCGCACAACTCCCTGTTCAAAACTTAGTATTGCCAAAATCCTGGGTGACGCGGTCGCGTGGTCGACGCGATCGCGCGGGTGGCCTTATTTCCAATATGATGCGGACGCGCGGGTGACGTGTTCGCGTGGCAGGGCTTGTGCTACTAGCACGGGTCCAGCCCAACTCCAGCTCAACTTTCGGCCATGCACCCGGTTGACGTCGATTTTCAGGTCACGCGGCCACGTGGGTGACGCGGTCGCGTGGGAGGCCATGATTTCCATGCGACATGGTCGCGTCAGCGACGCCGTCGCGTGGGGTAATTTGTGCCATTGGCATGACTCCAGCGCTGCTCCTGCGTAACTTTCTGTTCATTTTTATTTTTCTTTACTCCCCCTACCACGCAGACGCGTCGCTGGTGCGATCGCATCGCGCGGCGAAAATTTTTTTTTTCTAAAAAGAAAATGCAGAATGCAGTGTTAATATGAATGTGATGCAAAACTCCAGGTTCAATATAATAAAATAAAATAAAACTCGAAAACAAATAAAACTAAATAAAAATAAAAAAGGAACGATCATACCATGGTGGGTTGTCTCCCACCTAGCACTTTTAGTTAAAGTCCTTAAGTTGGACATTTGGTGAGCTCCCTGTTATGGTGGCTTGTGCTTGTACTCATCCAGGAATCTCCACCAGTGTTTGTGATTCCAGTAACCTCCGGGGTCCCAAACTAGGCATGCAAAGCCCTTAAGAAGCTTCAAACAGATTCTTAGGCTCCCGGGGTAACAAGTGTCAGAGCAGATTCCAGGATCCTAAATCTTGCTTTTACACCCGTCTTTGTGTTGATCATTATGATTCCATCCGGGTAGCAAGCGATCTGAATCCTCACTAAAGCGGCCAAACAACTTCCTAGACCCATTCAGTTGAGCTTTATACCAACCCTTGCATTTAAACTTAAAGCTTCCAACCATAATGAACCTTGCTTGACAATTCTTATCACTGGCCATCTTCCTCTTACTCTTAATGCCACAAAGAGCTCTAAGTTGACCATCCGTCTCTAGTAGCCCATATTCAAGTGGGATTAGAAAGCTATGGGATATGAATTTTACCCACTTGAATGTTGTGAAGGATGATGGCAACTTAGGGGGAGGGGTTTCCAACAACTTTGGCAAGGTAATTTCAAGCTCCACTCCCTTGTGCTCTTCTTTGACATCTTCTACCTCTTGATCAACCTCTACAAAATCTTCAACCATGATCTGCCTTGGAGGTTGTACGCTCTTCTCAACATCAACATCAAACACCGTGGAAGGAGGCTCTGTGACTGGACTTTCCAATGGAGGTACAGCATCTCTTAAGTCTGCAACCACTTCTTCCTTTTTAATAATTGCTGCTTTGTCCAGTTGTTTAAGTATAAAATCGTACTCATCCTCGATGATTTTCTTTCCATGACAACTCCTTTCAACTATTCTTTCATCTTCAATGGTCTCTCCTACCCTTACCCGTAGGGCCTCCTCTAGCTCTTTATGAAGTATGGATTCGCGAAGATGATTCCTTCTTTCCTGTTCCATATCAATAGCATAATTGGGATCATCTTGCTCTTGGATTAATGGATGTGGGTGCTCTTCCATGGATGGTGGTGATGGAATGGAGAGATTATTCTGTGGTTGACAAGGAAGTGCACTAGAGCTTGAGGGTTGATTGTTGAAGGTATTTGGTGGTCTGATTTGGGCGATGAGAGCTTGTATAGTAGAGTTTAGACTGGCAAGTGCTTTCTCCATGGAGGTTTGGGGTGGATCTATGTATGGTTCATTTGGTTCATAAGGTGGTTGGTATGGTGGATGTGGGTTAGGGTCATATGGAGGTGAATGGTGGAAAGGGGCTGGTGAGTATGGTGGTCCAAAGTCATGTTGAGGAAAGGGTTCATAGGCATACGGTAGTGGTTGTTGATAGTCCATTGGAGGTGGTTGTTGCCATGAAGGTTGATCAAATCCTTGTGGCTCCTCCCATCTTTGATTGTTCCAACCTTGATGCCTGTTCTCATTGTAATTTCTTCTTCCTGCAACATTATTGTAACCAGACTCATAGCCAAAGGGGTGAGAGTTCATAGTAGCAAAATAAAAATTAAAAATAAAAATAAATTTAAATTAATAGGTTATCTATATTTTGAATTTGAAAATTAAATTTTGAAATTTGAAATTTGAAATTTTGACATTTGAATTTTGAAATTTGAATTTTAAATTTTTGAAATTTGAATTTTTTGAAATTTGAAATTTGAAATTTGAAATTTGAAAATTTTTAAATTTAAATTTTGAAAATTTTTAAATTTGAATTTTGAAATTTTGATTTTTGAAATAAGATAAGATAACTTAAAAATTTTAAAAATAAAAATCTGACAATTTTTTTTTTCGAAAAAATTAATTAAAAATATTTTTGAATTTAATGAGAAAAGAGAAAAACAATAAAATGACACCCAAATTTCAAATTTTTAGATCAAAACGAAGAAAACAACTAAGAACAGCTTGAAGGTCAAGATGAACGTGAAGAACAACTTGAAGATCAAGATGAGCACTAAGAACAAATTTTTGAAAATTTTTTTTAATAACTAAATAAAAACTAATAACCTCTTAATTTATGAAAAAGCAAAAATAAAAACAAATTAAAAAGAAAAATATTTACAATAACCAATAATAAGGCACACGTTTGCAATTCCCCGGCAACGGCGCCATTTTGACGTTAGGATTTTTGCCAGTAAAGAATGTCATAAAAATAGTCGTGTTGTAGATACAGTTTCTAAACCGACAAAAATCCCTTCGTACAAATATTTTGGTTGTCACAAGTAACAAACCCCTTTAAAATTGATAACAGAGTATTTAAACCTCGGGTCGTCTTCTCAAGGAATTGCAGGGAGGTATGTTCTTATTATTGGTTATGGGGATTGTAAATTGGGGTTTTGGAAGTAAGGAGGGAATATGTTATATGACAAGTAAAATAAAATAATAATAATAATAAAATCTCTTGGCAAGGTATGAGAAATTGGAATTCCAAATTAATTATCCTTATCAATAGTAATGAAAATTGAATCTTAATTTCACTTAGTTAACCTTTACTAAAGCAAAGGAAGATCAAGGGACAAATTGGTTTGATCTTCGAATCCTATTTATTTCCTAAGAAAAGATTGGGATTATTGATGTTCAAGCCAATTGGCAAGATAACAATTATGCTATTGAGTTGGATAACTCCTGAGTTACTGATTCCTTAACCAAGACCAAAAGAGGAAAAGTAAATTTGCTGGAATAAAAATGCCTTCAGATGGGAAGCAACAGTAATATAAATAAAAGAAAGAAATCTTGAATCTGAAATACCTCGAATTATAATAAATAGAACATCAAATCTTAATCATGAAAAGTTCATAAGCCAATTGGGCAACATAAATCAAATGCAAATAAAAGTATCAAAATAAAAGAGAAACATAAATTAAAGGAACATTGAACCTGGGATTTAGAGGCACTCCTAAAACTAAGAGAAATCCTAAATCCTAATCCTAAGAGAGAGGAGAGAACCTCTCTCTCTAAAAACTACATCTACTCCTAAAATTGTGAATGTGAGAGCCTCTCCATGAATGGATGCATTCTCCCACGTTATAGCCTCTAATCTGTGTTTTTTGGGCCGCAAACTGGGTCAAAAACAGTCCAGAATTCGCTAGTTTCGAATTCAACTGCGCTGATTTTCGTCACTGCGACGCGGCCGCATAGATCACGCGGTCGCGTCACCTAGCGTCAGGGAAACTATAGCATATTATATATCAAATCGAAGCCCCAGATGTTATCTTTCCAACGCAACTAGAACCGTATCGTTTGGACCTCTGTAGCTAAAGTTATAGCCGTTTGAGTGCAGAGAGGTCAGGCTGGACAGCTTAGCAATTTCTCCAACTTCTTGCATTCCTTCCACTTTTGCATGCTTTCTTCCCATCCTCCAAGCCATTCCTGCCTTATAATATCTGAAAACACTTAACACACATATCAAGGCATCTAATGGTAATAAGAGAGGATTAATAATAAGCAAATATAAGATCAAAGAAGCATGTTTTCAATCAAAGCACATAATTAGGAAGGCAAATGTAAAACCATGCAAATAGTATGAATAAGTGGGTAAAGAGTAGATAAAAACCACTCAATTGAGAACAAGATAAACCATAAAATAGTGGTTTATCAAGGGGCTCACATTTTCCATTGACTTTTATATCCTGAAAATGCCCCCTAATGACTCAGGAAGGCTATCATCAATCCTGCTTGGAAGACCATTCCTGAAAACTTCAAAGTTCAAGCCGGACGCATTTTCCGGAACTTATTCTTTTGAAATAGATGGCAGAATAGTGAAATTCAGTTTAAATGGAGCTATGGAGCACCCTCCGGATGATTATTCTATCTCCCAGTGTGACATCATAGATGAAACCGTGGCTGAAGTTCACCAGGAAGAATTAGAAGAGAAGTACATAGGGCAAGGTCCAAGTGTGGGGACATCCTCGGAGGACAATGAGAGCACTTCACCATTATCACCAGCCTCAGATAATCCAGAGCCTGACCATGAGTAGAAATTAGAATTAAAGCCCCTCCCTCCACACCTCAAGTATGCTTACCTTGAGGACAAGCAGAAGTTTTCAGTTATCATTGCAAGGGAACTCACTTCCCAACAAGAAGAACAGCTACTCAGTGTGCTGAGAAAACACAAGAAAGCAATTAGATGGAGCTTAGCGGATATAGTAGGCATCAACCCTCAAGTTTGTGAGCACAGAATATTCCTAGAATAGGGAGAAAAGCCTATCCGTCAACCTCAAAGAAGATTGAATCCCACCATCTTAGAAGTTGTCAAGAAAGAAGTGACCAGACTACTTGAAGCAGATATCATTTACCCCATCTCAGATAGCGAATGGGTCAGTCCAGTACAAGTAGTGCCCAAGAAGTCTGGAATCACAATAGTAAAAAATGAGCATGGAGAGGTTTTAACAACTAGAGTGCAGAATTCATGGAGGGTTTGCATTGACTATAGGAGTCTCAACCAAGCCACTCTCAAGGATCATTATCCCTTGCCATTCATTGATAATATGCTTGATCGCCTGTCAGTTTGTTCGTTCCTTGGCCATGTAGATTTTTACCGGAGATTTATCAAGGACTTCAGTAAGGTAGCACTACCCTTATCCAGACTACTGCAGAAAGATATTGAGTTCGAGTTCAGTGAGGATTGCAAACAAGCGTTTGATAAACTGAAGACCGCCCTGACTCAAGCTCCTATTGTGAGAGTGATAAACCCAAATTTCATGAGTTATTTTGTGCTTAGTTTGAGTGATTTATTCAATCCTTCACCCACTTATTCATATTAATTGCATGGTTTTACTTTTCCTTCCTTATTATGTGATGTATGTGAAAAACATGTTTCCCAAGCTTTAAAATTAATTATTTTAATTACCTTTATTTCCATTCGATGCCGTGATTAGTGTGTTGAGTAGTTTCAGATTTTCTAAGGCGGAATGACTTAAAGGATGGAAAAGAAAACGTACAAAAATGGAAGGAAAGTGCGAAACGAAGTTTTGCAAAAATTGGTATCCACGCGATCACATGGACGACGCGATCGCATGCCAAAAGCGAAGAAGCAGCGACGCGACCGCATGACTGACGCGACCGCGCGCCTTAAGTAGAACGCATACGTCGCGGACGCGTGACTGACGCGACCATGTGGCAAGGAAAAGCTCCAGATGACGCGACCGCGTGACCCACGCGGACGCGTGACAGAGGTCACGTATCAGAATTTACAAAATACGCCCCCAGCGATTTCTGAAGCCCTTTTGGCCTAGACCAAGCACAGAATACATAGATTAGAGGTTATAAAGTGGAGAAATGCATCCATTCAGAGAGAGCTTGCATTTTTTACTACTTTCCATGATTTAGATTTAGTTTGAGAGAGGTTCTCTCCTCTCTCTCTTAGAATTTAGGACTTTTCTTAGCTTGTAAGAGTGACTCTCGATCCAGGTTTTATGTTTCTTTGTTTTAAGCTTCCCTTTTCACTTTTATTTATCTATTCCAGCACTTGAGTTGATTAATTACTTTTATAATTGAATTAATGAATTATTCCATATTATAGATTATTATTTGAATTAATGATATTTGAGTTATTTTCAGTTTATGATTGCTCTTTTTACTTTATGTTATCATTGTTTCCGATCTGAAGACATTTTATTCCAGCAATTTACTTTTTCCCTTTTTGGTCTTGGTTAAGAAATCAGTAACTCAACAGTTGTCAAACTCAGCATAATTGATAATCGTTATCTTGCTAATTGAACTGAACTTCAATAATCCCAACTTTTTCTTAGGAAATAAATAGGATTCGAAGGTCAAACTAATTAGTCCCTTGACTTTTCTTTGCTTTAGTAAAGGTTAACTAAGTGGAATTTAGATTCAACTTTCATTATTGTTGAGAGAGATAACTATGTTGGACTTCCAATTTCTCTTACCTTGCCAGAAGTTTGCTTTACAATATTTATTTATTTTAATTGCCATCTACTTTACTGGTCATTTAAATCACTTGCTTCTCACCTTTTAAACCCCGATTACAACCTTTATAGCCAATAATAAGAACATACTTCCTTGCAATTCCTTGAGAAGATGACCCGAGGTTTAAATACTCGGTTAACAATTTTTAAAGGGGTTTGTTACTTGTGACACCCAAACGTTTGTACGAAGGGATTTCTGTCGGTTTAGAGACTATATCTACAACGCGACTGTTTTGTAAATATTTTTCTTTTGGTACTGTGTGCCTTATTATTGGTTATTGTAAATATTTTTCTTTTGGTACTGTGTGCCTTCCCAACGTCAAAATGGCACCGTTGCTGGGGAATTGCTAATGTGTGCCTTATTATTGGTTATTGTAAATATTTTTCTTTTGCTTGTTTATTTATTTTTGTTTTTCCTTTTTATCTTTATTTGCTACCATGAACTCTCACCCCTCTCGCCACCATATGATCCTTCCTTACCCTAGTACCAATCCAATCACTCCCAATCACCACCACTTTCCTATGTATCATGCCCAAGTCCGGCAACCCGAGAAGCAGAGGTTCACCTAAAGGAAATAGTAAATAAACTTCAAACAACCATTCGACAACTGGAGCAAACAATAATTCAATGGGTTTCTAGGCGCTCAAATACACAAGGATCAGCCACAGCCCCATGTGAACAGTCTAACAAAGAGCGTAGCATGAAGGGGATACCAGAAACTCCAGTGGACAAGACAGAGAATAAATTCGTACTAGAACAGGTAGAAGAAGCTGTCATTGTTCAAGAAGAAGAGTTGGTTGAAGATCTAGGAGATGCTGAACCTCCATGGGAATCCAGAACTGAGGAGAACTCCGTCAAGGACGCTACAGTTGATGCTAAGGAGGATATTGTACAATCTCCAAGGCAAGTTGTTTATGAAGAATCAGACGGAATAACCCAGGACACAAATTACCTTGATGATGATGTCACAAGTCAAATTCTCTTAGTAATGAACTGGCATCCGCAAGTGAATTCTCTGAGGTCGAAGAATCTTCCCCAAGTGAATATGAAGATGATGCGGATGTAGATTTCTCTCAACCTCCAATCTATGACTCAAGTGATGAGGAAGACATAGAAGACTTTGACTAGGACACAGATACAATTGTAGAACTTTGTAAGGAAGTGGAGGAATTCACAGAAGAGCACAAGGGAGTAGAACTTACAAAACCACCGGAAACACCTATCCCAAGGCCATTACCACCTAATACAAGCTTCAAATGGGTACAATACTTAACCTATAACTTTACTTATTCACTTGAATATGGTTTGCTTGAAACAGATGGCCAGCTTAGAGCTCTTTGCGGCTTTAAGAGTAAGATGGAAATGGCTCGTACTCAGAGCTGGTGCACAAGGTTCAATAAGGTTCCACGCTTCACCTAGAAGTACATGGATTGGTATCATGCTCAATTGCATAGATCGCGGAGAACGTTTGGTCACCATGGTGAGATTCTACTTTTTAAACCGCCCGGATGGGAACATATAGATCAAGACGGAGGCGGATTTAATAGCAAAGCTTGGGATCCTGGAATCTATTCCGACATTCATCACCCCGGGAGCCTGAAAATTTGTCTGAAGCTGCTCAGAAGCTCTACATGCCTAGTATGGGACCCCGGAGGCTATTGGCATTCCAAGCACTGGTGGAGATTTTTGGACGAATTTAAACATAAGCCGCTATAGCAAGAAGCTCCTCCAATGTCCAACTTAAGGACTTTAATTAAAAGTGCTAGGTGGGAGACAACCCACCATGGTATGGTCACTTCTTTTTCAATTTAATTCTTGTTAATTGCTTTCATTTTTATTTTCTTTTCATTTTACCTTATTGAACCTAGAATCATGCATAGCATTCATATTAATCATTCCATTTTGCATTTATCTCAGTTCAAAAAAAAAAAGGGGATGCACGACGCGACCGCATGCCCCATGCGATCACGTCATATTGCGAAAACACTATCCACGTGACCGCGTCATCCATGCGGCCGCGTGACCTGGAGATCGGCGTAAACATCCAACGTCCAGAAAGTTAGGCTAGAATCGTGCTGCCGTTGTGCGTCTAGCACAAAATGGCCCACGCGATCGCATGCCCCATGCGATCGCGTCACATGCACACAACCAATCCAACGCCACCGCGTGAGCGACGCGATCGTGTCACATAGATTGCACAATTCCCAATAGGAGACAGAGAGTTGTGCTGGAACAACGCTGGATTTGTGCATTTAGCACAATTTCCAGCGACGCGATCGCATGCCCGATGCGATCGCGTCATCCTTTCTTTTACCCCTTCCATGCGATCGCGCGCCCCACGCGATCGCGTCACTCCCATTTTCACCCCAACCACGCGACCATGTGCCCCACGCGGCCGCGTGTATTCAAAAATATAACACCCCCTGTCACGCGAAACCCTACATTCGCGCAGCCTTCCCCCCCAATTCCTCTTCTCCCTCTCTTCTTCCCCAACCCACCACCCAGCCACCACCGCGCCACAACCCAGACGCCGCCACCTACCCCCCTTCCTCCCTCCCCTTCTTCTTTCTTCTTTCTTCCTTTCTTTTTCCCCCTTTCCGCCACTGCCCTCTGCAAACCACCACCCACCACCGCCGACCATCCCAGCCGCGCCCCCCTCTCCCCTATCCAACCCCCTCCCCTATTTCACCCATTACCCTTCCCAAAGCCCCTATCCCCTAACAGCAGCAACTGCCGTGCCCACCGCCACCAGCCGTAGCGCCGGACGTCACCGCCAACCACCGTGCGAACCACCGGACGCCACCATCACCACCACCCGACCACCTTCCTGCCTACTCTCCTTATTCAGCCTTCCAGGTTCCGCAACACGCAATCCCTTTTATCCGTTCGTAGTTCTTCTTATTTTTTTCCATTTCTGTTCATAATTAGGATAGATAGATATGCATGTTGTAGTGGATTTTAGGTTGTTAGGTAGATTAGGCTGTGGTTAGTGAATTTAGGTCTGATTACTTGCACTGTTCATGTTTCTGTTTTATCAAAACTGTAATTCTGCTATTCCTATGACCTTGTTCATATGCTATGATTTCCTGCATTTGCTGCTTGTTACTCTGAATTTTCATGTTTCTATTAATTATAGGTAACTGCAGCAAGTTTTTTTTAATTCATATGAACTGCCCTGTTTGCTGTTTATTTTCTGGGACAATCCAATTTTAGCCGGAATGCTGCCCAAATTTTTTGTGAATTATTTTCATTCATGTTTTGGTTTGGCAATCTGAACTCTGTTGTCCTCTGCTTTACCCAAACCATTTCATGAATGCTATGGCAGACTTTCTTATCCTCTTTGATTTCCTAGTTTATAAACTGCATTTGTGATATTTTGATTCCAATTCTTACTTTCTTTATATCTATTTGAATCAACTTCACCCTGTTTTCCTTGTTCGGTTATGAGTTATTTCTAGTCATAATTGTGAATCCTTGTTACATGGACTATTTTCTTTATGCCACTTACTGACTCACTAATTTTGATTTACTAACTTCTTTTTCAAATTCTAACCATACTAACCTTTTAAAGTCTCTTTTCTGATTTTTCACTTTCCTCTAACTTTCTAACCATGGCATAATGACAATTTTTCTATTTAACTTGAATTCTGATACATTTTGGATTGTAAATTCTTCCTTTCCAAATTTTAAACTACTAAACAATCCTCAATGCACATTTACTTGACTCATTTACCTCATTCCAATTCTCCTTTGCCGCTTTGAGTTTTCGTTGTTTAATTGCCTATTTGCTTCCCTATTTTTATCCATATCCTGGTTTCCCATTTTTCAGGATGTCTGCCTCACAGAGGAAAGGAAAAGGCAAGGCTACTGGCAAGCGCAAGAGAGGAGATTCCTCCCAGTCCATCATTGACCTAATCCATGATTCCTCAAGGCGGGAGAAGAACTTTACACAGCAGGAAAAAGCTGACCAGCTACTCCCTGCAAATGATTCAATAAAATTTGCAAAACGATACTGTG
This sequence comes from Arachis ipaensis, assembly GCF_059453495.1. Taxonomy (NCBI): domain Eukaryota; kingdom Viridiplantae; phylum Streptophyta; class Magnoliopsida; order Fabales; family Fabaceae; genus Arachis; species Arachis ipaensis. Next base: position 95,416,719 of record NC_142442.1, on the reverse strand, counting down.
AGTTGAGTATCCGGCATTTGCAAACTCCAGGAATCTATACCTGGAGAGAACTCTGAAGATTCCAGAAGCACTCCAGCAGTACACCACTGAGCAAATCAAGCAAAGAGGCTGGTTCTTTCTGGAGAGAGCACTGACAGAGGTCAATGCATATTGGGTCAGGGAATTCTACTACAACTACTACATCACCACCCTCGATGCAGTGAACCTGAGAGGAAAGCAGATTCTAGTCACTGAGGAGGCCATAGAGGACATTCTCCGGCTCCCAGCCAAGTCTGATCAGCCTGATGGTTATACAAAGGCTGAAGAGGACATGCGCCTGATGCAGTTTGATTGGGATGCTGTGAAGGCACGGATAGCTCTCGACCCGACGGTTCCTTGGGAGATGGGTCAGGACACCACCATGCCTAGAGGGATTAAGAGGGCGTACTTAAATGATGACGCTCGGTTATGGCACCAGATCTTGAGCAACTATGTGATGCCGAGTACTCATGAGACGGAGATTCTGGCTGCTATGATTACCCTCCTATGGTATATGATGGAGGGTAAGGACCTTTATCTACCACGCTTTATCCGACATTATATGGCCAGGGTCCACGTCCGAGGCACCCTCCCTTTTCTGTATCTGGTTACACAGCTAGGCCATCGAGCTGACGTGCCATGGGAGGATGCCGATGAGAGACCACCAGCGGCGGACTGCAGGAAGATCATTCCTCACAGCAGGAACTTCCTAGCTTTGGGCTACAGACCACCACCCTTCACTGCTACTGATGAGACAGCCCCACCGTCAGCTAGACCCTCTTCATCCACGGCTGCCCCTACTGCCCCTGCTGCCACAACTGCACCTCCACCTGCCTCTGAGCCCGTATACCGCCTCGTGCACCGCCTATTTCGACAGCTTGATCAGATGGAGCGCCGTAACCGGCGCCGGTATGAGAGATTGGAGCGTCGCAGCTAGCGACGCTATTCGCATCTGAAGCTGATGATCCAATAGGGTGGTGACATCCCCTCCGAGCCCGACACACCATCAGAGCCATCAGAGGAGGAGGAGACTCACTTCCAGGAGGAGACCCATCAGCAGGCAGACACAGAGCAGGTTGCACCACATCAGGAGGTTACGCATCAGATCGAGGCTGCAGATCTGGAGATCCCGATCCAGTCAGCACCGCCTCTACAGTAGCCAGACGCTCAGCCCACCACCACCACAGAGCCTCCAGCTACTATCCCTACTAGTGATGACACCCCTTCACACCTGGCTTGACTGAGCATCAGGGACGATGCTTCATTTTAAGTGTGGGGAGGTCGCCATCTCTGGCGTTTTATTTTGGTGAACCACTACATCTCTTTTTTTTCTTTTATTTTGGATATTTTTTTGTATTTTTCTTTTTACTGTTATTTTCTGAGTACTTATACATTACTACTTTTATGTATTTTTACTCTATTTCTGCATCTTGCATTTTTAGTTCATATTTTTAGTTATTTAGTTTAGTTTGCAATTCTGACTTATTAGTGGATTAATTAGTGTAGTTTACCCTTTTTAGCATAAGATAGCATAGTTAAATTGAAAAAGGAAGTAAGCTAGGAAATTGAACATAACAGATTTAAATCTATAAACCTTGTATATATAGCATTACATCATATAGTTAAGTTGACAACATTTCACCAAGGAGGAACATTAAAAACTTTAAAGGCTACCCTAAATAATTTTTTTTATGAGAATAATGGGAATTTTTAACTAAACCTGCATAACATATATGAATGATATATGATGCTTGAATTAGAGAACACACAGCCTGTGAGTCTTGAGCTTAATTGTATGGTTGCATTCAAACCATAATTTCATTCCTGTGTGTTTCACTTCTTTTTATTCTGATGTTCTTTACTTTGCTTTAATCTATATGTCCAATTATAAAATATAGAATATAGAATATAGATACATACCAAAAGAATGATTGAGGCCATCATTTGATTTTTAGCTCACTTACCCCAAAATAACCTACCTTTCACATCACCCTTGTTAGCCCCCTTGAGCCTTTAAAATCCCTTTTATTCTATTTAACCACACTACTAGCCTTAAGCAGAAAAACAAAATAAAACCGCAAGTTGAATCCTTGGTTAGCTTAAGATAGAAAATTATGAATAGATTAAAATATGGGGAACCTATTGGGAACATGGATGATAGAAACAAAAGGTAGAAAAATTAAAAGAAATAAAAATAAAATTTAGGAAGCATGCTCATGAGAAATCAAAGTGATTCAATTACCATGTGCAAAAAAAAAAAAAGAGAAGAAGTTATTTTTCAGCATTTAATAAAAGGGGATATAAAAGAATTCTCCAATGCAAAATAAAAGCAATGCACATGGGATAAAAATAAAATTGAAGCATGAGCATGTAACAACAAGTGGGAAAATATTGGAAAATAGGTAAAGAAGTTATATTTTACTAAAATATGTATGTTATGTGAGATCTTAGTCTAATTAAGGATTCACTTATTAGCTCACTTAGCCTTATACATATATCCTTACCTTTACCTTAGCCCCATTACAACCTTAAGTAAAGACCTCATGATTTTTGGTATGACTGTACTCTATAATTGTTGATTGGTTAGATGAAGAACAAAGTTATAGAAAGTAAGAATAAAAAGAAAAGTAGAGTGAATAAACCCAATAAACACTGAGTGACTAGAGGGTAAACACAAAATCCAGTGAGGGTTCAATAACTCATCAACATATATCTGTGCTTAATTTACCAATTGTTTTGCAAGTTTGTACAATATTTTTATTTCCCATCTCATTTGCTAAAATGCTTTATTATTTAAGGGTTGGCTATATATATATATATATATATATATATATATATATGACTCCTTGAGAATGTGAATTAATTTGACTACATGTAAGCTTTATATATGAGTGGATAAATTGGAATTGCATGACTCATTTAGGTAGATGCATTTAGAATAGGTTGCATTGCATAACATTCCACCACTTCAACCTTACCTTATTCTTTACCTTGGATTTAGCATGAGGACATGCTATTGTTTAAGTGTGGGGAGGTTGATAAATCCATATTTCATGAGTTATTTTGTGCTTAGTTTGAGTGATTTATTCAATCCTTCACCCACTTATTCATATTAATTGCATGGTTTTACTATCCCTTCCTTATTATGTGATGTATGTGAAAAAGATGTTTCCCAAGCTTTAAAATTAATTATTTTAATTACCTTTATTTCCATTCGATGCCGTGATTAGTGTATTGAGTAGTTTCAGATTTTCCAAGGCAGAATGACTTAAAGGATGGAAAAGGAAACGTACAAAAATGGAAGAAAAGTGCGAAACAGAGTTTTGCAGAAATTGGTATCCACGCGATCGCATGGACGATGCGATCGCGTGCCAGAAGCAAAGAAGCAGCGACGCGACCGCGCGCCTTAAGTAGAATGCATACGACGCGGACGCGTGACTGAGGCGACCGCGTGGCAAGGAAAAGCTCCAGATGACGCGACCGCGTGACCCACGCGGACGCGTGACAGAGGCCACGTATCAGAATTTACAGAATATGCCCCCAGCGATTTCTGAAGCCCTTTTGGCCCAGATCCAAGCACAGAATACATAGATTAAAGGTTATAAAGTGGAGGGATGCATCCATTTAGAGAGAGCTCGCATTTTTTACTACTTTCCATGATTTAGATTTAGTTTGAGAGAGGTTCTCTCCTCTCTCTTCTAGGATTTAGGACTTCTCTTAGTTTGTAAGAGTGACTCTCGATCCAGGTTTTATGTTTCTTTGTTTTAAGCTTCCCTTTTCAGTTTTATTTATCTATTCCAGCACTTGAGTTGATTAATTACTTTTATAATTGAATTTATGAATTATTCCATATTATAGATTATTTTTTGAATTAATGATATTTGAGGTATTTTCAGTTTATGATTGCTCTTTTTACTTTATGTTATCATCGTTTCCGATCTGAAGACATTTTATTCCAGCAATTTACTTTTTCCCTTTTTGGTCTTGGTTAAGAAATCAGTAACTCAACAGTTGTCAAACTCAGCATAATTGATAATCGTTATCTTGCTAATTGAACTGAACTTCAATAATCCTAACTTTTTCTTAGGAAATAAATAGGATTCGAAGGTCAAACTAATTAGTCCCTTGACTTTCCTTTGCTTTAGTAAAGGTTAACTAAGTGGAATTTATATTCAACTTTCATTATTGTTGAGAGAGATAACTATGTTGGACTTCCAATTTCTCTTACCTTGCTAGAAGTTTGCTTTATAGTATTTATTTATTTTAATTGCCATCTACTTTTCTAGTCATTTAAATCACTTGCTTCTCACCTTCTAAACCCTGATTACAACCTTTATAGCCAATAATAAGAACATACTTCCTTGCAGTTCCTTGAGAAGACGACCCGAGGTTTAAATACTCGGTTAACAATTTTTAAAGGGGTTTGTTACTTGTGACACCCAAACGTTTGTACGATGGGATTTCTGTCGGTTTAGAGACTATATCTACAACGCGACTGTTTTTATGAACTTCTTTACTGGCAAAAATTCCAACGTCAAAGAGGACCAGACTGGAGCAAGCTATTTGAAATCATGTGCGATGCTTCCAACCATGCAGTGGGAGCGACGCTTGCTCAGCGTGAAGGTAAGGACCCTTTTGTAATTGCTTATGCGTCTAAGACTTTAGACGCTACTCAGTCTAATTACACTACTACTGAGAAAGAGCTTCTTGCTATTATTTTTGCTCTGGATAAATTCCGAGCCTATTTACTTGGTGCTAAAGTAGTAGTGTATTCAGACCACGCAGAACTAAAGTATTTATTAGCTAAAAAGGAGTCCAAACCAAGGCTTATACGTTGGATACTGCTACTTCAAGAAATTGATTTAGAAATTAAGGATAGGAGTGGTAATCAGAATCTAGTGGCAGACCACTTGAGTCGCCTTGAGCACATTAAGGATACCTCCACTCCTATAAATGATAATTTCCCATTTGATAACCTGCAAGCAGTATCTGAAGTAGTCCCTTGGTATGCACCTGTAGCTAATTATCTAGTCAGCCGCACTTTTCCTCCAAACTTTACTAAGCATCAAAGAGACAAGCTGAAAAGCGAGTCCAAATATTATATATGGAATGACCCATATTTATGGAGATGTGGCGCTGACCAGATAATTAGACGGTGTGTGCCTCAATCAGAATTCCAATCCATTTTAGAGGCATGCCACTCATCTGAGAGTGGATGACATTTTAGACTGTGGATTCTGGTGGCCTGCTCTTTTTAAAGACGCTGCTGAATTTTGTAAATCTTGTTCCCCATGCCAAAGGTTTGGTAATATATCCAAGAGGGATGAGATGCCTCAACAGACTATGCTTTTCTGTGAAATTTTTAATGTTTGGGGCATTGACTTCATGGGTCCATTTCTAAATTCTAATGGTCATTTTTATATATTATTAGCTGTAGATTACGTTTCTAAATGGGTGGAAGCAATTCCTACCCACACTGATGATGCTAACACTGTTGTTTCCTTTGTTAGAAACCATATCATTTGTCGCTTTGGATCACCACAAGCAATCGTGAGCGATCAAGGCACCCATTTTTGTAACAGGAGACTAACATGATTACTGAAGAAGCATGGGATAATTCATAAAGTGGCAACATCCTACCATCCCCAGACTAATGGGCAAGCCGAAGTGTCTAACAAAGAGATAAAGCATATCTTGCAGAAGATAGTCAAACCTCATAGAAGAGACTGGAGCACCAGGCTACAAGATGCACTCTGGGCATACAGAACGGCATACAAGACACCCATTGGGATGAGTCCCTTCCGCTTAGTTTATGGAAAAGTCTGCCACCTCCCAGTTGAGGTAGAGCACAAAGCCTTTTGGGCAGTGAAGGAGTGCAATATGGAATTTGAGCAAGCCGGAGCTAAAATAAAGTTGCAACTGCAAGAATTAGAAAGCCTTCGCCTAGAAGCTTTTGAGAACTCAAGGCTGTACAAGGAAAAAATAAAGGCTGTGCATGATAAGCACATCAAGAGGAGAGAGTTCCAACCTGGGGACTTTGTCCTCCTTTACAACTCTAGACTGAAGCTCATGCCAGGCAAGTTGAGATCAAGATGGGAAGGTCCATATAGAGTAGAGAAGGCTGAGCCATATGGAGTTTTCCACCTAAGTCATCCTTCCAACTCTGAATTCATCAAAGTTAATGGACATCTCTTAAAGCTATATCATGGTGAGAAGGCGACAAGAAACAAGGAGTTACAAGTCTTCCTCTTGGAGGATCCACCAACAGCAGAAGGCTGAGCTAGTGGAGCGTCCAACTTAAGGACGTTAAAGCAAAGTGCTGGGGTGGAGACAACCCACCATGGTATGATCGTTTCTTTCTTTTATTTCTTTATTTCCTTTCTCAATAACTCTTCTTAGTATTAGTGCCTATAGTTTACATCTTCATTTGCATATATAATATATATATATATATATATAATAAATAAGGGGACAAAATTACCCCAATGTTAAGTTAAAATTCAAAGATCAATGTATATATGATAAAATTAAAATAAAAGTTGATACATGAGTTTGGAATGTGAGTGGGAAATTTTGGGTAGCTAGGTATGAAATTTAAAGTTATATAGAATATATATGTGTTAGGTAAAAGCTTAGGTTAATTAAAGATTCAATTTATAAGCTCACTTAGCCATATATATCCTTACCTCTACCTTAGCCCCATTACAACCTTGAAAAGACCTCATGATGTTTGCATTGGTGCATTAAATGTTGTTGATTGGTTAGGTAAAGAACAAAAAAATTAGAAAGCATGATTAGAGAAGGATAGAGTGACTACCCTATACACTTGAGAGACTAGAGTGCACACACATCATCAGTGAGGGTTCAATGCTTGAATTCTATGTTCCCTCCTTTCATGAGCTACCTTCTTGCATTTTTTTTATCTGTTGTTATTGTATAGGAATTGAATTAGTGGAATTTGATTTGTGCTTGTCTTGAAGAGCTTATTTACTTTTAACTAAGTGGACAAGAATCATATAGTTGCATTCATATCTATAGGTTGCATTGCATTGCATGAGTTTTACATGTTCCTACTCATTTATTTTATCTCCTTCAACTAAACATGAGGACATGCTAATGTTTAAGTGTGGGGAGGTTGATAAACCATTATTTTATGGTTTATATTGTGTTTAATTGTGTGATTTTATTAAATCTTTACCCACTTATTCATTAAATTAGCATGTATTTACAATTCCTTCCAAAATTACTCCATGGTTGAAAACTTACTTCCTAGAGACTTTTATTTATGTATTTTAATTCTCCTTTATTCCATTCGATGCCGTGATCCATGTGTTAAGTGTTTCAGGCTTTATAGGGCATGAATGACTTGGAGATTGGAAAGGAGGCTTGCAAAAATGGAAGGAACACAAGAAATTAAGGAGATGACCAGCGAGAAGCAACGCGGACGCATGGCTCACGCGACCGCGCGAATTGGAGAAATCATAGTGACGCGCTCGCGTGCCTGATGCGAACGCGTGAACTGAAAGCTGCATGAGTGACGCGAATGCGTGGACGACGCGCACACGTGGAAAGGCAAAATGCTGGATGACGCGATCGTGTGATGTGTGCGATCTACAGATTTTGCAGAATTTGCTGGGGCGATTTTGGGCCATGTTTTGACCCAGTTTTCGGCCCAGAAAAGCAAATTAGAGCCACGGAACATGCAGAGACAAAGGAGGACATTCATTCCACATAATTTTAGTTTTTAGATCTGAATTTACTCCTCCTCTCGGTTTTCTCTCTACACATTCATAGTTCTTAGGATTTTGACTTTATTGCTTTTTGGATTGGGATATTGAGAAGAGTTATTACCTCTGCCAAGACTTCATCATTCTAGTTTGTTTCCTTACTTGTCACTTACTCTTTCATATCTTTAATTTATTCAGAGTTACTATTGGATGAATTTTAGAATTTATTAATACAAGAACTATTTTATTTTTAATTGATCTCTTTTTGATTATTATTGATCATGCCTTCCTTGATTTCCCTTTCTTATTTTGTAAAGTTTACAATCATAATGAGCTAGTAGTTTCATAACTTGATTGGGAGTTGGTTGAAAGGAGGACCTTGAGTTGGAATTCTCAAGAGTAAAATTATAATTGGGTTTATCGTTGGGTCGCCCTCTAGTCACTGACACTATTCCTTCCCAAGGGAGAGGATTAGAACCTTTGAATAGAAACTAACTTCCAACTTGCTTGACTTTCCTTTATCTGGTAAAGGATAACTGATCACACAACCTTCAATTATCAATTGATCTTGGGAGAACTCCAACAAGGATAGGACTTCCGACTAATCTACTCCCGGTCAAGGTTTTTATTTAAATTACACAAATTCTCTGATTTAATTTTCTATCTATCAAACTCAAACCCCTTTTGGAAAACATCTGATTAATAAAATAGCATATCTTTCTGCAACTCGTTGGGAGATGACCTTGGATTCATACTCCCAGTATTTTAATTCTAATTTTGTGACAACCCTTCTAAATTGATAAGTGAATTTTTAGTTGGTTAAGAACTATACTTGCAACATATCTCTTATAATAATTTCTTAACTCGCCAATTTCCGCCACGTCAAGACTATACTTGCAACGCCATATTTTTGTGAAAATCTTTACCGACATTTTTCCTCCGTCAGGGCTTTAGGTTAACCCTTCTTAGTTGAATGGGCTTGCCTTGGGAATCCCTTTTCCACGGTGCTTTGTCCACACAGATATCTGAGAGCACTTGATCTAATCTCTGATCAAAGTTGACTCTCCTAGTGTAAGGATGAGGATCTCCTTGAATTAGAGGCAAGTTGAATGCCAACCTCACACTTTTCGGGCTGAAATCTAAGATTCTTCCTCAGACCATGGTGATCTAATTCCTTGGATTTGGGTTCACAATAGTGTCATGGTTTTTACTAACCCATGCATTAGCATAGAACTCTTGCACCATGAGATTTCCAACATCCTGAATGGGATTGGTTAAGACTTCCGAACCTCTTCTCCAGATCACTCTTCGAATTTCCAGATATTCATTCTTCTTGAGCATAATAGGGACCTCCGGGATCACTTTCTTCTCTGCCACTACTTCATAAAAGTGGCCTTGGTGGTCTTTGGTGATGAATCTCTCCATCTCCCAAAATTCAGAGGAGGTGGCTACTTCTTTTCCTTTCCTCTTTCTAGAGGGGTCTCTAACCTTGGGTGCCATGAATGGTAATGGAAAGAAAGAAAAAGCTATGCTTTTCCAACACCAAACTTAAAACTTTGCTCGTCCTCAAGCAAAAATAAAGAAAAGAGAAGAATGGAGTAGAAGAAGAAGAAAATAGAAGGATATACAGAGAGAGAGGGCTTGGCCTTGTGGAGTTTTGGGTGGGAAATTTTGTTTTGAAGTGGATGGGGGTAGGTGGGATTATGATGGTTTTGGGGAAGTGAAATGGATGTGATTGGGCTAGGGTTTATAAGGAAGTGTGTTTGGGGAAGTGTGAAAGTAGGTAGGAATAAGTGGGGTAGGTGAAAGATACTGTGGGACCCACTGGTCCTGAGAGGCTAGAGAATCTAGATTCCCTGCTTCTCTGCATTGGCATTTGAATGCCCAAGGGCTACTCCCTGGCTGGCATTCAACGCCATCAATACTACCCATGAGGGACATTGAACGCCCAACAGGGATACCCTGGCTGGCGTTCAACTTTAACACTCCATCCAAAGTGTTCTGTTTTTACTGCTGTGAAAGTCTGTCTCTGTTTTGACTGTTGCATATAATTATGACTCTAAAAAGCAAGAAAAACAAAATAAAAGGAAATAATAATTAATTAAGGTTGGGTTGGCTCCCAACAAGCACTTCTTTAACATCACTAGCTTGACGGTTAGCTCCTTACGGAGGTGAGTATGGGCTTAGATTTTCACCCCTTACAGTGAATTTTCTTCCTGTCTTCTCATGAATTCTTGGTGAAGACAACTCACATGCCAAGTGAGAGGCCTTCAGTTGAAACTTTCTTGTTCTTCTTAGTACCTTTGTGCTTAGAGCTTGTTGATGGCTGCCCAACACTAAACCTAGAATTGATGTTTGGGGGCTCTATAGAGCTCTGTGTAACAACCCTAGTTTTTGAAAATCAAATAAAATAGTTATTTGTGATTTATTATATTTGTTGATAACTTTATTTTAAGAAAATTATTTTACTAAAGGTAATTAAATACATTTTCATGATAATTGAAGTTTAAATTAATTAGAATTTTTATATAATCTTTATTGGATCTTTGGTATAATTGAAATTATAAGTTTGATAATTGAAAAATTAGAATAATTGTATAATATAATTTAAATAAATTCTATTTTGAATGAATTATATTATTAACTTGAACTCCTAGAAATTATTTTTATTAGAAATGATTAGATTGATATTTATAAATACTTTAAGTTTAAGTCAATTAATATTTATGTACAACTTTATTATAATTAATTATTTTATAAATTGAAATTAAAGTGTCAGAGATAGGAAAATAATAGAGATTTGTATGATTTAATCTAGAAATTGATATTTGAATTTAAATTGTACTTTACAAAATATAATTAACTTGTTCAATTTATAATTGTAAATTAGAAATAATTGATTTAACTTAGCAATATGTTGATAAATAATGCTCCTAAATATTTTTAAGAGAGTATATTTGATTTTAAAATTATCCTACTCTCCAATTTTATCAAAATATCTATTCATATCTATCCATATTCTTTTATAAAATCCTAATTTCTAACCCTAATTCCCAAATTGAATCAGAAACCCTAATTCCCAAATCCCAGAAACCCTAACCCTAATTTTCCCCCTTTCCCCAGCCCTGAAGCACGCAGCCCCCACCCCTTTCCTTCCCTAAACGTAAATATCACACACACACTCAACAGAGAGAAAGGATAGAAGAGAAGAGGGAGCCGTCGCACTCCACCGTTCAACCTCGTCCCGCCGTGCCTCCATGGTCGCCGTTGCTGCAAGCTCGCCACCGCCGAGGAGAAGCTGCCGCCGCGCCTTGCTGTCGACCTAATCACGTCGCCGCCGACCCGTGACGCTGCCTCCAGAACCGCGAGAAGGACAGAGGGAGAAGAGAGAGAGTTCGCGTCGGAGGAGAGAAGGAGCCCGTTCCTCACCGCCGTCACCCATGGAGCCACGAGCTGCGCCGGTCGCCACCGCGTCGCGTCGGAGAGGAAGCCCGAGACTGAGTGCCGCTGGGAGAGAGGAAGACGCGGGCTGGAGGAGCTGCATCCAGTCACCGCTAACGCGCCACTTACTGCCGCCGTTCCGCCGTCGCCGAGCCGTTGCATCACTGGACGTCATCGCAGGAAGACCACAGGGAGGGGCTCGCAAGTTCTGCCCCTACTTCTGGTTTATGGAATCTCACAAGAACGCACTGCCGCCATTGAGCTGTCTGTTGCTGTTATAGTCGTTCTGGCCATCGGAGAACCACCGATGGAGCTCACTGGAACTGCTCAGAGGTTTTTGTCACTCATTCTGATTCTATCCTGTTTCGAGAATCTCACTGCTGCCACTGGAATCACAAACCAGAAAGGGGAGGATGTCATTTTCCTCGTTGCTGATGTTGCCATGGGAACTGGTGCTGGGAACTACTAACAGAACTGCTGTGCTTGGCGATCTTCGTGAGTTTCGACTAATTGAGGTAGGGGATTTAACGTTTTTAATTTAGAATGCCTACCAAGTTATTGGATAAGTGCAAATGGTTAACAATAGTTAAGAACTTCTTAATTGACATGAATGACTTGAAATGCATTTGAAATTAGTTAATCGTTGTGATTATTCTGAGCTATGATTGAACTTAGATGTTGTTGTAAATAATGATTAATTTCGTGTAACTTATTAAATTGAAATATGCTGAGTTAATTATTGAAAAGCGGACGTATGGATAATTGATGAATTGAGTTTGGATTGTTGCTATGAATGTTCTTTGGGTTTTGTTGTTGTGAGTGTTTGAAGCTGTAATTGATATTGGTGTTCTAATTTTGATGGATTTGTTAGAAATTCTGATCTTATGTGATATTGCTGAATTGGCTGGAATCTGGTTGTGAATTGTATTTTGAATTACTGATTTTGTGATGGGATGGCTGAGGTTCTGATCTTGAGTAAGTTATTTTGGATTATTTGATATTGAATTGGAATTTTAATATATTGGAATGGCTGTGAAATGGACTTGTGATGGGTTGGAATTGGTTGAACTGTGGCTGCGATTAGTAATTCATTTAAGTTTACTTATTAAAATGAGATATGATGAGTTAATCATTGAATGAAATGTATTTGAGAAAGGTTAGTTGTGGTAATTATACTGAGTTATAATTGAAGTTGGATGCGGATGTGAACTGAGTTCAGGTTATGGCTGTGATATTGAATGGCTTCGTTGCCGTGAGTAATTAACTGATGAGGTTTACTTTGATTTAAGGCCGTGATTGTTACGGGTTTTTCTGATTATTTTAGAATTGCTGGGAAATTCCAATTTTAGTCGATTATACCAAGTTGGTTATTATTGTTGATTTAAGTCCAATTAGAGTTGATTTTGAGGACGGTTAAAGAATTGAAGGTTGACCACTGAACTGTTTTCTTAAAATATGATCTTTAGAATAAAATGGTAACTTTGCTAATAACTGAATAACTTTAAAAATAACTAGAAACATGAAAAGTTGTTGTTTTGGATATTAGTTATGAATTCTTGAAGTTGGGCTGGTTAAGTTTTAAAGAATGGTTTATGGAAACTCTAATTTTAATTAATGTTAGGATGTTGGTTTTCAAACTGATTTATGATAAGATGATTATTGAGATTCTGTTGTTGTGATAACTGCTGATAAAAGAACTGGTGATTTGTGGAGAAAGAGGGAACCCGTAAGGGTGGCAAAGTCCGAGTTTTAGGGGAGATGCTGTCGAATTTTCATAAAAATCCAGATTCTGTTTTAAAATGTGATTTAGAAAAAGATTTGGACTTGAGAGGTTCTACGAATTGGTTCTTGATTTATTAAGAAATTGGTGTTTTGATTTAAACTGTTTAATAAAAGTTCATGTTACTTGATTGATTTAAATATGAAGGGGCCTATGTTTTGAAGTTTGGTTAAAGAAGTACCTTTGGGAGAGTTTCTGATTTAAGAATGAAAAGAAATTGGGTTTTTCTTGGACTTAAACAATTTTGGTTTTGAAACTGGTTCAGAACTCTTGGCTTACATGCTTTGGTTTTGATTTTAAATCCTTACTTTAATTTATCTCAACTTAAGCAGCTATGATTCCGAGAATTTCTGAAGAGTTTAAGAAATGAGGCAGGTTATTCTTCCCTAAAGTCTTGAGTCCTTGCCAAAGTTGTTGATTAATAACTCTTGATTTCAAAGTGATGAAGCGAATAATTTGAAAATGAGTGATTATGAGTCTTTCAGAAGAGATTTTGAATCTGGCTTGGTTATGAAGTTGTTTGAAAGTTTTAAAAAGAAAATTTACTTAAGAAAAGTGGTTCTTGGCAAGATGTGAACTGAATACATTTATAATTTGAAAGTAGGCCAAGAATGATTTTTTTGAAATAAGATTTTGAGTCTGATTGACTGTGGATGTTATTGAGAATATGATGAGGCTTGGCAAGGATGGTGGTATAGTCCCGCTTGCTCAGTGCGTAAACTGTTATGCAGGGATGGTGGTTTTGTCCCGCCTGCAGTGAGGATGGTGGTTTTGTCCTGCTCACATATTGATAAATTATTTGGCAAGGACGGTGGTTTAAATCCCGCTTGCGTGTTCCGGGCAAGGATGGTGGTTTAGTCCCGCTTGCTTGTGGAACCTACGGATAAGGATGGTGGTTGAGTCCCGCTTATCCGAGTCGGGTCTGGCAATATAACCGACGCATGAGCTCATGGCCAGTAGGACAGGCATGCATCATATGCATTTATATGACATTGTTTGGGTGTGCAAATTATAATTGGTTTGCCTATGTGAATAGTTATGTTTAATTGCTAATTGCTTTACTTGATATAATTGCTTGGTTGTGTTTGAACCTTCTTACTTGTGTTTGTGACTGAAAATTGGTTGGATTGTAATGACTTGGTTGTTGATTAAGTTGCTTGGGCCTAGGGCTGTGGTTAATTACGAGATGGACTGAAGACTGTGTTTGGTTTATATTTTTGGTTTAGAAAAGTATGAAAAGCTAAACTGGTTCAGCAGACTTAATGAAACTATGCTTGGAACAGTTTGATCATTCATACTGTAAGATCCAGAACTTTGAAAAGTCTTATTATGATCAAGTCTCAAATCATATAATTATTTATAGCCTTAATTTTAGAGATTATTTTATTAAAGATAATTAAGGCAAGTTTTGATTTATTGAATTTGAGATGAGTTATGATTATTATCCAATTTTATAATTATTGAATTATTTTCTATATTCAAATTATAAAGTTGGTAGTTGTGAAATAATAAGGATTTCTATATAATTTAGATTAAATAATTAATATTTTAAATATTAATACTGCTACTTTGGAAAATAAAGGGTTTAATTATATTATTTCTAATTATTTTGATTTGGACATTTTACGGAAAATAATTTGTAAAATTGGTGAGCAAATAGTATTTTCTATATGCAATTAGTGTTAGATTTAATGTGGGTTTCAATTACTATATTGTCCACAATTTTACCAGAAATTACCATAATGCCCCTAACCCTAACTTTTGAAAATGAAACCCTAACCCAGCAACCCGTTACTCGACCCGGTTCCCTTTTCCCCCTCACCCAGCTGCAGCCGAAATTTCCTTTCTTCCCCCAAAGTAGTATAGCACACACGGTTTCCTTTTTCCTTTTCCATGAAAGGAAAGAAGCAGAAGTAGGAAACGGAGAAGAGGGAGGAGCGAGCTAGCACCGGTGGGCCTCGCCGTCACCACCGAGCTGCTCGCCGTTCGCCACCAACGTCAAAGAAGAGGGGAAGGAGGGGCGTCGCCGTCGGCCGCCGTCGCCTCGTCCAGATGCCGCCTTGCCGCCGCCATGGCGCACCGAATGAAGAGAGAAGAGAGCGTGCCTCGCCGCGCCTCGCCGCCAGTGCCGCCATTGTCACCATCGATGGAGGAGAACGGGGAGAGCGCTTGCGAGGAGCTGCTGCAGAAGCCACCGCCGTGCATCCTCGTGCCGTCGCTGGAGATCTGGCTGTCGTTGCCGATCATCCTTGCGCCGCATCGGAGACAGAACTGTGAAATAAAGGGAGCGCGACCCACAGCCACCAACGGAGAAGAAAGAGCGCGCAGGAAAGTGAAGTCGCTGCTGTCACCGTCGCGTGTGGAGCCGCCGCCGCGCTTGACCTCCGTTGCTGTTGCACTTCGACCGCCACCATTCTTGCCGCCGTCAAGCTGCGTCGGAAGGAAAGCGCCGCTGCCGTGCCCTGTTAGAACTTCTGGAGCCGCGTTGGAGCTCGCTGCAAAATGAGGATGAGGCTAGGACTAGCGCCATTGTGCCTGGTAAGGACCTGCAACAGCTGCTGCTCTTGCTCTGTTCTGCTTTATTTTGCCACTGTTTAATGGTTATCCTTGGCGCCGTTCTGTCCGCTAGAGCTGTTGCTGTCGATTTAGAGTTGCTGCGCAATGGGGCCACTAGGAGAGTATTGCTGCTGCTGAACCATGGGCTCTGCGGCCGAGACTCTGCCGCCGAAGAACACTCTTCCGGTAAGGGTTTTTATTTGAGGTTTCTGTCCTTTTTGAATTCCGAGAATACCGTAGTCACTGCGTGTTGGTTTCAATTGGCGCGATCAGAAATTGTCGTCGCTGCCGCTTAGGTGGCTGCCGGGCTGCCGTTGAACCGGTTCAGAGACCGCCACTATTCCGATTCAGCTGTTCCTTCTTCATTCGGTAAGCGTTTTTGATTTGAAAGCTCTCTAGTTACTATTCTGGCTTCATACACTAAGGCTTTGCGGCATCAATTGCTATGAGACTGAGTTTCTATTGTTATGTGTCGCGATTAGTGTTGCTGTGGTTACCGCGGGAGTGGCTTGGAGCCAAGGTTGCGTTGTTGGTGATCTCGGTTTAAGAGAGGAGGTTCCTATGACGCGTTTGGATTATGGAATTGCGTTTTGAGGTAGGGGCGCTTTCCAAAAACTATGCTTTATGTATTGGAATTATTACATATGGATACTGTTGTGAGAAAATGTGTATTTGGTGATTGTATCGGCCTTATATATAATTTGATTGTATCGAATGATTATGAATGTTTGTTTGGCTGAATTGTTGTGCGGCTTTGTGAAATGTAATCTTTGAAAGTTGATTCTTTAAAGATTTGAAATGAGTTTAATCCGTTGAGGATTGGTTTGAATTGAGTCAATTATTTGGGTGATGTGAAAGATAGAACACTTTTGAATTCAGCCTGGTTTACTTTAATTGACTTGGTTTCGGGCAAATGATTTATTGCTTAATCGATTCTTTAAAGCTTTGGAAATGAGTTAAATCGATTGATATTGAGTTGATTTTAAAATAGTATCCTTGAGATACGCCACTGAGGCGATTGTTGGATTTAGCTTGATTTGAATTGATTTCTGATTTTGTGTTGTTGAAAAGAAATGAGGAACGGTTTAGTTGGGACCCGAACCGGGTGGCAAAAGTCCATGTTTTAGGGGAGGTGTTGCCGAAATTTCTATAAAATCTTAGTCTTGTTTGAAAGGTTATTTAAAAGGTTTGGATTTGAGAAATTGTATTATTTGATTTATTAAGAGGATATTTATGCTTTCCTGCTTAATTTATTTGATGAACCTTATACGTTGAGTTCGGCTTATTTAGAACTGAACTATTTTTACCGTTTGAATCACTGAAGGAAATAATGATGTTCTAATATTGATTTCAATATAAAAAGGAGTTTTTAGTGATTTTTAAAGGAACCTAGACTTTTGATTGAGTAATCAAGTTTGAGGCATTTTGGAAGAGTTGGAAAAATGGGTTCCAAAAAGAAATCTGAAAGCGGTTTGATTCAAATGAACCGGTTCCGTTTCAAATGAGTTGATTTTTGGACCGGGTTGGAACTTGTGATTTTGTATGGTTCGGTTTCATAATAAATTTAATTTTATTTACTTGAACCGAGAATCTATGATTTTAAGAGTTTCAATGAATTTTAAGGAATTGATGTAAGTTGACCTTCCCCTAAAGACTTGGGACTCTGCCGAAAAACTTTTGTTATGAAATTCCACTGTTGGGTGGGTAATTTTGGATACTTTGAAATAAATCCTTAACTTGCCATGGCTTTGGAAGTTTTGGAAAGAGAATGCCGAGAGTGGCTTTGTTTTAGAAAGGGAACTCACTTTGAGTAAAAGTGGCTTGTGAGCCTGAGATGATTTGAGAAATGAGATCTTTAAAGCCAAGGCTGAAAAGAGTTGAAATTTGATTTCAAAGTGAAATGGCTTGAGAAAAGTGATTTATGGCTTAAATTCCGGTTTTATGAATTTGATGATGTTGAACGGTGGAAGTGCTGTTTTGTTACGGGCCGGAATGGCTGTGTATGATTATGAATATTGGCTGGTTTTGGATTGAACCGTGAGCCGGAATGGCTGTGTATGATACTGATTTATGGCTGAATGCCGAATGAGTTATGGGCCGTATGGCTGACTATGAATTTTGAATTTAAGCCGGATGGCTGAGATGGATGTTGATCCATGGCTGGAACTGAATGAATATATGTTTGAGATACCTGGGTAGTAGCAAGGGTTGTGGTTCGTCCCACTTGCTCCAGGTCAGAGACTGTGACGCCTGGGTAGTAGCGGTAGTAGTGGTGATTCCACTCGCTCCAGGTTGAGCTTTTAAACACCCGCCTGGGTAGTAGCCGCAGTAGTGGTTATTCCACTGGCTCTGGGTTGAGCGGGTAGTAGCAATGGGGTTGTAGCTCAAACCTACTTGCTCCGCGATGGGTGTTTCTGTCCATGGTTAGCTACCAGGACGTGTCGGGTTGGCTATATAACCGACAGATGATATCATCAGCCACTAGGGACAGGCATGCATCATATGCATCTATGTGACATTGTTTGGGTGTGCATATTGTACGTGGTTTGCCTTTGTGATTAACTGCTAATTGTTCTACTTGCTGTAACTGTTTGTTTGTGCTTGAACTTCCTATTTGTGTTTGCATCTGGGACTCTGTTGGATTGTGGTGATTGGTTGATGGTTGGATTGTTTGGGCCTAGGGCTGTGGTTGGATTGAGATGGACCGATGGTTGGTTTCGGTTTTGTGTTTCTGATTTGGAAAAATATGAAAGGCTATTTTGGTTCAGCATAGATAAACCTTTTTGAAAGGCTTTTGGTGTTTTTGAGAATTGAACGGTTCCTCTTTCAGAAAAGATTTCCGACTTTACCTTATTGAAAACTTTTGTTTTTGAAAAGAGGCATAAGACAGTTATTAATCACTGGTGCGGTTATCTTCAAGTACCCTATTACAGTAATTCCCAAAAACCCTCTACTGAGAACCCTTTCGAGGATGATGTTCTCACCCCCCCTACATTTTTCCCCTTTCAGGATATGGGCGCAGAAGTTACGAAGAGCTTATTTAATTATTGTTGTGATACTCTGTATTGTTTTAGTTATGGTTTATTGTACCCTCGCCCTTATCTCGATATAATCTGTAAGAGGGATAGGAATTTTATTGATTATTGCTTGTAATATTATTTATATATATATTTATGTATAAATATGGATGTACTCCTTATGAGTTGTTGTAAGTTGTATGGTACTTATGGATGTACGTTATCGAACGAAAGTATTTTTGGGAGCGGCATTGCGATTTAAAGTTTTAAACAGGCTCATATTTTAGTATTAATTAGTATAAGTGTCGTCGTAATGTCCGAGCTATCAGAGTCGCGCAGCCGGAAGCGTGAGCTTTGGTAGTTAGGGTGTTAAACATACTGTCTAGGAAAAACTTTTAAAAAGGCTTTTGGATTTAGGACGAAATATAGTTTCCTTGAGTATGTTAATTATTTGCATGTTAATCATTACTTTTACGGCATTCCCATTCCCTACTGAGAACGTGTGGTTTGTTCTCACCCCAAAATCTTCCACCCTTTCAGTGACACAGGTTTTGAAGATTCAGTTTGAAGCTGCGGGCGATTCTAGAATTTATTTACGAGTTAAAGTTATGACTTGAGTTTCTTTCATAGAATTCCCTCGCCCTTACTGCTTATGGTTTTATTTTATGCAGAGGGATAGGGGTTGTACCTGAATTTGTATTTAAATTCTTTTGTATAATATTATTATTATTAATAACTATGTGATTATTATTACTTGGTGATGTTTGCTATATGATTTCAATTAATAAAAACAAAAATTTCTGGTATTTTTACTAAAATTGAATCGCGATACCGAACTAAAGGCTTAATAGTAAATAGTTAATAAGGAAAACAGGTCAGTAACGCCTTACTTTTGGTACGATCATGACGTATTGGAAGTTGGGTCGTTACACTCTGCACAGAAAGAGAGGGTTGGAACACTAGGTGTTTTACAATTATCTCTCCTTTAGAGGGAGAATTGGGGTGAGGCCTCTTGAATAAGATGTGATCCTCCCCTAATTGTAGGGTCATTTCTCCCTTAGCCATATCAATGATAGCATTGGCAGTGACTAGGAAAGGTCTTCCAAGGATGATAGAGTCATCCTCATCCTCTCCTATGTCCAAGACTACCAAGTTTACAGGGATGTAGTGGTTTTCAACTTTCACCAAGACATCCTCTACTAAGCCATATGGCTTCTTCATTGTCTTGTCTGCCATCTCTAATGAGATGTTTGTAGCTTGTACCTCAAGGATTCCCAGCTTCTCCATTACAGAGAGTGGCATGAGATTTATGCTTGACCCTAGGTCACATAGAGCCTTGTCAAAGGTCATGGTGCCTATGGTGCAAGGGATCAGAAAGCGTCTAGGATCTGAAAGCTTCTGAGGTAGCCTCTGCTGAACCAAAGCATAGAGTTCTTTACTAAACAGTGGAGGTTCTTCCTTTAGAGGCTTCATAAGAGCTCCTAGGTACCGAGCAACCTTCTCTTCCCTAGTGTCTTCTTCCTCATCCAAGGAGGAGTAGTCATCAGAACTAATACACTGCAGAAGTGCATTCAAAGGAACCTCTATGGTTTTTATGGTTTCCTTTAGTTCTGGGATAGAGGGTTCTTGAGTGGGACATAAGTTCTTTCCGCCCATTCCCTTCGCCCTTCGCCTTCCAAACCACTTCCATACCCTAATCGTGTCACAATCTTCTTCATCTTCTTAATCTTCATCTTCGTCTTCATACTCTTCCTCTCTTTCTCGTTCTTCGTCCGTTCTTTCTGGATCTCTCTGTTCACCTTCGAATTCCACAAATTAAATTTCGAGCTCCACCAAACATGGGCGATGGCAAGGTCAATCTCTCCAACAATATCTTCTCCTCCAAGCCCTCCGATTCCAAAGGTCTGATCTCTTCTTCCAACACTTCTATTTTTTTATTTTCTCAATTTTTTCCGTTGTTTTTACTTTTAGGGCTTTCCTTTTCAATTTTTATTTTCCTCTAAATCGCTTTCAAATGCTCGCTTCTCATTTTGTTTTTGCAATAATTGTTCGCTTTCTCTCTGTCTTGATCCATTGAATCTCAATCCCTGATTCGTTCTCTCTGTCAATCGCATGCTCAACACGAATGTTCCTTCTTGGTTAATTGATAATGGATACCTAATTTTGAATGTTGTTTTGTGTGATCTTAGCTTTTGAATTTTGATATTTTAGCTGTTATATTTTTTTACAATCCCTAAATTAGTTACCTCTCTCTATTAGCAAAATTGCTAACTAGATGTCATGTTTTAGGAACTATCCTCTGTTAATGGCTACATGGAAGGTTGCCCCTACTCTGGCAGCTGGTTGTGCTGCGATATTAAAGGCTTCCGAATTGGCATCTGTGTATGTTTCTCAGAATCTCTTGCAAAATCTTTGCTTCTTTTTTAGTCTTGGTTATTTTTGCTGAACTATAGGCTATGCTTTGCTTTATTTCAGGACATGTTTGGAGTTGGCTGACATATGCAAAGAAGTGGGCCTTCCTCCGGGTGTACTAAATATTCTCTTTATGTATAATAGATTAGAAATAAATCTAGTAACTGAAGAACAATAAATATACGAGAAGCTCGTACACCATACGGTATTGGCCGTTCTTAAACCTGAACTACAGAGTTCAAAATTAAAGTTTTTTCTTCGGTCATTACCTTTTTTTTTCTTTCAAATGTTTAAATAAAGCTTGTTTTTTCTACTCCTACTATATACACTATAGTATATTGACTTTAAAATAAAGGATTTTTGCAGCATCGGTTTCCATAACATTAATATTGGAAGGCTAAAAAAAACAAGTGATATTGGAATGTGCTAATTGTTTTTCTTAATTTGTCCTTATGCTAATATCTTGGGGCCTCAAACAGTAAATCAGTAAGTGTTCCATTTTATGGTGTTTTAATTGCCGTATATTTTTACTTCCTTGTAGTCTAAGATGAAGCGCATTGGAATTGATACTGAAGCACTCAAAGAGCATTTTGGGAAGAAAATTATGGAGCTTGAGCAGGAAAAAAGAAAACTACAGGTTTGGACATAGTTAGGTTTAAATACTTTTTAGATAGCACACAAACGAAAAGTTTTTTCTAGTTTGGTTTATTTTTTGTCTACATTTTTTGTGTAACTTGTTTTCAAAATTTTGTAAAAAGGAAGTTGTGAAAATAAGAAATGAAGACAGTAAACAGTATTTTTCTTATGTTTATGTTTTTCTTTTCACAATTATGAAAATAGAAAACATAAGAATGAAAACAAGGAATCAAAATACTATTTATAGAAATCTCAAGATGTTCATGGCCAAAAATTGAAAGCACTAGAAGCACAGGTAATATCTCTATATTATTTTCATGGTAATTGTCCTTTTCCAAAGTCAAATAGTGTCTGAGTTATTTATATATTAAAATCTTCAACATTAGATTTTAGACCTCAAGAAGAAACAAGAAAACCAGGTGCAGCTACTAAAGCAAAAGGAGAAGAGCGAAGAAACTATAAAAAAATTGCAAGCTGAAATACAGTACATCAAGGCTCAAAAGGCACTTGTGTTTTATTTTTCGAGCTACTTAATTATTGAAATTTTTACTTTGTATCTGATATTGGATTTATGAAAACTGTAGGTCCAATTGCAGTATAAAATGAAGCAAGAGGCAGAACAATTTCGACAATGGAAGGCTTCTCGAGAAAAGGAGTTACTTCAGGTGATTTGCTTCTATAAATATGTAATCAATATTCTGTTTTCTTGTTTAAAAAATGTAGTGGATCTTTCAGGCCTTATGCTTAATTGTGCACAATATACAATTCAATCAGTTCTCGGATTGCCAGATAGGCGTGCAAGTTGGTGACAACAATTGAGCTTTAACTTTTCCACTATTTGATGTTTATGCTGAACTTATTGGTATTGCCATATAGTGACTAAAATTTAATTCTTTATCTGTTTTTCGATTTGGTCAGCTGAAAAGATTTGCTTGGAGAGAACTGCAAATAGCTACAGACAACTTTAGTGAGAGAAATGTTTTAGGACAGGGAGGCCTTCGGAAGGTTTATAAAGGTGTTCTACCCGATGGCACAAAAATTGCTGTTAAAAGGTTAACCGATTATGAAAGTCTCGGTGGAGATGCTGTTAAAATGTTATAGTGAACTTTGCTGCTTAATTAATACGTAGAATAATGTGCTTATATATATTTGGTTGGTTTCAGAGAGTATAAGCAGGAACTGTCCCACTATGGTCAAAAGATCAACATCATCCTTAGCAAACTCAGGAAGCAAATCACTCTCTGCAATCTACAGATAGGTGAGAAGAAATTTTTAGATCCCATAAAAGCATTATTATTATTATTATTATTATTATTATTATTATTATTATTATTATTATTATTATTATTATTATTATTATAGTTTTGTCAAAAATGTAGACATGTACAGGACAAGACGAAGAACTTACATGGTTTACGTGTTTTAACTATTAAATGAAATAGAGTAATTTATTTATTTCTTCTCCTTACTCAAAAAGTCAAAATTAATAAAAAGGTGCAAACCTTGACTGTATTGAACTACTATATATAAAATTGGCTCCTTATTAGGATTATTCTAGATTAAAATTAAGCGAGATCTGCTACAAAACTATTTTTTTAATAAACAATTAGTTAATAAAATTTTAAATGTATAAAATTAAGGGTTTAGTTGATATTGTATAAAGAAATTGAGAAATTTAGAAAATAAATATATTATGTTATTATTAGGGAAAAAAACATAGTTGTTCTATACTAATCAGTTTTATTATCTACTTTTGCTTTACAGTGGAGGCAGAATATATTCGCAAGCTCAGAAAACTTTTTGAGGTTGCCTATCTTCTTCGAGGTATTTAACCATCAACTTATATGGCACATGAGTAGTCCTGCTAATTATAAATAAAATTTGCTTTGCGAGAGTAATATTTTTACAAGAGTCGCCTCCATGTTGCATCTTTATTTTGTTTCATTCCTATAGCTATTTAACATTCCAGGGTATAATTATCATCATCATAACAGAGTCTTAGGGAAATAAAACATGAAAGAGAAAGATGAAGCTAATCTATATAATCAATAGAACTGTCATAATGTAAACTTACCCAATTTCAAATATCCACTAGATAGCATAAAAAATTCTGTATCCTGCTACGCCAAATTTAAATTTATATTGATAACATAGAACTGTATATTGTTGTTTATGCTGGCTTCTAAAACTTGGGTCATTTTGTTATGAAGAACTCAAACCTGGGGAGGCTATTTTGGATTGGCCTACGAGAAAAAAAGTGCCTCTTGGAACAGCCCGAGGCCTAGAATATCTTCATGAGCAATGCAATCCTAAGATTATTCATCGGGATGTGAAGGAAGCTAATGTATTACTGGATGTGAAGGCAGCTAATGTCACTTCTGTAGCTATATGTCACTAGTTATTGTTTGATTTAACTTATAATAAAAATTGCATACTTTATTTATAGGTTTGGTAATAAAAAAGGATTGAAAATTTATATTTTGCAGCGATGAAGGTAAAAATCAAAAAAAAGATTTTTTTTCCAACTTGACAAGGCTATCGCCACGCTTTTAAAGCGTGGTTTTTTTTACAACTTGATAAGGCTATCACCACGCTTTTAAAGCGTGGTCTTATCTTTCGCTATCGCCACGCTTTAAAAGCGTGGCAATATCTCATCTACTGTTACGCTTGTAAAGCGTGGCCATATCTGCTCTATTTCCACGCTTTATAAGCGTAGCCCTACCTTCCACATATGATCACGCTTTAAAAGTGTGGCCATATTTCCCACCTATAGCCACACTTTTACAAGTGGCAGTTTGTAAAAAAGCGTGGAAAACAAAAAGCGTGGCAATAGGCTTAAAAAAGCGTGGCGATAGAGCAACTGCCACCCTTTCATAGGTCACCTTTCAAAAGCGTGGCGGTAGCTCAAAAAGCGTGGCAAAAAGCTATCGCCATGCTTTTTTTAGCTTTTCACCACGCTTTAAAAGTGTGGCAATAGACGTATTTTCTTGTAGTGAGAGGTTCTTTATTCCTGTTCCTGGTCATAAACAAGAAAAGAAGAAAGAAAGTAAAGAAGAAAATTTTTTGTGCTACTTGGACCAAAGAGCTCTCAGTTAGATGTGAAGAAAGAATAAGAAGATAGAAAAGTGAAGATGGAGGATGAGAGAGGGGTAGAGTTCGAATAATAGAAGTGAATAGAAGAAGAAGTATAAATAGAAAAGATAAATAAGAATTAAAATATTTTTGTTTTTATTTTATTTATTTATTATTTTCGAAAATTAAGTTAATAACTTAAATTGGATTGAAAATTGGTTAGTGAATTTTCGAAAATAGAAGAGAGAGAAGGAGGAGAAGTTTTCAAAAATTGAGAGAGAAGAGTTAGTTAGGAAGTTTTGAAAAAGAGGAGAGAGAAGATAAGATATAAATTAAGAAAAGATTTTAAAATAAAATAAGATAAGAGATAAGATAAGAAAAGATTTGAAATTGAAATTTGAAATTAGAAAAAAATAAGATAAGAAATTAAAAAGATTTGAAATGAGTTTACAAAGATAAGATTTTGAAATTTAATTTTGAAAAAGATTTGATTTTTAAAATTTTGAAATTTGAAAAAGATAAGATTTTTAATTTTGAAAAGATTTGATTTTTGAAATTTTGAAAACTAAAATAAGATAAAAAAAATTTTGAAGTTGAAATCTGAATTTTTATGTTAAAATTTTTGAAAATTTAAGAAAATAAAAAAAAAGATATTTTTTATTTTTGAATTTAATGATTAAAGAGAAAACCAAGTAAAAGACACAAGACTTAAAATTTTTTTATCTAGTGCACCTTATTTTCAAAAATTTTGGAGGAAAACACAAAGGGACACCAAACTTAAATATTTTAAGATGAAAACAAAAAGAAAACACAAGAACACCTTGAAGGTTAACAAGAACACAAAGAACAAAACTCAAAGACTCAAAGAACACAAGAACATAAAAAGGACACCGAACTTAAATTTTTTAGAAAACCAAATCACAATTTTCGAAAATTAAAAGAAAAGTAACAAGAAAACACCAAAGTTAGAAACGTGACACAAGATTTAACCAAAGAAAAACCATTTTTGAATAAAATTTTTGAAAGGAAGATACCAAAAAATCGAAAATTGCAATAAGAACAAAAATAAAGACTCAAACACCAAACTTAAAAATTGAAACAAGAATTAAACAAAGAAACTATTTTTAAAATTTTTTTGAAAGAAAGACTTATAGGGGACAAAAATTTTTAACCAAGAACATAATAAAAGACTCAAACAGAAAGCTAAGGATGCTTAAAAATAAACTGTATGAAAAAGGTTTTTGAAGAAGTTTTAAAATTTTTGTAATTGAAGGACAGAAAACATGAAAGACTCAAACTAAGAACACAGATTAAACAAAGAAAAGAAAAATATTTTTTTTAAAAAGTTTTTAAATTTTTCGAAGATTGAAAAAGAAGACAATAAAAATAAAAGAGTCAACAAAATAAAAATTACCTGATGTAAGGAGCAAGAAAATCCCTCAGTTTGTCCAAACTCGAACAATCCCCGGCAATGGTGCCAAAAACCTGGTGCACGAATCCCACACTTTCGTACAGCTGTATCAGATAAACTCTGAATTAACTCTGGTATGATAAACCCCATTTGTAGGGTTTATCTTGTATTGATTCTAGGCCCTTAATTAGCTAAATTTAATTCACCTTTGATTCCACAAGATGCCTTGATTTGTTTGTTAAGTGATTTCAGATTGAAAGGGCTAGGAATGGATCAAAGGAATGGAGAGAGAAGCATGCAAATTGGAGAAATCATTGATGACATGTCATCATGTCATGTTTTTCTATGCTTTTTCATACAAGAAATTGATGATTAGTGCTTAAATATTACATTCTTTTGTGCTTAAATGGTATATTTCTTTGATCTTTTGATTTTATAAACTTTGTGGGAAATAAGAAGAAAAAGAAGCAAAAAAAGCACAAAATAAGCTAAAAACAAGAAAGAGGAATTTCGGGCATGCTTTGAAGATTGAGCACGCTTTGGAACCTTAGGCCACGCTTTTTAAAGCGTGGCCCATGACCATGGAGCCTTGGCGTTAGCATCATGAACTATCATGCATTGATGCTTATGCATGCATGCATTTAATTATTAAGTGACCGAATGAATGAAATGAATGCATGCATGAAACATTTAATTAATAATGCCAAATGAATGAAATAAATGAATGCTATGTTAAGTAATTGGCATTACTAATTAAATGTAATAATATAATGAAAGCATGCATGCATGGAACAATTAATTACTAATACTAATGAATGAAGGCGTTAAATGAATGAATGCTTTAACGTTAAAGCATTAGCATTATTAATTAAATCCATACATTTCTAATGCAATTGGCAAATCAAGCTTTATGTTAATACATTAATAAAAGCATATATGTAATACATTAATAAGAAAGCCAATGAATGAAAGAAACAAAGGCTAGCGCTCATTAAAGGGAGCGCTACGTTAAATTTTGTTCACTTTTTCGGGCTTTTCTTTAAGTCTTGTAACAGCATGACCATGCCTCCTTCAAAGGGCCATAACTTGAGCTACAGATGTCCAATTGATGCGCTTCTAGTTGCGTTAGAAAGCTGATATTCAGAGGTTTCCAACGATACATAGTAATCTATATTTAGTGTGAAATTGAACTATAAGTGATAGGCATCTTTAAGGCCCAAAAATCAACCAAAAGGAAGGCACAACAAAGCACTAGGCCAAGGCTCGAAGAGGGGGGCACCAAGAGAAAAGCTAGGTGCATGCCATGACACGAACGAGGCAGACAAGGAGAAGTAGCGCTCAAAAACTCAAGAGTAATGCTCCCTTTTGCTCACTTTTTCATGCCTCTCAATCTTGGCCAAGCAAAGCAAAGCTGGCCCAGGGAAGCAAAGGAATGTAGCGCTCAAAGAGTGAGTGGAACGCTCACTTAGTGAATGCTAGGAGAGCTAAGCCCATGAAAGAAGGTTGCTTGGCCAAAGGAAAATGAACGTATCATTCACAAAACTCAACTGAACGCTCCCCTGGGAGTATCACTGAAAGAGAACTGAAGATTGATGGTTTAGAAGTTATAGTAAATTCTTGTTGTGAGTATAGTTACTAAACCAAGCGATCAACCTTTCTTAGAAACGTTTTGGTTGTCACAAGTAACAAATCCCTTAAAAATTGATAACCGAAGTATTCAAACCTCGGGTCATCTTCTCAAGGAACTGCAGGGAAGCATGTTCTTATTATTGGTTATGGAGATTGTAAATCGGGGTTTTGAAGATAAGGAACAAGTAATTTAAATTGCAATTAAAATAAGTAAAAGACTATAATTTAAATAGATAACTGTAAAACACACTTTTGGCAAGGTATGAGAAATTAGAAGTCCTATCCTAGTTATCCTTATCAATGATGATGAAAATTGAATCTTAATTCCACTTAGTTAACCTTTGCTAGAGCAAGGGAAGGTCAAGTGACTAATTAGTTAGATCTTCAAATCCTAGTTAATCCCTAAGGAAAGATTGGGATTATTTAAGTTCAATTCAATTAGCAAAGATAACGATTATCAATCATGTTTGAGTTTGATAACTCCTGAGTTACTGATTTCTTAACCAAGACCGAAAGGGGGAAAGTAAATCTACTGGAATAAAAATGTCTTCAGATTGGGGATAGAAGTAAAATAAATAAAAGAAAGCAATATTAAACTGAAATACCTCAAATAACATTAATTCAAAGAGTAATCTGTAACATAGAAGAATTCATAATTAAATTGAGAACATAATAAAAAGGAATATTGAACCTGGTAAAGAGATAATCCGGAAAGTGAATAAAATCCTAAATCTAAATCCTAATCCTAAAGATAGAGGAGAGAACCTCTCTTAAAACTAAATCTAAATCATTGAAAACTAACTAATTGGAGACTCTCTCTGAATGGATGTATTCTCCCACTTCATAACCTCTGGTCTATGCCTTCTGGACTTGGATTTGGGCCAAAAAGGGGCTTCAAAATTCGCTATGAGCATTTTCTGCAATTTCTGGTGCGTGGCCTCTGTCACGCGTCCGCGTGGGTTATGCGGTCGCGTCATCGGGAATTTTTCCTTGTCACGCGGTCACGTCAGTTATGCGTCTGCGTCATATGTGTTTCGCTCAAGGCGCGCGATCGCTTCAATCACGCGGTCGCGTCGCTGTTGATTCGCGCTGGCATGCAGCCGCGTCGTCCATGCAATCGCGTGGCTGCCAGTTTCTTCAAAAACTCTGTTTTATGCTTTCCTTCCAATTTTGTATGTTTCCTTTCCATCCTTTAAGTCATTCCTGCCTTAGAAGATCTGAAACTACTCAACACACGAATCACGGCATCGAATGGAAATAAAGGGTAATCAAAATAATTATTTTTAAGCATAGGAAACATGTTTTTCACATACATCACATAATAAGGAAGGGAAAGTAAAACCATGCAATTAATATGAATAAGTGGGTGAAGGATTGAATAAATCACTCAGATTAAGCACAAAATATACCATAAAATATGGGTTTATCAACCTCCCCACACTTAAACAATAGCATGTCCTCATGCTAAGTCCAAGATAAAGAGTAAGTTAAGGTCAAAGTGGTGGAATCTCATGCAATGCAATCTATGATGCCAGGGCATTTTGGCCAGTTTCACTGACCTTTTCTTTACTGTTTTTAGGGTAGTTTCATGCATTTCCTTAGGAAATAAGCTAGTTTTGGGTAGATATTCACTTACATCTTGATTCGAGCATACATTGTGCACCTAACATGATTTCATGAGGATTTTGCATGAATTTAAGGATAAATTGGATGTTGCATTTTCCATGACTTGGACTAGAACTTTGATGCACTTTATTGCTTGATTTCAGGACAAAGGAAGCAAAGAAGAACCACATTAGTGGCTACGTTAGTTACACTAACGTTAACACTAACGTGGAATGGGAGTAACTTGCAAAGTTAATGAGAAAAGTAATTGCCAATAACGCTCTCGAAGCCATCATTGCCCACGTTAAGAGTCATGTTAACTAAGTTAACGTGAACTCTAACGTGGAAGAAAGGAAATGGAGCCAACGTTAGTGACACTTAACATTATCACTAACGTTGGACCAAGCTCATAAGTGGCCACGTTAGTTACCACGTTAACTTGGTTAACGTGGCCTCTAACGTTAAGAAGTAAAGGGGAAGCCAACGTTAGTGACATTCAACTTTGTCACTAACGTTGGCCAGGTCACAATAAGCCACGTTAACTTCCACGTTAACCTAGTTAACGTGGAAGCTAACGTGAGGAGACAAAGTGGTCGACAACATTAGTGACACCAAACATTGTCACTAACGTTGGAAGGAACCCACACAAGCCCCAATAAGCCACGTTAACTCCCACGTTAACTTAGTTAACGTGGAAGTTAACGTGAAGAAGAGAGGTGATCGCCAACGTTAGTGACACCCAACATTGTCACTAACGTTGGAATTAGCCCACATAAGCCACAATGAGCCACGTTAACTCCCACGTTAACTTAGTTAATGTGGAAGTTAACGTGGATAAGGGAATGAGAAGCCAACGTTAGTGACACTCAACTTTGTCACTAATGTTGGAGATGGCTAGCATGGCCACGTTAGAAGCCACGTTAACCTAGTTAACGTGGACTCTAACGTGAGAAATAGGGGCACATTGGAACGTTAGTGACAATGGTAAGTGTCACTAACGTTCTCGAAGGTTAGCAAGCCTACGTTAAAAGATCCACGTTAACTAAGTTAACGTGGACTCTAACGTAAGGAAGGGGGAGACTTCTCAACGTTACTGGGAAAGGTAAGTCCCAGTAACGTGTGCGAAGGGCATAGAGGCAAAGTTAGTGGCAACGTTTGTGCCACTAACGTTGAAGTTAACGTGGATCTTACTTGGGTGAGGAACGTTAGTGAAAAAGGTGATTGTCACTAACGTTCTCGAACCCATATTTTCACTAAACGTTAACACCACTAACGTCCTGAGCTAAAGTCTTTGCCCACTTCAAACTTTCTCTCTGCAAGTAAAGCCAAGCCCAATGAAGAAGAGAACTGCTTCAAACTCAAGATCCAAAGGCCTATACCCAAGACTTGAAGAGCCAACTAGAAGAACAGAAGAGTAGTATATATAGGAGTAGCTTTGAATTAAATTGGGAGAGTGGGAAATTATAGGGAGCCTCTTGGCATAGAACTACTCTTTGTATTTTACTTTCTCTGCACTTCTAGTTTCATCATGTATTCTCCATATTTGTTTTCATTTTCTAGAGCTATGAACAATTAAACCCCTTTCATTGGGTTAGGGAGCTCTGTTGTAATTTGATGGATCAATACTAGTTTTCATCATGTATTCTCCAGCTTTGTTTTCTCTGCACTTCTAGTTTCATCATGTATTCTCCATCTTTGTTTTTATTTTCCAGCGCTATGAACAACTAAACCCCTTTCATTGGGTTAGGGAGCTCTGTTGTAATTTGATGGATCAATACTAGTTTTCATTATTCTTCTTCTATCTTTTCTCTTGATTTTACTTGAAAGCTTTCGATCTTCATCCAATTGGGTAGTTATCTTGGAAAAGAAGCTATTCATACTTGGATCTCTTCTGAACCTTAAAAGAGGAATGAAGAGATCATGCTAGAAATGCTTTCTCATGCTGGACCAAATTGGGTTTGGATGGATATGTGACTATAATCCTCTCAACACTTGATTTGGGAAATGCATGTGGTATAATCAGTGACCATAGTTCATCTCTTCTCATGAGAAATTGACCAAGGAATTGGCTATTGATCAAGATTTGAGAGATTGAATTACAAGAAATTGTAATTCGATCACTTAAGATTGCCAAGGAGATCAATGAGTGCATTGATTGAGGAAGAGATAAAAATGAAATTGATCCGGAGAATGCAACATCTCCTGAGCCCAATGAACTCCCCATTCCTGATCTTACCCATTCTCTTTAATTTCTGTCATTTACTTTTATGAGCAATTTCCCCATTCCCATTTAAGATTCTGCACTTTACTTTCCGTCATCTACATTCAGCTCTTTATTTCTAGCATTTACTTTTCTGTTATTTACTTTCCCGCCATTTAATTTTCTACAATTCTCAACTCAAATTCTGATTCGCTCAACTAGAATATTCCTCTAATTAAAGTTGCTTGATCAATCAATCCCTGTGGGATTCGAACTCACTCTATTGTGAGTTTTTACTTGACGACAAATTCAGTACACTTGCCGAAGGAAATTTGTTCGAAACAAGTTTTCCGTGCATCAAGTTTATGGCGCCGTTGCCGGGGATTAATTGTGCATCAACAATGATTAAATTGGAAGATAACTAGATTGAGCATTTTTGTTTTGTTTGATTTAATTTTCTGTTTGAGTAATTTACTTTCTGTTTTAGTTAATCTATTCCCTTCCCCCTACTTTTTCTTTGTTATTTACCATTCATTTCACTAACCCACTAACTGTTTGATATATTGCATCACTCACACTAATAATAATTCTGACAGATATACTTTCTGCACCTATTCTCTTTGCTTGTACTTGTTGGTTGTATGATAGGGAGAAGAAGCGGGGCTTCAACTTCCTTTGATTCTAAACCTGAGAGAACCTTCCTTAGACTAAGGAGGGAGGCAAGAGAAAAATATGTAGTTGGTGCTGAAGAAGAGGAGGAACACTTTGAGGAATACTTTGAACCAAACATGGAAGAAAACATGGAAAACCATCGTGAAGAAGAAGCTCACAACCATGGCGGAAGAGGAAGAGCAAATCATGCTGGGGAGGATAGAAGAGTTTTAGGCTCTTACATCAATCCGAACCCAGAAAATTGTGAAAGTAGCATTCAAAAGCCAACCATCCATGCCAACAATTTTGAATTAAAACCATAGCTCATCACCCTTGTTCAAAACAACTGTTCGTTCGGAGGGAGTGTCCAAGAGGACCCCAATCAACATCTGACCACCTTCCTGAGAATTTGTGACATAGTGAAGTCTAATGGTGTTCATCCTGACGCCTATAGACTGCTCTTATTTCCATTCTCACTCAAGGATAAGGCAGCCAAGTGGCTGGAGTCTTTCCCAAGGGAGAGCTTGACATCCTGGGAGGATGTAGTGAACAAATTCTTAGCAAGATTTTACCCTCCTCAACGAATCAATAGGCTGAGAGCTGAGGTCCAAACTTTCAAGCAACAAGATGGTGAGACTCTGTATGAAGCATGGGAGAGGTTTAAAGACCTAACAAGGAGGTGTCCACCTGACATGTTCAACGAATGGGTGCAGCTGCACATTTTCTATGAAGGCCTGTCATATGAATCAAAGAAGGCAGTAGACCATTCATCCGGAGGATCTTTGAACAAGAAGAAGACCATTGAGGAAGCCATAGATGTCATTGAAACTGTAGCAGAGAATGACTACTTCTATGCTTCCGAAAGAGGGAATACGAGAGGAGTGATGGAGCCAAACAATGTAGATGCTCTGCTGGCCCAAAACAAGCTCATTACCCAGCAGCTAGCTGACCTCACCAAGAAGATGGAGAGGAACCAAGTAGCAGCAATCTCCACTTCATCAACAACCCAAGAAGGAGTGAATGAAGAAGCAGAGGGAAGTCAGGAGCAAGTCAACTACATTGGGAATTCACCTAGGCAAAACCATGATCCATACTCCAAGACCTACAACCCTGGATGGAGGAATCACCCAAACTTTGAGTGGGGAAATCAACAAGACCAAAGCCTTGATCAAAGATGGCCAAATCCCAACAATGCAGCCCCCCAACATTTCACATCTAGACCATATCAACACCCCCATAACAACACCTCTCCACATTCACATCAAAATCAAAATAACTTACCTCATCCTTCCACCTCTAATTACGATCTACAATCATTTGATGACAGACTCTCAAGGATTGAGAATCTACTTGAAGGCATAGGCAAGGAGATTCAAGACAACAAGGTGTTCAAGGAGGAAGTGCGAGCCAGTTTCAAGAACCAGGGAGAGACAATCAATAGGTTGGAATCTCAAGTGGGGTATCTCTCTGAGCAAATTCCCAAACCCACAGATGGATTCCCAAGTGACACAGAGAAGAATCCGAGAGGTGACACAAAGAAAGTAAGATGGGAAGATTGTAAGATGGTCACTATAAGTGATAAGGAGACTGAGGACAAGCCAAGCAAGCTGTCAGAACAACCTGAAGATACCTCAGTAGAGAAGAAGGAAAAAGATCATCAAGAACCAGAAATCTCACAACAGGAGCTGCTGAGACTCTATGCACCTTTTCCCCAACTGCTCAATGGTGCTGTGGAGAAGAGAATATACTCAAGGTTTCTAGATTTGTTTGCATCTCTGCATGTCAACATACCATTCATCAAGACTATTCAACAAATGCCTGCATACATCAAGTATATGAAGGAGCTGCTTCCCAGGAAAAGGTCACTCAAGGGAGGCCAAACTATAGTGATAAACAAGGAGTGCAGTGCCCTCATTCAACCACAGCTGCCTACGAAAAGAAAAGATCCAGGGAGTTTTCATGTCCCCTGTGCCATAGGAGAAACAATGTTTGATAAAGCACTCTGCGATTTGGGAGAAAGAATCAACTTAATGCCCTTACCCCTGGTGAAGAGGCTGCAGATCAATGAAATATTTCCCACAGATGTAGTCATCAGGCTGGCTGACAAAACTCAAAAACAAGCAATAGGGGTGGTGGAAAACGTGTTGTTAAAGGTTGGGAAATACTTTCTTCCCACAAACTTTGTCATCTTGGACATGGAAGAGAGTCACACTCACCCAATCATATTGGGAAGTCCATTCCTAGCTACAGCCAGAGCACTCATAGGTGTGGAGCGAGGGGAGCTAATATTGAGGATCCATGATGAACGACTCAACTTTAATGTCTTCAAACTCTCACAAGAATCAGACCAAGAGAACAAAGAACCAAGCAAAGATCATAATGAGATGCTGACAGAGGAAGCAAGCATTAAAGCACAACCAACCCATCTGGGAAAGCCCTTGGTTGATGAACAAGGAAATAAGCAGTTGTCACAACTCAAGGAAAAGCTGGAGGAACCTAAATCACCAGAGACATGTGAAGACAACAACAAAATTCCCTTAGAAGAAGAAGTCACCAAGAGCAAGGCAACATCAAAAGGGACGAAGAAGAAGGTACCAAGGGGGTGGAGGAACAAGAACATCCCTACGGAAGACTTCTCTCCAAGAGATAAAGTGATCTCAGCTTACTTCCCAGATATCCCCCCTAATCTCCCCACTATACCATCTCAGTTACCTAAGGTCTTCACTATCAACAGAGTTCTCTCCTTGGAACATGTAGAGATCATTGATACAACTAATGGATATAAGTCCAAGGCAAGAGGGGAGGACTTGAAGCATTATCAACCTCCCTGATGAAGGAGAAACGTCAAGCTAGTGACGCTAAAGAAGCGCTTCATGGGAGGCAACCCATGTTTTATATGCTTTTAATAATAAATAAGTCAATATTCATGAATTCCAACCCAAACTCGACAAACACTTGGTGAAATCCTTGTTATGCAGTATATAGTGAAGAACAAGTTTGGTGTTCAAAGCATGCCAAGAAAGCATGGATGCAACTCAGAGCATGCTAGTCTTGGAGCTTTGAACAGAACTTTTTATCACAGTGCTCCAAACTAAGTTTGGTGTCACCCCATGGTGCCACCAATGTGCATATAAGGATACACAGTTAGTTAGTTAGTTGGAGTTCATGAATAAACAAAATCTTTTCTTAGTTTTATTATTCTAGCTGTAAAGTTTAACTTGTTTGTTTTTACTTTTCTTATTTGATCTTTATAGGGAAAAGGAGAGGAGCATTGAAGAAGATTGATTGGACAATTAAAGGAGAAAGGTTCGGCCACTTCATGAAGAGAAACTACACACTTGTCTCAAGAAGGAATGCATTGGAAAATGTTGCCATGCAACATTGAAGAAAGGAGACTCTTGAAGACCGAACCAATAACCCTCATAAAGTGATGATCCTTGTTCTTTCTCCATGCACAACCCCAACTGTCTATCAAGCAACCATTCCATCAATCCACACCATCCACTCACTCATAATCTCCCTATATAAATGAGTCCTAGTGCATGCTTACCCCTCACATTCAAATTCCCACTCTCCACACTTCACACTTTCGACATCCAAAACCCCTTCATCACACCTCGTCTTAACCAACCAAATTCCTCATCTATCCTTACCTTCCAATCCCCTCAAATAATAACTCAAATTCATGGCATCATCAAGTTCCAAGAGGCAAAAGAGGAAGGAACCAATGGAGAACATTCCTTTCGATGAGAAGAGATTCAAAACTGCCTTCCATGAACGAGAATTTGAGCGGATAAAGCTCAAAAAGATACTGCCCGAGTTGACATTCCAAATCAATGAAGACGAGTGCCCACAGATTCAGGAGAAAATTGAACAAAGAGGGTGGCAAAGGCTCACTAATCCAGAGGGGAAGATCAATGCAAACCTCATCAAAGAGTTCTACGCAAATGTGGTTAGAGAAGACAAAACCAGGGCCCCAACCTTCAAAATCTATGTAAGTGGAAAGGAGGAAGACTTCAGCCCAAATGCTATAACAAGAACTCTTCACTTGAAATCACCACATTTTGATGAGCCCAGTTATCATGCAAGGATAAGTAAGAGCCCTGACAATGATGAGCTCACAGAAATCGTGACTGACATCTGTCATAGAAGCTGATTGGGAGAGGTATGCAGATGGAAGACCCCGATTCATCAAGAGGGGAGACCTTAGCCCGGAAGTCAAAGGGTGGTTTGAACTTGTAAGGAGGTTCATCCTCCCAGCTGCAAAAAATTCAGAGGTCAATATTAATCAAGCGACTATGGTACATTGCCTAGTACAGGGTGGAGAAATCAATGTGCATGAACTCATAGCTGAAGGGATTCAAGAGTCAGCTGGGAAGGCTGATTCAGGTGCCAGGCTTTGGTACCCCAGCACCATTCTCAGATTGTGTACAAAGGCCAAGGTGGTCTTTGAGGATAACAATCCAGACTGGGTGAACCCTGGGAGGCTAATGACTATCCAGCGTCTGATCTATACTACACCTGCTCAGCAACAAAGAAGGCCACAAATAGGGAAGCTAAAAGCGAAAGAAGGAGCTCACTAAGAGGAGCATCATCAGGAAGAATATCAACAAGAAGAGCATCATGACCCAACCGGCTTGAGTATGAACCACCTTTTAAGAGCCATTGAAGATTTAGGGATGAGACAGATGGAAGGACGAGAGCAAATACTAAACCTTCAGTCCAACTGGATGAGCCGAGAAGAAGAATGGCAGAGAAAAGTGACTCAAGAGGAACGTTAGGTTACCCCAGCACTATCTACTGACTGTGCAAGAAAGCTGGGGTGGTGTTTGAAGATGAGGACCCCGTATGGATAAAAGAGGGCATTCCAATAACTGTTCGACGAATGCATGCTACCGCATCCCCCCTGCCTCAATGGAAGCAAAGGAAGAGGACAGCCCCTCAAGTAGTGGATGGACAAGTCTTAGAGGGGCAAGCACCAGCCACCTTGGATATGCACGAATTGCAGGAAGCCATTGATGGGCTATCTCAACAATATTTGGAAAGCCAAGGAGCACAGAGAGAGCTTCAACTACAGATGATGGGGCAGCAAGAGGAGTCACTCTCAAGATGGATGACTCAACAAGGGGAGTGGCAAAAGCAAATGATGGATCAGCACCTGAGTCAAGGGCAACAATGGAGTGAAACATTCCACAGGATGGAACAAAGGCAAAATGAGCAACAAGAATCCATCCAGAGGCTAATCAACATCCAAGCACATCAAGGTGCACATATACATGAGATGCATCGAAGACAGATAGAACAGGCAGAACTATTGGACGAGCAAAGGGCATTTGTAGAAGGAGTTTACCTGAGCAAGACTGGGCATCATATAAATACTCAAGCCAGGCTTGGTTACTTGGTAGGACAGCTGCCTATATTGCATCCAGGAATCACAAGGTATGAAGAAATGAGGGATGAATTAGCACGAGAAGAAAGACAAAAGGTGGAAGAGAGTCATGAATCAGTGAGGAAGGCACTTGAGGATTGGAAGCAAGCAAGATTGGCACGGATGCAAGGGAATGCAAGAGGACACAAAGAAGACAAACAAAGAGGAAAGCATGGGCATCCACAAGAGTAAAAGGTGGTGGAGTTCCTTCTTTGGTCCATCTTTTTCTATGCTTTGAATAAGGAAGATCTTGTATGAAATAGAACATGCTTCCATAATAGTTTGAACCTTTTTAAATTCTGTCTTTTAAGTTTTTGTGTTGAAGAGGTCTATGTTTACTAGTCTTTATGTCACTGCATCCTTACTTTGCTTACTTGTATGTTTGTCCCTTTAAATCAAATGAAAAGAGAATGAGTGTTTCTAAAGACCAGAGAGGAGTTCATACTATGGAGTAAGTTCATGAGTTTGTGGTGTGATCATAAGTTAGCTAAGTTGGTTCAACCAGAAGGTGGGAGGACAACTATCTGTCATGAATACTGTGCTTGAGGAACACCCCATGAGACTAGCTAAATAAGAAGATCCTAATAAGAAAAAAGGGAAAGAACAATAAAGGTTGAAAAATAAAAGAAAAAGAGTAAGCAATAAGGCTAGGCTCCAACGGTTTTAATCTTGAGGCATGTGTCTGTGGTGCTCCTGTGTGAGGGATCTTCTTGGATGAATAAGCTCTTAGGGGTGCCTTATCACTTGGTAACTTGGGTTAACTAACTCGGGATTATCAGCTGAAAGTCCACTATCAAGAGTAACCCTCAATACAGAGCATTTAGTAACCCAAAGAGGTGCTAGACACCAAGGTCTCAAGAAAAGAAAATAAATAAACTATGCGCCTGTGGTGTGTATGTATGGGGGAGAGACTTGAGCAAGTAAGTCCTAAGGGGTGCTTCAACCCCTAGCACCTTGAACCAACTGGTTCGGGAGTGTTGGCTGAAAGCTTATTTTAAAGAGTTGCCCCCTTACAGAGCACTTAGCCTAAGAATAAAAATAAGCCCTGAAATAACAATAAAAGGATCAATGAATAAAAATCTCATGGGATGCAATCACAGTGAGTATTCTAGGACATGATAAAGGTCTGAAAGCCAGGAATGAACCTAAGTTGCTATGCATGAAACCACCATAAAACCAGGGACATGACTTCCACAAGAATGATTCATTTCTCTTGGCATTCCATTCATCATTCTCTTGTTCCAGTACTTGCTTAGGGACAAGCAAGCTTTAAGTTTGGTGTTGTGATGCCAGGGCATTTTGGACAGTTTCACTGACCTTTTCTTTACTGTTTTTAGGGTAGTTTCATGCATTTCCTTAGGAAATAAGCTAGTTTTGGGTAGATATTCACTTACATCTTGATTCGAGCATACATTGTGCACCTAACATGATTTCATGAGGATTTTGCATGAATTTAAGGATAAATTGGATGTTGCATTTCCCATGACTTGGACTAGAACTTTGATGCACTTTATTGCTTGATTTCAGGACAAAGAAAGCAAAGAAGAACCACATTAGTGGCTACGTTAGTTACACTAACGTTAACACTAACGTGGAATGGGAGTAACTTGCAAAGTTAATGAGAAAAGTAATTGCCAATAACGCTCTCGAAGCCATCATTGCCCACGTTAAGAGTCACGTTAACTAAGTTAACATGAACTCTAACGTGGAAGAAAGGAAATGGAGCCAACGTTAGTGACACTTAACATTATCACTAACGTTGGACCAAGCTCAAAAGTGGCCACGTTAGTTGCCACGTTAACTTGGTTAACGTGGCCTCTAATGTTAAGAAGTAAAAGGGAAGCCAACATTAGTGACATTCAACTTTGTCACTAACGTTGGCCAAGTCACAATAAGCCACATTAACTTCCACGTTAACCTAGTTAACGTGGAAGCTAACGTGAGGAGACAAAGTGGTCGACAACATTAGTGACACCAAACATTGTCACTAACGTTGGAAGGAACCCACACAAGCCCCAATAAGGCACGTTAACTCCCACGTTAACTTAGTTAACGTGGAAGTTAACGTGAAGAAGAGAGGTGATCGCCAACGTTAGTGACACCCAACATTGTCACTAATGTTGGAATAAGCCCACATAAGCCACTATGAGCCACGTTAACTCCCACGTTAACGTGGAAGTTAACGTGGATAAGGGAATGAGGAGCCAACGTTAGTGACACTCAACTTTGTCACTAACGTTGGAGATGGCTAGTGTGGCCACGTTAGAAGCCACGTTAACCTAGTTAACGTGGACTCTAACGTGAGAAATAGGGGCACATTGGAACGTTAGTGACAATGGTAAGTGTCACTAACGTTCTCGAAGGTTAGCAAGCCTACGTTAAAAGAGCCACGTTAACTAAGTTAACGTGGACTCTAACGTAAGGAAGGGGGAGATTTCTCAACGTTACTGGGAAAGGTAAGTCCCAGTAACGTGTGCGAAGGGCATAGAGGCAAAGTTAGTGGCAACGTTTGTGCCACTAACGTTGAAGTTAACGTGGCTCTTACTTGGGTGAGGAACGTTAGTGAAAAAGGTGATTGTCACTAACGTTCTCGAACCCATATTTTCACTGAACGTTAACACCACTAAAGTCTCTGCCCACTTCACACTTTCTCTCTGCAAGTAAAGCCAAGCCCAATGAAGAAGAGAACTGCTTCAAACTCAAGATCCAAAGGCCCATACCCAAGACTTGAAGAGCCAACTAGAAGAACAGAAGAGTAGTATATATAGGAGTAGCTTTGAATTAAATTGGGAGAGTGGGAAATTATAGGGAGCCTCTTGGCATAGAACTACTCTCTGTATTTTATCTTCTCTGCACTTCTAGTTTCATCATGTATTCTCCATCTTTGTTTTCATTTTCCAGAGCTATGAACAACTAAACCCCTTTCATTGGGTTAGGGAGCTCTGTTGTAATTTCATGGATCAATACTAGTTTTCATTATTCTTCTTCTTTCTTTTCTCTTGATTTTACTTGAAAGCTTTCGATCTTCATCCAATTGGGTAGTTATCTTGGAAAAGAAGCTATTCATACTTGGATCTCTTATGAACCTTGAAAGAGGAATAAAGAGATCATGCTAGAAATGCTTTCTCATGCTGGACCAAATTGGGTTTGGATGGATATGTGACTATAATCCTCTCAACACTTGATTTGGGAAATGCATGTGGTATAATCAGTGACCATAGTTCATCTCTTCTCATGAGCAATTGACCAAGGAATTGGCTATTGATCAAGATTTGAGAGATTGAATTACAAGAAATTGTAATTAGATCACTTAAGATTGCCAAGGAGATCAATGAGTGCATTGATTGAGGAAGAGATGAAAATGAAATTGATCCGGAGAATGCAACATCTCCTGAGCCCAATGAACTCCCCATTCCTGATCTTACCCATTCTCTTTAATTTCTGTCATTTACTTTTATGAGCAATTTCCCCATTCCCATTTAAGATTTTGAACTTTACTTTCCGTCATCTACATTCAGCTCTTTATTTCTAGCATTTACTTTTCTGTTATTTACTTTCCCGCCATTTAATTTTCTACAATTCTCAACTCAAATTCTGATTCGCTCAACTAGAATATTCCTTTAATTAAAGTTGCTTGATCAATCAATCCCTGTGGGATTCGACCTCACTCTATTGTGAGTTTTTACTTGACGACAAATTCGGTACACATGCCGAAGGAAATTTGTTGCGAGACAAGTTTTCCGTGCATCAATCTACTCTAAATGCAACTTCCTACATGCATCATGCAATTCTTAATTGTTATTCACTTGTATATAAAGCTTACACGTAGTTGAATTAATTCACATTCTCAAGGAGTCATATATATATATAGCCAAACCTTAGATAATGATAAAGCACTTTTACAGTTGAGATGGGAGAGAAAAATATTTTATAAACTTGCAAGACAATTAATAATTCAAGCAGAGATATATGTTAATGAGCTATTGAACCCTCACTGGATTTTGTGTTTACTCTCTAGTCACTCAGTGTTTATTGGGTTAATCACTCTATTCTTCTTTTTATCCTTCCTTTCTATAACTTTGTTCTTCATCTAACCAATCAACAATTATAGAATATAGGCATACAAAAGTCATGAGGTCTTTAATTAAGGTTGTAATGGGGCCAAGGTAAAGGTAAAGGTATATGTATAAGGCTAAGTGAGCTAATTAAGCGAATCCTTGATTAGTCTAAGATCTCACCTAACATACATACTTTGTAAGGCAAAACTTCTTTACCTATGTTCCCACTTTTTCCCACTTTTGATGTTACATGCTCATACTTTAACTTTTGTTCGATGTGCATTTATTTTGCATTTGGGGAATTCTTTTGTATCCCCTTTATTCAAATACTGAAAAATAACTTTTTTTTATTACACATGGTAATTCAATTATTTGATTTTACATAAGCATGCTTCCCAAAATTTTTATTTGAATAATTTTGTTCTTTTCAACTTTTCTACCTTTTGTTTTTATCATCCATGTTCCCAATAGGTTTTCCACACTTAAACAATTACACACTTTCTATCTTAAGCTAACCAAGGATTCAACTTGGGATTTTTATTTTGTTTTTCTGCTTAAGGCTATTATTGTGGTTTATAGAATAAGAGGGGGTTTAAAGGTTCAAGGGGGCTGAAAAGGGTGATGTAAAAGGTAGGCTAATTTGGGATAAGTGAGCTAAAATCAAACAATGGCCTCAATCACTCTCTTGGTATGTATTTTTATTCTATAATCGGACATATAGATTAAAACAAAGTAAAGAACACCAGAATAAATAAGAAGGGCGGAACACACAGGAATAAAATTTATGGTTTGAATGTAACCATACAATTAAGCTCAAAACTCACAGGCTGTGTATTCTCTAGCTCAAAAATCATTTATCAATTATGTATGTCATGCAAGTAAAATTAAAAGTTCCCATTATTCTCAATGTAAAACTTAAGGTGGCTTTAAAGTTCTAGTGTTTCTCCTTGATGAAATGTTGTTAACTAACTAACATGTAATGCTATATACACAAGGTGTGTGGGTTGTTTCTATTATGTTCAAGTTCCTAGTTTACTTCCTTTTTATATTTTCAAATTAAACTAAGCTATCTTATGCTAAAAAGGATAAACTATACTAATTAATCCACAATTTCTATAACTAATAAGTTAGAATTGCAACTAAACTAAATGGATAAAATATGAACTAAAAATGCAAAATGCAGAAATAGAGTAGAAATACATGAAAATAGCAATGTATAAGTACTGAGAAAATAAAAATAAAAATAAAGAGAAAAATACAAAAAAATAGCAAAATAAAATGAAAGAGTCTGTAGTGGTTCACCAAAAAAATACGCTAGAGATGGCGACCTCCCCACACTTAAAATGAAGCATCGTCCCTGGTGCTCACTCAAGCAGGGTGTGAAGGGGTGTCATCACTGGAAAGGTGGGTAGCTGGAGTCTCTGTGGTGGTGGTCTAAGGATCTGCTTGCTGCAGAGGAGGTGCTGACTGAATAGGGATCTCTAGGTCTGCAGCCTGAATCTGAGGCGGAGCCTCCTGATGTGATGCAGCCTGCTCTGTGGCTGCCTACGCAGCCTCACTCTGTGGATGGGTCTCTGCCTCGTGATCATCCACCTCCTCCTCAGATAGTGTGTCAGGCTCTGAGGGAATGTCGCCGCCAGATCGGATCATCAGCTTCAGGTGCTCATAGCGTCGCTTGTTGCGACGCTCCATCTGGTCGAGCCGCCGAAACAGGTGGTGCACTAGGTGATAAACTGGCTTTGAGGCAGGTGGAGGTGCAGTGGTGGTAGCAGGGGTAGCTGGGGCAGCTGTGGAAGAAGAGGAGTCGGCATATGGTGTGGCTGTCTCAGCAGTAGCAGTGAGGAATGGAGGTCTGTAGCCCAAAGCCAGAAAGTTCTTACTGTGAGGGATAATCTTCTTGCATTCTGCAGCAGGTGGCTTCTCATCAGCATCCTCCCAAGGCACGTCAGCTCGACGGCCTAGCCGTGTAATTAGATAAGGAAAGGGTAGAGTGCCTCGGACGTGGACCCTGGCCATATAGTACCGGATAAAGCGTAGCAGGTACAGGTCCTTACCCTCCATCACACACCATAGGAGGGTGATCATAGTG
Organism: Arachis ipaensis; assembly: GCF_059453495.1. Lineage (NCBI taxonomy): Eukaryota > Viridiplantae > Streptophyta > Magnoliopsida > Fabales > Fabaceae > Arachis > Arachis ipaensis. Next base: position 95,372,989 of record NC_142442.1, on the reverse strand, counting down.
GCAGGTATCTCTGTCTCATGGGTACTCGGCATGACAAAATTGCTCAGGATCTGGTGCCATAGCCGAGCCTCATCATTTAAGTAAATCTGCTTGATTCCCTATGGTATGGTGGTGTTCTGACCCATGATCCATGGAACAGTCGGGTCAAGGGCTATCCTGGCCTTGACTGCATCCCAATCAAACTTCATGAAGCGCATATCCTCCTCAGCTTTTTGATAACCATCCAGCTGATCAGATTTAGGCAGAAGCTTCAGAACATCCTTTATGGCCTCTTCAGTGACCAGAATCTGCTTCCCTCTTAGGTTCACTGCATCTAGGGAAGTCTTGAAGTAATTGCAGTAGAATTCCCTTACCCAAAATGCATTGACCTCAGTCAGGTTTCTTTCCAGGAAAAACCAGCATCTTTGTTTGATTTGCTCAGAGGTGTATTGCTGGAGTTCTTTTGGGATTTTCAAAGTCCTCTCCAGGTACAGGTTCCTGGAGGTTGCAAACACCGGATACTTCAGCTCACAGTATCGGTTTGCAAACTTTGCTGGATCAGTAGCAGGGAGTAGCTGGTCGGCCTTCTCCTGCGTGGTAAAGTTTTTCTCCCGCCAGGAGTCATCGTGCATGATATCCATGATGGACATAGAGGATTCTCCTCTTTTATGTTTGCCAGTAGTTGCCTTTGCTGTTCCTTTTCTTTGGCTGGCAGACATCCTAAAAGACAGAAAACCAGGATATAATAAAAACAGGAAAACAAATAGCAAATAATCAAAAGAAAAGGAGCAACAGAAGAGGAAATGGAGTTAAGAAAATTTGCATTAAGGATTGTATAAGAGTTAGAATACTGAGAAGTGTCACAATCCAAAATGTACTTCAGTTCAAGTTAAGTAGAAAAAGTATCATCATGCCTTGGTTAGAATGTTAAAAGAAAGTGAAAAACCAAAAGAAATGTTTTGAAAGGTTAGGTTTGGTTAGAAACGAAAAATAGTTTAGGAAGTTAAAATTAGTGAGTTAGTAAAAAGTGGGTAAAGTAAGTGGCATAATGATCATATTCCAAGTAACAAGCATTCACAATTAGAAGCTATAGGTAACTCATATTCAAACAAGGAAATTAGGTTGATGATGATTCAGAGAGATATAGAAATAGCAAAAATTGGAATCTAAACATCAAAAATGTAGATTAAGAACCAGGAAATCAAAAAGAATGAGAAAGCTTGCCCTGGCAGTCATGAATTGGTTTGGTAAAAGTAGAGTAAAGCAGAATTTAAAAGTGCTAAAACCAAAACATGAATGAAAGCAGAACAGTTTTACAGAAAATTGGGCAGCATTCTGGCTAAAATTGGATTGTCCCATAAAATAAACAGTAATCAGAATAGTTCATATGAATTAAAATAGATTGCAATTAAAGAGTATGAACAAGAAAGAACATTTACAATAGCAGCATGAACTTGAAGAACAGCATAAGAACATTACGAACATACAGCAACAGCAGAATTGCGAAAATTATAAAACAAGAAACACGAACAGCGCAATTAATCAGGCCTAAATCCACTAACCACATCCTAAGCTACCTAACAACCTAAAATCCACTACAACATGCATCTCTAACTAGCCTAATGATGAACAAAATCAGAAAAATATGGAGTTAACTACGAATTGATAGAAGGGTGGCATTCTGCGGAACCTGAAAGGCGTAGGAAAGAAAAGTGGGGTAGAGAGGTGGATGGGGGATGGTTATGGTGGCGTCTGGCGCGGCGGTTAGTGGTGGCGCGGCAGCGGCGTGTGCTGTTCGAAGGCAGGGGCTCAGGAAGGGCAATGGGGGTAGGGGGAGAAAGGCAAGGAAGGGAAGGGGGCGTGGGTGGCGGATGAGGGTGCGGCGGTGGAGGGCGGCGCGGTGGGGTGGTGATCGCGGAGGGGGCAGTGGCGGTGGAGGGAGGAGGAAGAAGGGGGTGGCGTGGCGGCGGGGTCTGGGTGGTCGGCGGGATGGCGGCGGTTGGTGATGGTGGCTGGGTGGTGGTTGGGTGGGTGGAGAAGAAAAGAAGAAAGAGAAGGGGTTGGGGGGCGCGAATGGTAGGGTTCGCGTGACTGGGGGGTTATGAAATTTGAATCCACGCGATCTTGTGGGGCACGCGTTCGCGTGGTTGGGCTGAAATGGTGGTTGACGCGATCGCGTGGGACACGCGATCGCATCAAATGGATTAGGGAGCGAGTGACGCGATCGCCTGCCCCAGGCGATCGCGTCGCTGGAAATTATGCTAAACGCACGATTCCAGCGTCATTTCAGCGCAACTCTCTATCTCCTTTTGGGTTGTTGTGTAATCCATGCAACGCGAACGTTTCGCTCACGCTGTCGCGTGGGATTGATGTTGTGCAAGTGACGCAATCGCGTCAGGGACGCGACCGCGTAGGTCATTTTGTGTGAAACACACAGTAGCCGCACGATTCCAGCTTAACTTTCTGGACGTTGGATGTTTACGCCGATCTCCAGATCACGCGGCCGCGTGAATGATGCGGACGCGTGGGGAGTGTTTTCGCAACTTGACGCGATCGCATGAATGATGCGGTCGCGTTGCGCACCCCTTTTTTTTTTGCAGTATGCAGAATGCAATGCTTAATATGAATGCTATGCAAACTCCAGGTTCAATATAATAAAATAAAATAAACTTGAAAACAGGTAAAACCAAATAAAAAAAATGAAAAAAAAAAGAACGATCATACCATGGTGGGTTGTCTCCCACCTAGCACTTTTAGTTAAAGTCCTTAAGTTGGACATTGGATGAGCTTCCTGTTATGGTGGCTTATGCTTAAATTCATCCAGAAATCTCCACCAATGCTTGGAATGCCAATAGCCTCTGGGGTCCCAAACTAGGCATGTAAAGCTTCTGAGCAGCTTCGAAAAGATTCTCAGGCTCCCGGGGTGACGAGTGTCAGAATAGATTCCAGGATCCCAAAATTGGCTTTTAAATCCGCCTTCGTCTTGATCTATATTTTTCCATCTAGGCGGTTTAGAAATTAGATTCTCACCAGAATAACCAAACATTTTCCGAGATCCATTCGATTGATTATGATGCCAATCCGTGCACTTTAAGTTGAAGCGTGGAACCTTATTGAACCTTGTGCACCAGCTCTGAGTACGAGTCATTTCCCTTTTACTCTTAAAGCCGTAGAGAGCTCTAAGCTGGCCATCTTTTTCAAGCAAACCATATTCAAGTGGAAAAATAAAGCTAAAGGTTAAGGATTGTACCCACTTGAAGCTTGTATTGGGTGGTAATGGCCTTGGGATAGGTGTTTCCAGTGGTTCTGTGAGCTCTACTCCCTTGTGCTCTTCTGTGAATTTCTCCACTTCTTTGCAGAATTCTTCAAATTCAACTTCTTCCTGATCAAAGTCTTCTATGTCTTCCTCATCACTCAAGTCATAAGCGGGAGGTTGGGAGAAATCTACCTCCGCATCATCTTCGTATTCACTTGGGGAAGGTTCTTCGATCTCAGAGAATTCACTTGCGGATGCAAGTTCATTACTAGGAGAACTTGACTTGTGACTATCATCATCAAGGAAACTTGCTTCTTGGATTATTCCGTCTAGTTCTTCATAAAAGACTTGCTCTGGGGGTTGTGTTCTATCCTCCTTAGCATCAGTTGTAACGTCCTTGACAGAGTTCTCCACAACTCTGGATTCCCATGGAAGTTTAGCGTCTCCTAAGTCTTCAACCAACTCTTCTTCTTCCTAAGTCCACATGAGGCTCTGGAGGGTCCTTGAATGTTCGAACGTCTAGAAGATAATTGACTTATTGCTTGCTTCAGTTGATAAAGGGTTGTTTGAAGTTGATCAACTGTTTCCTTGAGGCAAACTTCTGATTCTCAGGGTGATGGATTTGGACGTGGTACATTGGGAAGTGGTGGTGTTTGGGAGTAATTGGATTGGGATTGGGGTAAATGAGGATCATATGGTGGCTAATGGTGAAAAGGGGCTTGTGAGTGTTGTGGTTCAAAGTTGTGTTGAGAGGATGGCTTATAAGCATAGGGTGGGGCTTGTTGGTAACTACGAGGTTGTCCACCATGTCTATTGCCTTGGTATACATTACAGAATGGTCTTTGTCCATGATATCATGGAGGGTATTGTTGCCTAAAGGATTGATCAGATCCTCTTGGCTCCATCCATCTTTGATTGCTCTGACCTTGATGCATGTTCCTGTTATAACTTTCATTCCTTTCAACAATATTAGAACCAAACTCAAAGCGAGAGTGGTGAGAATTCATAGTAGCTAATGAGGATTAAAGAAGAAAATAAAAACAAATAAACACGTAAAAGAAAAATATTTACAATAACCAATAATAAGGCACACGTTTGCAATTCCCCGGCAACGATGCCATTTTGAAAGAGAACTGAAGATTGATGGTTTAGAAGTTATAGTAAATTCTCGTTGTGAGTATAGTTACTAAACCAAGCAATCAACCTTTCTTACAAACGTTTTGGTTGTCACAAGTAACAAACCCCTTAAAAATTGATAACCGAAGTATTCAAACCTCGGGTCGTCTTCTCAAGGAACTGCAGGGAAGTATGTTCTTATTATTGGTTATGGAGATTGTAAATTGGGGATTTAAAGAAAAGGAACAAGTAATTTAAATTCCAATTAAAATAAGTAAAAGACTGTAATTTAAATAGATAACTGTAAAACACACTTTTGGCAAGGTATGAGAAATTAGAAGTCCTATCCTAGTTATCCTTATCAATGATGATGAAAATTGAATCTTAATTCCACTTAGTTAACCTTTGCTAGAGCAAGGGAAGGTCAAGTGACTAATTAGTTAGATCCTCAAATCCTAGTTAATCCCTAAGGAAAGATTGGGATTATTGAAGTTCAATTCAATTAGCAAAGATAACGATTATCAATCATGTTTGAGTTTGATAACTCCTGAGTTACTGATTTCTTAACCAAGACCGAAAGGGGGAAAGTAAATCTACTGGAATAAAAATGTCTTCAGATTGGGGATAGAAGTAAAATAAATAAAAGAAAGCAATATTAAACTGAAATACCTCAAATAACATTAATTCAAAGAGTAATCTGTAACATAGAAGAATTCATAATTAAATTGAGAACATAATAAAAAGGAATATTGAACTCGGTAAAGAGATAATCCGGAAAGCGAATAAAATCTTAAATCTAAATCCTAATCCTAAAGAGAGAGGAGAGAACCTCTCTCAAAACTAAATCTAAATCATGGAAAACTAACTAATTGGAGACTCTCTCTGAATGGATGCATTCCCCCACTTTATAACCTCTGGTCTATGCCTTCTGGACTTGGATTTGGGCCAAGAAGGGGTTCAGAATTCGCTATGAGCGTTTTCTGCAATTTCTGGTGCGTGGCCTCTGTCACACGTCCGCGTGGGTCACGCGGTCGCGTCATCGGGAGTTTTTCCTTGTCACGCGGTCGCGTCAGTTATGCGTCCGCGTCATATGTGTTTCGCTCAAGGCGCGCGATCACTTCAATCACGCGGTCGCGTCGCTGTTGATTGGCACTAGCATGCGGCCGCGTTGTCCAAGCGATCGCGTGGCTGCCAGTTTCTTCAAAAACTCTGTTTTATGCTTTCCTTCCAATTTTGTATGTTTCCTTTTCATCCTTTAAGTCATTCCGGCCTTAGAAGATCTGAAACTACTCAACACACGCATCACGGCATCGAATGGAAATAAAGGGTAATCAAAATAATTATTTTTAAGCATAGGAAACATGTTTTTCACATACATCACATAATAAGGAAGGGAAAGTAAAACCATGTAATTAATATGAATAAGTGGGTGAAGGATTGAATAAATCACTCAGATTAAGCACAAAATATATCATAAAATATGGGTTTATCAGTCACCAAGCCACTCCTGACCCAAGTCACCAAATGCATCCAGATCCACTCTCACTCAAATCCAAAGCAAGCAAAGTCCAATTGACATCACTCAAAGGCACAAGGATCAGTTAGATTAGGAATTTCATTTAATTGTAATTTGTTTTCAATTTCAATTTCATTTTTATTTTATGAAGTCTATATAAAGGCATCTGTTTCATTTTCAAAAGAAGGCTAGCTCTGCTAGAGAGCATTTGGAGTAGGGTAGAATAGAAATTCCTCTTTGAAACACTTTTAATTTTTCTGCACTTTCTATTTTTCAATCTTGAATTCAGTTTATGCAAAGTTTCAATTTCTTACCTCACTCTGTGGCAATTCCCTCTTCTGCAGTTTTTCAATTAATTTTGCATTGAGCTTGAGTTTAAATTTTCTGTTCCCATTGCTTCCAATTTACTTTCATGCAATTTAAATCTTTCTGTTCCTCTGCACTTTACAATTGAGTTTGCTGTGAGCTTGATTTATATTTCCTACAAATTTACATCTTCTGCAATTGTTCTAAGTTCTAATTTCTGCTTTCTTTAATCTCCAGCACCCAGCCCCTCTTTACATTTCATGCAATTTACCTTTCTTGTCATTTAAGATTTTGCCAATTTACATTTCTTGCTCTTTAACCATCAACTAATTTACATTCTGCCCATCTACCTTTTGTCTAATTTACTTTTCTTGCCAATTTATCTTCTGCAATTTTCATTCTGCACTTTACAATTTTTGCAATTTTACATGCTGCTGTTCAATTTCACCCAATTCACCAATGTTAGCTTAACTAAACTAATCACCCACTAAAGTTGCTTGATCCATCAATTCCTGTGGGATCGACCTCACTCTTGTGAGTTATTACTACTTGATGCGACCCGGTACACTTGCCAGTAAGTTTGTGTGGACATATAATTTTCCACCCATCAAGTTTTTGGTGCCGTTGCCGGGGATTGATATAGATCAACAATGATTAAGTGGGTTAGAAGTCTAGATTAAGCATTTTCTTTGTTTTTGTTCTCTGTTTTAAATTGATACCAAGGTGTTTGAGTTATTGCCTAACTAAGAAATTCTTCTCTGAGATATGAATTTCAATTTTCATTGGTGTTGTGTTTTACAAAATTCAAATGGAGTTCAACTCATCTTATGATCAAACAAATTTTATGGGATATTACCCACTATCACCAATTTCTAATGATGGCTGGGGATATCACCAACAAATTACAGATCTTGAGCACTTCAATCCATGGAGATATGTCTCAGAATCACAAGATTAGCAAGAGAATCATATGGGATATTTCCTACCACTACAAAATGATTCAAGTCATTATTCTAATGGTGGCTGAGAGTATCACCAAGGAATAAAAGAGCATGAACACCTTCTAGAGCCACAAAATGACCCGTACTGCTCTAACAACTACTCATATTGTGGCTGGGAGAGTCAAAATCAAAGGAATCTTGATGATCCATACTTTGTTCATCAAGAAACATCATCACTGGAGTGTGCTTTCAATAAATTCATGCAAAATTGTCCCTCAATGCCACAAGATGATGAATTCTACAATTATTCACATTATGGATGGGAGGACCAAAACCAGAAAGCATATGACAGTTCATATTCCACTTATCAAGAGCCATCATCACTTGAGCAAGCCTTTAATTCATTTATGCAAACTTGTCCAACCTCACCTCCCAGTTCCTCATTTGAAAATTCTTCATCACTTGATTTTAACTCAACCCAAAATTCCCTCCACGATCCATACCAACACACAAAATTCATCCCACTACACAGAAAACTCATTTCAACATTCACAAAATTCATTCCCTAACTCACCAGATTCATTCCATACCACTCAAAACAACCTCACCACAACACATCCATGTCACCAAAATCACTCTCAACCTTCATTTCTTGAGCTAGCAGTTGAGGATTACCTTCAATGGTCCAAAGAATCCTTAGAAAGCCGATGCCAAGTCATTGAAAGATAATGACAACTCTTGGAAAAACACAAACAATCATGGAAAGAAATCCTCTTCAAGATGATGGATGGGCATTTAGAGCCAGGCAGGAAAAACTTAGGAGAGCCAAGAATTTAGGATAAAGAACAATCTGTGAGTGAGGGAGTGGAAGAGCAAGAACAAAAGGTCCCTATGTCAAGTGAAATTGCAATGAAGGATGAGGAACATGAGCCAAGGATTTTATATTCACAAAAGCTAATTGAAGTGACAATAGAATATGAAGATACCCTCCCAAAGGACTTAATGGAAATTCGTGAAGAAGGAATGGAGGAAGACAATCAAGAGAAGTCACACTCAATTGAAGTAGAGAAATGCATAAAGGAAGGGCTCATGGAACCACCAATGCAAAAGGCTTTTGATGAAGATAAAGCTCCAATAATCACAAAATCACCAAGTATTGATATCAAAGAAGTGAAGGCAACTGACAAGAACACCAAAGAAAAGATTGTGACCAAGCCACAATTGATCATATCCATGAAGAAGGAAAGGTCGAATACAAGCAATCCAACCCCTGCACCACCAGCAAGCAAGCTCAACTAGGCCATTTACAGAAAGAAGCTTGCTGAGAGGAGACCAAGACAAGGGACAATAGCTTAATCTTCTCCCCCCTTGAGGTCATTCCTCTTAACAAACTAGAAGAAGAGGAAGAAAGTGAAGAACATGTCAACCGTAGGTAACATTTCTTTTCTTTGCTTTGTTTACTTTCTCTGTCTGCTTTGTTTAATTTCAATAAATTGACATATGATTACATTCTAAGTTTGATGTTGCCTTGCAATAATTTGTTTTCAATCCTTTTGGCTGATTGCATCAAATCAAAAATGAAAGTGTCATACTAAGATTCTAAGTTTGGTGTGCCACTTATTCAGCAACACCACTTGTCTGCATAATCATAATGCCTTTGTAGTGTTATCTTTCTTTTAGTTAGACAATTTTAGTTTTCTCTTTGTTTTAGTCATTTCCTTGTTTTTAATGCTTTCTTCTATTAACTATTTTTGTTAATACATCACCAAGAGATCCTTATTCATGATAGATTCTTGGCTTGATGATTATACCTAACAAATAACAGTTTCATTTGCTTAGTTGTAGTTCAAATAAATTGACATATGGTTGTATTTTAAGTTTGGTGTTGCTATGCAACAAAATTTGGTTCCAATCCTTACTAGATACTTGCATCAATTCCAAGTGAAAGTGTCACACTAAGTTTGGTGTGCCACTTAGTTTCTTTATGCAATGTATCATGCACACCCTCCATGTTTGCAATCACAATGTCTCTGTTTTCTGTGCCTTGATTGTTATCTTTAATTTTGCTTGCTTAAAACACGTGTACTACTAACATTTCATTGTGTAAGACATTCATGACCCATCTTAGCCCCATAGCCATTATTTTAATTGTTGCTTGAGGATGAGCAAGCATTCTGAAGTTGGTAGGGGAAGGGAAGAATAGGAGGAAAATGACAACAATAGAGAAGATAAATTACAAGGTTGTAAAGTTCCTTTTCCTCTCATTTATTTCCAGCACTTTAAATTGCATGATTGTCTTTATCTTCTCTGTTTACATGTGTGTATGAATAAGCATATCATGAATTTTTATCTATAATATATTGCTATGCCACTATGACTACCAACTTGAGTTTTGTAAAGTTCAAAGTAGTAAAGTATCATGATCATAAACAAACAAGGAATTAAAGAAGATCTTAGCATGTGCATACAAGTATTGGAAGGCTAGTATAGTTAACTGTTGCTCAATTGCATTAGATCTTATTTAATTGAAGTTTTCATCTAGGACATTTTGTGAAATCTTTTGAAATCATGAAAACCTTGAAGAAGCAATTACAAATTGAGGCAAGAAAGAAAAGGGGAAAGAATGAGAAAGCTGAAGGCTTTGAGTACCAACGACAATTCAATTTTTAAGTACTTGTGGTGTTTATGTATCAAGCAAAAAGCTTGAAAACAAAACACTTAGAGTCAAGGTTAGGCTCAAGTGCAAATGCACTCCCTCAAAGCTCAAGGCTCTGAGCATCAATGATTAGAGAGTTAAGAAAAGAAACAAATGAGCCTAAAGAAGTCCTCTAATTAAATGCTTGTGGTGCTTATGTGTCAAGTGGTAATACTTGAAAACAAAGCATTTCGAAGTCATAGCTTTGTTATCAACTCATGGGGCAAAGCACCCAAAAGAAGAAGCTAATACGAAAATGAAAAGCCTGTTTCAAGGAAGAAATATAAAAAAAATATTTCATAAAATGAGCTAGATAGAAGCATCAATCATTTACATTTCTTTTGTGATTGTAGCATGCATAGAAAACTAGCCAACCATAAACATTGAGTTGCTATTATTCTCACCTTGGTTTGTCAAAATGTACTACATGATTCTTTTCTTGCTTGGGGACAAGCAATGTTTAAGTTTGGTGTTGTGATAACATGTCATCATGTCATGTATTTCTATGCTTTTTTATACAAGAAATTGATGATTAGTGCTTAAATATTGCATTCTTTTGTGCTTAAATGGTATATTTCTTTGATCTTTTGATTTTATAAACTTTGTAGGAAATAAGAAGAAAAAAAAGCAAAAACAGTACAAAATAAGCTAAAAAGAAGAAAAGAGAAATTTCGGGCATGCTTTAAAGATTGAGCACGCTTTGCAACCTTAGGCCACGCTTTTTAAAGCGTGGCCCATGACCATGGAGCCTTGGCATTAGCATCATGAACTATCATCCATTAATGCTTATCCATGCATGCATTTAATTATTAAGTGACCGAATGAATGAAATGAATGCATGCATGAAACATTTAATTAATAATGCCAAATGAATGAAATAAATGAATGCTATGTTAAGTAATTGGCATTACTAATTAAATATAATAATATAATGAAAGCATGCATGCATGGAACAATTAATTACTAATGCTAATGAATGAAGGCGTTAAATGATTGAATGCTTTAACGTTAAAGCATTAGCATTATTAATTAAAGCCATACATTTCTAATGCAATTGGCAAATCAAGCTTTATGTTAATGCATTAATAAAAGCATGCATGTAATACATTAATAAGAAAGCCAATGAATGAAAGAAACAAAGGCTAGTGCTCATTAAAGGGAGCACTACGTTAAATTTTGTTCACTTTTTCGGGCTTTTCTTTAAGCCTTGTGACAGCATGACCATGCCTCCTTCAAAGGGCCATAACTTGAGCTACATATGTCCAATTGATGCGCTTCCAGTTGCGTTGGAAAGATGACATTCAGAGCTTTCAAATGATATATAGCAATCTATATCTGGCATGAAATTGAAGCACAAGTGATAGGCATCTTTAAGTCTCAAAAATCAACCAAAAGGAAGGCACAACAAAGCACTAGGCCACGGCTCGAAGAGGGGGCACCAAGAGAAAAGCTAGGTGCATGCCATGACATGGACGAGGCAGACAAGGAGGAGTAGCGCTCAAAAACTCAAGCATAGCTCTCCCTTTTGCTCACTTTTTCGTGCCTCTCAATCATGTCCAAGGAAAGCAAAGCTGGCCCAGGGAAGCAAAGGAATGTAGCGCTCAAAGAGTGAGCGGAACGCTCACTTAGTGAATGCTAGGAAGGCTATGCCCATGAAGAAAGGTTGCTTGGCCAAAGGAAAATGATCGTAGCGTTCACAAAACTCAACTGAACGCTCCCCTGGGAATGTCACCAAGCCACTCCTGACCCAAGTCACCAAATGCATCTGGATCCACTCTCACTCAAATCCAAAGCAAGCAAAGCCCAATTGACATCACTCAAAGGCACAAGGATCAGTTAGATTAGGAATTTCATTTAATTGTAATTTGTTTTTAATTTCAATTTCATTTTTATTTTGTGAAGCCTATATAAAGGCATCTGTTTCATTTTCAAAAGAAGGCTGGCACTGCTAGAGAGCATTAGGAGTAGGGTAGAATAGAAATTCCTCTTTGAAACACTTTTAATTTTTCTGCATTTTCTATTTTTCAATCTTGAATTCAGTTTATATAAAGTTTCAATTTCTTACATCTCTCTGCGGTAATTCCCTCTTCTGCAATTTTTCAATTTAGTTTGCATTGAGCTTGAGTTTAAATTTTTTGTTCCCATTGCTTCCAATTTACTTTCATGCAATTTAAATCTTCCTGTTCCTCTGCACTTTACATTTGAGTTTTCTGTGAGCTTGATTTACATTTCCTGCAAATTTACATCTTCTGCAATTGTTCTAAGTTCTAATTTACTACTTTCTTTAATCTCCAGCACCCAGTCCCCCTTTACATTTCATGCAATTTACCTTTCTTGTCATTTAAGATTTTGCCAATTTATATTTCTCGCTCTTTAAGTTTCAGCTAATTTACATTCTGCCCATCTACCTTCTGTCCAATTTACTTTTCTTGCCAATTTATTTTCTGCAATTTACATTCTGCACTTTACAATTTCTGCAATTTTACATGCTGCTGTTCAATTTCACCCAATTCACCAATGTTAGCTTAACTAAACTAATCACCCACTAAAGTTTCTTGATCCATCAATCCCTGTGGGATCGACCTCACTCTTGTGAGTTATTATTACTTGATGAGACCCGGTACACTTGCCGGTGAGTTTGTGTGGAAATATAATTTTCCACCCATCAATCATGAAAAGCCAAAGTTTTGGAAATGTTGGATCGAGAAATGCTCCATGGACGCGAAAGAGTTTGTGCGCACTATGTGCCTATGCGTGGATCGCGAAATGCTCCATGGACGCGTACGCACGCTGTACGCGTATGCGCCGATCTCCGCACGTGATTTTTAAACAGAAAATGTGCGCAGTGAATTCTGAGAGCTGTGGAGCCCAGTTTGCAACCAACTTTGGTGCCAAAAAGCATAAAAGGACCAAGGATTGAAGGGAATCATCATTCACATCATTATTCATTCATTAGGATTAGGAGTAGTTAATTTTAGAGAGAGAAGCTCTCACTTCTCTCTAGGATTAGGATTAGGATTAGGATTAGGTTTAGGTCAATAATCTTAGATCTAGGTTTTAATTCATGCTTTCTTCTACTTCTTCTTCTCAATTCATTGTTGTTACATTCATCATTCTTCTATTCCTTTGTTGTAACTTCTTCTACTTTATTTCTATATTTTGTTGTAGATCTACTCTATGTTCTTTCAATTTAATTTGAGGTAATTCATAATAATTGTGTTTCTTTTGATTGTTGTTGTTAATTCCTTGTAATAATGGTTGTTAGATTCTATTCTTGTTGTCAATTTACTATGTTTTCCTTTTATGCCTTTGATGAGCGAATAATTTATACGCTTTTTGGAATTATTTTTAGTATATTTTTAGTATATCTTAGTTAGTTTTTATTAGTTTTTAAATAAAAATTACTCTTCTGGACTTTACTATGAGTTTGTGTGTTTTTCTGTGATTTCAGGTATTTTCTGGCTGAAATTGAGGGACCTGAGCAAAAATCTGATTCAGAGGCTGAAAAAGGACTGCAGATGCTGTTGGATTCTGACCTCCCTGCACTCAAAGTGGATTTTCTAGAGCTACAGAAGCCCAATTGGCGCGCTCTTAATTGCGTTGGAAAGTAGACATCCTGGGATTTCTAGAAATATATAATAGTCCATACTTTGCCCGAGATTTGATAGCCTAAACAGGCGTTCCAAGTCAGCTCAAGAATTCTGGCGTTTAACTCCAAAACTGGCACAAAAGCTGGAGTTAAACGCCCAAACTGGCACAAAAGCTGGCGTTTAACTCCAAGAAAAGTCTATACACATGGAAGTGTCAATGCTCAGCCCAAGCACACACCAAGTGGGCCCGGAAGAAGATTTCTGCATTAATTACTGATTTCTGTAACCCTAGGCTACTAGTTCTCTATAAATAGGACCTTATACTATTGTATTTCTACACACATCTTGGGACATTTAGTCCTTAGACCTTTGAGGCTGGCCATTCGGCCATGCTTACACTATTTGTTCTTATGTATTCTCAACGGTGGAGTTTCTACACACCATAGATTAAGGTGTGGAGCTTTGTTGTTCCTCATGAATTAATGCAATTACTACTGTTTTTCTATTCAATTCACGACTACTTCTTCTCTAAGATATCACTTGTTCTTCAACTTGATAAATGTGATGATTCGTGACACTCATCATCATTCTCACCTATGAACGTGTGCCTGACAACCACCACCGTTCTACCTTCAATTGAGTGTGTATCTCTTGGGTTTCTGATCTAAGATTGGAACCTTCATGGTATAGGCTAGAATTAATGGCAGCGATTCCTGAGATCTGGAAAGTCTAAACCTTGTCTGTGGTATTCTGAGTAGGATCTGGGAAGGGATGACTGTGACGAGCTTCAAACTCGCGATTGTTGGGCGTGTGACAGACGCAAAAGGATCAATGGATCCTATTCCGACATGATCGAGAACCGACAGCTGATTAGCCGATGTTGTGACAGAGCATCAGGACCATTTTCACTGAGAGGACGGGATGTAGCCATTGACAATGGTGATGCCTAACATAAAGCTTGCCATGGAAAGGAGTATGAATGATTGGAAGAAGGCAATAGGAAAGCAGAGGTTCAAGGGGAACAAAGCATCTTCATACGCTTATCTAAAATCCACCAATGAATTACATAAGTATCTCTATCTTTATTTTATGTTTTATTCATCTTTTAATTATCAATCCTCATCACCATTTGAATCTGCCTGACTGAGATTTACAAGGTGACCATAGCTTGCTTCAAGCCGACAGTCTTCGTGGGATCGACCCTTACTCACGTAAGGTTTATTACTTGGACGACCCAATGCACTTGCTGGTTAGTTGTACGGAATTGTGACAAAGTGAGATTCACGTTTAAGAGCACCAAGTTCTTTGGCGCCATTGTTGATGATCACAATTTTGCATACCAGCCTTCTAAGTGTTTGATAAAATGCTTGGATTGATTTTAGAGTAGAATTTTATGCTCTTGGCTTGGGAAGGTAATTTAGGAACTCTTGAGTTATTAATGTCCAAGTGATTGATGATTGAGAGCCATTAACTCTAGTTCTCACTAATTGAATTGGTGGAGGGCTAGGACTTATGGACTTGGATTGATATGGCTCATTTGACTTTTCTTTACTAGTTAGAGGATGACTTAATGGGATTGATCCTTGCCAATTCTCATGTTGTGGTTAGTGATAGGGATAGAGATCCTTGACCACCAAACCTTGACAAGACCTTTGTAGCTATTAGTTTACTTCCTTGCCATTTATCTTTCATGTCTCTTATCAAAACCCCAAACATAACTCATAACCAATAATAAGGACACTTTATTGCCATTCCTAGGGAGAACGACCCGAGGTTTAAATACTTCATTTTATAGATTTTAGGGGTTTGTACTTGTGACAAACAATCTTTTGTATGAAAGGATTATTTGTTGGTTTAGAACCTATACTTACAACAAGGATTCATTTGTGAAATTCTAAACCGTCAAAATTCCAATCATCATGGTATCACTGTCTTCTCTGCTTATGAATGATTTCTTCTATGGGAGGTTGTATGTGATAAAAGCCAATGCCCCGTGGTCGTTGATCTCCTCTGCTCCAGATCAAATGCCATTGCCTGTGGTCATCCAATCTGACGGAGGGTGAAGCTCTAGCAGTTCATTCTCTTGGCGATCCTACTTAAAATGCCACAGACAAGGTCGAATCTTACGGATCAGAGAATGCTGCTTCTTTGAATGTAGCCTATACCACGGAGACCCTAATCTCCCTAGAAATTGGCTGAACTGGTGTCTCGAGAAATCCCAACGAAGTCGTGGATTAGCCATCTAAGAGATGTATAAACATAGCTGTTGGTTCGTGCTTTCCGGCCATGTATTCACACGAACCCAAGTAGACGCGGATGTTTATCAAGCACGTTCGTCCTAGTATGATGAACAGAGTTGATTGTCACAGATCATCCTATTCACTATGTTGGAGAACGAATATACATCTTAGAGATAAATCAAACACGGATCGGAGAAGAAACAGTAATACTTTTATTAATTCATAGGACTCAGCAGGGCTCCTCTCCTCAACCTAGGAGGTTTAAAAACTTATACTAAAAAGAAATACAAGATAAAACTCAAAAATAATGATAAATGATAGGCGTCTCTCCCTTAGAGAGATGTAAAATAAGTCTTAAATACTAAACAGATGACTAGTAAGGGTAAAACAGTCTATCTAGTGCTAAAATTCACTTCTGGGGCCTACTTAGTGAGTGTTTAGGCTGAGCTTTGATGAGATCCACGTGCTATAAGGCTCCTAGGGCGTTGAACGCTGGCTATAGGGTCCTCTCTAGGCGTTTGGACACTAGACTCTGCTCTGTGGGCGCTGGACGCCTGGAAGGGGGCAAGTAGCTGGCGTTGGACGCCAGTTTTGGACCTTCTAATCCGAAGAAAAATATCAACTCTTATATATTGCTGGAAAGCTCTGGAAGTCGACTTTCAATAGCCATTGAAAACGCTCCATTTGATCTTCTATAGCTCTAGAAAAGCTCTTCCGAATGCAAGGAGGTTAGATCCAGACAGCATCTGCAGTGCTTTCTCTATCTCAGAATCAGACTTTTGCTCCAACTCCTCAATTTCAGACAGAAAATACCTGAAATTGTACAAAAACACAAAAACTCATAGTAGAATCCAAAAATATGAATTTAACACTAAAATCTATAAAAACTTAATAAAAACTAAGCAAAACATACTAAAAACTATATAAAAATGATGCCGAAAAGCGTATAAAGTATCCGCTCATCAAATACCTCACCACCTCTATTTTACGACTTAAGCGTAAGACTCTGGTGGTAAGGTGTTATAGCAAGCATTTTATATTCATCTTCACATATATTCTTATCGATTTTATTAGGTTGATTTGATCCCTTTTAGGATTTACTTAAGGAATTATCATCTTAAGTAAATGATACATTAGAGATGAAGGAACATGAGGTCATGGTGGAAATATGATGCCAGGGCATTTTGGCCAGTTTTACTGACCTTTTCTTTACTGTTTTAGGGTAGTTTCATGCATTTTCTTAGGAAATAAGCATGTTTTGGGTAAAATTTCACTTACATCTTGATTCAAGCAAACATGGTACACTTTACATGATTTCATGAGAATTTTGCATGAATTATATGACAAATTGGATGATGCATGTCTCATGACTTGGATTAGAACTTTGATGCACTTTATTGTTTGATTTCAGGACAAAGGAAGCAAGGAAGAACCACGTTAGTAGCCACGTTAGTCTAACTAACGTGACCACTAACGTGGAATGGGAGCTAACTTGCAACGTTAATGACAAAAGTAATCACCAATAACGTCCTCGAAAGCCATAATATCCCACGTTAAGAGTCACGTTAACTAAGTTAACGTGAACTCTAACGTGGAAGAAAGAAATAAGGCCAACATTAGTGACACTCACCTTTGTCACTAACGTTGGACCAAACTCATAAGTGGCCACGTTAAGAGCCACGTTAACTCAGTTAACGTGGACTCTAACATTGGGAAGCAAAAGAGAAGCCAACGTTAGTGACACTCACCTTTGTCACTAACGTTGGCCAAACCACAATTAGCCACGTTAGTTGCCACGTTAATTTAGTTAACGTGGAAGCTAACGTGGAGAAAGCAAGTGATCGCCAACGTTAGTGACACTTACCTTTGTCACTAACGTTGGGATGTACCACCACAAGCCACTATAAGCAACGTTAGCTCCAACATTAACTTAGTTAACGTGGAAGCTAACGTGGATCAAGGAGATGATGAGCCAACGTTAGTAACACTCACCTTTGTGACTAACGTTGGAGATGGCTATCAACACCACGTTAGAAGCCACGTTAACTGACTCTAACATGGGAAGTAGGGCCATCTTGGAACGTTAGTGACAAAGGTAAGTGTCACTAACGTTCTTGAAGGATTGGCAAGCCTACGTTAAGAGCCACGTTAGCTAAGTTAACATGAACTCTAACGTAGGGGGAGGGAGGACTCTCAATGTTATTGGAAAAGGTGAGTCCCAATAACGTGTGCGAAGGACCAAGAGGCAACGTTAGTGGTCACGTTGGTGCCACTAATGTTGAAGTTAACGTGGATCATCCCTGGGTTAGGAACGTTAGTGAAAAAGGTGATTGTCACTAACGTTCTTGAACCCACACTCTCACTTAACGTTAACACCACTAACGTCCTGAGCTAAAGACCCTGCCTACTTCACACTTTCTCTCTGCAAGTAAAGCTAAGCCCACTGAAGAGGATAACTGCTTCAAACTCAAGATCCAAAGGCCTATAACCAAGACTTGAAGAATCAAATAGAAGATCAGAAGAGAAATATATATAGGGGTAGTTTTGAATTAGAAAGGAGCTTTTTGGGGAGTTGGAAATTGGAGAACTACTCTCTGTATAATTTTACTTTCTCTGCACTTCTAGTTTTACTTTTCATAATGTATTTTCCATCTTTGTTTTCGATTTCCTGAGCTATGAACAACTAAACCCCTTTCATTGGGTCAGGGAGCTCTGTTGTAATTTAATGGATCAATATTTGTTTTCATTATTCTTCTTCTATCTTTTCTCTTGATTTTACTAGAAAGCTTTCAATCTTTATCCAATTGGGTAGTTATCTTGGAAAAGAAGCTATTCATACTTGGATCTCTTCTGAACCTTAGAAGATGAATGAAGAGATCATGCTAGAAATGCTTTCTCATGCTGGACCAAATTGGGGTTGGATGGATATGGTGACTATAATTCTACCAACACTTGATTTGGGAATGCATGTGGTATAATCAGTGACCATACTTCATCTCTTCTCATGAGCAATTGACCAAGGAATTGGCTATTGATCAAGATTTGAGAGATTGAATTACAAGGAATTGTAATTCGATCACTTAAGATTGCCAATGAGATCAATGAACGCATTGATTGAGGAAGAGATGAAAATGAACTTGATCCGGAGAATGCAACATCTCCTAAGCCCAATGAATTCCCCATTTCTGATCTTACCCATTCTCTTTAATTTCTGCAATTTACTTTTATGAGCATCTTCCCCATTCCCATTTAAGATTCTGCAATTTACTTTTCGCCATTTACATTCAGCTCTTTATTTCCAGCAATTTACATTTTCTGCTATTTACTTTCCCGCCATTTAATTTTCTACAAATCTCAAATCAAATTCTGCTTCGCTCAACTAGAACATTCCTCTAATTAAAGTTGCTTGACCAATCAATCCCTGTGGGATTTGACCTCACTCTATTGTGAGTTTTTACTTGACGACAATTCGGTATACTTGCTGAAGGAAAATTGTTGAGAGACAAGTTTCCGTGCATCAAGTTTATGGCGCCGTTGCCGGGGATTGATTTTGTATCAAGAATGATTAAATTGGAGGATAACTAGATTGAGCATTTTTTTTCTTTTGTTTGATTTAAGTTCCTTTGAGTAATTTACTTTCTATTCAGTTATTTTCTTCCCTTCCCCCTACCCATTTTCTTAGTTGTTTACAATTCAGTCCACTAACCCACTAACTGTTTGATATATTGCATCACTCACACTAACAGAATTTCTGTAGAAATTACTTTCTGTATCTATTTCCTTGCTTGTGCCTTGTTGGTTGTATAACAGGGAGAAGAAGCGGGGCTTCAACTTCCTTTGATTCTGAACCTGAGAGGACCTTCCTTAGATTAAGGAGGGAAGCAAGGGGAAAGATAGTAGTTGGTGCTGAGGAAGAGGAGGAGTACTTTAAACCAGATATGGACGAGAATATGGAGAACCATCATGAAGAAGACGCTCATAACCATGGCAGAGAAGGTCTAGCAAATCATGCTGGGCAAGAGAGAAGAGTTCTGGGTTCGTACATCAATCCAAACCAAGGAAATTACAGAAGTAGCATCCGAAAGCTAACCATACATGCCAATAACTTTGAACTAAAGCCACAGCTCATCACCCTTGTTCAGAACAATTGTTCATTCGGAGGAGGTGTCCAAGAAGACCCCAATCAACATCTAACCACCTTCCTGAGGATATGCGATACTGTGAAGTCTAATGGTGTTCATCCTGACACCTATAGACTACTTCTGTTCCCTTTCTCACTCAAGCACAAGGCATCTAAATGGCTGGAATCCTTCCCAAAGGAGAGTTTAGCAACCTGGGAAGAGGTGGTGAACATGTTCTTGGCAAGATTCTATCCTCCTCAACAGATCAACAGGCTGAGAGCTGAGGTGCAAACCTTCAGGCAGCAAGATGGTGAGACTCTATATGAAGCATGGGAGAGGTTTAAGGACCTGACAAGAAGGTGTCCACCAGATATGTTCAACGAATGGGTGCAGCTGCACATTTTCTATGAAGCCCTTTCTTATGAATCAAAGAAGGCAGTAGACCACTCATCAGGGGGATCTCTGAACAAGAAGAAGACCATTGAAGAAGCCATAGATGTCATTGAGACTGTAGCAGAGAATGACTATTTCTATGCTTTTGAAAGAGGCAACACTAGAGGAGTGATGGAGCTAAACAATGTGGATGCACTGCTGGCCCAAAACAAGCTTATCACCAAGCAGTTGGCTGACCTCACCAAGAAGATGGAGAGGAACCAAGTAGCAGCAATCACCACCTCATCAGCAACCCAAGAGGGAGTGAATGCAGAGGCAGAGGATGAGCAAGAACAAGCCAACTACATTGCAAACTCACCCAGGCAAACCCGTGATCCATACTCCAAGACCTACAACCCTGGTTGGAGGAATCACCCAAACTTTGGGTGAGGAAATCAACAAGATCAAAGCCAAGATCAGAGACGTCACAACCCCAATAACCATGCAGCTCACCAATATTCCACACAGAGATCATATCAACACCACCCTAACAACACCTCTCCACATCCATACCAAAACCAAAATAACCCAACTCACCCATCCAACCTCAACTCATTATCATCTGAAGATAGACTCTCCAAAATTGAGACCCTACTTGAGGACATATGCAAAGAGATTCAAGACAGTAAGGCATTCCAAGAAGAAGTGCAGTCTAATATGCAGAATCAAGATGCTGCCATCAAGAAACTTGAGACACAAGTTGGATACTTATTCAAGCAAATTTCCAGCCACAACCCTCGCAGCGATGCAGACTCAAACCAAAGGGAGGAGTGTCAGGCTATCACCCTCAGAAGTGGAAAGGAATTGAAGGAGACTCCCAAGCAACTGCAAGAGAAAGATTCGGTTAGACAGAAGGAGGAACAAGATGAAGTTCAAGTCCCCACCTCCAACTCACATCAAAAGGAAGGAGAGCTGAAGCCATATGTTCCCAAAGTCCCATATCCTCAACAACAGAAGAAGAATGGGGATGACAACCAGTTCTCCAGATTTTTAGAAATCTTAAAAAAATTATAGATTAACATACCCTTTGCTGAAGCAATAGAGCAAATGCCGCTCTATGCCAAGTTGAAGGATCCTGGGAGTTTCCAGATCCCTTGTATTATAGGGGAAATCACAGTGGAGAAGGCTCTATGTGACTTAGGAGCCAGCATAAATCTGATGTCAGTAGCTATGATGAGAAAAATGAAAATCGAGGAGGCTAAGCCAACAAAAATGGCCCTACAACTGGCAGACCGATCGTTCAAGTTCCCTCATGGTGTAGTGGAAGATTTATTGGTGAAGGTGGGAGATTTCATCTTCCCACCAGACTTTGTGGTGTTGGACATGCAGGAGGAAGCCAAGGCCTCTATCATCCTGGGAAGACCGTTCTTAGCTACTGTTGGAGCTGTCATTGATGTCTAAAAAGGTGACCTCACCTTAAGATTACACAATGAAAAAATGACATTCAATGTGTTCAAGGCCATGATTTACCCACCAGAACAATTGGGAGAATGTATGAGGTTGGACTCACTGGAAGATGCAGTGCAGGAGAGCTTTGAAGAAGAAGAACCTGAAAAGTTAACAGAGGAGGAGTCAACGTCTAGTGAAGAGGTTGCAACAGCAGAGATTCATATACAATGTGCACCAAAGGAAGAGAATGAAAAGTTAGAAGCACCCAAACTTGAACTCAAAGCACTACTACCCACTCTCAAATATGCATACTTAGGCGAGAATGAAAGTTACCCAGTGATCATAAACTCATCCCTCAGCCAAGATCAAGAGAATGAACTGCTCCAAGTGTTGCGAAGGCATAAAGATGCCATTGGATGGACCCTCGCAGACCTAAAAGGGATCAGTTCGGCCATATGCATGCATAAAATACTGTTGGAAGATGATGCCAAACCATCTATTCAATCCCAAAGGAGGCTGAACCCAATCATGAAGGAAGTGGTACAGAAGGAAGTTATGAAGTTGTGGCAGGGAGAGGTAATCTACCCGATCTCAGACAGCCCCTGGGTCAGCCACGTGCATGTTGTTTTGAAAAAGGGAGGAATCACTGTAGTTCCCAATGAGAGGAACGAACTAATCCCCACCAGGACTGTCACAGGATGGCGGATGTGCATAGACTATAGAAAACTAAATGAAGCTACACGAAAAGATCATTTCCCCCTTCCATTCATGGATCAGATGTTGGAAAGACTCGCAGGACACTCATACTATTGTTTTCTCGACGGTTATTCAGGATATAACCAAATAGTGGTTGATCCTAGAGACCAAGAGAAAACCTCATTTACTTGCCCATATGGAGTGTTTGCTTACAGGCGCATGCCATTTGGGCTATGTAATGCGCCTGCAACTTTCCAACGCTGCATGCTATCTATCTTCTCGGATATGATAGAGAAATTCATTGAAGTCTTTATGGATGATTTTTTGGTATTCGGAGATTCCTTTCCTAGTTGCTTAAATCACCTAGCCTTGGTATTGAAAAGGTGCCAAGAGACCAATCTGGTCTTGAACTGGGAGAAATGTCACTTTATGGTGACTGAAGGAATAGTCCTTGGCCATAAGGTTTCTAACCAAGGCATTGAGGTTGACAGAGCTAAGGTGGAACTTATTGAAAAACTTCCCCCACCCAGTGATATCAAGGCAATTAGGAGTTTTTTAGGGCATGCTGGCTTTTACAGGAGGTTTATTAAAGATTTTTCAAAGATAGCCAAGCCCTTAAGCAATCTCCTTGTATCTGATACACCGTTTGTCTTCGATGAAAAATGCATGCTAGCATTCAAAAATTTGAAACAGAGGCTGTCCTCTACCCCTATCATTTCCCCACCTGATTGGAACTTACCTTTTGAATTGATGTGTGATGCATCTGATTTTGCAGTTGGGGCCGTTGGTGCACGAAATTGTAATGTCAATGTTCACATTACTCTCTTACAACTTCGCACAATTAACCAGCAAGTGCACTGGGTCGTCCAAGTAATACCTTACGTGAGTAAGGGTCGAATCCCACGGAGATTGTTGTTTTGAAGCAAGCTATGGTTATCTTATTATTCTTAGTTAGGATGCCAACAATAGTGTTTTTCAAGTTCAATTGTAAAAAGTGAGAGGGCATAAATATAAATACTTATTGTGCAATGATGGAGAATATGTTGGAGTTTTGGAGATGCTTTGTCTTCTGAAATTCTGCTTTCCTCTGTTTCCTGATTCACTCACGCACGTCCTCCTATGGCAAGCTGTGTGTTGGTGGATCACCGTTGTCAATGGCTACCATCCATCCTTTCAGTGAAAAGGGTCCAGGTGCGCTTTCACCGCAGGCTAATCATCTGCAGGTTCTCAATCGTACCGGAATGGGATTTACTATCCTTTTGCGTCTGTCACTACGCCCAGCACTCGCGAGTTTGAAGCTCGTCACAGTCATTCAATCCTTGAATCCTACTCGGAATACCACAGACAAGGTTTAGACTTTCCGGATTCTCTTGAATGCTGCCATCAATCTAGCTTATACCACGAAGATTCTGATTAAGAGATCCAAGAGATATTCATTCATTCTACGGTGAACAGAAGTGGTTGTCAGGCACGCGTTCATGGGGGAATGATGATGATTGTCACGTTCATCACATTCATGTTGAAGTGCGAATGGATATCTTAGATAGGAACACGCATGTTTGAATGAAAAACAGAAATACTTGCATTAATTTATCGAGACACTGCAGAGCTCCTCACCCCCAACAATGGAGTTTAGAGACTCATGCCATCAAAGAGTACAAAGTTTCAATCTAAAATGTCATGAGATACAAAATAAATCTCTAAAAGTTGTTTAAATACTAAACTAGTAACCTAGGTTTACAGAAAATGAGTAAACTATGATAGATAGTGCAGAAATCCACTTCTGGGGCCCACTTGGTGTGTGCTGGGGCTGAGACTAAAGCTTGTCACGTGCCTGGGCTGTTTTGGGCATTCAACGCCAGGCTGTAACCTGTTTCTGGCGTTGAACTCCAACTTGTAACGTGTTTCTGGCGCTGGACGCCAGACTACAACATGGAACTGGCGTTGAACGCCAGTTTATGTCATCTATCCTTGAGCAAAGTATGGACTATTATATATTGCTGGAAAGCTCTGGATGTGTACTTTCCAACGCAATTGGAAGCGCATCAGTTGGATTCCTGTAGCTCCAGAAATTCCATTCCGAGTGCAGAGAGGTCAGGATCCAACAGCATCAGCAGTCCTTTTTCAGCCTGAATCAGATTTTTGCTCAACTCCCTCAATTTCAGCCAGAAAATACTTGAAATTACAAAAAAATACACAAACTCATAGTAAAGTCCAGAAATATGAATTTTGCCTAGAAAATAATGAAAATAAACTAAAAACTAACTAAAACATACTAAAAACTATATGAAATTAACCCCAAAAAGCGTATAAAATATCCGCTCATCATAACACCAAACTTAAACTGTTGGTTGTCCTCAAGCAACTAGATAAATAAAATAGAATACAAATGAGTCAAGAAACAATAATATCTCAGAGTTTTTGAGTGAAGCTCAGATTCTAATTAAATGGGCGGGGCTAGTAGCTTTTTGCTTCCAAACAGTTTTGGCATCTCACTTTATCTATTGAAGCTCAGAATGATTGGCATCAATAGGAACTTAAAATTCAGATAGTGTTATTGATTCTCCTAGTTCAGTATGTTGATTCTTGAACACAGCTACTTTTATGAGTCTTGGCCGTGGCCCTAAGCACTTTGTTTTCCAGTATTACCACCGGATACATAAATGCCACAGACACATAACTGGGTGAACCTTTTCAGATTGTGACTCATCTTTGCTAAAGCCTCCAATTAGAGGTGTCCAGGGTTCTTAAGCACACTCTTCTCTTTGCTTTGGACCTTGACTTTAACCGCTCAGTCACAAGTTTTCACTTGACACCTTCACGCCACAAGCACATGGTTAGGGACAGCTTGGTTTAGCCGCTTAGACCAGGATTTGATTCCCTTAGGCCCTCCTATCCACTGATGCTGAAAGCCTTGGATCCTTTTTATTACCCTTGCCTTTTGTTTTTAAGGGTTATTGGCTTTTTCTGCTTGTTTTCTCTTTTTTTTTTTTTTTGCAAGCTTTGTATTCACTGCTTTTTCTTGCTTCAAGAATCATTTTTATGATTTTTCATATTACCAATAACATGTCTCATGTTTATCATTCTTTCAAGAGCCAACATATTTAACATTCAAGAACATCAAATTCCAAAGACATATGCACTGTTCAAGCATTCATTAAGAAGGCAGAAAGCATTGCCATCACATGTAAACAATTAGAATTTGTTTTATTAAAAACTCGAAAATTATTGCCTCCTTATTCTAAAGAAAATCTTCTATTTTATTCATGTTTAATGATGATGAGAAAAATAAATTATAGCTTAATTGGGGATAAAATCAAAATATAAATACAAATTACCACTATATGACTCCTAAGGTAAAACTCAAAAAATAATAATAAAAAAAAGTTATCACAGGGTTAAGGTTAAGATCAGAACTCAACAACCTTGACTTTGGGAAGCGGATGCCTCTTTAGTCTGTGGGGTGCTTGGCCCTTCAAGAGATAGTTTCTGACGCTTTAGTTCTCTTAATTCACGCCCTTGCACCTCTTGTTCTCTGAGCAGTGTGCAAAGCATGCTATTTTGATTTTGCTGTTCTTCCTTCAATTGGTCCATGGTTTCTTGCAACTTAGTGACAGATGCCTCAAGATGCTCCTAGTATTCAAATTGAGGGAGTTCTGGTAGGAATTCTTGCGCCCTCCTCTTGATGGGGTCATCCTGCATTTATTGTTTTTCCATTGTGATTTTAGTGATTGGTTGCTCCACTGAGATATACTCTGTTATTCCCATCTTTACTCCAGCATCTTTGCAAAGCATAGAGATTAGGCTTGGATAAGCCAACCTGGCATCCTTGGAGTTCTTGTTGGCAAGTATGTAGAATTCAGATGGGATCAGTTGATGAACTTCTACTTCTTTTCCCAAAATAATGCAATGGATCATCACTGCTCTTCTAATATTGACTTCAGAACGGTTGCTGGTGGGCAATATAGAACGCCCAATGAAGTCCAGCCATCCTCTGGCGACTGGTTTGAGATCTTCTCTCTTGAGTTGATTTGGGACACCCCTCGTGCTGGTGGTCCACCTGGCTCCAGGGATGCATATATCCTCTAGAATCTTATCCAGGCCCTTGTTTGTTCTCATCATTCTCCTATTGAAGGAGTCTGGGTCATCTTTCAGCTGAGGTAGCTTAAAGATCTCCCTGATTTTGTCAGGGTGGATGTGAACAATCTTTCCTCTGACCACAGTCCTATAGTCATAGAGGGCAGCTCTAGATATTCTCTGCCTGTCTGTTTGCCACAGATTAGCGTAGAATTCCTGAATCATATTCCTTCCCACTCTCTTTCTTGCCTCTTGGAGTGGGTTATTTTCCTTTTGGAGCCATGATCTTAGTGGATATGGTTTAGTGATCACGGATAAACACACCAAACTTAGAGGATTGCTTGTCCTCAAGCAAAAGAAAAGAAAGGAGAGGGATAGAAGGAGAGCTAGTGTTGAATGGTAGATGAGAGGAAGGAGGCCGAATGTGTTTTTAAAAGGGAGGGGGGGTGGGTTTTCGAAAATAGGGAGAAAGATAAGATAGAAGATATGATTTAAAAAGAGATAAGTATGATAAGAAAAGATATAATTTAAAATCGAAAAGATATGAAAGATATTTGAAAAAGATAAATTTGGATTTTTGAAAAAGATAATATGGAGATTTGAAAAAGATATTGATTAGTTGAAAAGATTTTTGAATGAAAAGAGATAGATTTGTTTTGAAAATTTTGAAAAAGAGTTGAATTGGATAAAAAAAGGATTTGTGCTTATGGATTAAGATACATTTGATATTTTTAAAGTAGGGTTTTTAGAAATTAGGGATTTTAGAAATCAGGGTTTGTAACATGTTTATGCAAGAAATCATGATTTGAAACATGAAAATTAAGATTAAAATGAAAAATATGAAGAAAAAACGAATTTACCTCCTCCCCACCACCCTGGCGTTTGAACGCCCAAACGCTGCATGTTTTGGGCATTCAACGCCCAACTGCTGCTTCCCCTGGGCGTTCAACGCCCAGCTGTTGCTTCTTTCTGGCGTTGAACGCCAGGAACTCCTTTGTCACTGGGCGTTTTTCTGAACGCCCAGGACGCTGTAAATCTGGCGTTAAACGCCCAGAAGGAGCTTCTTTCTGGCGTTCAACGCTCAGAAGATGCTTCTTTCTGGCGTTTAACGCCTAGATGGCTATCCTTACTGGCGTTCAACGCCCAGTGGATGCTTCTTTTGGGCGTTGAACGCCCAAAACAGACTTTTACTTGCATTTTCTTGCCAATGAGCTCTTTTTCTCTGTTTTGTGTGCAGAATCCTTCTGTAACCCTGTAAACTTATACAATTGACTCTTTACCTTAGTATCAATGAACTTTATATAAACAAATAAAATCAAGAATAGGGCAAAATGCTTAGAGGAAGTGATGCCCCATGGCTGGGTTGCCTCCCAGCAAGCGCTTCTTTATTGTCTTTAGCTGGACCTTGCTGAGTTTTTAATCTAGCCTCAGCCTTGAGCACTCTTGCTCAACATTGCCTTCAAGATAGTGCTTGATTCTCTGTCCATTAACAATGAACTTCTTATCAGAATCAATATCTTGAAGCTCCACATAACCATATGGTGATACACTTGTAATCACATATGGTCCTCTCCACCGGGACTTCAGTTTCCCGGGAAATAGCCTGAGCCTAGAGTTAAACAACAGAACCTTTTGTCCTGGTTCAAAGATTCTAGATGACAGCTTTCTGTCATGCCACCTTTTTTATTTCTCTTTGTAAAGCTTGGCATTTTCGAAAGCAGTGAATCTGAATTCCTCTAGCTCATTCAGCTGGAGCAATCTTTTCTCTCCAGCTAATTTGGCATCAAAGTTAAGGAATTTGGTTGCCCAGTAGGCCTTATGTTCCAGTTCCAGGGGCAGGTAACAAGCCTTACCATACACAAGTTGGTAAGGAGAGGTCCCTATGGGAGTCTTGAATGCTGTTCTGTAAGCCCACAAAGCATCATCCAAGCTTCGTGCCCAATCCTTTCTACGGGTACTTACAGTCCGTTCTAGGATTCTTTTTAGTTCTCTGTTAGAGACTTCAGCTTGCCCATTTGTCTATGGATGATATGGAGTTGCCACCTTATGGCGATTCCCATACCGGACCATGGCAGAGTAAAGCTGTTTGTTGCAGAAGTGAGTGCCCCCATCACTGATTAGTACCCTAGGGACACCAAACCTGCTGAATATATGTTTCTGGAGGAACTTCAGTACTGTTTTAGTATCATTGGTAGGTGTTGCAATGGCCTTTACCCACTTTGATACATAGTCAACCGCCACCAGAATATAAGTGTTTGAGTATGATGGTGTGAAAGGCCCCATGAAATCAATACCCCATACGTCAAATAACTCAATCTCCAAGATTCCTTGTTGAGGCATGGCATAATTGTGAGGCAAATTACCAGCTCTCTGGCAACTGTCACAGTTACGTACAAACTCTCTGTAATCTCTGTAAAGTGTAGGCCAGTAGAAACCACATTGGAGGACCTTGGTGGCTGTTCGCTCACCTCCGAAATGACCTCCATATTGTGACCCATGGCAATGCCATAAGATCCTTTGTGCTTCTTCCTTAGGCACACACCTACGGATTATGTCGTCTGCACATCTCTTAAAGAGATATGGTTCATCCCACAAGTAGTACTTTGCATCAGTAATTAATTTTTTCTTTTGTTGCCTGCTGTACTCCTTGGGGATGAACCTTGCAGCTTTGTAGTTTGCAATGTCTGCAAACCATGGTAATTCCTGAATGGCGAACAAATGCTCATCGAGAAAAGTTTTAGAGATCTCAATAGAGGGGGAGGACGCCCCTTCCACTGGTTCTATCCGGGACAGATGGTCAGCCACTTGGTTCTCTGTCCCTTTTCTGTCTCTTATTTCTATATCAAACTCTTGCAGAAGCAACACCCATCCTATGAGTCTGGGTTTTGAATCCTTCTTTGTGAGTAGATATTTAAGAGCAGCATGATCTGTGTACACAATCACTTTTGATCCTACTAAGTATGATCTAAAATTGTCAATGGCATAAACCACTGCAAGCAATTCTTTTTCTGTGGTTGTGTAATTTTTCTGGGCATCATTCAAAACACGGCTAGCATAATAAAAGACATGCAGAAGCTTGTCATGCCTCTGCCCCAATATTGCACCAATGGCGTGATTACTGGCATCACACATTAATTCGAACGGTAATGTCCAGTCTGGTGCAGAGATAACTGGCGCTGTGACCAGCTTAGCTTTCAGAGTTTCAAATGCCTGCAGACACTCTGTGTCAAACACAAATGGCATGTCAGCAGCTAGCAGGTTGCTTAGAGGTTTTGCAATTTTTGAAAAATCCTTTATAAACCTCCTATAGAATCCTGCATGCCCCAGAAAGCTTCTGATTGCCTTAACATTGGCAGGTGGTGGTAATTTTTCAATTACCTCTATTTTAGCTTGATCCACCTCTATTCCCTTTTTTGAAATTTTATGCCCAAGGACAATCCCTTCAGTCACCATAAAGTGACATTTTTCCCAGTTTAAAACCAGGTTGGTCTCTTGGCATCTTTTCAAAACCAGTGTCAAGTGATCAAGACAGGAGCTGAATGAGTCTCCATATACTGAGAAGTCATCCATGAAGACTTCCAGAAATTTTTCCACCATATCAGAGAAAATAGAGAGCATGCATCTCTGAAAGGTTGCAGGCGCATTACACAGCCCAAAAGGCATCCTTCTGTAAGCAAATACTCCAGATGGACATGTGAATGCTGTTTTCTCTTGATCCTGGGTATCTACTGCAATTTGGTTGTAGCCTGAATAGCCATCCAAAAAGTAATAATAATTATGACCCGCTAGTCTTTCTAGCATCTGGTCTATGAATGGTAAAGGAAAATTATCCTTTCTGGTGGCTGTATTGAGCCTTCTGTAATCAATACACATGCGCCACCCTGTAACTGTTCTTGTAGGAACCAATTCATTTTTTTCATTATGAACCACTGTCATGCCTCCCTTTTTAGGGACAACTTGAACAGGACTCACCCAGGGGCTATCTAAAATAGGATAAATAATTCCAGCCTCCAGTAATTTAGTGACCTCTTTCTGCACCACTTCCTTCATGGTTGGATTTATCTGCCTCTGTGGTTGAACCACTGGCTTAGCATTGTCCTCCAATAAGATCTTGTGCATGCATCTAGCTGGGCTTATGCCCTTAAGGTCACTTATGGACCACCCAAGAGCTGTCTTGTGTGTCCTTAGCACTTGAATTAGTGCTTCCTCTTCCTGCGGATTTAAAGCAGAGCTTATGATCACTGGAAAGGTATCACCTTCTCCCAGAAATGCATATTTTAGGGATGGTGGTAATGGTTTGAGCTCGGGTTTAGCAGGTTTTTCCTCTCCCTGAGGAAATTTCAGAGGCTCTTTCAATTCCTCTGAATCCTCTAGGTCAGGCGGAACATCTTTAAGGATGTTTTCCAGCTCTAATTCGAGACTCTCAGCCATGTTGATCTCCTCCACCAAAGAGTCAATGAGATCAACTTTCATGCAGTCTTTTGGTGTGTCTGGATGCTGCATGGAATTGACAGCATTCAACTTAAACTCATCCTCATTGACTCTCAGGGTTATTTCTCCTTGTTGGACGTCAATGAGAGTTCGTCCAGTTGCTAGGAAAGGTCTTCCTATAATAAGAGTAGCACTCTTGTGCTCCTCCATTTCCAGCACAACAAAGTCAGTGGGAAAGGCGAATGGCCCAACCCTGATAATCATGTCCTCAATCACGCCTGATGGGTATTTAATGGAGCCATCAGCAAGTTGGAGACATATCCAGGTTGGTTTAACTTCTTCAGTTAAACCAAGCTTTCTGATGGTGGATGCAGGTATTAGGTTGATGCTTGCCCCAAGATCACATAGGGCTGTCTTGGTGCAATTACCCCCAAGTATGCATGGTATCAGAAAGCTTCCGGGATCTTTAAGCTTTTCAGGAAAGCTTTTCGGAATGACTGCACTACATTCTTCAGTGAGGAGAACTCTTTCAGTTTCTCTCCAATCCTTCTTATGACTCAAGATCTCTTTCATGAACTTGGCATAAGATGGTATTTGCTCAAGTGCCTCTGCAAACAGAATCTTTATTTCAAGAGTCCTGAGATAATCTGCAAAGCAAGCAAATTGCTTATACTGCTCCTCCTGGCAGAGTTTTTGAGGATAAGGTATCTTGGCTTTATATTCCTCAACTTTGGTTGCTGCAGGTTTATTTCCTACAGAAGTGGTTGAAGAAGCCTTTTTAGAGGGGTTGTCATCAGTACTTGTGTGTGTCTGATCCCTCACTGGCATTTGAATGCTAGGGTTAGAAGCTGGAGTGACGTTAGATGCCAACTCCTCAGCTGTTCCTGGCGTCTGAACACCAGAACTGTGCTTCCTTTGGGCGTTCAACGCCAGTTCCTTGCTTGTTTCTGGCGTTGAACGCCAGTCCTGAGCATTGTCTGGGCGTTCAGCGCCAGCCTTCCACCCAATTTCTGGCGTTTTAATGCCTGAATTATTTTTTCCTGGGCTCTTACTATCCTCAGATGGATTTTGGGTAGTTTGCTCATTTCTTGGCTTCCTGCTGCCTTGAGGTGGGGTATTTAATGTTTTCCCACTTCTTAATTGAATTGCTTGGCATTCTTCTGTTATTTGTTTTGACAGCTGCTGTTTTGTTTGCTTCAATTGTTCTTCCATATTTATATTAGCCATCCTTGTCTCTTATAGTCTATCTTTGAATTCGGCTAACTGTTGTGTTAGAAAGTCCAATTGCTGATTGAATTCAGCAGCTTGTTCTACAGGACTGAGTTCAGCAGTTACTGTTTTAGCCTCTTCTTTCATGGAGGGGTCACTGCTTAAGTACAGATGCTGATTTTTGGCAACTGTATCAATGAGCTCTTGAGCTTCTTCAATTGTCTTTCTCATGTGGATAGATCCACCAGATGAGTAATCTAGAGACATCTGAGCTCTTTCTGCAAGCCCATAATAGAAGATGTCTAACTGAACCCACTCTGAAAACATTTCAGAGGGGCATTTTCTTAGCATCTCTCTGTATCTCTCCCAGGCATCATAAAGAGATTCATTATCTCCTTGTTTAAAGCCTTGGATGTCCAGCCTTAGCTATGTCATCCGTTTTGGAGGAAAGTATTGATTCAGGAATTTCTCTATCAGCTGTTTCCATGTTTTTATACTAGCCTTAGGTTGGTTATTTAACCATCTCTTGGCTTGGTCTTTTACAGCAAATGGAAACAGTAATAATCTGTAGACATCCTGATCTACTTCCTTATCATGTATTGTGTCAGCAATTTGTAAAAATTGTGCCAGAAACTCTGTAGGTTCTTCTTGTGGAAGACCAGAATACTGGCAGCTTTGCTGCACCATGATAATAAGTTGAGGATTCAACTCAAAGCTATTGACTCCAATGGAGGGTATGCAGATACTACTCCCATATGAAGCAGTAGAGGAGTTAGCATATGACCCCAGAGTCCTTCTGGACTATTCATTTCCACTTAGATCCATGATGGAGAAAGGGAGATGATGTAAAATAAAAAAAATATTAATTTTATTTATTTATTTATTTATTTATTTATTTCAAAAATAAAATAAATTAAAATAAAATAAATAAAAATGGGTGAAGATTTTCGAAAAAATGAGGAGAGAGAAAGTGGTTAGGAAGTTTTGAAAAGGATATTATGATTTTTGAAAAAGGTTTTAAATTTTGAAATAAAAAATCTGAATTTTAAAGGTAAATTTCGAAACTTTGCTTTAAAATAGAGAGAAAATATATTTTTGAATTTAAAGAGGAGAGAGAAAAACAATAAGATAGCACAAGATTTAAAATTTTTAGATCTAATGCTCCTTGTTTTCGAAAATTTTGGAGGAAAAACACCAAGGAACACCAAACTTAAAAATTTTAAGATCAAGACACAAGGAAGACTCAAGAACACCTTGAAGACTCACAAGAACACAAGAACATGGAGAAAGAACACCAAACTTAAAATTTTTAGAAAACCAAAATAAGATTTTCGAAAACCAGAGAAAAATCAACAAGAAAATACCAAACTTAAAGTTTGGCACAAGATTTAATGTAAAAATTATTTTTGAAAAAGAATTTTAAAAAGAAGGTACCCAATTACCAAGAACACAGACCAACGCTCTAGCCAAATGGGCAGTAAATGTAACACTTGTTTTGAAAAAAAATGTTTTTAATAACTAAGAAAAAATATTATTTTTATTTTTATTTTTTTTTGAAAAGAATATAAAAGACTCTGACCCAAAAGACAAAATTTTCCTAATCTAAGCAACAGGATTCACCGTCAGTTGTTCAAACTCAAACAATCCCCGGCAACGGCGCCAAAAACTTGGTGCACGAAATTGTAATGTCAATGTTCACATTACTCTCTTACAACTTCGCACAATTAACCAGCAAGTGCACTGGGTTGTCCAAGTAATACCTTAGGTGAGTAAGGGTCGAATCCCATGGAGATTGTTGGTTTGAAGCAAGCTATGATTATCTTATTATTCTTAGTCAGGATGCCAACAACAGTGTTTTTCAAGTTCAATTGTAAAAAGTGAGAGGGCATAAATATAAATACTTATTGTGCAATGATGGAGAATATGTTGGAGTTTTGGAGATGCTTTGTCTTCTGATTAAGAGATCCAAGAGATATTCATTCATTCTACGGTGAACGGAAGTGGTTGTCAGGCACGCGTTCGTGGGGGAATGATGATGATTGTCACGTTCATCACATTCATGTTGAAGTGCGAATGGATATCTTAGATAGGAACATGCATGTTTGAATGAAAAACAGAAATACTCACATTAGAGACTCATGCCATCAAAGAGTACAAAGTTTTGATCTAAAATGTCATGAGATACAAAATAAATCTCTAAAAGTTGTTTAAATACTAAACTAGTAACCTAGGTTTACAGAAAATGTGTAAACTATGATAGATAGTGCAGAAATCCACTTCTGGGGCCCACTTGGTGTGTGCTGGGGCTGAGACTAAAGCTTCTCACGTGCCTGGGCTGTTTTGGGCGTTCAACGCCAGGCTGTAACCTGTTTCTGGCGTTGAACTCCAACTTGTAACGTGTTTCTGGCGCTGGACGCCAGACTACAACATGGAACTGGCGTTGAACGCCAGTTTACATCGTCTATCCTTGAGAAAAGTATGGACTATTATATATTGCTGAAAAGCCCTGGATGTCTACTTTCCAACGCAATTGGAAGCGCGTCAATTGGACTCTTGTAGCTCCAGAAATTCCATTCCGAGTGCAGAGAGGTCAGGATCCAACAGCATCAGCAGTCCTTTTTCAGCGTGAATCAGATTTTTGCTCAGCTCCCTCAATTTCAGTCAAAAAATACCTGAAATAACAAAAAAAATACACAAACTCATAATAAAGTCCAGAAATATAAATTTTTCCTAGAAACTAATGAAAATAAACTAAAAACTAATTAAAACATACTAAAAACTATATGAAATTAACTCCAAAAAGCGTATAAAATATCCGCTCATCAGCCGTGTTAGGGTAGAGGAAAGATAACTTAGTCCATGTGATCTACTATGCTAGCAAAGTCCTCAATGACACTCAAAAAAATTATACCACTACTGAAAAGGAGTTGCTAGCAATAGTATTTGTATTTGACAAGTTCAGATCATACCTCATTGGTGCTAAAGTGATTGTTTTCACAGATCACACAGCACTTAAATATTTGTTTGCCAAGCAAGAATCAAAACCAAGACTAATAAGGTGGATCTTATTATTGCAGGAGTTCAACATTGAAATTAGAGACAAGAAAGGAGTGGAGAACAAGGTAGCAGATCACCTATCCAGAATCCCTCATGATAAAGGTGGAGCACATGATACAAGTGTAAATGAGCTCTTTCCTGATGAGCAGTTGATGACAGTTCACAAAGCACCATGGTTTGCAGACATTGCCAACTTCAAGGTAACTGGGGCTCTACCTCCAGAGATCAACAAACATCAAAAAAAGAAAGCTCATAAATGATGCAAAATATTTTGTCTGGGATGAGCCATATCTCTTCAAGAAGTGTTCAGATGGTATCCTGAGAAGATGTGTTTAAGAAGAAGGACGACAGGTCCTGTGGAATTGCCACGGCTCGTGCTATGGAGGCCATTTTGGAGGGGACAGAACTGCAGCCAAGGTGTTACAAAGCGGATTCTTTTGGCCCACCCTTTTCAAGGATGCCAAGGAACTAGTAAAGAACTGCAATGAATGCCAAAGAGCTGGAAACTTGCCCAGAAGAAATGAGATGCCACAAAATTTCATCTTAGAACTGGAACTGTTTGATGTATGGCAAATCGATTTCATGGGACCATTCCCAACCTCATATGCAAACAAGTACATTTTGGTGGCAGTGGACTACGTTTCCAAGTGGGTGGAGGCTATTGCAACCCCAACAAATGATAACAAGGTGGTCATGAACTTCCTCAGGAAGAATATCTTTAGCCGGTTTGGAGTCCCATGAGAACTCATCAGTGATGGAGGGAGCCACTTTTGTAACAAACCACTAGAATCTCTTCTCCTACGATATCGAAGAAGCTGGATGATGCTCTTTGGGCATACAGAACAGCATTCAAAACACCACTCGAGATGTCCCCATATCAACTGGTGTATGGGAAAGCTTGTCACTTACCACTGGAGCTGGAACACAAAGCCCTCTGGGCTCTAAAGATACTAAATTTTGACAGCATTGCTGCTGGTGCAAAGAGGATTTTGCAGCTGCAAGAGATGGAGGAATTCAGATCTGAAGCTTATGAAAATGCCAAGATTTATAAAGAAAAGGCGAAGAGGAGACATGACTTCCATCTGGCACCCAGGAGTTTCGCAAAGGGGTAGCAAGTACTCCTCTACAACTCCAAATTGAGACTGTTCCCAGGAAAACTCAAATCAAGGTGGTCAGGACCCTTTCTTGTCACAAAAGTCTCGCCATAAGGACACATAGAAATCATGGATGAGAGTTTGGAGAGGACTTTCACTATGAACGGACAAAGGCTCAAACACTATATGGGAAACATGGGGGAAAACCCCAAAGTGAAGTATCTTCTCAAGTAATGGAGGAATCGTCGAGCTAGCGATGCTAAAAGAGCGCTTTGTCGGGAGGCAACCCAACTTGAGGTAGTTTCTTTTTTTCATTGTCATTTCAATAAAGATCACAAGTTGTTTCCCCTATATTGCGAGGAGCTAAGTTTGGTGTTCCACACCAAAACAAATCCAAGAGTGAAAGTGTGATTCTAAGTTTGGTGTTCCACCAAAGATATTAGTTGGAATCACACTACACTCCAATGGCCAACTGCTAGCTCTAACCAATCAAGGGAACCACTTAGCAGGAGTTTAGTCTTTAGTCAATAGTTATTTGTGTTAGTAACAATCTATGAAGCTCTCTGTAAGTATGCAATCTGTCTACTAGGTAAGGAACTAAGTTTGGTGTTCACACACCAAATTAAGTTCAGAAATTCACAAGCATACATGCGAGCTAACTATTTCTCAAGTGCTTTGGGAACAAGCAACTTCCAATAACTTTGCAGGAACTTTCTGAGGAAATGGTGCACCATCATCCAAGGAAGTGAAGGAGCAAAAATTATGGATGAGGACAACAAGGGGACAGCTAGAAACCATCACCCGAAGGTTGTGTTGTTACTTAACTCCATATACTTGAAATGCTAAGAATTGGAAGTCCGAAGGACCTTGATTAATAGTTACTCATTAGTTTAAATCATTGTAGTTTAATGTTTGTTTTGCTTTTGTCATATGTGTGCTGTCCACGATACCTGCTGTATCTTCACCTTGCCTACTTGTATGCTTGTCTCCTTTCTTATCAAATAAAAAGAGAATGTGTGTTATCAAAGACCAGAGGGGAGTTCACATTGTGGAGTAAGTTCCTAGATTTGTGGTGCGGTAATAGATTAGCTAAGTTGGTTCACCAACAAGGTGGAAAGGCAACTATCGGTCCTGAATCATATGCTTGAAACACACCCCATGAGACTAGCCAAATAACAAGATCCTAATAAAAGAAAAGGGAAAGAAAAATGAAAGTTACGAATAAAAGAAAAAGAGTAAGAAATAATGCTAGGCACCAAGGGTTTGAATCTTGAGGGAAGTGTCTGTGGTGTTCCTGTGTAAGGGATTTACTTGGATGAATAAGCTCTTAGGGGTGCCTTATCACTTGGTAACTTGGGTTAACTAACCCGGGATTATCAGCTGAAAGTCCACTATCAAGAGTAACCTTTGCTACAGAACGCTTAGTAACCCAAAGAGGTGCTGGACACCAAGGTCTCAAGAAAGAAAATAACAAACCATGTGCCTGTGGTGTGTATGTATGGGGGAAAGAGACTTGAGGGAATAAGTCCTTAGGGGTGTCTTAACACCTAGCACCTTGAACCAACTGGTTCGGGAGTACTGGCTGAAAGCTTATCTTAAAGAGTCACCCCCTCACAGAGCACCTAGTCTAAGAACACAAACAAGCCCTGAAATAACAAAAAGGATCAATGAATAAAAGTCTCATGGGATGCAATCAGGTAAGTATTCTAGGACATGATAAAGGTCTGAAATCCAGTGAAGGAATGAACCTAAGTTGCTATGCATGAAACCACCATAAAACCAAGGACATGACTTCCACAATAATGACTCATTCCTCTTGGCATTCCATTCATCATTCTCTTGTTCCAGTACTTGCTTAGGGACAAGCAAGCTTTAAGTTTGGTGTTGTGATGCCAGGGCATTTTGGTCAGTTTCACTGACCTTTTCTTTACTGTTTTAGGGTAGTTTTATGCATTTTCTTAGGAAATAAGCAAGTTTTGGGTAAAATTTCACTTACATCTTGATTCAAGCAAACATGGTGCACTTTACATGATTTCATGAGAATTTTGCATGAATTATATGACAAATTGGATGATGCATGTCTCATGACTTGGATTAGAACTTTGATGCACTTTATTGTTTGATTTCAGGACAAAGGAAGCAAGGAAAAACCACGTTAGTAGCCACATTAGTCTAACTAACGTGACCACTAACGTGGAATGGGAGCTAAATTGCAACGTTAATGAGAAAAGTAATCGCCAATAACATCCTCGAAAGCCATAATAGCCCACGTTAAGAGTCATGTTAACTAAGTTAACGTGAACTCTAACGTGGAAGAAAGAAATAAGGCCAACGTTAGTGACACTCACCTTTGTCACCAACGTTGGACCAAACTCATAAGTGGCCACGTTAAGAGCCACGTTAACTCAGTTAACGTGGACTCTAACGTTGGGAAGCAAAAGAGAAGCCAACGTTAGTGACACTCACCTTTGTCACTAACGTTGGCCAAGCCACAATAAGCCACGTTAGTTGCCACGTTAACTTAGTTAACGTGGAAGCTAACGTGGAGAAAGCAAGTGATCACCAATGTTAGTGACACTTACCTTTGTCACTAACATTGGGATGTACCACCACAAGCCACTATGAGCAACGTTAGCTCCAACGTTAACTTAGTTAACGTGGAAGCTAACGTGGATCAATGAGATGATGAGCCAACGTTAGTGACACTCACCTTTTTCACTAACGTTGGAGATGGCTATCAACACTACGTTAGAAGCCACGTTAATCTAGTTAACGTGGACTCTAACGTGGGAAGTAGGGGCATCTTGGAACGTTAGTGACAAAGGTAAGTGTCACTAACGTTCTCGAAGGATTGGCAAGCCTACGTTAAGAGCCACGTTAACTAAGTTAACGTGAACTCTAACGTAGGGGGAGGGAGGACTCTCAACGTTATTGGAAAAGGTGAGTCCCAATAACGTGTGCGAAGGACCAAGAGGCAATGTTAGTGGTCACGTTGGTGCCACTAACGTTAAAGTTAACGTGGATCATCCCTGGGTTAGGAACGTTAGTGAAAAAGGTGATTGTCACTAACGTTCTCGAACCCACACTCTCACTTAACGTTAACACCACTAACGTCCTGAGCTAAAGACCCTGCCTACTTCACACTTTCTCTCTGCAAGTAAAGCTAAGCCCACTGAAGAGGATAACTGCTTCAAACTCAAGATCCAAAGGCCCATATCTAAGACTTGAAGAATCAACTAGAAGATCAGAAGAATAATATATATATGGGATAGTTTTGAATTAGAAAGGAGCTTTTTGGGGAGTTGGAAATTGGAGAACTACTCTCTGTATAATTTTACTTTCTCTGCACTTCTAGTTTTACTTTTCATAATATATTTTCCATTTTTATTTTCGATTTCCAGAGCTATGAACAACTAAACCCCTTTCATTGGGTCAGGGAGCTCTGTTGTAATTTGATGGATCAATATTAGTTTTCATTATTCTTCTTCTATCTTTTCTCTCGATTTTACTAGAAAGCTTTCAATCTTCATCCAATTGGGTAGTTATCTTGGAAAAGAAGCTATTCATACTTGGATCTCTTCTGAACCTTGGAGGAAGAATGAAGAGATCATGCTAGAAATGCTTTCTCATGCTGGACCAAATTGGGGTTAGATGGATATGGTGACTATAATTCTACCAACACTTGATTTGGGAATGCATGTGGTATAATCAACGACCATACTTCATCTCTTCTCATGAGCAATTGACCAAGGAATTGGCTATTGATCAAGATTTGAGAGATTGAATTACAAGGAATTGTAATTCGATCACTTAAGATTGCCAAGGAGATCATTGAATGCAATGATTGAGGAAGAGATGAAAATGAACTTGATCCGGAGAATGCAACATCTCCTAAGCCCAATGAATTCTCTATTTCTGATCTTACCCATTCTCTTTAATTTCTGCAATTTACTTTTATGAGCATCTTCCCCATTCCCATTTAAGATTCTGCAATTTACTTTCCGCCATTTACATTCAGCTCTTTATTTCTAGCAATTTACATTTTCTGCTATTTACTTTCCCGCCATTTAATTTTCTACAAATCTCAAATCAAATTCTACTTCGCTCAACTAGAACATTCCTCTAATTAAAGTTGCTTGACCAATCAATCCCTGTGGGATTCGACCTCACTCTATTGTGAGTTTTTACTTGACGACAATTCGGTGTACTTGCCGAAGGAAAATTGTTGAGAGACAAGTTTCCATGCATCAAAATATTTGGACCTGAATGACATAGACGAGTTCGTGGTTATGGGGCTAGCGTGACTCATTCATATTTTCTTGTCTCCAAACAAAGTTTCAATGTGCAGAAAAAAATATTAAGACTCTAGAGGTGGATGATTTGAAGAAAAGGTAGATCATATGGCAGGAATACTTGAGCAACTATTAGGTGGAAGGTTGCCTATAGTTCAAAGTGACAACAATCCTACTCCATTTGATTAATGGCTCAACATTTTGATGAGTTTAAGAGTGTGACTCATATAGCATTATATAAAAAAGAACATTAATATGATATTATGATATTGAGTATTGGTTTTGGAACTTGGTGTTAATTGTTGTTGATATACTTGTTAAATGCTATATAAGGATGCTATTTGTACTAGTTTTGAATCATGATCAATTATCAAAATTGCAAAGATCTTGTTTAATTTTATACGATGATTATATATGATTAAGTGAAAGTATATTCATGTCATAGTGGTAGAATTTTTGTTTTGTCTATTGTTAGAGTCATTTTCATTTGAAAATCAATAATAGGTGAAACCTTAACTTTTATAATAACGAATGTCAAAAAAATATGATTGAATTTTTTTATGGTAAAAAATTGCCAAAAAAAGTCTATGATATAATATATTTTGCGGTTAATAATTGTAAAAAGTTTTTGTTGAGAATTTTTTATGGTCAATAAGTGTCAAAATAAATAGTATTTTTGATGGTTAATAAGTATTACAAAAAATATATTTTCAAATTTTTTCTAACAAATTATTTTTGATAGCCAATATTTATCAAAATAAGATTAAGCTTTTTTACAATTCCTTATATGTTAAAAATAGGGATAAGTACTTTTTTCGTCCCCAAGGTCTGGGGTCAAAATCGATTTCGTCCATAGCCTTTTTTTTTATTAAAATCATCCTGAACGTTACAAAACGCTTTAAAATCATCCTTCCCCCCAATTTCGAAATTTTTTGGACACATTTTCCCCTGAGGTTGTTACTGGTAGTTGACCTATATAATCGTATAAAAAATTAAAATTTATTTTCGACCCCACCCCCAAACCAGAAGTATAACGCGTCTGCTAGGGCTAGGGTTGTCGCGCAGCCATGGCGTCGGAGAGCTCGAGGTCGTCTCGCAGAAGGGGGTCTGCGCAGAAGAAGGGGGTTCTTTGTGGGCATCGAGAGAGACCAGTGTTGCGAGTTTCCGGAACCAAGGAAAACACAGGTCGCCGATTCTGGGGCTGCGTCTACTATGAGGTGAGTTCATCTTTTGTTGTTCTTCTAATCTGATTCCATATGCTTCTTTCTGGGCACTGAGTATGGTGGGGTGTTGTAGGTCAATTATGAGTATGAGTTTTTCCGTTGGGCAGATCCAGAAGGTGGGAGCGAAGATTCCCATGTTGCAAGGTTGAAGAGGAAAGTCGCCGACCTGAAGGCAGGCGTGAAGGCATCTGAGTGGAAGTTGAAGGTTGCTGCAGTGTTGGGCATGGTTGGCTGGGTTGCTTGTGTATGTTTATGGCTGCAGGTTTTGTTGAGTCACAACCAGGGTGTACCATGTTTGGTGCCTTTGAAACTGGGTTGATGAAAGTTTGGAAGAAAATAGGTCAATTCTAGGTAGTTTGTAGTTAGCCATTGCAGAGGACTTTATGTAATTGAAAAATTCATGCTGTGACTAGATAGAAATTTGGTATTGAAACTGGTTATTGAAGTTGAGTATATGTGTATGTAAGTGATTGTCTGTGTCTGTAATCTGAGAAAAATTTGGCAATGAAAGTGGAAATTGTTGACATGAAATTTGACTCTCTGTTACCAATACATTACCTGTATTATAGAGTAGCTACAGTCTAATAGAATGAAAGCAGAAACAGATTAACCAGAATATAAGCATGTGACTTCATTCATTAACAAACCAAGAGTAAAAGTCTCACATCATTCATGAAACAAACTGACAATTGGACTTATATCAAAACAGCAGTAATTGTGTTCACTTTCACACAACAAAAGGCATAAATAGTCTGTAATAAGTTCCAATCAAAATGAAATTACACAACCATAGAACTATCATCAAACCAAATCTATATGGACCAGCTAACAACTTAAATAGTTAGTAAACATTGTCAAAGCTTTTCCCATTCCCTTGGAGGCAGTTTTGCCATCAGCCTCAACTTCCTTGGTGATACAAGCAGTGCAATATTGTGAGAGAAGGAGACCTTGTGCATCATTGGTTGGCTTGAGCTGGATGCACCCTTGTCCTTAGTGACTGGTGGTGGTTGAGTGGAGCTTTTGATGGGCTTTTTGATGGGCTTCTTGTTGGGCCTTGATTGGGGAGTAGCTGCTGCTGTTGTATTGGGCCTAGTTGCTGTTGTACTAGGCTTGGGGATGGGCTGGGAATGGGATGACTTGGACCTGGTTATGGGAGTTGAGCTCATGGCTGGTTGGGGCTGT
The DNA here is from genome assembly GCF_059453495.1 of Arachis ipaensis. Classification (NCBI taxonomy): domain Eukaryota; kingdom Viridiplantae; phylum Streptophyta; class Magnoliopsida; order Fabales; family Fabaceae; genus Arachis; species Arachis ipaensis. The sequence continues at coordinate 95,330,147 of NC_142442.1, read as the reverse complement.
GATGATGGATTTCCTTGACCTCTTGACCTCTTCCTCCCTCTGGTAGCAGTTTGCATAACAGGTTTTGAGGTTGTGCTCTTCCTTCCTCGAGTAGCTTTCTTGGCACCAGTTTCTTTAGGGGGTTGGGCCTGCAATATACCAAGAAGGAAACATTTAAACACCAACATACAGATTGAAAACAATGCAATAAACCCTAAACAAAACATGGTCAGAACAGAACTTATAGTGAGGGGTGGATTGCTGCACCTTCCTCTCTTGTGACCTACTACACCACACCTTGAACACCTCTGAGTCCGCCCCCTCCTAGACAAGTGTGTGTGGCATCTATTCTCTGATTCTTCAGGTCCTCTTTTCCTCTTCTTCACTGGTCTGTGACTAGGCCTCCGATAAGATGGTGGCATGACATCATCGAAGTTTGTGTGCTCCCACAGATCTGGGCCATTGAGAGGATGGATTGCGGATTCATAACATTTGACATAGGCGTCTCTCTTGTAGCAGTCATCCACATACTGATCCAATTCAAGACCCTTGAAGTTTATACAGCTGATTACATGTGTGCAAGGAATTCCACTTAGCTGCCACTTCCTACAGGAACACTCACGCAGAGATAAATCAACAGCATACTTGCTCAATCCATTGACAACCTCATAAGTTTGTGCAGCAGACCAATAAGGCCTCCACTCACCGGCTGCCCTTCCTCTTCTCTCTATCTTCTTCCTAATTCTAGGTAAAATTCTTCCATTGAACTTTTGAATTCTTTCCCTATTAACAGCCCATCTGTTCATTAAGTACACCCTAATTTCTTCTAGCATAGTAATTATGGGCTTCTCCCTAGAATCGACTATAGCCCCATTGAAACTTTCACACATATTGTTAACAAGAGTATCACATTTGGAGTGGAAGCTAAACCTGGATCTGCTCCAGAATCTTGGAGGAATAGAATTCAGATGCCTGTGAGCCTCGACGTTCAAAGATCGGATGACTGCCATTTCTCTCTCCCAGTCCTTCCAGTGTGTTGCTTTTGCGCATCTCCACATCAGCTGCTTCAATTGCAATCCAGGGAACTTCTTTGTGAAGTTACTGTAGAGATGTCGCACGCAAAATCTGTGATCTACACCTGGGATCACCTCATCAAAAGCTGGCAGTAACCCCTAGCAAAACCAGGTTGGTATGCATAATGTTAACCTCATATTAACTTAAAAAGAATATGCATGATATTAGCTTGATATTTACCTTCTGCTGATCAGACATAAAGGTTGCCCTGCCAATTGTTTCCAACCCAAAATCATGAATTAGCAGCCTCAAGAACTAAGTCCAGCTATCCTTGGTCTCTTACTCCACGACGGCATAGGCAATAGGGAGCATTTGATCATTCGGGTCCCATCCTATAGCAGTCAGCATCTGCCCCCCTTGAGGGGTTTTCAGAAAGCAGCCATCCAACCCAATGAATTTTCTACATTGCAGAATGCTTTTTTTGCAAGCATCCAGGCATACATAAAGTCTCTTAAATATGCAATAGTTGTTCAAAGATGAGCTTTGCTGCTCATGCTCAAAGTCAGGGGACCTTTGTACCTTCAGAGTCACTGAGGATCCTGGATTAGAACGGAGTAACTCATAGCAGTAATCACCAATCCTCTTGTACTGCTTCCTATACTCTCCCTGTATGTCATCTAGAGCCGCTTGCCTAGACCTAGCTGCCATTGAGGTTGTAACTGTCAGGTTCCACTTCCGTTGTGCCTTGTTCACCAGTTCCTTGATCTTAACCCTAGGATTATGTTCCACCTTCTTCTTAAAAGCCCTACTCAGCCATGAAGTATGCAATATTCCAACCCTATGAGACTGCCCACAAGTGTGCTTAAGGTTAATGGACCGTAGTTGCCAAGTTGATTCATTCTTCGTCTTAGCAGCATATAACCAAAAAGGACAGCCAGGCTGACAAACTGCCCTCACTCTAACCAAATCAAGCTTCGCATACCTCAGTCCCCTTCTCGATTGTACTGCATACGACGTGACAGTGTCCTTAAATTCCTCTCTTGAAGCAAAAACTGTTCCCACCTCCCACTTGTAAGTATTCATGTCCTTACATTCCTTATTAATTGGATAACCCCTTCCCTCATTCTTATCTTCCCCTTCTCCTTCCTCATCACCTGATCCAACACCAACCTCATACTCCAAGTCCACTTCATCACTGTTGAAGCCTTCCTCATCACTAAAATTGCCATTCATTATCCCTTTTCCTTTATCAACCCTCTTGCTGCTCTTGCCAGTGGTATCTTCCTCAAACCCACTCTCATCATCGTACTCCTCATCATCATCACTGTCATCATCGCTGTTTGACTCAACCCTATCATTTTCAGTGACCACATCTGTATCTACCTGATCTTTTTCATTGACTCCTTGCACATTATCATTTTTCATCTCTTGAACTTTTTCACCCTCATAAACCACTAACTCATTACCCGGATTCTGCTCTGCTTGGCCTCCAACATCAATAAACCCAGCCTCCGGAAATTCTTCTGCATCCTCAACTACATGCACCACAAACACCTCAACATAACCCCTCAAGCTCGCTATTTTGCACATCTTAAGTGTATCTCTATCCGTAGCAAATAATTTTAGGGCCTTCTCTAACCATTCACTAGCTGGATCCTTATACCACAGAGCTGCAATGTTTTCTTTGGTGTATCCGAACTGCCCTAGCTCTGCATATGCCTCAAATATAGACCAGCAATCACTATCAACATCTTCAATCACTGTCTTCTCTCCCCCTATATACTGTAACGTCCCTTCTTTATACCCAAATCGCCCCCATGGTAGACAGTCAGAGTAAAGCTTCCCATTCCCTAAAGACACAAAAGAAAAAATGACTCAAACCCCCACAGCTAACTGGAAACAAAACCGTAAGGAATTCTTCATACATACCTCAATGTCGACGACAATGCCGGACCGAAAACCTTCCTTACCTTAGCTACTGACCTCCAAATGCAGCTCAGATACGCCTCCAATGAACACACACCACACCTAGGGCGTCATTGAACATGAAACATCTCCTTCGACTATGTGTAACAAATGAGAGAGTGAATGAGTTTCGCAGGAATGAAAAATGAAGGGATATGGACCATCAGGGGCAATTGTAACATAAAAAATTCGTAATTGGGGGGAAGGATGATTTTAAAGCGTTTTGTAACGTTCAGGATGATTTTAATAAAAAAAAGGCTAGGGACGAAATCGATTTTGACCCCAGACGTTGGGGAAGAAAAAAGTACTTATCCCTTAAAAATACTATTTTTGGTAAAATTTTTATTAACATATTTCTATAGTTAAAATAGTGTCAAAAATTGATTTGTTGACAGATTTTAATTCTTTTTTGACACATATAATCCTTAAAAATAATCTACGTTGTTGTAGTATTGTCTACTTGATTCGATTCAGAAAAATAATTTAAATTGCTCTCATTCAACTAATTTGAACTTGAATCATTCATTGTTTTGATACAGAAGAATAATACGCTATTCAAATGCATATCAAAATCTGAAGAGAAAGTAGAGAAAACAAAAGTTAAAGAAATCAGAGAAGAAACACAACGAAAATGAAAAAGAAAACGAAAATCTAAAGAAAAATAAGAAAAATCAAAGAAGAATGAAAAAATTTTATGTTAAAGAAGAACGAAGAATGAAACTTTACGTTGAAGAAGTTTTATGTTAAAAGTCTGTTTGTTGGGTATATGAAGATGGTAAGATGACAAAATCTTATATTTATGTAGTGGTTTCAAGGCACGATTAGATCGCTTTCTTTAGAGAGATATTTGTCCCCACACTTAGTTGTTATAGGGTTGATGACAATACTCTCGAAGGATACAATGAAACCTAAGAATTTCTTAATTAGCAATAGTAAGAAATTCTCAACTCTCTTGAACAAAGAAAATCTCTTAGTGGTTGAGTAAATTGTACACTTAGTACTTTTTCTCTAAAATAGTGAACAAGGACTTATTTATACATATTGCACATAGCAATTATGATTAGTTACGTATACAAAGGGTTGTGTCTTTTCTATTGCCAATAGATACAATGTTTTGAACATATATAACTCTTAAAGAGTTGTGTCCCTTTAGCCAATAGATACAATGTTTTGAACACACACAATCCTTAAAAGGTTGTGTCCTTTCAACCAAATGGTATTAAACGGCTAGTAACCGTTTATTAATATTAATAATATTAATAATATTAATTAATCAAATTTGTAAATACCCTTCAATCCCCCACTATTTACAAAATTTAAATGTCATACAAGTATATGCATAAAGAATGTGTCACTAAGATTAAACATTAATTAAACATTCTTTTAGTGTAAATTTTAAAGTTATAACGAAGTAATAGGTGTCTAATCGATTAAACCTATACTCCATATGCTAGTACCAAAAATCACACACATTACTTATACCCTCCAAGTTCAAGAGTTTACAATTTTAAGCACTTATATGGCATTGTGCTCATCCTGGTTTCATGAATATTTACGAGAATTAAACCTCTAAAATTCTCGATTAGAGCGGCACCGCTCTTATATTCATATAGGTGGAATCTTTTGATAGATAATATTATCATTCCATTAAGAGTTTAAACTCACCCTCCTAATTTATTTTTAATAGCACTAAATCCTATACCTTAGTGCTCCAATTGCTAAATAACTTGTTATTACCTATTATATAGCACTAAATCCTATACCTTGAAAGTAGTGGTCTACTAGAATAAGGTTGGGTTCCCATCATTTAGCAATAATAGGTTTTAATCCCATTTTAGCAGTAGTTTCTTTGATTTTATCCCTTGACAAACCTTTAGTCAAAGGGTCTGCTAAATTTCCTTGAGATCTTATATAAGTAATGGTAATTACACCATCATCTATTAGTTGCCTCACAAACTCATGTCTCAAACTTATATGTCTAGACTTTCCATTATGAACCTTGTTATATGCTCGAGACATGGTTGATTCACTATCACAGAAGATTGAAATGGCTGTCGTCTGCTGTGGCCACAGCTTTATATCATATAACAAATTTCTTAACCATTCCGCTTCTTTACCTGCGGCTGATAAGGCTACAAACTCAGCCTCCATAGTAGAATGTGTAATACATGTTTGTTTCTTTGAGGCTCAACTTATTGCTCCACCACCTATGGTGAAAATCCATCCCGAAGTGGATTTGTTATCACTAAGATTTGTAATCCAACTTGCGTCGGAATAACCTTCTAAAACTGCGGGATAATCACTATAAGATTTGTTATCCCAAATTTATGGTTTTCTTGAGATAACCAAGAACTCTTGTTATAGCTTTCCAATGTTGATTGCTAGGCTTTCCTGTAAACCTTGATAATTTGCACACAGCAAATGCTATATCTGGTCTAGTACAATGCATTGCATACATTAAACTTCCTATAGCACTAGCATATTCTAATTGTGCTATAGGTCTTCTCATGTTTCCTTCTAATTTAAGATTAGGATCATATGGCGTATTGGATTCTTTAATTGTGAGATGATCAAACTTTTCCAATACCTTTTTAATATAATAAGATTGACTTAAAGTAAAGCCAACTTCATTCTTATGCACCTTTATGCCTAATATTGTATCAACTTCATTCAAATCCTTTATCTTGAATTTAGAAGTTAGATACTCCTTCGTTGTACGAATTCCTTCTAAATTTGTTCCGATAATCAACATATAAATAAATAATTACTCCATAATCTTTAGTAAATTTTGAGTAAATACATTTATCCGCACTATTATGTGAGAAGCCATTTGATAACACCACTAAATCAAACTTCTCATGCCATTGTTTAGGCGCTTGTTTTAGCCCATACAAAGACTTAATTAATTTGCAGACTTTCTTTTCATTTCCGGGTAGCACATAGCCTTCCGGTTGCTCTATATAAATTTCTTCATTAAGATCTCCATTTAAAAAAGCCGTTTTAACATCCATTTGATGTATATGAAGCTTATGTATGGATGCTAATGCTATAAGAGCCCTAATAGAAGTCATTCTTGCCACAGGTGCGTAGGTATCAAAATAGTCTAGACCTTCTTGTTGTCTAAACCCCTTGGCCACTAACCTTGCTTTAAAGGTTTGTAATGAACCATCAGTGTTATACTTTCTTTTAAATACCCACTTACATCCTATAGGCTTTGATCCTGGAGGCAAATCAACCAAGACCCAAGTATTGTTAGATAATATTGAGTCCATTTCATCGTTTATTGCTTCTTTCCAAAAAGCAGAATCCCTTAAAGCCATAGCCTCTTTGAAGGTTTGAGGATCACCCTCTATGTTCATCACAATAGGAATCTTGTTTGTTACAGAATTCCTAGTTCCTTCTACCAAAAAGGTGATAGCCTAAGAAGAAATAAAATCTGGACCCAAGTCCTTTTCTTTTCTTACTCTCAAGGTCTTCCTTGGTTCAATCAACTCTTTGTCGTTTAGACGTTTATTATTTTGATTATTTATTTCTTGTGAAATATTAGTATCATTTTGGAGATACTCTAAATTAGAAGTTGAATCATTGATAAATTTATTTTCAATAAATTCTACTTCTCTTGATTCAACAACTACATTAGACACTAAGTCTAATATTCTATATGCTTTAGAATTTTGAGCATATCCTATAAAAGCACCTTTTATGACTCTTGGCCCCAATTTGGTTCTCTTTTGATTAGGAACTCGATAAAAAGGCTAAACACCTCCACACTTTAAGATAATTTAAATTAGGTTTCCTTCCTTTCCAAATTTCATAAGGAGAAACCTTTCTATGTCTTGATGGTATCCTATTATGGATATGACATTATGTCAATAATGCTTCACCCCACAAATTGTAAGGAAATTTTGTATTTAGTAACATTGAATTAACCATATCCACTAAGGTACGGTTTTTCCTTTCCGCCAAACCATTTTGTTGCGGAGTATATGGAGCGGAAGATTCATGCACAATACCATGTAATTCACAAAAGTGATCAAATTCATTAGAAAAATATTCTCCACCTCGATCACTACGAAAAACTTTTATTTTCTTATTATGCATATTTTCTACTTCCATTTTATATTTCTTAAACATTTCAAAAGCTTCATCTTTATTTCTAAGCAAATACACATAAGTAAATCTAGAACAATCATCAATGAAGGTTATAAAGTATCTTTTTCCTCCTCTAGTAATATTGCCATTTAGTTCACAAATATCACTATGAATCAATTCTAATAAATGTGTATTTCTTTCAACCTTAGGAAAAAGTTTCTTAGTAATTTTAGATTGTATGCAAATATCACATTTCTTATTAAAATCCTTGTTACTAAGATCAATATAGTTATTCTTTTGCATATATTCAATTGATTTGTAATTTAAGTGTGCTAATCTACTATGCCATAAATCACAAGAATCAACAACATACAAGGAAACATTCACTTTATTAATACTAAGTTTAAACATGCCTTCAGTACAATATCCTTTTCCTATGAATACATCATTCTTAAGCAAGATCACTTTATCGGATTCCATTACAACTTTGAATCCTTTCTTACACAAGAGACTAACAGAAACTAAATTTTTTCTCAAATCTGGAACATGAAGTACATTTATTAAACTTAATTTCTTTCCAGATGTAAAATTTAATTCCACACTTCCTTGACCACAAACTTTGGCTGAGTTATCATTGCCCATCAAGACTTCTCTATTGTTCACTTCTTCATATGTTTTGAATTGGTTGCGATCATTGCAAACGTGAACAGTAGCCCCAGAATCTAACCACCACTCAAGTGATTTTCCTTGTGTTGCTATGTTAACTTCTGTAACCATGCCAATATGCATGTTTTGTACTTTTTCTACAACCATAGCAATTAGATCATTTTCTTCCACTAAGTTGGTCTTTGATGCTTTCTTTTTCAAAATTCTACATTCTTTGATATAGTGTCCTTTCTTGTGACAATGATAACACTCTCTTTGTCTCTTCTTATCTTGCTTTGAATCTTTAGAGAACTTTCTTTTCTTCTTATTGATGTTATTTTCATCAATATGATTCACTTTAGAACGCTGAGAAAGATACGCAGCATCACGTTTTCGAGTTTCCTCCTCTATACGTATATGCCTTAGTAATTTCTCAATTGTGAAGTCCTCACCAAGATGTAAAAGTTTCTTCCTTTAACCATTCCAAGATGAAGGCAATTTTGAAATAATTGCTCCAACTTGTAATGATTCAGGGATCACCAATTGTAGATCACGAAGTCTACTTACAAGGATTTGTAATTCATGAATTTGATCCATGACAGGCATAGTATCATTCATAATAAATTCAAAATATTTCATCATAATAAACTTATCTGTTTCTTGTCATTCGGTATTGTACTTTTCTTCCAAAGATTTTCAAATCTCTAATGGTGATTGAATTGACATGTAGAGATCATAGAGTCGGTCGGATAAAGTATTGAGAATATGACCTCGACATGCAAAAGTATCTTCATCACGTTTCTTTTTCAATTGAACAATCTTTTCTTTCTCTTCCAGTGTAGAATTTTCAGCGGCATCGGCAATTGGTGTAGTCTTTGGGTCAATCACATATGCAAGATTGAGAACTGAAAGAAGAAACATCATCTTGTCTTTCCAACGGTTGAAGTTCGTTCCATCAAAGCGATCTAATTTGACAAACTCTTGATTCATGACCTTGAACGTAGTGTTTTGATCTTGTGCCATCTTCAACTAATATCTCTCTAAAATTGTTGGGTATATGAAGATGGTAAGATGACAAAATCTTATATTTATGTAGTGGTTTCAAGGCACGATTAGATCACTTTCTTTAGGGAGATATTTTTCTCCACACTTAGTTGCTATAGGGTTGATGACAATACTCTCCCAGGATACAATGAAACCTAAGAATTTCTTAATTAGCAATAGTAAGAAATTCTCAACTCTCTTGAACAAAGAAAATCTCTTAGTGGTTGAGTAAATTGTACACTTAGTACTTTTTCTCTGAAATAGTGAACAAGGACTTATTTATACAGATTGCACATAGCAATTATGATTAGTTACGTATACAAATGGTTGTGTCTTTTCTATTGCCAATAGATACAATGTTTTGAACATATAAAACTCTTAAAGAGTTGTGTCCCTTTAGCCAATAGATACAATGTTTTGAACACACACAATCCTTAAAAGGTTGTGTCCTTTCAACCAAATGGTACTAAACGGCTAGTAACCGTTTATTAATATTAATAATATTAATAATAATATCAATAATATTAATAATATTAATTAATCAAATTTGTAAATACCCTTCACTGTTATGAAAGCATGAAAGAAAAACTAGCATAATAAGTGAGAGAAAATAACATGGAGTTCTTGAGGACCACGAACTCGGACAGGATTGTCTTCCTCTGGCTTCCCGTCCCTATGGTAAGGGGAAAAATGATGGAACCGTCTGGCTTGAGGAAGTTGTCTCTGAGTCCCGTGACACTGTTGCGGTGTGTTTGGAGATTTTCGTTGCGGAGCCCGAGCTTGTCGAAGGCACCTCAGAAGAGGATGTTGAAGTCTGCGCCGGTGTCCACCAGTATTCTCCGAACTAGTCCTGTTCCGATTCTCGCCGAGATGACTAAAGATGCGTCTTCGGCCGAGGTGCTGTGCTGGCACTCCTCGGGCAAGAAAGTTATCATTTTGTCGGCTGTGGTAGCTGGGGCTTGATCTCTGACGTCCAAGACTTTGAGGTCCTTTTTTAGTGTTGATCTTGACTTGCTTGACACATCCTTGCCTGTGATGACATTTACTACTATGGCCGGGTCGTCTTCTGGACTTTCCCTGGGAGGTTGTTTTTGTGTTCTCAGGTTGCTTCCTTCCCTCTCAGGCGACCTGTCTTTTTCCGCGCGTTTTGGTTCTCTGATGATTTTGGCGAACTCTAGGGGTTTGCCGTCTCTTATAGCTTGTTTGAGGGCGTCTTTAAGGTCAAAACAGTCTTGTGTCTTGTGCCCGTAACCTCGGTGGTAGTCGCAGTAAAGGGTCTTGTTGCCGCCCGTTCTTTCTCTGAGTTGTCGGGCTTTCAGGATAATACCCCGATCTGCTATCTGGTGGTATATCCGGTAATCGAGGCTGTCAGGGGTGTAGTTCAAGAATTTCCCGATCCTGGGTGGTCGGTTTGTGTTGGTTTGTTTGGGTTGGTCTCTTTGACTTTCTCTGGGCATCGGATTATGGCGGGAAGTCGGGTTGCCGTTTATTGGTGGCGACGACCTGGCTGACCTCCTCGTCATTTATGTAATCTCTGGCGACGTTTTGGATCTCATGCATGGTCCATACTAGTGGTGAGGTGTTTGCGGAAGTCTTCGTTCATGAGCCCGTTGGTTAAACATAGGCTTGCGACGGAATCCGTGAGTCCATCAATCGTTAGGCATTCATCGTTTAAGCGGTCCAGGTATTTTTGTGTGGATTCGTCTTGTTTCTGTGTGACCCCTAATAAGCTGATGGGGTGTTTAGCTTTGGTGATTCTGGTGGTGAATTGGGCCATGAACTTCCGTGAGATATCGTGGAAGCCAGTTATAGATCCGTTGGGGAGGGCGTTGAACCATTTGATCACAGGGCCAGCTAAGGTTATCGAGAAGGCCTTACACCGGATCATGTCGGCGGCTCCTTTCAGGTTCATCCTGGCCTCGAAGGCCGTTAGGTGTTCCCGGGGATCGTTGGTCCCGTCCTATTTCATGTCAGTGGGCTTGTTGAAGTCCTTCAGGAGTTTGGCTCTCAAGGATTTTTCTGTGAACGGGATGGCTTCCATTATCACGTGCATGTTTCCTGCTCGTTTGGCCTCCCGATGGTGCCGTCAGTCGTCTTCTCCGCGTCGGTGTTTCGGGTCTAGGGAAATGCTGCGATCGTGCTGTTTGCAGTGTTGTTGCTCAGAGGGCCTGGTGTTCCTGGTATCGCGATGAGATTAGGTCCTAGAGGTCGCTTGGCTTGTATGCTCCGGGTGGTACCGTTCTTTGGGTGTGACTCGGCCTTTGAGGTTTTGCACCCTGAGGCACAACTCTTGGATTATCTGGACCGCCTTCTCTCCCAGGCCATCGGGTGGCCGGGCTTCAGTGGGAGGACGGTTGTCCTCTCTTGGTTGTTGCTGGGTTGGGGTTGGTTGGTGATGTGCCGCGTTTATTATCCTCCCGTGGGTGGGAGGAGTGTTATCTTGGAGTTCGGGAGTTGGGTTTTGTGGGTTTGAGTTAGGGTGTCGGGTGGAGGATTGCTCCTCGAGGTTCTCCGTCATGCCGCCACGATTTGGCTGTCCCCCATATCTGTGCAAGAACCTTGAGAACTTTCTTGATCTATTGGCTCCTGAGAGGTCTAAGCTTGGCCACGGTGGTAGCATTTAAGGAGGTCGTTCATGATGTCATGGCAACAGAGTTGTCACAGGTGAGGCGACGGATGACAGAGGTTTGGAACCTAGTGTTGAAAGAAGTGACCTCGTGGATTTGGAGGAAGAGCTTGAAGAGTTCAAAAGAAGAAGCAACCTCGGTGGGCATGGAGCCGAAGTAGAGGGAGAAGATGGGGCCATGGCGCTTGGAGAGACGGATGAGGGAGTAGTGAATGAGAAGGTCCAAGAGGTGGAGGTGTCCCACTAAAGGGAGGCGAGACTTTGGGCTCAGAGGATTTGGAATTTCACCATTGGAGTAGGGCGAGGGTGCATAAAGAGTGTTATCACTAAGAAGGTAATTGCAAGTAACATTGTTCCTTTGGGATTTCGCCGTTGGAATAGGGCGAAGGTGTGTTATCGCTGCAAATGTGATGTAAGTTAAGGAAACATTATTCCTTTGGGATTTCGCCGTTGGAGTAGGGCGAAAGGGTGCATAAACATGCAAAGGTGATGCAAGTTAAGAAAACATTATTCCTTTGGAATTTTGCCGTTGGAGTAGGACGAAGGTGTGTTATCCCTGCAAAGGTGATGCAAGTTAAGGAAACATTATTCCTTTTGGGATTTCGCCGTTGGAGTAGGACGAAAGGATGCATAAACATGCAAAGGTGATGCAAGTTAAGGAAACATTATTCCTTTTTGCTCTCAGTTACACGCAAGAAGTCTGAGTTTGATGATTGCTCTTCTGGGTTATCCGCCATGCCGCCACAACGTTGCAAAGTTCCCCACAGACGGCGCCAATGTACAAGATGTCTCTGGTACAGGTTGAGAGATGGATCGAGAACTTGCGGATTGAGGCAGATGCCGGATCACTTGCCTGGAGCAATGGGGGGTGGTACCTGCAAAGACACTCCGACGCTCAAGTCAGAATGGATCTAAGAGGTAGAAGGTGTGAGGAATGAATGAATACCTGGAGGGACCTGAGTCCTCTATTTATAGGTGATGGTGAATATCTTATCTTATCTTATTTGGCTAAGATAAGGGAGACGTTTGAATTATCTTATCTTATCTTATCTTATTTGGCTAAGATAAGGGAGACGTTTGAATTCGAAAGTTGGTTATGAGCTCTAGTGGGCTGGTTCCGGGCCTTCTGGAAGGGCGAAGGGGGTCGGACCTTGGTAACGGGGTTCGGGGACCGTTCTGGGTGTAGGATCCGTGGGCCGGATCCGTAACAATTTCCAAACATTTTTATATACGATATAATAGTTACATTTTTATTAGTATAAGGAGTAGGATTATTAATCTCGTAACGTTAGACAGACAGTAATTTAACATTATTTTATTTAATTTAAATTAATAATTTTATGCTTATAATATTTATAATTGTATATCTATTATATTTAGAATTATTTAATTATTTTAATAATAATAAAAATTATAAAATAAACAAATTTAATATAAAATAAAATAATTTTAAATTATTTTTTTATTATCTTTCAAATATTTATGATGTATTAATTCTTTTTGGCTAAGAAGACAAATAAGTAAATAAAAAATAATTATGTAAATATTACTATTTCTTTTATCCTTGTTGTTTTCCAAAATTTGCTAAGCATTACATGTTTTAGCGGAGGGATGGTGATCCAAGGAGAGCTCGGGAACATTGGAAGTGATGCATTTTTGAGATGGTTCTTTCGAAGAAGATACATATGATTTTGAAATTTTTTTTCTTTCCAGAGTTGAAGCTTTAGAGAAGATGAGTTTCTTTAGTACCATTTTTGGGTTTTTCGGGTTCGGAATTGGAATTTCATTTGGCCTCGTCGCTGGCTATTTTCTCTTCATTTACTCTGAATCCGCCGATGTTAAGGTATGTATGTATACTCCTTTCGTCTTTGACCTTCTTTATCATCAAGTTCTTACATTACATACACATACAAATACGCAGCCATAGGTGAATGAGTAGTTATACTGACACTATTTGACATAACACAGGATCCTGAGATCCAACCACTAGCGAATCAAGACTCTGAAACTCTCCAACGAATAACTCCTGAGATTCCACTTTGGATTAAAAATCCAGACTTCGATCGGGTACGTAATGTATTATGCATTATTATCTGCTCTCTATATAAATATATTTTGTTTGGACAAATTAAACGCAACACTGTTCTGATTTTCTTTGGTTACCAAACATTTCCGTTTTTATATTATTTGTTTCAATCTTTGCCCCTCAAGGTTGACTGGCTTAACAGGCTTATCGAATACATGTGGCCCTATCTTGACAAGGTAAGGCATAGATATAGTCTATTCCTTAATTAATTGATAAATTATTAATGTACTCTACTAGGTAACTAATATCCAACCAGTTAACTATTAATCAATTTGTTATTAATTAGTAATTTTGATTTTTTAAATTATTAATTAGTAATTATTTAAATTTTATTTTTAAAATATAAAATTAATAATTATTAATTATAGTTGTTTAAAGTTGGTTGGTGAGGAGTTATTTACCTATAGTTTCCATTATTAATTGGTGTACTTCACTTACTGCATGCATGTAATCAACAAACTGTTGTCTAATTAGGCAATATGCAAGACCGCGGAGGGCATTGTGAAACCCATGATTGCAGAGCAGATTCCCAACTATAAAATTGATTCTGTAGAGTTTGAAGTGCTCACTCTCGGCAGCCTGCCCCCTACTTTTCAAGGTTTTCTTAGCTTGTACAATTAACAAGGTACCAATCTAACTAAGCGGTACGTATTAATTAATTCGTTGATCTCCTCAGGGATGAAAGTTTATATAACTGATGAGAAGGAGTTAATTATGGAACCAAGTATCAAATGGGCTGGAAATCCTAATGTCACCGTCGCAGTTAAGGCATTTGGGTTGAAACCAACCATTCAAGTGGTGGATTTGCAAGTTTTTCTTGCACCTCGTGTCACTTTGAAACCTTTGGTTCCAAGCTTTCCTTGTTTTGCCAACATCTTTGTGTCTCTCATGGAAAAGGTTTGTAGTGGTGTTTGTAAACCTTTGGGGCATAGCTTACTATATCGCTTTTCAATTGTTTCATGATAAACTCTCTACTACTTTGGCATCCTTTATGTTGCAGCCACATCTTGACTTCGGACTAAAGCTTGTAGGGATTGATCTTATGTCTATTCCTGGTCTCTACAGGTTTGTTCAGGTAATATGTTTGACCACATTTTTATTTTTGTTTTTATTTTTTTAATTCTTAAAAGTTGAGATGCATTCATCATCGACTTGGAGTGGTAATCAGGGAATCTATTTATGGTAGAGCGAATGTCGCTCTTCCTAATTCAATTTATGAATTGAACTGTTTTGATATTACTACTAGTACAGTTTGTTTAAAATATGTATGGCTTTTATATTATTATTTCCAGGAGCTTATCAAAGATCAGGTTGCGAATATGTATTTATGGCCCAAAACCCTCGACGTTCAAATCATGGATCCGGCAAAGTACATACATTACCTTTGCATTTTTATTTTATGTATTCTAAAAAAAAAAAGGAAAAGAAAAAGAAAAATCACTTATGTATTTTTAATCTGAAATGTTAGAGCTATGAGGAGGGCTATTGGAATTTTAGTTGTAAAAGTAGTGAGAGCAATGAAACTAAAGAAGAAAGATCTTCTTGGTGCATCTGACCCTTATGTGAAGATAAAGCTTTCTGGGGACAATATGCCAGCGAAAAAGACAACGGTGAAGCACAAGAACTTGAACCCAGAATGGAATGAAGAATTTAATTTGCTAGTGAAGGATCCAGAAACACAGACACTAGAGTTTGAAGTGTATGACTGGGAGCAGGTCGGGAGGCATGATTTTATGGGTATGAATGTGGTGGCTCTGAAAGAGTTGAAAGAGGAAGAAACAAAGGTGATAACACAGGATCTGCTAAAGAACATGGATCCGAATGATGCGGCAAATGACAAGTCCCGAGGTCAGATAGTTATGGAATTAACATATAAGGCTTTCAAGGAGGAAGAGATGGGGAAAGGGTTTGAAGAGACAGAGATGATGATGATGGATAAAGCTCCAGAAGGGACTCCTCCAGGTGGAGGATTGCTTGTAGTTGTAGTCCATGAGGCACAAGACGTGGAAGGAAAGTACCACACGAATCCACAAGTACGCCTCATTTTCAGGGGAGAGGAGAGGAAAACCAAACACGTGAAGAAGAACAGAGACCCGCGGTGGGAAGAGGAGTTCCAGTTTGTGGTGGAGGAGCCTCCCACTAACGACAAATTACATGTGGAGGTTGTTAGCACTTCTTCCCGTAATTTGCTTCGTCAGAAGGAGTCTCTCGGTTACGCTGACATCTCTCTTGCTGATGTTGTTACAAACAAGAGAATCAATGAGAGATATCATCTCATAGATTCTAAGAATGGTCGCCTTCAGATTGAGCTCATGTGGAGACCTTCTCAACCCGCCACTTGATCACCACCACCACATCCTTATATACCTTTTAACAAAGTTTATTTAGGTGCATATCATTTTCGTTGGTATACCTACCTCTTTTGAATTTTAACAAAATTTTCAAACCAATCAAGTCTTCTGGATATAATATAGACCCATTTAATCAACCATTTTTGGCATCTAGCTGAATTTATTTCTTCATACTTTCATAGATAAATCGCTATTCCTGAGTAACTTTCATAATTCAATTTAAAAATCTTTAAATATGTTTAAGAACCAAAAAATTTTTTTTTCCAAAACTATGGTTGAAATAGTTAGATAATATTAAATATAATAAATACATAATTATAAATATTTTATAAATAAAATTAAAAATAGTAAATTAAATAAGTTAATTTTAAATTATTGTTTTTCTAACATTATCAAACCATCTCAAAGTAACATTACTTTTATAATTAGGTACATGCTATGATGAATAGAAAAAAAAATAAAACTATAAAGATCTAATTTTATAAATAGTTAAATATCTTTTTTGAAAAAAGGGTTAACCACAAAAAAAGTCCCCGAATTATTCAAATGCTGACAAAAATATACCTAAATTTTATTATCGAAAAAAATGTCTTTAAATAATTTAAAAACACGATAAAAATGTCCAACAGTAAATATATATTTTCATAAAATACTTTAGAGATTGGATTTTGATGTGAATTTTTGTAAGCATAATTTAAAAAAATGAGATATTATTCTTAAAATTTAGTGATTTTTTTCTAAGTATATATTTTTTGTGATTTTTTAAATGTATTATTAATTGTTAACAAAAAAATTACAAAAAAATATATACTTAACCAAAAATGACCATATTTTAAGGATAATAATATCTTATTGTTTTTAATCATGCGTGTAAAAAATTGTATCAAAATTCAATCTCTAATGTGTTTTGTAGAAAATACATATTTAATATTAGATAATCTTATATAATCCTGTTAGCTTTGGTTAATTAGGATTTTTGTGGTCATAAACTAGTTTTTGAACTTTACCCTCTAATCGGAATTAAGTAACCACGAGACTAGCAGTTAATGAAGGTTAGAGGAGGCTAAATCACTAAGAGATTAGGGTTTAGACATTTACAGTTTGTCATGGAATGAATCATGCATTGTTAAAATAGTTGGTAAGAAATTTTAATCCGGAAAGATTAACATCTCTGAAGTCTTAACTGCTTTCTCATACTGTTCTCACACCAAACCCTTATTTGCTTTATTTACTTACTTATTTACTGTTTTATGCGAATAGACTCACCAAATCCCTTTCTATTCGCCTAACTAAGTTAGTTGGACAACCATTGTTGCTCAGTCCAACAGTTCTCATGGGATCGACCCTCACTCACCTGAGGTATTACTTAGATGACCTGGTGCACTTGCCGGTTAAGCTGTGTGAAACCCTAATTCGGGCACTAAGTTTTTGGCGCCATTGTCGGGGATTGTTTGTGATTGACAACTACTAGTTGTCTTGTTTCTTAGATTGGGTATTTTTCTTAGTTTTGTTTATTTTATTTTTCCTTTAACTTTTGATTTTTGTTTTATTTATTTTCTTTTAATTTCAGATTTTAAGTTTCGTGTCCCCGGAGTAATTTTTGTAAGGTCCCACATCGGTTGGGGAGGGAAACGAAGCATGCCTTATAAGGGTGTGGTTACCTCTCCCTAGCATGACGTGTTTTGACAAGTGAGTGTGGGGGGCTTCGGCTCTCATCCTTATCGTCAAAGGCAAAACCGTGAGGCCTTGTGTGCCAAAGCGGACAATACCGTGCTAGCAGGTGGTCTGGGCCGTTACAGATGGTATCAGAGCTGGAGCCCAGATCGATGTGCCAGCGAGGGCGCTGGGCTCCCTTAGGGGGTGGATTGTAAGGTCCCACATCGGTTAGGGAGGAGAACGAACATTACCTTATAAGGGTGTGGATACCTCTCCCTAGCATGACGCATTTTGACGTGTGAGTGTGGGGGCTGATACAAGATTTGTTGTCGGTCTAGAATTTCTCTTATAGAAATAACAACTTCGTTGTAAGCATAGCTCCAAACCAACAAACAATTCTCATATCAAATTTAATTTGGTTTTGTTACAAGTACAAACCCCAATGAAAATTAATCGAAGTATTTAATCTCCGGGTCGTCTTACAAGGAATTGTAATGTAGTGGTCAATTATTGGCTATGAGAGAACATGGGGTTTGATTGATAAAAGGGGCAATAAAATAAATGACAAAAAAAGTAAATCGAGCAAGTAAAGAAAGCAAGTAATAAAGAGAGACATTCATGGCAAGGATTGAGAATATAAGCTTTCTACCCTAGTCACTAATAACAATAATTAATAAGAATTTATCCTTTCTTCTGAGTCATCCCATTATTCACAGGATTTCTTTCAGAAGTATACATGAACTGGTTATTTGTAACCATTTCAATGAGTTCCTGAGCTTCTGTAGGCGTCTTCCTCAGATGAAGAGATCCACCAGCAGAGTGGTCCAATGACATCTTGGATAATTCAGACAGACCATCATAAAATATACATAAGATGCTCCATTCTGAAAGCATGTCAGAAGGACACCTTCTGATCAATTGCTTGTATCTTTCCCAAGCTTCATATAGGGATTCACCTTCCTTCTATCTGAAGGTTTGGACTTCCACTCTAAGCTTGCTCATCTTTTGAGATGGAAAGAATTTGGCCAAGAAAGCATTGACCAACTTTTCCCAAGAGTTCAGGCTTTCTTTAGGTTGTGAGTCCAACCATACCCTAGCTTTGTCTCTTATAGCAAACGGGAAAAGCATAAGTCTGTAGACCTCGGGATTAACCCCATTGGTCTTAACAGTGTCACAGATTTGCGAGAATTCAGCTAAGAACTGATGAGGATCTTCCAATGGAAGCCCATGAAACCTGCAATTCTGCTACATTAGAGAAACTAATTGAGGCTTAAGCTCAAATTTGTTTGCTCCAATTGTAGAAATTGAGATGCTTCTTCCATAGAAGTTAGAAGTTGGTGCAGTAAAGTCACCAAGCATCTTCCTTGCATCTCCACCATTGTTATTGGGTTCGGCTGCCATGTCCACTTCTTTTTCGAAAATTTCTGTAAGGTCCTGTCTAGAGTGTTGTGCTTTAACTTCTCTTAGTTTCCTCTTTAGAGTCCTTTCAGGTTCAGGATCAGCTTCAACAAGAATATCTTTATCCCTGTTTCTGCTTATATGAAAAAGAAGAGAATAGAAAAGAAGAGGAATCCTCTATGTCACAGTATATAGATTCCTTTATGTGTCAGAGGAAAAGAATAATAGAATAAAGAAGGAAGAAGAAGAAATTCGAACACAGAGAGAGAGAGGGTTCGAATTATGACTAGAAGAGAAGTGTTAGTAAATAAATAAAATAAATAGAAAGAGATGAGAGAGAGAGTTTTCGAATTTTAAAAAGAGGGAAAAGAAAAATATTTTTATTTTTATTTAATTAATTAAGTTAGTTTCGAAAATATTAAAAGAAATAAAATAAAATTAGAATTTAAAACAATTAGTTAATTAAAAAGAATTTTGAAAAAGTGGTTAGTGGTTTCGAAAATTAGAGAGAGAGAAAAGTAGTTAGGCGGTTTTGAAAAGGTTAAATTACACAGTTGGTCCCTACACTTTCAGTGAAATTGCAAATTAGTCCCTACACTTTAAAAGTTTATAATTGGATCCCTAAAGAGAATTAAAATTTACAATTTAGTCCCCGCCGTTCAAAAAGTGTTTGATTTAATAGAATATTCTCAGAATATTCTTTATTTTGAACATGTGACCTGCACATGTTTAACAACAGGGACCAATTTGCAATTTTAGTGAAAGTATGGGGACCAACTGTGTAATTTAATCATTTGGAGAGACCAAAAACTCCCTAGGCTATCTGAACCTATCCCGTCCCTCCCCAACTATCTCACTCTCACTTTCTCACTATCTAAAATGACACCCGAACCCCACCGCACTCTATCTCTCACCTTGGTACACCGTCGCTACGCCGGATCCACCGCATTTGTGCTCACGAGTCGGGTCTCGCCTCCTTTCTCCATCTCGCCTCTCTCATCCGACAACTTTTTCTTCTCTTTCAATCCCAATACTGAAGACCGACGATAAATAAAAGACAACAATTCCAATCCCAAGCATGCTCAAAGCGAACAATTTAATGTCTAAGAAAAAAATAGCAACAAATCAACACAAAAATAGTAACTCAATTTATTAGTGAATTAGGCGTGGTGACGGAGGCGAGAGGCACGACGATGGTGAGCCGAGGTGAGAGACAGAGAGCGTTGGGGTTGGGGTGCCATTTTGGAAAGTGAAATAGTGAGAGTGAGAGAGCTGGTGAGGGGTAGGGTGGATTCAGATAGTCTAGGGAGTTTTTGGTCATTTTCAAATGGTTAAATTACACGATTGGTCCTTATACTTTCACTAAAATTGTAAATTGGTCCCTATTGCAAACATGTGTAGGTCACATGTTCAAAATAGAGAATATTCTAAGAATATTCTGTTAAATCAAACACTTTTTGAACGGCGAGGACTAAATTACAAATTTTAATTATCTTTAGGGACCCAATTACAAACTTTTAAAGTGTAAGGACCAATTTGCAATTTCACCAAAAGTATAGGGACCAACTGTGTAATTTAACCTTTTGAAAAAGATAAGAAATAGTAAACTTTTTTTAAAATTAAAACAAACAAGTCAAGTGGTTAATTGAAAAAGATTTGAAAATAAATTTTGAAAAGATAAGAAGTTAGAAAAAGATTTTGAAATTAATTTTTGAAAAAGATATGATTGAAATTTATTTTGAAAAAGATTTGAAAAAGAAATTTAAAAAAGATTTGGTTTTGAAAATTAAAGTTGATGACTTGACTAACAAGAAACTAAAAGATATGATTCTAGAATTTAAAGATTGAACCTTTCTTAACAGGAACGTAACAAACTTGAAATTTTTGAATCAACACATTAATTGTCAGAAAAGTTTTCGAAAATTATGAAATAAAATTAAGAGAAAGATTTTGAAAATTAATTAAAAAATTTCAGAAAACATGAAAGAAAAATGAAAAAGATTTTATTTTTGAAAACAATTTGAAAAGATAAAGTTTTTAAATTGAAATTTTGACTTGACTAACAAGAAACAACTAAATTTAAAATTTTTTTTACTAAGTCAACCCAAAATTTTTGAAATTTATGAGTAAAACAAGGGAAAGATATTATTTTTGATTTTTTTGAATTAATGAAGAGAAAAATAACAAAATGACACAAAACAAAAGAATTTAAGATCAAAATAAATAATGCATGCAAGAACACTTTGAATGTCAAGATGAATACGAAGAACACATTGAAGATCATGATGAACATCAAGAACATATTTTTGAAAATTTTTAAGAAAAAGAAGACATGCAAGACACCAAACTTAAAAACTTTTAATATTTAGAGACTATGAATTCGAAAATGCATATGAAAAACAACAAAAAACACAAAACAAGAAAAATTAAAGATCAAACAAAGAAAATTATCAAGAACAACTTGAAGATCAAAGAAGAACACAATGCATGAATTTTCGAAAATTTAAGAAAATAAAATAAAAAAAATGCAATTGACACCAAACTTAAAATTTGACACTAGTCTCAAACAAGAAACACAAATTTTTTTTTTCGGTTTTTATGATTTTATTAATTTTTTTGTTTATTTTTTGAAAATTTTTTTGGAAAGAGAAAATAAAGAAATTCAAAATTTTTAATAAGAATTCCAAGATTCGTGCAATGTTAGTCTAAAGCTTCGGTCCAAAAGAATTAGACATGGCCAAATGGCCAGCCAAGCTTTAGCAAAGCATTACATACAACAGCCAAATAGATATGAATCCAAAGGGTCCTACAATGATAAGTGGAAACCTCAGTCCAAAAGATTAGACATGGCTTAACAGCTAGCCAGGCTTCAACATATCTCATGAAACTCTAGAATTCATTCTTAAAAATTTTTATGAATTTTTCGAAAATACATATTTTTTTCAAAAATTAAAATAAAAAGCTTAAACATAAAATAAAATTACCTAATCTAAGCAACAAGATGAAATGTAAGTTGTCCAAACTTGAACAATCCCCGGCAATGGCGCCAAAAACTTGGTGCACGAAATTGTGATTACACTTTCCACAACTCCACACAACTAACCAGCAAGTGCACTAGGTCGTCCAAGTAATACCTTATGTGAGTAAGCGTCGATCCCATGGAGATTGTCGGCTTGAAGCAAGCTATGGTCATCCTGTAAATCTTAGTTAGGAGGATACAAATGGTTATGAGGTTTTGATAATTAAAAGATAAATAAAACATAAAATAAAATAAAGATACTTATGCAATTCATTGGTGGGAATTTCAGATAAGCGTTTGGAGATGCTTTGTTGCTTCTGAACCTCTGCTTTTCTATTGTCTTCTTCCAATCATGCGTGCTCTCTTCCATGGCAAGCTGTATGATCCTTTCAGATGAAAAATACCAGGTAGGATCTCTGCACGGCTAAATAACTGTCGGATTTCTCGTCTCGGATGAAAAATACCAGGTACAGCTACCGCACGGCTAATCATCTGTCGGTTCTCACTAGCATCGGAATAGGATCTCTCTATCCTTTTGCACACTGTCACTGTGCCCAACATTCGCAAGTTTGAAGCTCTTCACAGTCATCCCTTTCCAGATCCTACTCGGAATACCACAGACAAGGTTTAGACTTTTCGGATCTTATGAATGCTGCCAATGGTTTTAGCCTATACCACGAAGGTTCTAATCTCAAATTCGGATGCTCTGTTGTCAGGAGAGACAATGTGAATCGCAGATCAGAGACCCAAGAGAATATACTCCGGCTGTCGTCCAATGACTACGTTGAACATCATGTAGACAGCTTGTGGTTGTCAGGCATGCGGATCTTGGCTAAGCGAGTAACGAAGATAGTGGGTGATTGTCACGGGTCACCCCTTCATTCTGACTTAACTGAATTAAGTACAAGAGTATATCTTGGAGAAGAAGTTGGCGTGAATTGAAAGAGAAACAATAGTACTTGCATTAATTCATGAAGAACAGCAGAGCTCCGCACCTTAATCTATGAGTTGTAGAAACTCCACCGTAGAAAATACATAAGAGAAAAAGGTCTATGCATGGCCGTGTGGCCAGCCTCCCAAATGTAACATAAAATTCCAAAAGTGATAATAAGATATGAATACAATAGTAAAAAGTGCTATTTATACTAACTAGTTACTAGGGTTTACAGAAAATAAGTAACTAACTGCAGATAGTATAGAAATCCACTTCCGGGGCCCACTTGGTGTGTGCTTGGGCTGAGCATTGAGGCTTTCGCATGCATAGGCCATTCTTGGAGTTAAACACCAGCTTGGGTGCCAGTTTGGGCGTTTAACTCCAGTTCTGGTGCCAGTTCTGGCGTTTTACGCCAGAAAAGGGTCTCTGGTGGGCGTTTGAATGCCAGTTTGGGCCATCAAATCTCCGGCAAAGTATGGACTATTATATATTTCTGGAAAGCCCAAGATGTCAACTTTACAAAGCAATTAAGAGCGCACCAATTGGGCTTCTGTAGCTCCAGAAAATCCACTTCGAATGTAGGAGGGTCAGAATCCAACAGCATCTGCAGTCGTTTCTCAGCATCTGAATCAGATTTTTGCTCAGTTCCCTAAATTTCAGCCAGAAAATACCTAAAATTACAGAAAAACACACAAACTCATAGTAAAGTCCAGAAATATGATTTTTGCATAAAAACTAATAAAAATATAATAAAAAGTAACTAAAACATACTAAAAACTCTATAAAAATAGTGCCATAAAGGGTATAAATTATCTGCTCATCAAAAGGCTAGGAATGGATCAAAGGGATGTCGAAGAAAAGCATGCAAGTAGACAACTCATGAAGAAACAAGAATTTGGGATGTTGAAATCGACGTGCACACGCAGCATACGCGTACGCGTGGATTGTGAGGTCGCATGGCGGCACGTACACGTACAGGACGCGTACACGTGGATGGCAATTTGTCAAGTGACGCGTACGCATGACCCACGCGTACGCGTCGGTGCTCGCACGTGAGGCACTTAAGGACAATCTGCTGGGGGCAATTTCTGGGCTTTCCAGCCCCAAATCCAACTCACCTCTGATGCTATTTAACCCAAGGATTGAAAGGGGATCAATCATCTAGGTACCAATTAGTCTTAGTTAGTTTAGTTTCTAGTTTTAGTGAGAGTTAGTTTCTAGAGAGAGAATCACTATCTTCTCTCTAGAATTAGGTTAGAGGTAGATTATGATTTCTTAGATCTAGGTTAATTTCATGCTTTGATTCACTTTTCCTTTTGTAATTCTTGTTCTTCTACATCTTCTCTCTCTAGTTTAACTTTTAATTCTTGTAATTCTCAACTTTTATGTTGATATACTTTTGTTTCTTCTATTTCTCTTTAATGCAATTTATGATTCATGTTCCTTTATTGTTGAATTACTTTGTTGTTGTTTAACTCCTTGTAATTGATAGTGTAGATTGTTGTTTACCTTTATTGCCTTTTATGTGTTTGTTGAAATGCATCTTTTAGTTATGAGTTAGATTTTGTTCCTCTTGGCCTAGGTAGAGTAATTGGTGACTCTTGAGTTATCAAACTCCTTTGTTGATTGATAATTAGAAGTTTCTAATTAACTTGAATGCCACTAAAGCTAGTCTTTCACCGTGATTAGGCTAGGACTTGTGGAATCAAGTTAATTCATCCACTTGAATTTCCTTCATAGTTAGAGGTTAACTATGTGGGAGCAATGGAAAAATGTTGTCACAATTGAGGAGGTTAATGAGGATAGGACTTCTAGTTCTCATACCATGCCAAGAGCTTTGTTTGTTGTTAGTTTATTTCCTTTGCCATTTATATTTCTTGTCTATTACCTCAAAAACCCCCAAACATACTTCATAACCAATAACAAGAACACTTTATTGCAATTCCTTGGGAGAACGACCCGAGGTTTGAATACTTCGGTTATTTTTATAGGGGTTTGTTGATAAACCCCGATTTTGTGGTTTATCTTGTGCTTATTTTGGGGGATTTTATCAACTTTTCTCACATTTATTCAATGAAATAGCATGGTTTTGTAATTCTCCCTTAAATTGTGCTTAAATATGAAAACATGCTTTTTAGGCACTAAAATTGGTGATTTTAATTCACTTTAATCCCATTCGATGCCTTTATATGTTTGTTGAGTAATTTCAGGTTCATAAGGCAAGTATTGGATGGAAGAAGTGAGGAGAAAAGCATGCAAAATGGGAGAACTCATGAAGAAATTGAAGGAACCGTAAAGCTGTCAAGCCTGACCTTCGCACACTCAATTGGCCATAACATGAGCTACAAAGGTCCAAATGAGGCGGTTCTAGTTGCGTTGGAAAGCTAACATCCGGGGCTTCGAAATGCTATAAAATTTGCCATATCTTGCTTCGGGTTTAGGTGCGCGCACGCGCACTTGGCGCGCGCGCCGATGCTGCTCGACCCACTAAAGATGAAATCACCCCCAGCGATTTCTAAAGCACTTTGGGCCCAACCCAACTCATTTTTGATGCTATTCAAGCCAAGGATTGAAGGAGAGTCAACACACTTAGTCATAGTTTAGTTTCATTATGCTTTAGTTTAGTTTCTAGAGAGAGAAGCTCTCACTTCTCTCTAGAATTAGGATTAGGATTAGGTTTAGTTCTTAGATCTAAGTTTTAATTCATGTTTCCTTCTACTCCTTCTTCTTAATTCCTTGTTGTTACATTTATCATTCTTCCATTGTTGTTATTACTTTCTTCTACTTTGTTTGTAGATCTACTTTTGTTCATCCTATTTTCTTTTAGTGTAATTTGAAGTAATTCATTTAGATCTTGTTTCCTTTGATTGTTATTGTTGATTTCTTACATTCAATTGTTGTTAGATTTTACTCTTGTCATCAATTTACTATGCTTTACTTTTATGCCTACCAAGTGTTTGATAAAATGCTTGGTAGGATGTTAGAGTAGATTTTGAGCATTCTTGGCTTAGAAAGAGTAATTAGGCAATCTTGAGTCATGAAAACCCAACTCATGTTGGTGATCTAGAGTTGTTAGCTAGTATTGTTTCTATTGACGCTAATCTTTTGCTAATTTAATTAGTGAGTTGATTAGGACTTATGGAAGATTATTTCCATTGGCGCTAATCTTTTGCTAGTTTAATTAGTAAGTTGGTTAGGACTTTTGGATTGAGATTAGCTAGTCTCGTTAGACTTTCTCCCTTTTTGTTGGAGTTGACGTAATGAGATAAATTCTTGTTTATTATTGTGACATGATTGGTTAATCTTGTTTGACATTCTCCTAATTTGTTGGAGTTGACTAAATAAGATGAGTTAATCATGCATGACTAGGATAGCAAGCCTATGATCTCAACCCTTGCCATGAATGTCTCTCTTTATTAATTGCTTTCTTTAGTTAATTGCTTGATTTACTCTTCTTGTCATTTATATTTTCTTGTCAAATATCAAATCAACCCCCCTTGCATTTTCATAGCCAGTAATTAAGCACTTCATTGCAACTCCTTGTGAGACGACCCGGAGTCTTAATACTCCGGTTAATTTTCATTGGGGTTTGTTACATGTGACAACCAATATTTTTGCATGTGAGGACTCTTTGTTGGTGTAGAACTATACTTGCAACGAGGATTCATTCATTTGAGGAAAATTCTATATCAACAAAAGTTCAAGCATCAAAATGGCACTGTTGCCGGGGAGTTGCAATGGTGTTGTGTTATTGGCTATTGTATATATGTGAATAGTGTGAATATCTTGCTTTTTTCTTTATTTGATAGCTTTTTGTTAGTTTTATTTTGCTTTTCCACTATGAATTCTCACCTTGGCTATGAGTTTGGTTCTAATTGTGTTGTAGGGAATGTGAACTTCAATGATGACACTCATTATGGATGGAACCAACAAAGATGGGAGGAGCCTCAAGGAATTGATCACTCCTATTGGCAACAACCTCCGGATACTTATAGGTATAACTACCATCCTAATACATGTCAATTCAATGGCTATGGTGACTCCTTTTGTGATGATCAAGCACCACCACCATATGTTATGATTCTTATCCTCAACATGAACCTCAACCATACTCACAAGCCTTTCCATACCAAATATCTTCCTATGATCCATATCCATCATATGATCAATCATCCATACCACATTCTTATAACCGTTATGAGCAAGAACCTTTAGAACCACCGCAACCTTATCATGACCACTCTCAAGAACCACCTCAATATACACCATCTCCATACCCTTACCAAGATGAACCACCCTCCAATTATGAAACCTTCCCCCCAAACAATAAACCTTCTCTTCTACCATCACCTCCCGATGAAGCCCCTATGCAAGAATTGAGAGATCTTGAATCTCATATCTTAAGGTGACACGAGGAGGATGAAAAGAAGTTTAAGGAGCTAGGAGCCAAGATGGCTATCCTAGTGGAAGCCGTTAGCAACATGGCCTCCTCCCAACTAAGCAATCAAGGAATTCCCATTGACAAATGTGGAGAAGCAACCAAGGAGCATAGTGAGGGAGTGAGTTTAGAGCTTCAAGGTGAAGAAGAGGAGTTGAAACAAGAATTGCCACAAGGGGAGGAAGATGAGACATTTGATCTGGAAGAAGTGGTTGAAGATTTAGGAGATGTTGAAAGTCCATGAGAATGTAGCATCATGGAGCACTCTTCCAAGAAGCTTGATATTGATGTTAAGGAGGGTGCGCAACCTCCAAGGCATATCATAGTTGAAGACTTGGAAGAGGTTTATCAAGAGATGGATTCAATCATGGATGAATTTCTATCTACAAGTGAATCCTCTCCCAGTGGACATGAAGTTGAAATTATAGAAGAATGTACACAACCTCCCATACCCTTGGTGAGCAATGAAGAAGAGAGTGAATCGGAAGAGAGCTACCAAGAGGAAAAAGTTGAATTGGTGTATATCGAAATTGAAGAATATGGAGAGGTTGATCAAGAGATGGATTCATTCATCAATGAATTCCTCTCCAAAATTGAATCACCTCCCATTGGGCAAGAAATCGAAGTTCTTGAAGACAACACCAAACCAAGTGATAAAAGGGAAAAGGTTGAAATTGAAAAAGCTTGCGAAGAGGTGGAAACAACTAAAGAAGAGCTTAAGGAAGTAGACCTTGCATTGTCCAAGTGTGGGGAGGTCCCCCTCCCCAAGTCACCATCCAACACACCGTTCAAGTGGATAAAACTCCTACCCTCAAGCTTCACCTTCTCACTTGAATATGGTTTGATTGAAACGGATGGGCAACTTAGGGCTCTTTATGAGATCAAGAGTAGAAAGGGGTTGTGTAGTGGTTAGAAGTTTGGAATTAAGCTCATTGAGGTCAAAGCTTCAAAATGTGGGAATTATGATTGGATGCATGCTACCTTGTGTTGGTCTAGGAGGAAGACTTGGTATGCTCAAGAGAATTCTATGTCTCAACCACCCGGATGGAAGAATCATGACAATCAACTAAAAGATGGGTGTGAGAATAAGATATGGGATCCCGGATCGAAGCATGCCAACTAACTATGGGAGCTCATTTCTTGGGTAGAACTTTGCCTAAGGATGGTGAATTTGGTTGGAATTTCTGTCAACCATTTGAAGAACAATGATCCTTGGAGATTCAAGGATGAGTACAAGCATAAGCCACCATGACAAAGAGCTTCCCAAATGTCCAACTTAAGGACTTAAACTAAAAGTGCTAGATGGGAGACACCCCACCATGATAAACTCTTTCCACTCTCTTTTAGATTTGGTTAATAAGTGATTTGAGTTACCATTGTTAGGTAGTTGTCTTCTTTGCAAACTTTTGTTTTAATATTTTCGTTGTTGGTTTGTTTCATTAGATTTGTGTTTTAAGTTTGTAGCTTAGTTGTTGAGTTTATTTGGTAGTCTAATATGTTAAATAAGGTTTTATGGTGTTTTGGTAGCTGTTCAGAGGTTTGAAATACTTGGTTTGGTGCAAGAACTTGGAAAAATTTTGAAAAACAGAGCACCAACCCGCGTGTGAGCGCACCTGGCGCGTACGCGCGCCTCAAGCATTTTCGATCATCCATGTAGACGTGCCATGTACGCGTACGCGTGGATGCAAAGATTCCACCTCCAAGCCAAATTCCAGAGAGTTGTGCCTAACTTGTGCCTACTTTCTGCGCGAGGCACAAACCAACTCGCGCGTGCGCGCACCTGGCGCGTACGCGTCCATAAGCCAATTGCACAATGCATGCGCACGCACGCTATGCGCGCGCGCGCCGATAGCGCCATTTGCACTCCTGGTACGTTTTCCAGAAAGTTGTGCCACTTTTGTGCCTATTCTGTGCCTGCCACCCGCGCGTGCGCGCACTTTGCGTGTCCGCGCCGGTAAAAAAAAAAGAGTTTTTTTCCCTTCTTCCATTTTCTTTTGCCCATTGCATTCGTATACTTCCACTCTTTCCATTTTTATTTTGTTTTCATAGCTTATTTTTACCTTATTTTTTTGAGTTTCTTATTTTAATAATGGTGTTGCATTTCCCTACTCAATTGTTGAGAATTTCTTGCATTATTTTGATGCCTCTTGACTTGTTTGATATTAGTTAATATGCCTTTGTTTGAATTGCTTTCTCACTCACATGTTGTAGCTACCATGTAGTGGAGAACCTTATTCTTATTTGGCATTAGCCCCCGCCTATGCTCTATTTGCTTTGATATCCTTGTTGTAGGCTTAATTTTCTTTCTTTTTCTTTGCTTTTAGGTTGGCCACCAATAAGGAAAGGAATTAGGAAGCTTCTAAGTGGGGCAACAAACAAGTTCACCTGCACAACCTTTTAAAGGAGCTCATCAATTGTAGTAACCCATCCACCTTGTTCTTCCTTGCATGCACCAAGGACGGTGCAAATTTCTAAGTGTGGGGAGGTCGTCCGACCGATCTCCATGGGTAACAACTTCATTTTTCAACACCAATTTTTAATTTTTGTCTTTGTTAGATTAGTTGTTGCATTGCATGATAGGTTGCATGCTAGTTAGAATTTGTATATATTCTATCATTTCTTTTTATGTTAGGACTACTTGGTTAGGGTGATGATTTCTTTCCCAAGAAAAATTATTTTTAGGGCACCCTACCAATTTGAAAAATTTTTTTATTGAACTTGCTTGAAAGAATTTATTTTGGAACATGGTTTTTGAGCTAAGAACACAAGCTTGTGAGATTTGAGCCTAACTGCGTGGTTACATCTTATAACCACTTATTCTTCCTTCTTGTGTGCCTTATTCTCTTTCTATGATTGTAATCTTTGATTTGTTTGATTCTCTATGTCCATTATTTTGTGTATTCATGCATTTATATGATTGAGGCCATTGTTTCATTAGCTCACTTACCCAAATAGCCTTACCTCTTATCATCCATTGTTAGCCAATTTGAGCCTATGATTAACCCATTTGTTCTTAATTTAGCACATTACAAGCCTTAAAGTAAAAAACAATAAATGTCCTTTATTTGGATCTTTGATTAGCTTAGGCTAGTGTGTGTGTATGTATCATTCAAGTGTGGGAAGTCTTGGGACATTGGGTGAATAAAAGGGTAGTTTTGTGTTTTTGTCGTAAATATTAGGAATTGGGTAAATACTCATGTATTGATAGAATGTATAGACCTTATGCATTGATGTTCTTGTATACAGTTTAAAAAAAATATAGAAAAAAAATAATAATAAAGAAAAAAATAGAAAAAGGAAAAAGAGAAAAAGAAATAAAAAGGGGACAAAATGCCCCAAAGCAAAGTGAAGCTCAATAAAAATCAATGCATATGAGTTGTAATCAAAAAGAAAATGCATGAGTATGTGAAAAAGTGAAAAATGGGTAGTTAGGTTAACCTAAATTGTATAGGTTGCTATAAAGGTTAGATGGGAAGTTTAAGGTAATCAAAGATTCAAATTTCAAGTCCACTTGACCAAATATGCATCCTTACCTTAACCCTAGCCCCATTACGACCTATGAAAAGTCCTCATGATAGTTGTATGCATGCATGAAATAAATGTTGATTGTTAGATGAAAAACAAATCCTGGAAAGCATGATTAGGAGAGCATTGAGAGGAGCATTGAGAGAATCGACCCTATACACTTGAGCGGCTAGAGTGCAAACACTTCCAGTGAGGGTTCGATGCTCAACTCCATGATTCCCGGCTTTCATGAGCGTTCCTCTTGCAAGTCTACTTGAACTTCATTTTTATACTTGAATTGGTAGGATTCATGAGTCGTCATATGACCTTAGCCCTACCCGTTTATACGTGCTCTTGGAGGATTGATTTATTTTTAACTAAGTAGGTAGAATCATTTTGCATTTAGTTGCACTCATATAGTTTAGGTTGCATATAGTTTATTTACATTGAATAAATGTTGATACCCTTTGTTCTCTCTTGATTTTAGCATGAGGACATGCTTAGTTTAAGTGTGGGGAGATTTGATAAACCCCGATTTTGTGGTTTATCTTGTGCTTATTTTGGGGGATTTTATCAACTTTTCTCACATTTATTCAATGAAATAGCATGGTTTTGTAATTCTCCCTTAAATTGTGCTTAAATGTGAAAACATACTTTTTAGGCCCTAAAATTGGTGATTTTAATTCACTTTAATCCCATTCGATGCCTTGATATGTTTGTTGAGTAATTTCAGGTTCATAAGGCAAGTATTGGATGGAAGAAGTGAGGAGAAAAGCATGCAAAATGGGAGAACCCATGAAGAAATGAAGGAACTGTAAAGCTGTCAAGCCTGACCTCCGCAAACTCAATTGGCCATAACTTGAGCTACAAAGGTCCAAATGAGGAGATTCCAGTTGCGTTGGAAAGCTAACATCTGGGGCTTCAAAATGATATAAAATTTGCTATATGTTGCTTCGGGTTTAGGGGCGCGCATGCGCACTTTGCACGCGCTCGCCGATGCTGCTCGACCCACTAAAGATGAAATCGCCCCCAGCGATTTCTGAAGCACTTTGGGCCCAACCCAACTCATTTCTGATGCTATTCAAGCCAAGGATTGAAGGAGAGTCAACACACTTAGTCATAGTTTAGTTTCATTATGCTTTATTTTAGTTTCTAGAAAGAGAAGCTCTCACTTCTCTCTAGAATTAGGATTAGGATTAGGTTTAGTTCTTAGATCTAAGTTTTAATTCATGTTTCCTTCTACTCCTTCTTCTTAATTCCTTGTTGTTACATTTATCATTCTCCCATTGTTGTTATTACTTTCTTCTACTTTGTTTGTAGATCTACTTTTGTTCATCCTATTTTCTTTTAGTGTAATTTGAAGTAATTCATTTAGATCTTGTTTCCTTTGATTGTTATTGTTGATTTCTTACATTCAATTGTTGTTAGATTTTACTCTTGTCATCAATTTACTATGCTTTACTTTTATGCCTACCAAGTGTTTGATAAAATGCTTGGTAGGATGTTAGAGTAGATTTTGAGCATTCTTGGCTTGGAAAGAGTAATTAGGCAATCTTGAGTCATGAAAACCCAACTCATGTTGGTGATCTAGAGTTGTTAGCCAGTATTGTTTCTATTGACGCTAATCTTTTGCTAATTTAATTAGTGAGTTGATTAGGACTTATGGAAGATTATTTCCATTGGCGCTAATCTTTTGCTAGTTTAATTAGTAAGTTGGTTAGGACTTTTGGATTGAGATTAGCTAGTCTCGTTAGACTTTCTCCCTTTTTGTTGGAGTTGACGTAATGAGATAAATTCTTGTTTATTATTGTGACATGATTGGTTAATCTTGTTTGACATTCTCCTAATTTGTTGGAGTTGACTAAATAAGATGAGTTAATCATGCATGACTAGGATAGCAAGCCTATGATCTCAACCCTTGCCATGAATGTCTCTCTTTATTAATTGCTTTCTTTAGTTAATTGCTTGATTTACTCTTCTTGTCATTTATATTTTCTTGTCAAATATCAAATCAACCCCCCTTGCATTTTCATAGCCAGTAATTAAGCACTTCATTGCAACTCCTTGTGAGACGACCCGGAGTCTTAATACTCCGGTTAATTTTCATTGGGGTTTGTTACATGTGACAACCAATATTTTTGCATGTGAGGACTCTTTGTTGGTGTAGAACTATACTTGCAACGAGGATTCATTCATTTGAGGAAAATTCTATATCAACAAAAGTTCAAGCATCATTTGTTACTAGTGACAACTAAATTTTTGTATGAAAGGATTATTGTTGGTTTAGTAACTATACTTTTAACGAGAATTTATTTGTGAAATTCTATACCATCAAAAATCCGTTCATCAGCAACCAACTCCCACCATCAAAGTTTAATTCAAATAAAATTAACCGAGAGTAATTAAATCTCCGGTCGTCTCCCTTGGACAATGCAATTAAGGTGCACACCTTTGGATGTGAGAAAAAGGTGGTTTTGTAAGCATAAAACGGAAAGATTAAAAGAACTAAGATATAAAAGAACTAACAAATAGTCAAAAAGGAAAGTAAAGCAAATTAAAAGAGCCTTGACTTGGGAATGGGAATTAAGGAATCCTATTGGTGCACGAAATTGTGATCTCAGGAAACAGCGCCAGAAACTCTGTACGCACGTCTTAATAAATCGTTTTTCATTCACAACTTCGATACAACTAACCAGCAAGTGCACTGGGTCGTCCAAGTAATAAACCTTACGTGAGTAAGGGTCGATCCCACGGAGATTGTCGGCTTGAAGCAAGCTATGGTCACCTTGTAAATCTCAGTCAGGCGGATATCAAATAGATATGGAGTTTTCGAACATTAATAATAAATAGAAAATAAGGATAGAAATACTTATGTAATTCATTGGTTAGAATTTCAGATAAGCGTATATAGATGCATTCGTTCCTCTGAACCTCTACTTTCCTGCCTTCTTTACCCAATCAATCTTACTCCTTTCCATGGCTGGCTTTATGTAAGGACATCACCGTTGTCAATGGCTACTTTTTATCCTCTCTGGAAAATGGTCCGATGCGCTGTCACTGCATGGCTAATCTTCTGGAGGCATCACCCTTGTCAATGGCTGCATCCCATCCTCTTGTGAAAATGGTCCAAATGCTCTGTCACAGCACGGCTAATCATCTGAGGTTCTCGATCATACTGGAATAGGATTCACCCTCCTTTTGCGTCTGTTACTACGCCCAGCACTCACAAGTTTGAAGTTCGTCACAGTCATTCAATCCCAGAGTCCTACTCGGAATACCACAGACAAGGTTTAGACTTTCTGGACTCTCATGAATGCCGCCATCAATCTAGCTTATACCACAAAGATTCTGATTAAGAGATCCAAGAGATACTCATTCAATCTAAGGTGGAACGGAAGTAGTTGTCAGGCACGCGTTCGTGGGGGAATGATGATGATTGTCACGTTCATCACATTTAGGTTGAAGTGCGAATGAATATCTTAGAAGCGGAATAAGTTGAATTGAATTGAAAAACAGTAATACTTTGCATTAATCTTTGAGGAACAGCAGAGCTCCACACCTTAATCTATGGAGTGCAGAAACTCTACCGTATGAAAATACATAAGTGATAATGGTTCAGGCATGGCCAAATGGCCAGCCCCCATGAAAGTCTAAGATAGCATAAAACTGATCAAAGATGTGTAATACAATAGTAAAAAGTCCTATTTATAATAAACTAGTTACTAGGGTTTACAGAAATAAGTAATTGATGAATAAATCCACTTCTGGGGCCCACTTGGTGTGTGCTTGGGCTGAGCTTGAATGTTACACATGTAAAGGTCAATCTTGGAGTTGAACGCCAGTTTGTAACGTATTTCTGGCGTTCAACTCTGGCTTGTGACGTGTTTCTGGCGTTTAACTCCAGACAGCAGCATGGAACTGGCGTTCAAGGCCCTTTTACATCGTCTAAACTCGGCCAAAGTATGGACTATTATTGCTGGAAAGCCCTGGATGTCTACTTTCCAACGCAATTGGAAGCGCACCATTTTGAGTTCTGTAGCTCCAGAAAATCCACTTTGAGTGCAGGGAGGTCAGAATCCAACAGCATCAGTAGTCCTTCTTCAACCTCTGAATTTGATTTTTGCTCAAGTCCCTTAATATCAGCCAGAAAATATCTAAAATCATAGAAAAATACACAAACACATAGTAAAGTCCAGAAATGTGAATTTAACATAAAAACTAATGAAAACATCCCTAAAAGTAACTAAATTCTACTAAAAACATACTAAAAACAATGCCAAAAAGCGTATAAATTATCCGCTCATCACAACACCAAACTTAAATTGTTGCTTGTCCCCAAGCAACTGAAAATCAAATAGGATAAAAAGAAGAGAATATACTATAAATTCCAAACTATCAATGAAACATATCTCCAATTAAATGAGCGGGACTTATAGCTTTTTGCCTCTTGAATAGTTTTGGCATCTCACTTTATCCATTGAAGTTCAGAATGATTGGCATTTATAGGAACTCAGAGTTCAGATAGTGTTATTGATTATCCTAGTTCAGTATGATGATTCTTGAACACAGCTATTTTTTGAGTCTTGGCCGTGGCCCTAAGCACTTTGTTTTCCAGTATTACCACCGGATACATAAATGCCACAGACACATAATTGGGTGAACCTTTTCAAATTGTGACTCAGCTTTGCTAAAGTCCCCAATTAGAGGTGTCCAAGGTTCTTAAGCACACTCTTCTTTTGCTTTGGACCTTGACTTTAACCGCTCAGTCTCAAGTTTTCACTTGACACCTTCACGCCACAAGCACATGGTTAGGGACAGCTTGGTTTAGCCGCTTAGGCCAGGATTTTATTCCTTTAGGCCCTCCTATCCACTGATGCTCAAAGCCTTGGGATCCTTTTTATTTACCCTTGCCTTTTGGTTTTAAGGGTTATTGGCTTTTTGCTCTTGCCTCTTGGTTTTAAGAGCTTTTGGCTTTTTCTGCTTGCTTTTTTTTTCTTTCTATTTTTTTGCTATTTTTTTCTGCAAGCTTTGTTCTTTGCTGCTTTTTCTTGCTTCAAGAATCATTTTTATGATTTTTCAGATTATTAAATAACATGTCTCCTTATCATCATTCTTTCAAGAGCCAACATATTTAACATTCTTAAACAACAACTTCAAAAGACATATGCACTGTTCAAGCATTCATTCAGAAAACAAAAAGCATGGTCACCACATCAATATAATTAAACTAAGTTCAAGGATAAATTCGAAACTCATGTACTTCTTGTTCTTTTGAATTGAAACAGTTTTCATTTAAGAGAGGTGATGGGTTCATAGGACATTCATAACTTTAAGACATAGTTACTAACTACTAATGATCATGTAATAAGACACAAACATGGATAAGCACTTATCATTAAGAAAACGAAAAACAAAAAATAAGAACAAGGAATGAGTCCACCTTAGTGATGGTGGCGTTTCCTTCTTGAGGAACCAATGATGTCCTTGAGCTCTTCTATGTCTCTTCCTTGTCTTTGTTGCTCCTCCCTCATTGCTTTTTGATCTTCTCTTATTTCATGAAGGATGATGGAGTGCTCTTGATGTTCCACCCTTAATTGTCCCATGTTGGAACTTAATTCTCCTAGGGAGGTGTTGATTTGCTCCCAATAGTTTTGTGGAGGAAAATGCATTTGAGGCATCTCCGGGATCTCATGGTGATGAGCTTCATGCGTCTCTTGAGATCCATGAATGGGCTCTCTTGCTTGCTCCATCCTTTTCGTAGTGATGGGCTTCTCTTCCTCAATGGGGATGTCTCCTTCTATGAAAGCTCCAGCTGAGTAACATAGATGGAAAATAAGATGAGGAAAAGATAGCCTTGCCCCAGGAGAGGGCTTTTCGGCTATTTTGTAGAGTTCAAGGGAGATGACTTCATGAACTTCTACTTCTTCTCCAATCATGATGCTATGGATCATGATGGCCCGATCCGCAGTAACTTCAGATCGGTTGCTAGTGGGGATGATGGAGCGTTGGATGAATTCCAACCATCCTCTAGCCACAGGCTTGAGGTCCAGTCTTCTTAATTGAACCGGCTTGTCTTTGGAGTCAATCTTCCATTGAGCTCCTTCCACACATATGTCCATGAGGACTTGGTCCAACCTTTGATTAAAGTTGACCCTTCTAGTGTAGGGGCGTGCATCTCCTTGCATCATAGGCAAGTTAAACGCCAACCTCACATTTTCCGGACTAAAATCTAAGTATTTCCCCCGAACCATTGTAATATAATTCTTTGGGTTTGGGTTCTTACTTTGATCATGGTTCCTAGTGATCCATGCATTGGCATAGAACTCTTGAACCATTAAGATGCCGACTTGTTGGATGGGGTTTGTTAGAACTTCGCAACCTCTTCTTTGGATTTCATGTCGGATCTCCGGATACTCATTCTTCTTGAGCTTGAAAGGGACCTCGGGGATCACCTTCTTCTTGACCACAACATCATAGAAGTGGTCTTGATGAGCTTTGGAGATGAATCTTTCCATCTCCCATGACTCGGAGGTGGAAGCTTTTGTCTTCCCTTTCCCTTTTCTAGAGGATTCTCCGGTCTTGGGTGCCATCAATGGTAATGGAAAAACAAAAAGCTTATGTTTTTACCACACCAAACTTAGAATATTGCTCGCCCTCGAGCAAGAGAAGAAATAATAGATGAAGAAGAAGAAGAAAATATGGAGGAGAGGGGGGAGGGGCGTATTCGGCCACAAGGGTGGGTTTTGGGTGGGAAATTGATTTTGAATTTTGAAGGTAGGTGGGGTTTATGAGGTAGGTTTATGGGGAAGAGTTGATGGATGTGAGTGGTGAAGTGGTTATAGGGAAGAGAGATTGAGGTGATTGGTGAGGAGTTTTGGGAAAGAGTGTTTATGGGATTGTGTGAAAGAGGGGTGAGAAGAAGTGAGTGGAGGTAGGTGGGGATCCTGTGGGGTCCACAGATCCTGAGGTGATCCTGTGGGGTCCACAGATCCTGAGGTGTTCAAGGATTTACAACCTTGCACAAAATTAGGCATGCAAAATGCCCTTGCACACAACTCTGGGCGTTCAGCGCCATATTGGTGCTTGTTCTGGGCGTTGAACGCCTATTTGTTGCCCATTTCTGGCGTTGAACGCCAGAACAATGCTTGTTCTGGGCGTTCAGCGCCAGCTCTTCTCCAGGGTGCAATTCTGGCGTTCAAACACCCAGATGCTGCCCATTTTGGGCGTTCAGCGCCAGAACCATGCTCTGTTCTGGCGTTGAACGCCAGCCAGATGCTTCTTACTGGCGTTTAAACGCCAGTAAGGTCTTCCTCCAGGGTGTGATTTTTCTTCTGCTGTTTTGATTCCGTTTTTAATTTTTATATTTATTTTGTGACTCCACATGATCATGAACCTAATAAAACATGAAAGAATAAGAAAAATAAAATTAGATAAATAAAAATTGGGTTGCCTCCCAACAAGCACTTCTTTAATGTTAATAGCTTGACAGTGGGCTCTCATGGAGCCTCACAGATGTTCAGAGCATTATTGAGACTTCCCAACACCAAACTTAGAGTTTGAATATGGGAGTTCAACACCAAACTTAGAGTTTGGTTGTGGCCTCCCAACACCAAACTTAGAGTTTGACTGTGGGGGCTCTGGTTGACTCTGTTTTGAGAGAAGCTTACTGTGCCTCTTTTCCATGTTTACAGAAGGGTAACCTTGAGTTGTAAACACAAGGGAGTCCTCATTCAATTGAAGGACTAATTCACCTCTGCCAACATCAATCACAGCTCTTGTTGTGGCTAGGAAAGGTCTTCCAAGGATGATGGATTCATCCTCATCCTTCCTAGTATCAAGGATTATGAAATCAGCAGGGATGTAAAGGCCTTCAACCTTTACTAACACGTCCTCCCCTTCCTCTCCAGGTTCGGCCGTGTTGACTATGTCAATGGCCTTGCACTCTCCTTTTGGATTTTCTTTTGTATTGCTTGGGAGAGTACTAGGAGGGATTTCAGTGATCCTTTTACTCAGTTGGCCCACTTGTGCCTCCAAATTTCTAATGGAGGACCTTGTTTCATTCATGAAACTCACAGTGGCCTTAGATAGATCAGAGACTAAGTTTGCTAAATTAGAGGTATTTTGTTCAGAGTTCTCTGTCTGTTGCTGAGTGGATGATGGAAAAGGTGTATTATTGTTAAACCTGTTTCTTCCACCATTATTAAAGCCTTGTTGAGGCTTTTGTTGATCCTTCCATGAGAGATTTGGGTGATTTCTCCATGAGGGGTTATAGGTGTTTCCATAAGGTTCACCCATGTAATTCACCTCTGCTATTGCAGGGTTTTCAGGATCATAAGCTTCTTCTTCAAAGATGCCTCTTGAGTACTGTTGGATGCAGCTTGCATTCCATTCAGACTCTGAGAAATCATATTGACTTGCTGAGTCAATATTTTATTCTGAGCCAGTATGGCATTCAGAGTATCAATTTCAAGAACTCCCTTCTTCATAGGCGTCCCATTACTCACAGGATTCCTCTCAGAAGTGTACATGAACTGGTTATTAGCAACCATGTTAATGAGTTCTTGAGCTTCTGTAGGCGTTTTCTTTAGGTGAATGGATCCACCTGCAAAAGTATCTAATGACATTTTAGCCAATTCAGATAGACCATCATAGAATATATCCAGGATGGTCCATTCTGAAAGCATGTCAGAAGGACACTTTTTGGTCAGTTCTTTGTATCTCTCCCAAGCTTCATAGAGGGATTCACCTTCTTTCTGTCTGAAGGTTTGAACATCCACTCTAAGCTTACTCAGCTTTTGAGGAGGAAAGAACTTGGCTAAGAAAGCCTTGACCAGCTTATCCCAAGAGTTCAGGCTATCTTTGGGTTGAGAGTCCAACCTTATTCTAGCTCTGTCTCTCACAGGAAAAGGGAAAAGCATGAGCCTATAGACTTCAGGATCTACTCCATTAGTCTTAACAGTATCACAGATCTGCAAGAATTCAGTTAAGAACTGAAAAGGATCTTCAGATGGAAGTCCATGAAACTTGCAATTCTGCTGCATCAGAGAAACTAATTGAGGTTTCAGCTCAAAATTGTTTGCTCCAATGGCAGGAATGGAGATGCTTCTTCCATGTAAATTGGAATTAGGTGCAATAAAGTCACCAAGCATCCTCCTTGCATTATTATTATTTTCGGCTGCCATCTCCTCTTCCTGTTCGAAAGTTTCTGAAAGGTGCTTGCTGGATTGTTGTAATTTAGCTTCTCTTAGTTTCCTCTTCAGAGTCCTTTCAGGTTCTGGATCTGCTTCAAGAAGAATATTCTTGTCCTTGCTCTTGCTCATATGAAGGAGAAGAGAACAGAAAAATAATAATAGGGATGTTGTGATGAGTAAGTAAATAGAAGGAGATGAGAGAGAAGAAGAATTTTCGAAAATTATTTTTGAAAAAGAGTTAGTGATTTTCGAAAATAGTTTTTGAAAAAGGTTAGTAATTTTCGAGAATTAAAATAAAAAATTAAAATAATTAGTTAATTAAAAAAATTTTGAAAAAGAGGGAAGATATTTTCGAAAATTAGAGAGAGAG
This sequence comes from Arachis ipaensis, assembly GCF_059453495.1. Lineage (NCBI taxonomy): Eukaryota > Viridiplantae > Streptophyta > Magnoliopsida > Fabales > Fabaceae > Arachis > Arachis ipaensis. The sequence goes on along the minus strand of NC_142442.1, from coordinate 95,289,835 downwards.
TTAGTTAGGTAGTTTTGAAAAGGATAAGAAATAAACAAAAAGTTAGTTAGTTAGTTAGTTGAAACAAATTTAAAAATGAATTTTGAAAAGATAAGAAGATAAGAAGTTAGAAAGGATATTTTAAAATCAAATTTTGGAAAAGATAAGATAAAGAGATATTTTTGAAAAGATATGATTGAAATTAGTTTTGAAAAAGATTTGATTTTTAAAATCACAATTAATGACTTGATTCACAAGAAATCACAAGATATGATTCTAGAACTTAAAGTTTGAATCTTTCATAACAAGCAAGTAACAAACTTGAAATTTTTGAATCAAAACATTAATTGATGATGTTATTTTCGAAAATATGATGTAAAATTAAGAAAAATATTTTTGAAAAATATTTTTTTGAAATTTTCGAAAATAGATAAGAAAAATGAAAAAGATTTGATTTTTGAAAAAGATTTTGAAAAAGATAAGATTTTTAAATTGAAAATTTAATTTGACTCATAAAAATAACTAGATTTTAAAATTTTTTGAAAAAGTCAAATCTAATTTTCGAAATTTTAAGAGAGAAAAAGGGTAAGATATTTTTTTTTATTTTTTTGAATCTTTATGATGAGAGAGAAAAACATAAAAATGATGCAATGCATGAAAATTTTTAGATCAAAACAATGAATGCATGCAAGAATGCTATGAATGTCAAGATGAACACCAAGAACACTTTGAATGTCAAGATGAACATCAAGAACTTATTTTTGAAAAAGTTTTAATGCAAAGAAAACATACAAGACACCAAACTTAAAAATTTTTCATGTATAGACACTATGAATGCAAGAATGCATATGAAAAACAAGAAAAGACACAAAACATGAAAACATCAAGATCAAACAAGAAGACTTACCAAGAACAACTTGAAGATCATGAAGAACACTATGAATGCATGAATTTTTCGAAAAATGCAAGATGAATATGCAATTGACACCAAACTTTCAACTTAACACAAGACTCAAACAAGAAACATGAAATATTTTTGATTTTTATGATTTTTTTATTTTTTTGGATTTTTGTATATTTTTTTTGAAAAAACATATAGGAAAAAGAAAATAAGGATTTCAAAATTTTTTTAATATGAATTCCAGGAATCTTGTATTCTTAGTCTAAAGCTCCAATCCGAGGGTTAGGCATGGCTTAATAGCCAGCCAAGCTTTAGTATGTAACTCAGACATGCCACGGATGACATTCCATTTAACTTGCCTCTATGCTGATGGTTGGAAGCCCTTATGTAAAAGAATTAGACATGGCTTTACAGCCAGCCAGGCTTCAACATGCTTCATGAAACTCTAGAATTCATTCTTAAAAATTCTGAAGAAAAATATATTTTTGAAAAGATTTATTTTTTTTTTCCAAAACAGATGAGAAATTTTTGAAAGGTTTTTGAAAAATTTTTGAAAATAAAACAAAAAGAAAATTACCTAATCTGAGCAACAAGATGAACCGTCAGTTGTTCAAACTCGAACAATCCCCGGCAACGGCGCCAAAAACTTCGTGCACGAAATTGTGATCTCAGGCAACGGCGCCAGAAACTCTGTACGCACGTCTTAATAAATTGTTTTTCATTCACAACTTCGATACAACTAACCAACAAGTGCACTGGGTCGTCCAAGTAATAAACATTACGTGAGTAAGGGTCGATCCCACAGAGATTGTCGGCTTGAAGCAAGCTATGGTCACCTTGTAAATCTCAGTCACGCGGATATCAAATAGTTATGGATTTTTCGAACATTAATAATAAATAGAAAATAAGGATAGAAATACTTATGTAATTCATTGGTTAGAATTTCAGATAAGCGTATATAGATGCATTCGTTTCTCTGAACCTCTGCTTTCCTGCTGTCTTTATCCAATCAATCTTACTCCTTTCCATGGCTGGCTTTATGTAAGGACATCACCGTTGTCAATGGCTACTTTTTATCCTCTCTAGAAAATGGTCCGATGCGCTGTCACTGCATGGCTAATCGTCTGGAGGCATCACCCTTGTCAATGGCTGCATCCCATCCTCTTGTGAAAATGGTCCAAATGCTCTGTCACAGCACGGCTAATCATCTGAGGTTCTCGATCATACTGGAATAGGATTCACCCTCCTTTTGCGTCTGTCACTACACCCAGCACTCACGAGTTTGAAGTTCATCACAGTCATTCAATCCCAGAGTCCTACTCGGAATACCACAGACAAGGTTTAGAATTTTCGGACTCTCATGAATGCCGCCATCAATCTAGCTTATACCACGAAGATTCTGATTAAGAGATCCAAGAGATACTCATTCAATCTAAGGTGGAACAGAAGTGGTTGTCAGGCACGCGTTCGTGGGGGAATGATGATGATTGTCACGTTCATCACATTCAGGTTGAAGTGCGAATGAATATCTTAGAAGCGGAATAAGTTGAATTGAATAGAAAAACAGTAGTACTTTGCATTAATCTTTGAGGAACAGTAGAGCTCCACACTTTAATCTATGGAGTGCAGAAACTCTACCGTATGAAAATACATAAGTGATAATGGTTCAGGCATGGCCGAATGGCCAGCCCCCCATGAAAGTCTAAGATAGCATAAAACTTATCAAAGATGTCTAATACAATAGTAAAAAGTCCTATTTATAATAAACTCTACTGCCGCTCGCAAGGAGCCCGTGCCACCATCGTCACCATCGTTGTCATCCTCGTGAGCTGCAGCGTCGCCATTCAACCTCGTCCCGCCGCATCTCCATGGTCGCCGTTGCTGCGAGCTCGCCACCGTCAAGGAGAAGCTGCCGTCGCGTCTTGTCCCACCGTCACCACTGTTGCCTTGGAGCTCGCCCGCTGTCGTTGTTGAGGGAGACAGAGGTGGAAGGCGAGCTGTTCGCGTTGCTGTTCGTGCCACAGCTGCTGAGCCATAGCGCCGCCATCGTCGGGTCTCACTACTGTGCGTCGCCGTCTAAAGCAGAGAGTCACGATGGAGCTCCATTTGTGCTTCTCTGGTCCGCCGAGAGAGGAGCTCATGGGTGGAGGATGGCCGGTTGAGGGAGAGAATGCCGTTGAGTGGGGTAAACGCCTCTGCCATGCTTCTTGGTCACTGGTGGTGGAGCCACGTCGCCGTCACCCCTGGGCTGCCATTCCTGCTACTGCCATTTCCTTATTTTGTTATTATTGTCTAATTGAGGTAAAGCATTCTGGCTCTTGCTTCAATTTGAGTTAGCATGGAGTTTCCAGAATTTTTACTGTTATCATATTAGAATTCACCATTTCTGATTGCTTCCGTGACCACCTCACGTTGCTGCTGGCTCTGTTTGAAAATGGCTACTACTTCTGGAATCCCAGATCGGAGAGGAGAGGAGGCGTTTAACCTTGTTATTGTTGCTGCCATGGAAATATATGCTAGAAACTGCTAATAGAGCAGCTGCGTTTAGTGATTTTTGGGAGTTTCGACTTTGAGGTAGGGATTTATTTTTAAAGTTAAAACATTTTTAATTTTAGAATGCCTATAAAGTTATTCGGATAATTGCAAATAGTTAATAATGATTAAGGGTTGATTAATTGATGTGAATTATTTGAAATTTGTTTGAGAATAGTTAGTTGGAGTGATTATTCTGATGTGTTTTTAGAATTGAATGTGGTTATGATTACGCTGAATTGTAATTGAAATTAGATGTGGTTTTGAATTGTATTTCAAATTATTAATTTTGGCGATGAATTGGTTGAGATTTTGATCCTGAATGAATTACTTGAATTGTTTGATATTGAATTAGAAATTTAATATATTGGAATGGCTGTAAAATGGATTTGTGACAGGTTGGAATTGGTTGAAATGTAGCTGCAAAAGGTGATTCATTTAATGTTACTTATTAAATTGAAACATGATGAGTTAATTACTGAATGAAATGTATTTGAGAGAAGTTAGTTGTGGTGATTATTCTGAGTTATGTTTGAAATTGGATGCAGATGTGAATTGAGTTTGAGTTATGGTTGTGATATTGACTGGCTTCGATATCGCGAGTAATTAACTGATGAGATTTACTTTGGTTTGAAGCTGTGAATGTTATTGGTTTTCTGATTATTTTAGAATTGTTGGAAATTCCGATTTTAGTTGATTATGTCAAGTTGGTTATTATTTTTTATTTAAGTTTAACTAGAGTTGATTTCGAGGATGGTTAAAGGATTGAAGGTTGACTACTGAACTATTTTCTTGAAGCATGATCTTTATAATAAAATGGTAACTTTGCTAATAACTAAATAACTTTAAAAATAACTAGAAATATGAAAGGATGGTGTTTGGGATATTAGTTATAAATTCTTGACGCTGGACTGATTTACCTTTAAATAATGGTTTATGAAAACTCTGATTTTCATTAATGTTAGGATGTTGATTGTTAAACTAATTTATGACGAAATGATTACTGAGATTCTGTTGCTGTGAAAACTGCTGATAAAAGGGCTGGTGATTTGTTGAGAAAGAGGGAACCCGTAAGGGTGGCTAAGTCTGAATTTTAGGAAAAATGCTGTTGAAATTTTATAAAAATCTGAGGTTTTATTTGAAAAGTAATTTTAGAAGATTTGAACTTGGAAAATTATATTATTGGAGTTTTATTTAGGTAAGAAAAGAATTATACTATTTTGAATTTGAATTACCAAGGTTTATGTTCAAGTTTGAATTATTTATAAAAGAAGTTATCTTTTGAGATTTATTCAATATGAAAAGAGTTATGCTTGGGGTTTGAAATAAAGGATTACTTTCTAGAAGTTTAGTGAATATATAATATTTGAATTTGAATGGTAAAGAGAGATGGTTTTTGAGTCTTTGGGAAGTTAGTAAACTTGAAAAAGAGTCTTATTTGGTTACTTTTAGTAAGAGGGTGATATTTTAAAAAGTATTTAGCAAATTTAAAATAAATGATTTTCTTGAGTCTTTTGAAAGAAAATTAAACTAGAAAATAGTTTTAAAATTGGTTCGAGTTAAGAGGTTGCAAAAGTGGAAATCGTAAAGTTTGTACAACATGATTGAATAAAGAAAGAGAGAGATATTGTATAAGAATATGTAACTGGAGATGAATAACGAGAATGATAATTTATGATGATAATTACACTGATTCTTTTGAGGAAAGGTATTCTGTTTATGAAATTGTTGGCAAGGACGTGGGTTTTGTCCCGCTTGCGTATTTATGATTATAAAAGAGAATAAAAAGCAGAGGACTTGTTGAAAGGTCATTTGTTGCTTGAGGCAACCCAAGATATGTGTTTATTCATTTGTTGCATTAAGACAACTCCAGATATACTTGTATGATCATCTGCTGCATTGAGGCAGTCAGATAGATGGTGGTGCGACCACTGAGAACGCTTTCCTGCGGTACAGATCCATATTTTAATTCTGTAAGGCATAGGGGTTATTTCCTGCTACAAAAGTACCGTGACCACCTGTTCTATTTCTGTAGTGGCAGAGGGGTTATTTCCTGTATACAGAAGGTGTGTCGGCATACATCCCTGCAGTGGCAGATGTGTTATTTCCTGCGTGCAGTGGACCCTGTGGTGGCAGAAGGGTTATTTTCTATACACAGGGGTATAGCCAACTGGAAAGCCATATCCGTTTCAGCTTCTTCGGGTTACATCGGGAGCGGGTAGAAACTGACAGATGAGCTCATTACCTGCACTAGGGCTAGACATGCATCATCCTTATTTGCGCATCTGCATTTGATTGTGTTTGCTTGTTTTATTTCTTTGTAATTGTGTTGCTTGTCCTGTGATTTATTTGTATGTTGAATTAAATCTCTTGCTTGTACTTTTAGTTTCTGAATGTTTTAAAGAGATTAATAATTGACGTTGTAATTGAGAATTAATTAAGTGGCTGAAAAAAATGATTGATATAATTAATCTTGTCATTAAGATCTGTTTTGAGTTTAGAGTCTTCGAAAGAGGTGATCAATTAGTTAAAGTAAAGCTAAGAGTATATCCAAAAGGTTTGATAAAATATAGTTTCCTTGAGTATGTTAATTATTTGCATTTTATTTCATTACTTTTACGGCATTCCCATTCCCTACTGAGAACATGTGATTTGTTCTCACCCAAAATCTTTCACCTTTTCAGTGACACAAGTTCGAAGACACAGTGTGAAGCTGCGGGCGATTATAGAATTTATTCATGAGTTAAGTTTATAATTTAAGTTTCTTTCATAGAATTCCCTCGCCTTTGTAGCTTTAGTTTTTATTTTATGCAGAGGGATAGGAGTTGTACCTGAATTTTATTTAAATTCTTACTAGTATTAATAATTATGTGATTATTGTTACTTAGTGATCTTGAATATATGATTTTTATGAAATGAAAACAAAATTTTTCTGGAATTTTCTATAAAACTAAATCGCGATATCGAACTAAAGGCTCAATAGTAAATAGTTAATAAAGGAAAGCAGGTTAGTAACGCCTTACTTTCGGTACGATCATGTCGTTCTGGAAGTTGGGTCATTACACTCTGCATTTGAGAATGCCAAGCTCTACAAGGAAAGGGCGAAAAAGTGGCACGATAGGTGTAACGACTCACATTTTTGAAAATATAAAGATAAATAAGTTATAATTTATTTTATAAATTGGAGTTCCTTATTTTTAGAAATTAATTTATTTTAAATAATTAAATTAATTTTATAACTATTTGAAAATAATCAAATGCATATTCTTATATATATATATATATATTTATGATGAAATATTTTACATAATTAAAACTATAATTCTAGTAATTTATAAGTAATAAAAATTATATGTATATTTTAATTTAAGTAATTGATATTTTTAATTTAAAAATAGAGTTTAGTTAATATTATTATCATCAAGTTCCGAATCCGCCGATATGAGTGAATATCGGTATTCTTTGGTGAGCTTAGCTGTACTAATGCTTCACCATATATCTGTTATCATTATGTTACTAATGTCATTTATATTAATAACTCGTATATATTACTACTTGTGTTTTAATATATCCAGTTTTCATAGTTATCCGTTTAAGATATTTATAACTTGAACCGCTGATTCAACAACTTTATAAGACTCATGGCTCATGCATTAAGAAATCATTATTTTTACCATTAATAATCATCATTGAGAAATCAAACTAACTAAATCATTATTTTTACCATTAATAATCATCATTGAGAAAGAAATGAAAGAATGGCCATGTGAGAGAGAGAATGAGAAACCATGGAACTTTTGACTTTCAACGTTCGATTTCTTGAAATCCATAACTCCAATAAAAAATCTAATCCGATGAAAGTGTTTGTATCTTCCTCCTCTACGTGTTGGTGTCACTTTTTTGGTGGAAGTTGACAGTGGCATAGCTCCCCTTCCCTTTGAGTTCGGCCAATTGGAGTTCTAGGAGGCACAGACGATTTCTGGTATTTTCATCTTCAGCAGCTCGAACAAAAAGCTTCTCCGAAGTTTTTGTTGATTTTGATTTCGTACGGAGGTTGGATTTTTGTAATTTTTCATCAGTTAAATTGGTATAGGATTAGTGAATTGATGTTGTGATTGATTGTTGTTTGAATTTGACTGAATTTGTGTTGAATTTTTATGATATATTGATATTTGTGATTAGTTTAGGATTTGGTAGGTTTAAATGCAACCAAGAACCAAACTATTTTGATGAATTCGGGGCTGGAATGTTGTTGGTGATCAAGTAGAATTGGTGAAATTCGATGATGGCATTTAGATTTAATAAGAAATGAATTGATGAATTGATAACATGATTTAAGATATGAAAATGGTTTGATTTTGGAGGCGGTTTAATTCTTAATTGGTTTGATTTTATAAATATTTTGATATTAGAAATGGTTTTGATGATTTATTGGAAATGATTTGAAAAAGTTTGAGAAATAGTTAGGATGGGACTCGAGAAGGGTGGCAAAGTCCATGTTTTAGGGGAGATGCTACCGAAATTTTGTTATAAAATTTAACACTTTGTTTGAAATATTATTTAGAAAAAGATTGGATTTGAGAAGCTATATTGTTTGATTTATTAAGAAAATAGTTATGTTTCGAGTTTAATTCATTTAAGAAAAATTATATGTTTTGAGTTCGATTTATTTTGAAAAGAATTATTTTACTACTTAAAATTATTTAAAAAAATTATTATGTTTTAAGGTTGATTTAAATATGAAAAGAGTTTATTTTTTGAATTTGACTTAAGAATTTCATTCGGAGGAGTTTTAGTGAACTTTAAAAGTAATTGAATTTTGATACAATGATTTCGTTTTACGACGTCTTGGAAAAAGTTAAAGAATTAGTTTCAAGGATGAAATTAGGATTGGTTTTGGTTTTGAAATTGCTTCGGAACTTCTAATTTGTATGATTTGATTTTGATTTGATTTAGAAACTTTATTTGATTAAATTCAGTTTAAGAACACAATGATTTGTTAAGGATTTATAATGAACTCAAGAAAATGAGTTTGGTTGTCGCTCCTCTAAAGTCTAGAGGCCTTGCTGACAGGTTTAACTAATAAATAGTTTCGCTTTGTCTTTTGAAAGAAGAATTAGTTTAAGGGAAATTGTTTTAAAAGGTTTTGGAGAATGTCACAAATAGCTGATTTTGGTTTTAAAAGAAAAAGAACAAAAAGAGAAGGACGTATTAAGTGAAAGGATCTCTGCCGCAGTAGAGCAGATAAAAAAGAAGGTATTAATTAAAGGGATCTCTACCACAGTAAAGTAGAGAGCGAAGATTAAAAAGAAATTGATTGATGTTAGGCCTAAGTGCCAAGTTTCTAGTGAGGATGGCGATGTGTAACACTCACTTGACACTATAAGGACGGCTCAGTGAGGACAGTGATGCGTAACACTCACTAGAGACCAAAAGGAAGGTTCCCCCATGAGGACGGCAATACATAACGCTCATGGAGGGGACGTTGGCTGAGATAGGGATGGCGGTACGAGACGCTTATCTCAGGACCAGTGTCGGGAATCGGCCAACAAACTGACACATGAGCTCATAGCCTGTATAGGACTCGACATGCATCATACTTGTTTGCACATACTTATTTGTGATTGTGTTTTCTATGATTGTGTGTGCTTGTGATTGGATTCTGTGTTCTATAATTGTTGAATTGGATTGTACTTTGTTGACTGTTATTGTGGGCCAAATATATATAAAATGAATATAACTCTACACCTTGACCCTACAAAGAACTCCCCATTTCTTACCTCCTATTTCCACCCCCTTTCAGCTACAGGTGCAAAGGTTTAGTGCGGAGCTACAGGAGCATAGAAGATTATATTTACGAGTTGAGTTCTTAGATTTTATTTTCCCCTCGTCATTTATTATTTTAGTTTTTAGAGGAGTAGGAATTGTATTTGAGGATCTTTGAGTAAGTCTACGTATATAATGCTACGTGGATATAAATAATTTTGTGACTAAATGATTTAAAGTACCGACTCTTCATTTTCTTGGTGAAAGTTTCGGTTTGTATTTGCAAAGGCACAATATTAAATAAAAATAATATAGAATATAAAGGTTTAGAGGTAAGTAACACCTGAGCTTTTAGTACGATCATGAGGTGCTAAAAGTTAGGGTGTTACATTATGGTATCAGAGCAGTTCGTTCCTGTTAGAGGCTTGGAAATAGATTGAGTATGCTTTACTGCATACTTTGAGTGTCTGTCTTGCGGTACGACTTGTCTTAATGACAAGAGTTTGTGATTTATATGCATGACTGTCTATTGATTAATGCTATTAGTCGACTGTTACATTTCTCATGGTATTAGGTCTGGCCAACTTAATACTGATGATTTGTGTATACGGAAACACTAGTGTATTATCATAGACGAAATAGAAATAATATGTTATGCGAATCACAGAGTTTGGGAACGTTAGGAGTTATTTCTCAATGGTCCGTTCAGTTTCGACTTACAATTCTTGACACAAGAGTTGGCAAAGCATTTCCTTTTTTTCCATCCTTATTGGAGTTCTTTGTTTCAGATACCTTTCCTGAACCATGCTTTGATTCCCTTCTGATCATATTCCATTATTCGCCTATATCTTTGCTTGACCATGTTTCTAATTGGCTACTTGAACCTTTTGAAACATCCATCCTTATCATAGTTTGGTGTCAGTATGACTTTAATTTTCCTCTTGTTTGAAAATTAAACCGGTCAAATATTTCTGTTTTTCTTTGACATGTTTGAAAAGGGAGGTTAGAATGAATCTTTTTCATCTTGTATCAATTTTCGAGGGCGAAAATTTTTGTAAGGTGGGTAGGATGTAACGACTCACATTTTTGAAAATATTAATATAAATAAGTTATCATTTATTTTATAAATTGGAGGTCCTTATTTTTAGAAACTACTGTATTATAAATAATTAAATTAATTTTATAACTATTTGAATTTTATCAAATTCATATTCTTATATATATATATATATATATATATATATATATATATATTATGATGAAATATTTTACATAATTAAAACTATAATTCGAGTAATCTATAAGTAATAAAAAGTATAAGTATATTTTAATTTAAATAATTGATATTTTTAATTTAAAAATAGAGTTTAGTTAATGTTATTATTCTCAAGTTTCGAATCCGCCGATATGAGTAAATATCGGTATTCTTCGGTGAGCTTTGCTTTACTAATGCTTCACTGTATATCTTATATCATTATGTTACTAATGTCATTTATATTAGTAACTCATATATATTATTACTTGTGTTTTAGTATATCCAGTTTTTATAGTTATCCGTTTAAGATATTTATAACTTGAACCACTAACTTAACAGCTTTATAACTTGACACATGGCTCATGCATGACCCCTAGCCCCCCCTCCCAGTGTGTAACTAAATTAACTAAATCATTATTATTTCCATTAATAATCATCATTCTCATTTTCAAATCAGCTGTGCATGCTTCATTGAGAAAGAAATGAAAGAATGGCCATGTGAGAAAGAGAATGAGAAACCATGGAACTTTCGACTTTTGGCGTTCGATTTCTTGAAATCTGCAACTCTAATAAAAAATCTAATTCAATGAAAGTGTTCGTATCTTCCTCCTCTACGTGTTGGTGTCACATTTGTTTGGTGGATGTTGACGGTGGCATAGCTTGTAAGAACCGAGCTTAATTAATCATTTAATTAAGTAATTAATGTTGTCCAAGTTAAGTCCCAAAAATTTAGAGTGAGAATTTGAGGATTTAAATATGATTTTTGGACTCAGTAGGTTTTTCTGAGTCAGAAAATGTACTTTCTACGAAAAACCGCGAAAAATTGCGAATTGGGAGTTGAACTGGTTGAACCGGTTCAAGTCTGGCCGATACTCCGCGAAAAAAAGCGAAAACAGTCAAAAACCTTAGAAAAATATTAGAAGTAAAAAACCGGGCGTTAATTTTAAAGGTTTGGCACGAAGTTGGACCAAACGGGATAAAAACGCTAACGGGTTGGACCGAGCCCAAGTTGGGCCCAAGCCCAACATATATAAGCACTTAAGTGAACCCATTTTCAGCACAACACTTACTCAAACACAACACTTGCATGCCAAAAAGAGGGAAGAAGAAAAACCCCATGGTTACTATTCATCACTGTCTTCACAAGCTCATATCTTGAGCTATAGAACTCTGATTGCCGCACCATTTGCAGCTACCCATTCCTTGTGAAGAGCTCTAAACAACCCATCCAAGAAAGCAGTGAGGTAACCACGAAATCTTCTCAGTTCTTCCCTTCAAAATTTCGAGTTTAGGGCTTTTGATTAAGTGAGGTTTTGTGATTTTTGGGTGTTTAGGTTCACTCCAACTCTTGCTTAGCCTTGGATTTTGGCTACCAAAACTGTTGAACAAGGTAAGAGGCATTGAACTCTTGTGAAATTTTATTTATGATGAGCCTAGGTTGATTAGTGATGATTTCTATGTTTATAGCTTGATTATTGTGAGTTTGAAAGCTATTGGATCTTGTTGGTGCTTATTAGAGTGGTATTGGAGGCTTGCTTGTGGTTGGAAGCCTAGCTTGTGCTCAATTTGGGTTAAGGGCATATTGGGAATTGGTCAAGGTATGGTTTCGGTTTCCTCTATGTAGTATATAATATTCATGGACACTTAGGCTAGTGACCTATAGGATAGGGTTGAATTGATATGGTTGTTGATGTTGTGAATATTGTTAAATAATGATGTTGGGATGTGATGAATGATGAACTTGTATGAATGTGCATTTTTTATCATTAATATGGAGCATGAATGAATTGATCATGAAGATTGATACTGATGAAATGAGGATTGGTGAATGTGTTGGTGGGAAATTGTTTGATATGTTGTATATGTGATAATTGAGGTTGAGAATGATGAAGTGTGATGGAAAAATTAATATGAATGGTAAATTATGACCCAAGAGGGTAGATTGAGCTGTAAATGAAAGTTTGGTATTGATTTAGTTGGATGTATCCTGAGAATTTGGAAAAATTGAGTATTTGTGCACTTTTGGTAAAAAGGGAACTCTGGTAAAATTTTTCTGATCATAACTTATGCCTCAGTCTTTGAAATTTGTTGAAATTTTTTTAGACGTAAAATTTATTGAAAACCCTTCGAATCGATATAAAGTTTGCAAAATTTGGGTTTCTGTAGAGGGAGTTATGATCATTCAAAGTTTGGTGTCAAAATCTGAAACTCTGCAAAGTTGCAGAATTTTGGGATTTCTGGTATGTGCACACGCACAGCCCTTGTGCGCACGCACAACCCTGCAAAATTTTAAACCTGTGCGCACGCACAGACCTGTTCGTATGCACAGGCAGGGAAGGGCTTTCTGTTTGGAGCGCTAGCACAGCTCGTACGCGCACATACCCAATGAGGATTTAAGACCTGTGCGTACGCACAGCCCTGTGCGCACGTACAAGTCGGGAAGGACAGTCTCTTGAGGGTGCTAGGACAGCCTGTGCGAGTGAACAGACTTGTGAATTTTTGTACCAGTGCGTACGCACACCTCTATGCGTACACACACATTTTAAAAATCTCTTGGGCGTGCGTGCGCACACCCCTGTGCCTACGCACACGCCCTATTTCTCAAATTTAAACATTGTTTTCAACTATTTCACCTTCCCTACAAGATTGTAAGACTCTATGACACCATTTTAAGACTTTTGGGCTTAATTTTGAGTATGAGAACATGGGAAATAACCTAAAATTTTTAGTTGAATATTATTATGAAAAATTAGAAAACGGAGGCTTAGGTTTCTTATGTACTGAGGATGGGTTTGATGGCGTGTAAAGAATGATTGGTATATGAAATGAAAACTGACGAACTGCTGAGTTCGGGATGAAAATGTAAATTGATAGTAGTTGCGATGATTTGAGGACTCGTAATGGAAATGTTGATGTGACAGTGGTTGAGATGAGTCGAGGACTCGAATGTGCAATGATGAATCATTGATGTATTGAAAATGTTTTCTGAAAAATCACCAAACTACTATTTTATTCTGAGATTGATGAGACGCTATGTGCCCGGCAAGGATGGTGGCTAATCCCGCCTGTCGAGGTAGCGGCGGTGGCGGCGTAAGGACGGTGGTTAATCCCGCTTATGTTGAGATGTGAGGTCTGAGGCAAGAGTATCCCGCTCGCATCTCTTCGGATCAATAGAGTGTGCAGGCACAAAACCCTAGACAGTGATCTGAGCACTATATCTCGGGGATTCCTAATGATGATTCCGATGGGCGACATCTCCATGGAGATGTGTCGGGTTGGCAGTTGAACCGACAATGTGATATCACAGCCGGTAGGACAGGCATTCATCATATGCATTTTCTATCTGTTTGTATGCTTTGACTACTTGTAATTGTATGCCTAATTGAATAACATGCCTATTTGCTTACTTGAATTACTTGCCTTATATGCTTCTATTTGTGTTTTACTTGCATTGTAATTAATTGTGATTTCTACTGGGATTGAGGAGGTTTGGAAGGCGGTGGTGATGGGATCGCATGGAGGACAGGTTGGTGAAGGCTGTGGGACAGCGGTGTTTAGTTAGAATAGAAATCCCATAAGATAGAGTACCCTGTTTATTTATGTTAAGATTTATATAATTATGCTTTATTGTTTTAGTATGCCTTAAGATTGAAATCTTGTGATGGATATGAGGTCTAGGATTGCCTTTGGCGTCCCGGGGTCTTGTATCCTACATCACTGGGCTCTGTTACCATACTGAGAACCTCCGGTTCTCATACCATATTTCTGTTGTGTTTTTCAGATGCAGATCGCAACCTACCTCGGTGAGTTGTTTGGATGGTGACAGAAGCGGAGGATCTTGTTACTCTTGGAGTCCTTTTGATTTATTTTGCTTTACATCTCTCACTTTTGTACTTTGCTTTTTCCTAGAGGCTTGTATTAAGAGAGAAAAACTTGTATAAGCTGATTTTCACTGTCTGGTTTCTGTATAATCTGTATATATGACTAGCCAGCTTAAACTCCGCGAGCCATGGCTAAATTCTCCTGATATTATACTATTATCTTTTGCTATGTCTTATCTATATCTTATGCTTTAAGTCAGTAGCTTCGTTAGTACGTTTTGCGCTTTTAAATCTTGTTTTTTAGCTATATCCTTCATCGGGCTTCTAGATTATATTATTCTTTCTATATATTATATGTATGAGCTTAGAACTTTCGTAACCTTTCATTAACCTTTGCTTTATGATGCGAGGTAAAGCTTAGGCTAATTAGGGTGTTACATAGTTCCCTTTCCCCTTGAGTTCGGGCAATTGGAGTTCTAGGAGGCACAGACGATTTTTAGCATTTTCTTCTTCAATAGCTCGATCAAAAAGCTTCTCCAGAGTTTTTGTTGATTTTGATTTCGTACGGAGGTAGCATTTTGGTAATTTATCATTGGTTAAATTGGTATTAGATTACTGAATTGATGTTATGATTGATTGTTGATTGAATTTGACTGAATTTATGTTGATATTTGTGATTAGTTTAGGGTTTGGTCGGTTTAAATGCAACCAAGAACCGAATTATTTTGATGAATTCGGGGCAGGAATGTTGTTGGTGATCAAGTAGAATTGGTGAAATTTGATGATGGCATTTAGATTTAATAAGAAATGAATTGAAGAATTGATAACATGATTTAAGATATGAAAATGGTTTGATTTTGGAGGCAGTTTAATTCTTAATTGGTTTGATTTTATAAATGTTTTGATATTAGAAATGGTTTTGATGATTTATTGGAAATGATTTGAAAAAGTTTCAAAAATAGTTAGGATGGGACTGGAGAAGGGTGGCAAAGTCCAGGTTTTAGGGGAGATGCTACCAAAATTTTGTTTTAAAATTTAAGACATTGTTTGAAATGTTATTTAGAAAAATATTGGATTTGAGAAGCTATATTGTTTGATTTATTAAGAAAATACTTATGTTTTGAGTTTAATTCATTTTAGAAAAAGTATATGTTTTGAGTTCGATTTATTTTGAAAAAAATTATTTTACGACTTAAAATTATTTAAAAAAAAGTATTATGTTTTAAGGTTGATTTAAATATGAAAAGAGTTTATGTTTTGAATTTGACTTAAGAATTTCATTCGGAGGAGTTTTAGTGAACTTTAAAAGTAATTAAATTTTGATACAATGATTTTGTTTTGCGACGTCTTGGCAAAAGTTAAAGAATTAGTTTTAAGGATGAAACTGGGATTGGTTTTAGTTTTGAAGTTGCTTCGAAACTTTTAATTTGTATGATTTGATTTTGATTTGATTTAGAAACTTTATTTGATTAAATTCAGTTTAAGAAAACAATAATTTGTTAAGGATTTATAATGAACTCAAGAAAATGAGATTGGTTGTTGCTCCCCTAAAGTCTAAAGGCCTTCCTGACAGGTTTAACTAATAAATAGTTTCCTTTTGTCTTTTGAAAGAAGAATTGGTTTAAGCAAAATTGTTTTAAAAGGTTTTGGAGAATGTCACAAAGAGTTGATTTTGGTTTTAAAAGAAAAAGAACAAAAAGAGAAGGATGTATTAAGTGAAATGATCTCTGCAACAGTAGAGCAGATAGAAAAGAAGGTATTAATTAAAGGGATCTCTACCGCAATAAAGTAGAGAGCGATGATTGAAAATAAATTGATTGATGTTAGGCCTAAATGCCAAGTGTCTACTGAGGATGGCGATGCGTAATGCTCACTTGATACTATAAGGACGGCTCAGTGAGGACGGCGTTGCGTATGGCTCAGTAGAGTGATGAATGGAATTTTTAAGGTTTAGAATTCACAATAAATTCTCGTTGTAAAGTATAGTTTCTAAACCAACAATAACCCTTTCATACAAAATTTTTTTTGTCACTAAAACAAATCCCTAAAATTATAAACCGAAGTATTAAACCTCGGGTCATTCTTCCTAGGAATTGCAATGAAGTGTCCTTGTTATTTGTTATGAAGTATGTTTTGGGGTTTTTGGGATAAGAGACATGAAATGTAAATGACAATGAAATAAACTAATAGCTACAAAGGTCTTGGCAAGAGTTAGTGGTCAAGGATCTCTATCCCTATCACTAACCACAACATGAGAATTGGCAAGGATCAATCCCACTAAGTCAACCCCTAACTAATAGTAGAGAAAAGTCAAGTGAGCTATATCAATCCAAGTACATAAGTCCTAGTTCTCCACCAATTCAATTAGTGAGATCTAGAGTTAATGGCTCCCAATCGTCAATAACTTGGACATTAGTAACTCAAGAGTTTCTAAGTTACCTTCCCAAGCCAAGAGCATCAAATTCTACTCTAAAATCCAACCAAGCATTTTATCAAACACTTGGAAGGCATAAAAGGAAAACATAGTAAAATTGCAAGGAAAGTAAATCTACTCTACTAAATTGCAAGGAATTAAACAACAACAAATCAAATGAACAATAAAAGAACATGAAAACATAAATTGCATTAAAGAGAAATAGAAGAACAAAAGTGCATCAACATAAAAGTAAAGAATTACATGAATTAAATACAAAACTAGAAAGAGGAAAGGTAGAAGAAGAAGAATTACAAAGCGAAAAGTAGATCAAAGCATGATATTAACCTAGATCTAAGAAATTCTAATCTAGATCTAACCTACTCCTAATTCTAGAGAGAAGAGAGAGCTTCTCTCTCTAGAAACTAACTAAAGGATGATAAAACTAAAATAAAACTCACTAACTAACTAGATGCCCCATCCTACTTCAATTCTTGGGTTAAATAGCATCAGAAATGAGTTGGATTGGGCCCACAAGGCTTCTAAAGTCGCTGGCCACGAGTTGCATTAAGTGAATCATGTGCAACAATCGGCGCATACAAGTACCGTGGGCGTGCGCGCCCCTATGCGTGGTGCACCTATGAGAAATCTTATATCATTTCAAAGCCCCGGATGTTAGATTTCCAATGCAACTGAAACCGCATCATTTGGACCTCTGTAGCTCAAGTTATGGTCAATTAAGTGCAAAGAGGTCGGCTTGATAGCTTTTGCGATTCCTTCATTCCCTTGATCCAATCTTTGCCTCCTAAATCTGAAATCACTTAACAAACATATCAAGGCAACTAATGGAATCAAGGTGAATTAAATTTAGCTATTCTAAGACCTAAAAATCATGTTTTCACTCTTAAGCACAATTAAGGGAGAATTTAGAAAACCATGCTATTTCATTGAATAAATATAGGAAAAGATGATAAAACCCTCTAAATTCAACACAAGATAAACCCTCCAAATGGGGTTTATCAACCTCCCCACACTTAAACCAAGCATGTCCTCATTCTTAAACCAAGAAGGATAAGAGAAGGGGTATGGATATTTATTCAATGCAAATAACCTAAATGCATCTATCTAAATGAATGCAACAATGCAAAATGATTCTACCTACTTGGTTAAAAATAAATCAATCCTCCAAGACATACATGCACAAGTAGGGCCAAGATCATATAACGATTCATGAATCCTACCAATTCAAGTATAAAAATGAAGTTCAAGTAGACTTGCAAGAAGAACGCTCATGAAAGCGGGGAATCAAGGATTTGAGCATCGAACCCTCACCGGAAGTGTTTGCACTCTATTCGCTCAAGTGTATAGGGTCGATTCTCTCAATTCTTCCCTAATCATGCTTTCCAAGATTTATTTTTCATCTAACAATCAACATTTATTTATTTCATACATACAACTATCGTGAGGACTTTTTATAGGTTGTAATGGGGCTAGGGTCAAGGTAAGGATGCATATTTGGTCAAGTGGAGTTGAAATTTGAATCTTTGATTACCTTAAACTTCCCACCTAACCTATATAGCAACCTATACAATTCTAAACAAATCTAACTACCCATTCTTCACTTTTTCACATACTCATGCATTTTTTTCTTGATCACAACACATATGCATTGATTATTATTGAGTTTTACTTGGGGCATTTGGTCCCCTTTTTATTGTTTTTCTTCTTTTTCTTTCTTTTTCCATTTTTTTCTTTTTTTCTTTTCTTTTTTTTCACATTTATTTTTTTCTTTTTTCTTTTGTTTTTCTCATTTTTTTTTCTTTCTTTCTTTTTTGCTTTGTAGTAAAATATATACAAAAGCATCAATGCATATGGTTTTACATTTATTACACATGAGCATGTACCCAATTCCCGATATTTACAACAAAAAAACAAAACTACCCTTTTATTCACCCAATGTCCCAAGTTTTCCCACACTTGAATGATACACACACACACTAGCCTAGGCTAATCAAAGATCCAAATTAAGGACATTTATTGTTTTTTGCCTTAGGCTTGTAAGTGGGTTAATCGTAGGCTCAAATTGGCTAACAATGGAAGCTAAAAGGTAAGGCTATTTGGGTAAGTGAGCTAATGAAATGATGGCCTCAATCATATAAGTGCATGAATACAAGGAATAAGTGGACATATAGAATTAAACAAATCAAGGATCACAATAATAGAAAGAGAACAAATGCACACAAGAAGGAAAATAAGTGGTTATAAGATGTGACCACACCATTAGGCTCAAAACTCACAAGCTTGTGTTCTTAGCCCAAAAACCATGCTCCAAAATAAATTCTTTCAAGCAAGTTCAACAAAAATTTTTTCAAATTGGTAGGGTGCCCTAAAATAATTTTCTTGGAAAAAAAATCATCACCCTAACCAAGTAGTCCTAGCAAGAAAGAAGTGGTAGAATATGTACAATTTCTAACTAACATGCAACCTATCATGCAATACAATAACTAATCTAACATTAGTGTTGAAAAAGGAAATTGTTACCCATGGAGATCGGTCGGACGACCTCCCCACACTTGAAGATTGCACTGTCCTCGGTGCATGAAAAGAAGAGCAAGGTAGACGGGTTACTACAACTGATGAGCTTCTTCAAAAGATTGTGTGGATGACTTGTTTGTTGCCCCATTTAGAAACTTTTCCTTTTTCCTTCTCTTGGTGGCCAACCTAAAGGGAAAGAAAAAGAAAAAAAATTAGGCCTACAGCAAAGATATCAAAGCAAATAGAACATAGACAAGAGCTAATGACAAATAAGAGTAAAGTTCTCTACTACATGGTAGCTAAGCATGTGAGTGAGAAAATAATATAAGCCAAGGCGTATCAACTAATACTTGATGCACGAGTAAAAAGTGGGTCATGAAAGACAATATGAGGTCATATCAATGCACAAAGAAACAAGTGTCATAAAAGATGAAGCATTGATTTACCCATCAATATCAAACAAGTCAAAAGGCACCTAAATAATGCAAGAAAGTCTCAACAATTCAGTAAGAAAATACAACACCATTATTAAAATAAGAAACTCGAAAAAAATGAAGTAAAAATAAGCTATAAAAACAAAATAAAAATGCAAAGAATAGAAGTATGCAAATGCAATGGACAAAAGGAAATGGAAGATGAGAAAAAATACTCTTTTTTTTTTACCGGCGCGGACACGTCATGTACGCTTACGCGCCGATGCGCATATTGGCAGAAGGGCGCGTACGCGCCAGGTGCGCACACGCGTGTGTGTGATTACACGTGGGGCACAGTGTCAGCCCAAGGTTGGCCCAACTCTCTGGAACATTTACCAGGAGGGCAGGTTGCGCTATCAGCGCACACGCGCACAGCGTGCGTGCATGCGCGTTGCGCAAATAGAATCAAGGACGCGTACCCACCAGGTGCGCGTACGCATGGGTTGGTTTGTGCCTTAGGCCCAATGTTCGCAGAATGCAGGCCTAACTCTCGGGTTTTTGGCTGGGGGGGAATTTTTGCATCCACGCATACGCGCCACGTATGCGTGCGCGTGGATGGTGCTCTATTTTTCAAAATTTTTCTATGTTTTGGCACCAATCTAAGCATTCTAAACCCCCAAACAGCTACCCAGACACCATAAAACCTTATTCAACATACTAAACTACCAAATAAACAAAACAAAACATGAAATCAAACCAATTCTACCAATATTTACAAAAGAGAAAATGAAAAGAGTTTACCATGGTGGGGTGTCTCCCACCTAGCACTTTTGTTTATTGTTTTTAAGTTAGACATATGGGGAGCTCCTCTCAAGGTGGCTTGTGCTTAAAGCCATCCTTGAACATCCACCAATGCTTGCATTTCCAATGAGCTCCATTCTTTAAGTTCAATTCTTCTAAGCTTTGATGGAGTTCTTCATAGACTATGGGCTCCCAAAGTTGATCCTCATGTATGCGGGGATCCTATATCTTATTTCTACACCCATCTTTGAGTTGATTATCATTATTCCATTTGGGTGACATAATCTTGGAATTCTCATTTAAGCAACCAAACAATATTCTAGACCCAAGCAATCTAGTTCTACACCAACCGTTGCAATTAAGCTTTGAACGTGTAGCCATCATGCACCTAGAATGATTTTCCAACCACTAGCCATCTCTCTTTTGCTCTTAAAGCCACAAATATATCTAACTTGACCATCCGTCTCTAGCAAACCATATTCAAGGGGAATAATAAAGCTTAAGTATAAGGAATTTACCCACATGAATGAAAGAATGGATGGTGGTGGCTTGGGGAGAGGTATCTCCAATGTGCTTGTAAGCTCTACTCCCTTGTGTTCTTTTTTGACTACCTCCACCTCTTGACAACTTTCTTCAATTTCAACCTTTTGTTCATCAATTTCATCTACCTCTTCTCCATCACTCAAATCATAAATGGGAGGTTGAGAGAAATCTATCTCCACATTACTTTCCATCTCATTGGGTGAAGGTTCTTCAAATTCAAAGGATAGACCACCAAGAAGGTTGGATGCATGATCTTCATCACCAAGGGAACTCAATTCTTGCTTTATTCCTTCCAAGTCTTCATTCAAAAATTGTTTTAGAGGTTGTGCACTCTCCTCCTCAATATCCAATTCAATCGCCTTGGAGAGGTTCTCTTCAACTCTAGGTTCCCAAGGAGGTTCTGCATCTCCTAAGTCTTCAACCACTTCTTCCTTTTCTTCAATGATCATAGGCTCCTCCAATTGTTCTAACACAAAGTGGCATCCCTCATCACCCACCGGGGTTTCCAATCTCTCCTTCATGCTATGCTCTTCAACTAATTCTCCACATGTGACCATGGGAGTGCTTTGAGTGCTCAAGCATTGGAAGGCTAAAGTGCTTACTACCTTGGTCAAGGTAGCCGTAAATTCTAGTGTCTCCCTTTGCATTTCTCCTTGCCCTTGAAGTATAAGGCCAAGGATTTCATCCATTGAGGATTGGGGTGGATAAGAGGGTTCATTGTCTTGGAGAAAGGGTTCATAATAGGAAGGTAGTTCTTCTTAGTAAGGGTATGATGGTGTATATTGAGGTGGTTCTTGGGAGTGTTGGTATTGGAATGGTGGTTCCATGTATGGATCATATGATTCAAAAGGTGGTTGGTAGGATAGATATGGATTGGGGTCATATGAAAGTGTTTGGTGAAAAGAGGCTTGTGAGTATGGTTGAGGATTATGTTGAGGATATGGCTCATAGGCATATGGTGGTGGTTCTTGAAAGTCACAAGGAGATTCACCATAGCCATTGGGTTGATATACATCCTAGAATGGCTCTTCTTCATAGTGCATTGGTAGAGGTTGTTGCCATGAGGATTGATCATATGCATATGGCTCCTCCCACCTTTTGTTATCCCATCCTTGATACACATTCTCATTATAGTCCTCATTTATTACAACATAGTTAGAACCAAACTCATAGCCAAAATGAGAATTCATGATAACAAAAGAAAAAGAAAATAAAATCAAATAAGAAACAAAGAAAACCAAATCCTAAAACTAGCAAGAGCTAACAAAAGCAAACATATTCACACTATTCACATATATACAATAACCAATAACACAACACCATTGCAACTCCCCGGCAACGGTGCCATTTTGATGATTGGATTTTTTACGGTTTAGAATTCACAAATGAAGTCTCGTCGCAATATAGTTTAACAAATAATCCTTTCATACAAAAATTTATAAACTGAAGTATTTAAACCTCGGGTCGTTCTCCCTAGAAATTGCAATAAAGTGTCTTGTTATTGGTTATGGAGTATGTTTTGGGGTTTTTGAGATATTAGACATGAAATGTAAATGGCAATGAAAATAAACTAACAACTAAAAGGTCTTGGCAAAGGTTGGTGGTCAAGGATCTCTATCCCTATCACTAACCACAACATGAGAATTGGCAAGGATCAATCCCACTAAGTCAACCCCTAACTAATAGTAGAGAAAAGTCAAGTGAGCTATATCAATCCAAGTCCATAAGTCCTAGTTCTCCACCAATTCAATTAGTGAGATCTAGAGTTAATGGCTCCCAATCGTTAATAACTTGGACATTAGTAACTCAAGAGTTCCTAAGTTACCTTCCCAAGCCAAGAGCATAAAATTCTACTCTAAAATCCAACCAAGCATTTTATCAAACATTTGGAAGGCATAAAAGAAAAACATAGTAAAATTGCAAGGAAAGTAAATCTACTCTACTCAATTACAAGGAATTAAACAACAACAAATCAAATGAACAATAAAAGAACATGAAAACATAAATTGCATTAAAGAGAAATAGAAGAACAAAAGTGCATCAACATAAAAGTAAAGAATTACATGAATTAAATGCAAAACTAAAAAGAGGAAATGTAGAAGAAGAAGAATTACAAAGCAAAAAGTAGATCAAAGCATGAAATTAACCTAGATCTAAGATTTTTTAATCTAGATCTAACCTACTCCTAATTCTAGAGAGAAGAGAGAGTTTCTCTCTCTAGAAACTAACTAAAGCATGATAAAACTAAAATAAAACTCACTAACAAACTAGATGCCCCATCCATCTTCAATCCTTGGGTTAAATAGCATCAGAAATGAGTTGGATGGGGCCTACAAGGCTTCTATAATCGCTGGCCACGAGTTGCATTAAGTGAATCATGTGTAACCATCGGCGCGTACGTGTACCATGTACGTGTGTGCCTTTATGCGGGGTGCAACTATGGAAAATATATATATCATTTCAAAGCCCTGGATGTTAGCTTTCCAACGCAACTAGAACTGCGTCATTTGGTCCTCTGTAGCTCAAGTTATAGTCGATTAAGTGCGAAGAGGTCGGCTTGACAGCTTTTGCAATTCCTTCATTTCTTCATGAGTTCTCCTTTTTTACATGCTATTCCTTCATTTCCTTGATCCAATATTTGCCTCCTAAATCTAAAATCACTTAACAAACATATCAAGGCATCTAATGGATTCAAGGTGAATTAAATTTAGCTATTCTAAGACCTAAAAAATATGTTTTCACTCTTAAGCACAATTAAGGGAGAATTTACAAAACCATGGTATTTCATTGAATAAATGTGGGAAAAAATGATAAAACCCTCTAAATTCAACACAAGATAAACCCTCCAAATGGGGTTTATCATGGAGACCAAAAAGAAGGTTCCCCTATGAGGACGGCGATACGTAACGCTCATGGAGGGGACGTTGGCTGAGATAAGGACAGTTGTACAAGACGCTTATCTCAGGACCAGTGTCGGGAATCGGGCAACAAACAGACACATGAGCTCATGGCCTGTATAGGACTAGACATGTATCATACTTGTTTGCGCATACTTGTTTGTGATTTCTATGATTCTGTGTGCTTGTGATTGGATTCTGTGTTCTATAATTGCTGAATTAGATTGTACTTTGTTGATTGTTATTGCGGACCAAATATATATAAAATGAATATAACTCTACACCCCGACCCTACTAAGAACTCTCCAGTTCTTACCCCCTATTTCCACCGTTGTCAGCTACAGGTATGAAGGTTTAGTGCAGAGCTACAGGAGCATACAAGATTATATTTACGAGTTGAGTTCTTAGATTTTATTTTCCCCTCGTCATTTATTATTTTAGTTTTTAAAGGGGTAGGAATTGTATTTGAGGATCTTTGAGTAAGTGTATGTATATAATGCTACGTGGATATATATAATTTTGTGATTAAATGATTTAAAGTATCGACTATTCGTTTTCTTGGTGAAAGTTTTAGTTCATATTTGTGAAGGCTCAATATTAATTAAAAATGGTATAGAATAAAAAGGTTTAGAGGTAAGTAACGCCTGAGCTTTTAGTACGATCATGAGGTGCTAAAAGTTAGAGTGTTAAAATAGGAAGATAGCTTCAAGAGTATTTGAGCCTGGCGAAAAGGTTTTAGTATTCAATTCTCGACTCAAGCTCTTTCTTAGGAAGCTTAAGTCAAGATGGCCAGGATCCTTTATGGTCACTGGAGTGTTTCCCTGTCGTCATGTGGAACTTCAAGATAGGACTTTAGACAGTAAATTCATGGTCAATGGCCAATGGGTAAAACATTATCTTGGGGATGAGATTGATCACCAAAGATCCACCCATCTGCTGACATAGCAGATATGAATGTCAAGCTAATGACAGTAAAGAAGCACTTGTTGGGAGGCAACCCAACCATAAGTATCCTTTAGTTTATTTTTATTTTATTTCAGTCCTACTTTAGTTTGATTTCCTTCCATTTTTCATTGCTTCTTTAGAGTTTTCTTAGGTTTTCTAATATTTGTGATCATGTACAGCACCTAGAACAGGGACAGAAAGATTTAGACAGAAGAACAGAACACCCTGGAAAAGACGTGTTGGTGGCGCTAAACGCCAGGAGGGCGTTTAGCGCCAGAGTGGGAGCATTTTGGGTGTTTAATGGGTGTTTCTTTCATGTTTTAGCACCCCCAGGGGTGATAAAAAAAGGTCTGGCATTTAACACCAACAGTGGTATTTCACGCCACCAGGGGGGCAAATCACTCTCACTTGGGCATTTAGCGCCTCCAAGGGGTTCAATTTCATACCAAATCTCTTAAATTCTACTCATATCTTTTCATATCAAATCTTTTTTATTTTTTTCTCTTTCTTCCTCTTTCACTACTCATTCTCCTCCATCAAATTCTCTATGTCCCAATTATTTTCATACCATATCTCCCCACATCCTACTCATATCTCTTCATAACATATCTCCATCCATCAAAATTCACTCTATTTTTTTCCAGCCTCCCACATGACTGAAAATTGAATCCCCCAACCCTATAAATTTCACTTCAATTCTCACCTCTCCTCACCCCTTCATTCTCCCTTTCGTCTCTCCCTCTATCTTTCAATTCTCTCTCCTCTTTGCTCGAGGACGAGCAAACATTTCATGTTTAGTGTCAGGGCACTCTTCTTTTTACTCTCCTCACACTCCCTATGGCACCAAAAGTTGGAGTATCGTCTTCAAGAAAAAAGAAAGAAAAGGCTTCCTCCACAATCTAACATGAGCTCCACCGATTTTATACTAAGATTCATGAGGAGCACTATTATAAGATTGTTAGCAAAAACAAAGTGATAATCGAGGTGAAGTTCGACTTGAAAGCTGATGAGTATCCTGAAATTCAGGAACAAATTCGAAATAGGGGTTCGGAAATTCTGGCCAACCCTGTAACTGAAGTAGGAGTTTTGAGGGTCAGAGAGTTCTATGAAAATTTGTGGATGACAGTCAAGCACAAGAATAAGCATCCTGAGTTCAAGACTTGGCGCACCATGATCCGAGGGAAGACCCTTCAGTTTGGAATGGGAAGAGTGAGGGAGATACTTTAGCTGCCTCCATCCAAAGATGACCCTCACTCCTACAATAGGAGAGTCAGAGCTGACCCAAGATTAGATCAAGTTCTCAAGGATATAAGCCTCCCCAGAGCATAGTGGAGGAAGGACACCAAGGGCCGACATACCAGCTGAGAAGGAATGATCTGAAGCTAGTTGCTAGAGGATGGTTGGAGTTTATTCAACGCTCCATCCTACCCACTAGTAACCAGTCCAAGGTCACTGTGAGGTGAGCTGTGATGATTCACTACATTATACTTGGCAATGAGGTGGAAGTTCATCAGGTGATCCCTCTGGAGATATACGGCATCGCATCAAAGACCTCCACCTTCTCTAAATTAGCCTTTCCTTACCTCATCTCCCGCTTATGTGAGGCGGCCAATGTCCAGAGTATGTCTAAGGCTCTAAGCACCACTGTCTGGAAGAAATAAAAAGAAAAAAATTAAAATTGAAAAGAGTTCCCTAGTTAAGTGCTTGTGGTATTGTTGTATCAAGTTAAGCTTGAAGACAAAACACTTAGAGTCACGGCCAGGTTCAAGGTGCAAAGCACCAAGAAAAGAAAAGAAAAGGCTTTGTTCAAGAAGCAATTAGAGCCTAAGGAAGAGAATATATAATATCATTCGAGTTCTAGTTCTGAAGGATACCAATATTTCTGAGCTTCAAAGGACTGTGAGATGCCGAAGTTATTCAGAGTTAGAGTGTCATTAGCATCACTCAGTAACTAGACCTGAGCATAAATGACAAGTCAAGTCTTAAGCATTTTCTCTTCTTGGTCCTATATTGTTTTGGTTGCTTAAGGACAAGCAACATTTTATGTTTGGTGTTGTGATGCGTCAGCATCTTGTACCATTTTTCTTAGAATTTTCCAGTTGTTTTTAATTAGATTTTATTTAGTTTTACTTGAATTTAGTGCAAAAACCTCTTTGGATGCTACTTTGAGTTGTTTTAGTGTTTTTATGATTTCAGGTGAAATTCGGGACAATTTGGCAAAGCTTGGAGCTAAAAACAGAAAAGCTAGCAGAACCCCCCCCATTGGGCGCTAAATGCCAAGTTGGCGTTTAGCTCTAGTAGGGGATACAAGCATGCATAAGCCTGCCCCATTTGGGGCGTTAAAGGCCCAATATGGCGTTTAATGCTAGCAACAATCCGAATTCCCTCCTCTTTGGTCCTCTCAAGTGGATTTAGCAATTATTATCAATATTTTATTTTCTTTTTGTAATTTTTATTTACAAATAATATCTTTTAGTTTTAGGATTTAATATATTATTTTATTTCCATATCAAATTAGGTTAGTTTAAAAGATAAAAGATCTCTTGTATCCTAGAGCTTCTTTCTTCTGTTTTCGCTCTTTTAAGAACCCTATTGTCTCTGTAAGTTATGAGCAACTAAATCTCTTGTTTAAGGTAAGGAGCTCAGTTTATTTCTATAGATTAAGATTATTATTCTTCCATTTTAATTAATATATTGATTCAATTCTAAGGAAAGAGAGTATGACCCTTATTCTACATGAGTTCCTGTAATTCTAAAGAGAGCTATCTCACTTGAACAACAGCTTGAAAATAAATTCCTCCTAAATTTCTAATTACATGAACTATTCTCAAATTTAACAAAGACTAATGCTGATATTTTCGAAAATTCTTAAGAAAGAAAAATTGTAACACCCTAATATTCAAATCCTTATGCTCGAGTCATAAGTCAATGATATTACGGTGGTACAACTCTCAAGTGGATTTTTAATACATAATTATAAGTAAAATTAAAAGGAGTATTAATCGAGAAGCCTGAAAAGAGTAAAAATAAAATTACGAAGTCGTATCACTCACGCATCGACAACTAAAAGATAAAGCGTGAAGTCGAAAGCGATGTACAGATAAAGGCATGAAGGAGAGTAAGAGAAGAACAATATATAGATATATAACATGAGTAAATAGCCACTAGTCGCGACCCGCGAAGTCTAGGCCGACTAGGGTACGGTATGAAAGTAGTTGACAATAGTATCTCCTAATCTATCCCAAAAGAAACATAAAAGCCTCTATAGGCAAGTTCAGAAGAGTTCAATACATAAGAAAGCTTTTCAAAATAAAGGTGGAGAGATTCTATGTAAAATATAAAATAGAGAGTTTAAAGATCTTTGCCATCCCTCAGATGAACCACAGCTCACTTCTGAGCACCTAGACCTGCATCCTAAAAACACGGGATATATACGGAATGAGAACCCCTGACCCATGGGTTCCCAGTACGGTAAAAGTGCCAAATAAATACAATGCATTGTAATAAAAACTCACTAAGCATCCTAAACTTCCTTTCACCAAACATTCATCCTATGTTCTCTCTAATCCATAAATAGGCAACTGTCATAACAGAATGCTAAATCTGATTCATATTCCTCATGCTTCCCAACTTTCTAACTGTCCGACAATTCCCAATCAGAATTATGAATGAAACCATCCCCGGCCATTCTTTCTCAGCAATTCTATATCGTTACCTCATATCCTCACCTAGAGCAAGTGAAATCACTTTACTGCGTCTACCCAGGGAGCTCAAATTATCCCATTCAGTAATCATCATCATTATTTAGTTACATCATCAACTCGTCTCATCAAGAACACCCCTCAGCGTCAAACGACACCAACATGAGGGACCTCTCAGTTGTACAAACACAAGCAATACAGGCAAGTAATACACAATAAGGTACAAGTAAAATAAGTAGCACATAATCAGGTAATATAGCATATAAGATATAGCAATCCAAAACAAATAGGCAAACCCAAATAATTCAAACATATGCAAATGATGTATGCTTGCCCTATGGCTGATGAGTCTCATCTGTCGGTTATAAAGCCAAGCCGACAAGTCCTGGTAGCTAACCATTGGACTGTCCATCTATCATGCATCCCCAACTTGAGTTATCCACAATCATAATCATAATCA
The DNA here is from genome assembly GCF_059453495.1 of Arachis ipaensis. Classification (NCBI taxonomy): domain Eukaryota; kingdom Viridiplantae; phylum Streptophyta; class Magnoliopsida; order Fabales; family Fabaceae; genus Arachis; species Arachis ipaensis. The sequence goes on along the minus strand of NC_142442.1, from coordinate 95,260,873 downwards.
CACAACACCCAGAACGGTGTTTATCCATGGGGGCGAGCTCATCTGGAACTTTAACAGTGTCTGGCTACACTTACGACATAGGATTAGCAGAATCTTGGGTCTCAACCTAGAGCAAGTGAAGCTGACCCACTCCACTGCATCTACCCAGGTAGGTATGTCTCACAACATCCCGGAGCAAGTGGATCAATGCCACTGCATCTACCCAGGCAGGTATATCTCACCACATCCCGGCAGGTATATCTCACCACATCCTGGAGCAAGTGGAATAATACCACTGCATTTACCCAAGCAGGTTTATCTCACCACATCCCGGAGTAAGTGGGGTAAAACCATAACCTTGCGTCTACCCAGGGAGCCTCTGTACTAACCAACCTGGAGCAAGTGGGGCGTAAGCACAACCCTTGCATCTACCCAGGAGGTTGTTCTCATATGCCCAGGAGAAACCAAGGAGGAGATCCTAACCTCTCACCATCTTGCTGGGGGCGATTTTACAATACCTGGAGGAACAAGGAAGGGGATCCTCACCTTCCTTCATCTCTCTGGGGTCGCACTTTTGAGAAAGAGAGCTCAAGATAAAACAATCATTCAAAGTCATATTTTCATTTCCAACCATAAATCAATATTTATCATAGCCATCCGGCTCATAACATAACCCAAAACGAACCAATAATCAATATTGAATACAGCCATTTGGCTCACGGCATACACCGCACTTCCATCATCACCCTCAGCAACTCATACAATCATCAGTACTCATCATTCATCATTCATTCTCACTTTACTTCATCCACAAGTTACCACATGTCCTAGCTTCTTTTCATTACTAGACATACTATAAAGATTTAGGACTTAGAAGATGAAAATTGAAGCTTAGAAGTCTGAAATTCGGCTTTAAAAACTCAAAGTTCAACTTTTGCTACAAACAGGGTCATGCGTGCGCGTCGCCCATGCGCACGCATGGGAAGCAGAAAAAGGAAGTGACGGGTGAGCGTCGTCCATGCATACCCATGGGAAGTAGAAAGGTAGCGCGACACGTGCGCGTCAGTGACACGTACGCGTGGGTGCATTTTGTGCTCAGCGCACAAACCCAGCACAGTACCAGCGCAACTCTTTGGATCTTTTACTGGGATTTGCATCAATGCAGCGACGCGTACGAGTCGGCCAGGGGCACGCGTGAGAGGGTAAAAATCGTGAGTGACGCGTGCTCGTCGGCCAGGCGTGCGCGTCGGAGTACGTTTTACCAAAAATTTTACTAAGTTGAAAAGCCTCAAGATTAAATATTCAAACCCCAAACTTCTGACACATATAAGTTCTTCTACAAAATTCCTTTTTCAACTATTCCAGAACCGTTGGAAAGATCATTGAATAAACTTTCATAAAATTCTAGTTTTGAAGAATTCCTAACTCTGTGGGCTGAGTTACTTGATGTGTATTTTTGGAAAACGAATTCCAAACACACAAATCTAACCGGCAAGTATACCGGGTCGCATCAAGTAGTAAAACTCACTTAGAGTGAGGTCGATCCCACAGGGATTGATGGATCAAGCAACTTTAGTGGGTGATTAGTTTAGGCAAGCTAACATTGAGTTGAAATTTGATGGAATGTAGCCAACAAAAAGTAAATGGCAGTGAATTAAAAGTTGCAGAAAGTAAATGAGCAAAATCTTAAAGAGCAAGAAAGGTAAATTACATAAAAAGTAAAGGGGGCTGGGTGTTGGAAATTAAAGAAAGCAATAGATCAAAGCTTAGAACTCTTGCAGAAAGCTTAAATTATAGGAAAGTAAATTGAGAGCAATGTAAACAGAGAAGCAAAATTACAGTGAATCAGGATTTTAGAGCAATTGCAGAGGAATTTAAAATTGTGCAGGAAATGTAAATGAGATTTGCAGTAAGATTAATGTAAACTGAATTGAGGAACCAAACAGAAAGTAAAATGCAGCACAATTGCAATAGCTAAAGGAAAGTTGAAGATCTCAGGGGTTGGATGAGACTAGAGAACAAGTCTAGATCTCAATTCCTTCCTTGATCCAACAAAGAACAATTGCAAAAGAAGCAGAAGAACAAATTGCAGAAGAAATAAAAGATGAAAGCAGTAAAGAAACTTGGATCCAAATCACAGTTTCTAGAATTATGCAGAAAAATAAACAAAGAGATCCCAAGATGAGATTGAAACAGAATTTCTTCAATTCTCCACCCAAGATTCAAAACAAAAATGAAAACTAAGAGAGAGCTCTCAAATCCCACTCCTACTACTCCCTAATGGAGCCAGCCTCTAATGCTCTCTGTTCCAGCCTTTTTTCTAAAATGAAAATGATGTGTTATATAGGCTTTTTACAAAATAAAAATGAAAATGAAAGTGAAATTAAAGTCAAATTACAATTAAATAAAATTCTTATTTTATCTATCTCCTGTGCCTTTGAGTGATGATAATGGGCTTTTCTTGCTTTGGATTTGGGTTGAAGGTGGCCTCTGTTGATTGTTCTTGGTCTTGAGAAGAAACCCGTTTGCATAATGGACTTTGGAGACTTTAAGTTTGAGTCAAAGTTTGAGGCAAACTTCAACTCAAACGTTGGATTGCTGAAATTATGCAGAAAGGTTTTTGTCTATCATTCACGTTTGAGTTCAATTTTGGGGTCAAACTTGAACTCAAACGTGCTCCTTCCAAGATCACATTTGGCGCCAACGTTTACCTCCAAGTTTGAGGCAAACTTGGACGCAAACGTGGTCTCCCCTGGGACGTATACTTTTCACCAATGTTTGCCTCCAAGTTTAAGGCAAACTTGGTCGCAAACGTTGGCCCCCCTGGTATGTATGTTATGCCAACGTTTGCCTCCAAGTTTGAGGCAAACTTGGTCGCAAACGTTGGCCTCCCCTGGTACAAATGCTATGCTAACGTTTGCCTCCAAGTTTGAGGCAAACGTTGGCGCAAACTTGGGCATCTTCAGCCTTGCTTCCTTGCTTGTGAATGCCCATGAATGCTAATGCTCATTCATTTATTCATTGGCAATTAAAAATCATGCATGCATTAATTAATTAATTAATAAAGCCAATTGCATTAACGTTGAAAGGGCTTGATATGTTCTTTATCCAATTGGCTTTAATATTGCATGCTTTTATTGGCTTTATTAATTAATGCCAATGTATTAACGTAGCATTCATTCTTTAATGATCGAATGCTTTATACATGCATTAATTTTTATTAGCAATGCTAATTAATGAACTTGAACGTTCATTCATGTAATGCCATGATTCATTGGCTTGAATGCATGCATAAGGCATATATATCATGCCATGGCATCATGGTAATGGACCACGCTTTTAAAAGCGTGGCCTAAGGTTCCAAAGCGTGCCTCAACTCCAAAATGTGCCCAAAATTTCTCTTTTCTTCTTTTTAGCTTATTTTGTACTCTTTTGCTTCTTTTTCTTCTTATTTCCTACAAAATTTATAAAATCAAAAGATCAAGGAAATATACCATTTAAGCACAAAAGAATGCAATAATTAAGCACTAATTATAAATTTCTTGTATGAAAAAGCATAGAAAAACATGACATGGTGACATGTCATCACAACACCAAACTTAAACCTTGCTTGTCCCCAAGCAAGAAAAGAATCATGCAATAAAAATTGACAATCCAAGGTAAGAAGAATAGCAACTCAATGTTCATAGTAAGCTAGTTTTCAATGCAAGCTACAATTTATGAAATCTTTTTCTTATAATTTTTTTCCTTGAAACAAGCTTTTGATTTTCTTATTAGCTTATCCTTTTGGGTGCTTTGCCCCATGAGTTGATAACAAAACTACAACTCTAAGTGCTTTATTTTCAAGTTTTACCACTTGATACATAAACACCACAAGCATTTAATTAGAGGGCTTCATTAAGCTCATTTGTTTTTTATCTTTATTCTCTAATCATTGATGCTCAGAGCCTTGAGCTTTGAGGGACTGCTTTTTGTACTTGAGCCTAGCCTTGACTTCTAAGTGTTTTGTTTTCAAGCATTTTACTTTATACATAAACACCACAAGTACTTAACAATTAAATTTTCATTGGTACTCAGAGGCTTCAGCTTTCTCATTCTTTCCCTTTTTCTTTTCCTGTCTTAATTGCAATTGCTTTTTCAAGGTTTTTATGACTTCAAAAGATTTCACAAAATGTCCTAGATGAAAACTTCAATTAAATACAGTCTAATGCAATTGAGCAACAATTAATCATACTTGCTTTCCAATACTTGTATGCACATGCTAAGTTCTTCTTTTATTCCTTGTTTGTTTATGATCATGATGCTTTATTGCTTTTGAACTCACAAAACTCAAGTTGGTAGTCATAATGGCACCGCAGCATATTGCAAATCAAAGTTCAAGCTATGCTTTATTCATACACACATGTAAATAGAAAAGATGATGACAATCATGCAATTTAAATGCTGGAAACAAATGAGAAGAAAAGAAACTCTACAACCTTGTAGTTCATCTTCATTCTTGTTGTCCTCTTTCCTCTATTCTTCCTCTTTCCCTTGCCAAACTCAGAATGCTTGCTCATCCTCAAGCAACAATTAGAACAATGGCTATGGGGCTAAGATGGATCATGAATGTCTTACACAATGAAATATTAGTGGTACATGTGTTCTAAGCAAGTAGAATTAAAGATAAAAATCAAGGCACAAGAGACAAAGATATTGTGATTGCAAACTTAAGAAGGTGAGCACAATACGTTGCATAAAAGACAAGTGGCACACCAAACTTAGTGTGACACTTTCACTTGAAATTAATGCAAGTATCTTGTAAGAATTGGAACCAAATTTTGTTGCATAGCAACACCAAACTTAGAATGCAATCATATGTCAATTTATTTGAATTAAAACTATGCAAATGAAATTGTTATCTGTTAAATACAATCACCAAGCCAAGAATCTGTCATGAATAAGGATCTCTTGGTGATGTACTAACAAAGACAGTTAATAAGCAAACTAGAGGAAAGCATTTAAAAAAACCAGAAAAATAACTAAAGCATGAAAAAGTGTTAAATCAAAAGAGAAAAATAAAACTGCAGAGGCATTGTGATTATACAAACAAGTGGTGCTGCTGGATGACTTGCATAGAAAATTAAGTGGCACACCAAACTTAGAATCTTAGTGTGACATTTCCATGTAAAATTGATGCAATCATCCATGAAGATGGAAAACAGTTTATTGCAGGGCAACACCAAACTTAGAATGTAACCATATGCCAATTTATTGAATGTAAACAAAGCACAGAAAGAAAACAAAGCAGAGAAGAAATGTTACCTATGGTTGGGTTACCTCCCAACAAGTGCTCTTTTAGTGTTATTAGCTTGACATGTTGTTCTTCACTTTCTTTCTCTTCTTCTAGTTTGTTAAGAGAAATGACCTCAAGGGGGGAGAAGTTTCAGCTATTGTCCCCTCTCTTGGTTTCCTCTCAACAAGCCTTCTTTTGTACATGGCTTGATTGAGCTTGCTTGCTAGTGGTCCAAGGGTTGGATTGCTTGTGGTTGACCTCTTCTTGAATGTTGTCCTTGGTATCTTAGTCACAATCCTCTTTTCGTTGCCTTTGTTAATTGCCTTCACTTCCTTGAATTCAAGAATTGGTGGTTGTGTGATTATTGGAGTGATTTCTTAATTAAGAGCCTCTTGAATTGGTGGTTCCATGAGCCCTTCCTTCATGTGATTTTCTGCTTCACTTGAGTTTGACTTCTCTTGATTGTCCTCCTCCATTCCTTCTTCACAACTTTCCATTAAGTCCTTTGGGAGGGAATCTTCATGTTCTATTATCACTTCAAATGCAATTTCAGGTTCAAATATTTCCACCACCTCTTCCTTTTGTTTTTCCTCCTTCTTCGTTGCACTCAACAGTTGAGCTAACTGCACTTCCATGTTTTTGAGGGAGTTCTCTTGTTCTTTCCAAACTTTTGTTGTCTTCTCCTTATATCTTTTGAGCATGGACTCAAGCTTTGAGAACCTTAAGTGGTTCATGGAAGTTTGTGTAGGTGGTGAGTTTTGAAAGGGGCTTTCTGTTGAAGCATGGTCAAGTGATGATATCTTTGGATGAATATCATATGGAGCATTAGAATTCCCTTCCCAGCCACCATTAGAATCATGACTTTCATCATTTTGTGGTGGAGGAAAATATCCCATATGGTTTTCTTGCTCATCTTGTGTCTCTGAAGCAAATCTCCATGGATTGGAGTGCTTAGAATTTGTATTTTCTTGGTGATATTCCCAGCCACCATTAGAGATTGATGATGGTGGGTGATATCCCATAAAATTTTGTTTGACCATAAGATGAGTTGAACTCCATTTGTATTTTGTAAAATGCAACATCAATGAAAATTGAAATTCATGTCACAGAGAAAGAATTTCTTAGTGAGGCAAAAAACACAAACACCTTGGTTTCAACTTAAAACAGAGAACAAAAATAAAAAAATGCTTGATCTAGACTTCTCACCCACTTAATCATTGTTGATCTAAATCAATCCCCGGCAACGGCGCCAAAAACTTGATGGATTTTTTTGGAAAAACGAATTCCAACACCTAAAACTCACCGGCAAGTATACCGGGTCGCATCAAGTAGTAAAACTCACTTAGAGTGAGGTCGATCCCACAGGGATTGATGGATCAAGCAACTTTAGTGGGTGATGAGTTTAGTCAAGCTAACATTGAGTGAATTATGTGACGTTGATCAACAGAAAGTAAATTGTAGTGAAATATAAATGGCAGAAAGTAAATGACAATAAACGTAAAGGGCAAGGAATGTAAATTGGCAAAATCTTAAATGACAAAAAATGTATATTGCATAAATGTAAAGGGGGCTGGGTGCTGGAAATTAAAGAAAGCAATAGATCAAGCAACTAGAAATTTAAATGAAAGCAGTAAATAGAACTTAGAACAATTGCCGAAGAGTTAAATTGCAGGAAAAGTAAAAGGGATTGGGTGCTGGGAATTAAAACAGAGCTGAAAAATAAGAAGTGCAGTAAATTAAAGAACTCTCAGGTTATGAAATTCTGAAACAGATTGATTTAATACCAAAACGAAAATGAAGAAGTGCAGGAGAATTAAAACAGAATTTAAATTTAGCTCAATTGTAAAATCTAAAGGAGAAATTCAAGATCTCAGGAAACCAATGAGACTAGAAAATAAGTCTAGATCTCAATTCCTTCCTTGATCCAACAGAGAATAATTGAAGAAGAAAATAGAGAAGAAAGCAGTAAGAACAATTTAGATTCAAATCAAAATTCACTGAAATTATACAGACGAGCAAACAGAGAGAATTCTCAAGGTGAGATTGAAACAGAATTTCTTCAATTCTCCACCCAAGATTGAAAACAAAAATGAAAACTAAGAGAGAGCTCTCAAATCCCACTCCTACTACTCCTTAATGGAGCCAGCCTCTAATGCTCTCTATTCCAGCCTTTTTTTCTAAAATGAAAATGATGTCTTATATTGGCTTTTTACAAAATGAAAATGAAAATGAAAGTGAAATTAAAGACAAATTACAATTAAATGAAATTCCTATTTTATCTATCTCTTGTGCCTTTGAGTGATGATAATGGCCTTTGCTTGCTTTGGCTTTGGGTTGAAGATGGCATCTGTTGATTGTTCTTGGTCTTAAGAAGAAACTTGTTTGCATAATGGACTTTGGAGCCTTTAAGTTTGAGTCAAAGTTTGAGGCAAACTTCAACTCAAACGTTGGATTGCTGAAATTATGCAGAAAGGTTTTTGTCTGTCATTCACGTTTGAGTTCAAGTTTGGGGTCAAACTTGAACTCAAACGTGCTCCTTCCAAGATAACATTTGGCGCCAACGTTTGCCTCCAAGTTTGAGGCAAACTTGGACGCAAACGTGGCCTCCCCTGGGACGTATACTTTTCACCAACGTTGGCTTCCCTGGTGTATACTTTTCACCAACGTTTGCCTCCAAGTTTGAGGCAAACTTGGTCGCAAACATTGGCCTCCCCTGGTACAAATGCTATGCCAACGTTTGCCTCCAAGTTTGAGGCAAACTTGGACGCAAACGTTGGCTTCCTCCAGGGCTAATTGTTGCACCAACGTTTGCCTCCAAGTTTGAGGCAAACATTGGCGCAAACTTGGGCATCTTCAGCCTTGCTTCCTTGCTTGAGAATGCCCATGAATGCTAATGCTCATTCATTTATTCATTGGCAATTAAAAATCATGCATCCATTCATTAATTAATTAATAAAGCCAATTGCATTAACGTTGAAAGGGCTTGATATATTCTTTAGCCAATTGGCTTTAATATTGCATCCTTTTATTGGCTTTATTAATTAATGCCAATGTATTAACGTAGCATTCATTCTTTAATGATCAAATGCTTTATACATGCATTAATTTTTATTAGCAATGCTAATTAATGAACTTGAACGTTCATTCATGTAATGCCATGATTCATTGGCTTGAATGCATGCATAAGGCATATATATCATGCCATGGCTTCATGGTAATGGACCACGCTTTTAAAAGCGTGGCCTAAGGTTCCAAAGCGTGCGTCAACTCTAAAATGTGCCCAAAATTTCTCTTTTCTTCTTTTTAGCTTATTTTGTGCTCTTTTGCTTCTTTTTCTTCTTATTTCCTACAAAATTTATAAAATCAAAAGATCAAGGAAATATACCATTTAAGCACAAAAGAATACAATAATTAAGCACTAATTATAAATTTCTTGTATGAAAAAGCATAGAAAAACATGACATGGTGACATGTCATCATTACGGACCGCAGAAGTTGATGAAAAATCAGTTTTTACCCAAAGACATAAATCACCAATTTTTCCAATATTTGCAAACCAAATTCATTTCCCCTCATCCAAATGACGACAACCTAACCACATTCATGTAATTATACTCAACCAAAACCAAACCTACCTCATCTACACAATTTCACCCAAAACTATCAAATTCCACACCTCAATTCCTCAAACCTTATTATTCAATAATTAAACCAATTATTCACACATTCAATATCTAAAATCCATCCAATCCCTTATATCATCACACAATATACACATCAACTTACTTTCCTTACCTCTTTCTGGCCTCCGGCCCAAGATTCACGACCTCCGGCCCAAATTCACAATTTAAATTCATATTCCACAAACCTATATTCATTATCCAATTCATCAAATCCTCAACACACTAAACATACAAATTCACACAATTCTCAACCCAATCATTAACTTACATTACATATCAACTATGCATATTAGTACCAACCATTTACACAATCCAAACTTAATCCTAGGGGCATCTAGCCTAGGAATTCCCATCACACCACACGATACTTAAATGAAGCTTAAACCGTACCTCTTGTAGCTAAAATAATTGTCCTTCTTCTTGAGAGTCTCCACCAACCCTTAGCTCCAAGCCTCACCAAAGCTCCTCAAGCAGTATCAATCTTCTAATTGTGCACCAAAATCACCCAATATTCTAACATAATCAATTTTCACACTTATAATCAACCTAGGATTCATGAAATTGATAAATCACAAGGGTTTGAGTAATTCTTACCTTAGCCCATATGAAATAGGGATAGAACCCACTTAGAATCCATATTAGAGTATCCCTAAACAACCAAAATCACAAAATTTTAACACCAACTACCCAAAAACACGTAACAGTGGGGAATTTCGAAAACTAGGCAGAGATGAATAGAATAATCATCACAAAAACTAGATAGAATCGAAGATGATGAGAAGAGCGACGCGTGGTCGCAAAAGGCTCGTCAATTGGAGTTTCGGATCAAAAGTTATGGTGATTTGAAGTTTTATAGAGTTACGATTTTCTCTCTTCTTCCTCCATTTTCCATTTTAGCGCCCCAAACCCCTTTCATTAGGGTAAATGAGCTGAAATGCTGATAACTAATGTTTATATATGTTGGGTCTTGGGCCCACTTGGGCCCGGTTCACTTGGTTTGGTCCGTTTGCTTAATTTTGCGCCAAAACCTCTAAAATTAGAATTTTAAATCATATTTTAAATATTTCTATCTTCCCAAATTATAAGTTCTTATTTCTTAAAATTATTCACCTCTAATTAATTTTCTTAGCCACAACACCGAACAGATCACAGCCGGTACTGTCGGTCAAATTTCCAGTACGGATTTTTATTCAAAAAATTATGTTTTCTGACTTAGAAAAATTCACTGAGTCCAAATATCATATTCAAATTATCAAATTCCGATTGCTAAATTTTCTAACCATATTCCCTCCTATTTAATTTATTATTTAATTAATTACGGTTTGACCAGATTTTACATTCTATCCCCCTAACAGAAATTTTCCCCCTCGAAAATTCCATCGCCACCACGAGTACGTGATCATAGTCTGTCTTTATATCCAACGCATAGTAGTCCCAAGGTCTTTTTACTCTGCGCGTTTCCGTTGCCGCGCTCTGATTCTTTTATCTCCAAGGATCTCGATCATTCGTCCAACGCCGACCAACAGCCTCGTTCATTACTTTCATCATCTCATCAACTCACATCTTATTAAATCTCAAATCATGCCATTAATAATATCACCATCATCATTAATCATGGTCATCATCCCACATCACTATAATCAACCAAAAATCATCACCATATCTTAATCATACTCCATCACTATTCTCTCTCTCTTTTAAGCCAATTACCACTAATCACAGCTCAACTCCAAGCATAACCTCCAGACTTACTTTCTTACTCCCAAACCCTCGAATTTATATATAAATTGTTGTTTTAAAGTCTTTGACTAATTAATCAAAACTCTCTTCATTTTTTGAAATAAAATGAGTTTGAAATAACAAGTTAACAAAATCATAAGAATCCGATTTCCTTTAATAATTTATAAAAGCATTCGAAACACATTTCTTTTGTTAAAGTTACTCAAATAAAAAATTATTTTGAAAACCATAACCAACACTCTTTCAAATTCTTGGGAAAATTTCGACAGCACCTCCCTTAAAAACTGGAGTTTGCTACCCGTCACAGGTTCCTTCAAACCAATCTCAGTAGAACATCAACATTTCAATTTAATGGTTTTCAAATTCATCTTTCAAAACCAATCATCATAAATCTCAATCTAAGTCCAAGGTCACCATGACCAAATATCATAGTACTCATCTCTCAAACACGGCGACTTGCACTCACTCATCATCAAAATCTAATTACGCATCAACGATAATTTCTTCATCCATTTCAGAACCATCAAAGTTCATAGACACAATTTATCCCAATTACACTACTAGAAAACTAGTTATCACAGACGGATATTTCCGACGGATTTTATCCCACGGAAATACAGAGAGAATTTCAGAGGGATTTTTTGTCGAAAAACAAAAAAAATGGATTAGCATAAATTACAGACGGAAAAGAGAATCCGTCGATAATTCCGTCGGAAAAATTAATTTTTTTCCGCGAGAAATAGTTACAGACGGAAAATACGTCTGTAATTAAGTAGATAAAACGGTGCATTTTATTAAATTATTACATGTGGAAAATCCGTCTGTAATTTAAATTTTCCGTCGGTAAATATTGAGGTAACCCTAATTTTATCACCACCCATTCACAGTCCATTCACACTCCACACAAATCAAATGTCTCTCCGTCACCGAGTTGCTTCTTCTCTCTGTCGCACCAGCTTCTTCCGCCGCTGTCGTCGCTGCTTGCGTCACAGGATCTCTCTCTGTCATCCCTTGCGTCACACGGGCTCCCTTCGCTGCCGCTCTCGTCACGTCTGGAGCGATTCGTGAAACTCATCTCAACTCGGTGAAAACTCGGTGGTTATTGTTGAATGGTGAAGCTTGAAGCAAAGCTCGGAATGCTAGTTGACTCCGTTGGTAACTTCTTCTCCGGCAAAGACCAGCTTCTCCACTAACCAAATCAAATCGAATCAAACACTTTATATATAGGGTTGCATAGATCTTCAATCTTTTGATCTATTCGCACTCCACTAACCAGGTTAGTCCTAACTTCATCCCTTGTTTCTCTCGCTAATTTTTTATTCCAAACACGTTATTGTGTAGTGTCTTGCTCTGGTCTCGAAATTCGATTTGAAACAGTGCCGATTAGTGGTTAATTGCTATCAATTTTGTATAGTTGAACATATCTCTATTTTCGTTTTTTTTTTCACCCTCCAGGTTGGAATTGAAATGCAGAGAAAAGCAGTATTGCCGTTGAGGGACGCAAAAAGCAGCAATGCGAACCAGATGAAGGCTTTATGCGGCAAGGAAGCTTTGGTGAAGCTTCTGCGATGGCATTTTGGTGAAGCTTCTGTGCTGTTCTCTCAGGTTCATTTTTGCTATGTTTAATAGACTTGAGTTTTGGCAGAGCAGGAAATTGTTTCTGTTAGGAAATTAACCAACTGGATAAACCCTTGGGGGGAAAAATTTAACAATGTAATTCAAGCTGGTTGTTGTGAATTAAGTTAGTGGCGGATGTATGTCTCAATTGGCTGTTAATTAGGTAGCAAAGGGATTAAGGAATGACACAGGATTGAAATTAGGTATACCTATGTCAGACAGAATTTATGTTATGGCAGAATGGGTAGGTTATGGCAGAATTGTAGGGAGCTAGCTATTGTATGTATTATGATGGATATAAATTTCTATTAATCTCTTTATATTCAGGTTACAGCTTCAAAGATAAGTAGAGATCCACCTACTGGTATTGTTGATGCTTTATATGGCTCTGATTATATTTTATTTTTCTCTCCATTAATTCTACAATGCCATTGGTTATCTGTGGACTCTCTTGGTCTCCATAAAGATTCGACCTATGATCTTTATCTGTTGGTTATCTGTTGAATTGGGATTTTGATGCTTGCTGTTTATTAAGGTATGATTCATGAATTGTTGTGTATGTGAAATCTGAGAATTTTCACAAGATGACATTGATCTAGATTTTTATGCTTCTGATTGGTTTCCATAATTGTCTAGTTTATTAATTTCATTTGAAATGTCTATTTTTTACAATGATTTGGGGAATCCAGATAGCAATGAAAAATATGCTCGCCCTGTTCTTGGAGGATCTACTTTACCGTACCCTCGTAGAGGAAGAACAGGAAGGCCACCTACTAACAAAGGTCAATTATTTCACCTAAATATATAACATGTTTAATTTGTGTTATTAATGCTAATTAATTTTGCTTTCAACTTAATTAAACAGATCCTAAGAGTGAGAAATGGAGCGATTTTGTTTACCTACCAAGGGACGAAGCATTTGGTCACTTGAAGTCATCGGATTTTCTAACTTATGGATTAAAATCTGTAGCCCAAGATGTGATGCCTGTTCTCACAGATGCATTTGATGCAAATATCTTAACTCTTGAGTTTGGTGATTTTGCTGAAGTGGATAAACTCTATACTGGTGGAATTACACTACCTACAAACTTTCTCAGCAAGTTTTCCCCTTTGCCAGTACTCAAGGAAATTCTACGAACAGATGGTGAACAATTCCTTAAATATCCACCACCCAAAGTCATGCAAGGTATATATTTATATATATGCTACAATTATCTTATACATTAAACAATATTAATGTGGCAAATAATGTGAATATAATTTTAAACTGAAATTATGTGATACATATACAGTGAATAAATCTGCATGGATGACTGATGAAAAATTTTCTAGAGAAACACTTGCTGGTGTAAATCCTAATGTTATTAAGAGTCTTGAGGTAATTTGATTAATTTGTGGTAATAAGTTTTTAGGGAATTGCTCAATTGCATTCAATTATAGCTTGGATTTGGTTAATTTTCATGTATGCAGGAGTTTCCACCAGGTAGCAAGCTAGATAGTAAAGTCTATGGTGATCATACTAGTACAATGAAAAAAGAACATTTAGAGCCTAACTTAGGAGGGCTTACTGTAGAACAGGTAATTTTGTTTTTTTTTTTAGTATGTGGTAGTGATGAACAACTAACAATTAATTAATGAATTAAATTTGGGTGAAACTCAGGCTATTGAGAAGAAAAAATTGTTCATATTTGAGAAGAATAAATTCAAGCAAGACAAAGGCCTATGCTACAAGGACAATTTTCTTCTTGAAAGATGATGGAACTTTAAAGCCACTGGCCATTGAGTTAAGCAAGCCACATCCTCAACGAGAAGAGCATGGTCCTGTGAGTGATGTCTATCTACCAACATATGAAGGAGTTGAAGGTTATATTTGAGTGATGTCTATCTAGCTACATGCTTCTGTTCTTCACTTGACTATCGTTGCTAGGAGCTCGCGGCACTATGCTGGGACACGGTTTGTACTTTTCCAATCCTTTATATGAGTTTTTCAGATGATAAAGCTACATTCTGTTTTAATTCGTTATACTTGCAGTCCTTGAAGATATTATACATCTGCTTTTGTTTACATTTTAATTTTTCTAACATATATTGCTAGGTAAGATAGACCAGTCAATATGTTTCTTTAGCTAGGAAAGTAGTATTCCAATTAAAAAGTTTTGATAAGCCAATTACTTGGGAAAAGACAAGATACCCTAAAAATGCAAGACTATTCAGCTTGACAAGTCCATTGCACCAGTTTTCCAGCATCAACAGGTTTAAAGTTCTCCTCATTATTTCAGTCTTAACTTTTTTATTATTTTTATGGTTATGAACTCGGCCTTTTCAAACAATTGCTTGTATTAATTATATTAGTCCCTATCTATATTTAATTATTCAAAATTTGTTCTCATTTTAATTTATTCATTTGATCATTCATATTTTAAATTGTGTTTTAGTTTAGTCTTCTATTATTATCCATCAGTCCCATTAAGAAAAGTAATATTATGTCACTAATTCATTAAGCCAATTGCCATTTCAACTTCATGTTATTAGTTATGTCACTTTGGGTAATTACTCTCACTGACACTAACATTGACATTGGCACTATAACACATCATCAAATTTGATAGGACCTTATAATAATCAAAGCAATTATCCTCTTTCTCACATGTAAGCGATGTAACTCTTTTAATATATTTTTTTTATTTTGTGATGCAGGGTGAACGAAGTTTCCATCTGTTTGGGTTTTTGATTTGTGTTTCATCAACTATTGCCAGAGCATTCAAATCGGTGCTTCAATCTATTTTTTGATTTGAGGAAAACAATGCTTTCTCTGTGTTGTTGGCTTATGTATTTTGCAACTTGTTCATCAGGGTTCACTGAATTATATTAGTTCCCAGGTAAAGCTGGCCCTCCTTGTCTCTCCCAAGTCTTGAAGACATACTTAATCAATTTTTAACCCTTTAATTCTTATCTTCTGTGAGCTCTGAAGCAATGGTAAAAGGATTGGAGGAGTTAGCAATCAATATATAAACATTCATGTACCTTTTACTTAAGAGTTTAAAATTTTAATAGAGAGGGTCCATGACTACTATTATACCTCTTATTATGTTACAGTTTTCTAGAAAAACTCTTCTACCATCTAGCCCTTCTGGTCCCAGGACTTACATTATTGAAGCCTAGATTTTACTTCCAATTGGAATCCTCCTTGAGCACAAACCTCTTTAAACCTTAGGATGACCAATTGACCAAAAAACTAAGGTGGAGACGCCTCTAGGCTTAGTTTACATTTCCAAAATACTTTCTTATACATAAGCTGGTCAGGATCAAAGTGTGGACAAAGCACAAAATTCTGCTCAAGTATACTTCTTTAGACAGATAGATATAGTTTATTTAGGAGTCAGTGTTATGTTTAGAAGCGATGTTGAAAACAAGACTTGAGCAATTTTATTTCAGTTTAGACTAACATTAGCTATGCCATTTGTACTTGTATCAATAGTACAATGTATAACTCTATTTTTTATTGCGCTGTAAAATTGAAAATAAAAGTTTTGCAGAGCCTGTTTTGTGGAATTTGTGATTTTAGTCTAGACCTGTTTTTATGGAAATTATTTTGAGCTCTTTCAAGGTGCTAATGCACTATAATAGAATACAAAGTAAAATGGAGTATGGAAATGAAAAATGAGCATTACGATTACAGGAATTTGTATCATATATGCGTGGAGTGATGGATTCATTATATAAGCTTGATTATCTGGTTCATTCAAAGTAATAAGATTCAATTGAATGAGGTCGTTTTATTTATAATTAAATTACTTTCTGTATACGCACTTTGGTTTATAAGCCTGTTTTAGGATTTGTTCTAAGTTATTTTGTTCTATCCCTTCTTAACTCATTTCCTCACTTTTCCAAGTGTCCTATCCCCTCTGTTCTATGGTTTATTGTAAAAAACATCTGTTCCTTTTGACTAATGAAACACTGTTGGAATCTGCTGGGATTTGCAGGTGCAGCAACAACATTTGGTTATTCCTTCAATGCAAAGCCATGAATAGATGCTTCAACGAATCTCAAATTTTCACTTGATGGAGTCACTTTTGTCCTTGCAGTGGCACGGCTTTTCTCTATTGATTAGTATAGAAACCGAATCAATGGGAAGCAAGAAGTTATGATAGGATACTCAGACTCAGGAAAAGATGCCGGTCGTCTTTCTGCGGCTTGGGTGCTGTACAATGCTCAAGAGGAGCTCATAAAGGTTGCGAAGGATGTCAGTGGATATGTAAGCATTGTATATATAACCTATTCTATGATGTCTGCTGGATATTTAGATCAGCATCATATGATTGTGTCTCTAATACTATTGTTATTTATATAATAAGACTTTGATCCCTTATGATGGCATATTTGGCTATATAAAAAATGTTTCATATTTTATTTTATTTTATTTTATATTTTTAATACTAAAAAACAAGTTTATTTTGCAACGAAAAAATTTTAAAAAATTCTATTTTATTTTACAGACGGATTTATAGACGGATTTTCTGTCTGTAATCAGAGTGTGAGATAGTTTTCCAAGGTTCAAATTACAGACGAAAAATTAGTCGGAAAATCCGTCTGTAATTACAGGCGGAAAATTCGTTGAAAAGTTTGTCGTCTTAGGGAAATGGATAGAGAATTTACAGAGGGAAAATCTGTCGGTAACTGGTAAAAATCTGTCGGTAATTTTCCGACGAAAAAAAATCCGTCGGTAAATAATTTCCAACGAGGCTTTTACAGAGGGACAAAATCCGTCGGTAATTTCGTCGGTAACCAAAAATCCATTTGTAATAAAGACTAAATTTGTCTGTAAATCTATCTGTATTAATCCATTTTCTAGTTGTGTTATCTAGAATCATTATCTGCATTAGTTCACTAACCTTTTAAGTACTCAAAGCATAAAGCATTTCTAATCATACCCTGCTATTCCTTATTTTTACCATACTATGTTAACGCTCCAGCAAGCTTCTGCTGAGTCACTCTGATTATTAACCACCAAGAATCCAATCATGAATCCATGTCATATTCCCCTATCGAATCACAAAACCTAGGCCCACTTCTAAGCTTTCTCAACCTGACAGATATAATACTTACGCTCATTGTAAGACTCAATCGCATCCTCTTAAAAATCCTTGATCTCTATACTCAGATTACCTAATTGTTTAAAACCTATAATATCCGCTGCCTAACTGTCTGTCATCCTCCAATTTCTACACAAGTGCTCGATTTTCACAAACTTTCATTCGCATTAAAATTTAACAATTTCAATGTCAATTACAAGCCCCTTCTGCCCTAAATCATCAGACTCCAATCAACTCAAACCTAATTAAACAAATTGTTCAAGCAACTATCCACCTCCAAATGTTCCACTCATCAATCCAAAATCAACACACCATTCTCATATATACCACTGCCAATATTCCTACCACGGCGTTCCCTCACCGGTTCGTTCTTGGGAATTCCTCTTTTCGATTACTTCATTCATGTCCATGAGACACCATTCGAATCTTGTCCACACTAGACAAGCGATATTGAGGTGATCAGACTCAATATCTCAAGTTAAGTGCTTCAAATTACCAAAGGTACACTCATGAAATTCATGCTAGATGTATCGGTTAGATAACTTAACTAGCACAGGCACAGACTCAGAGTATGCATTGAAGCCCAAGCAGTTTCATCCCTCAGGCTCACGAGGACGAACTGCTCTGATACCATAATGTAACACCCTAATATTCAAATCCTTATGCTCGAGTCATAAGTCAATGATATTATGGTGGTACGACTCTCAGGTGGATTTTTAATACATAATTATAAGTAAAATTGGAAGGAGTATTAATCGAGAAGCCTGAAAAGAGTAAAAATAAAATCACAAAGTCGTACCATTCACGCATCGACAACTAAAAGATAAAGCGTGAAGTCAAAAGCGACGTACAGATAAAGGCATGAAGGAGAGTAAGAGAAGAACAGTATATAGATATATAACATAAGTAAATAGTCACTAGTCGCGACCCGTGAAGTTTAGTCCGGCTAGGTACAGTATGAAAGTAGTTGATAACAGTATCTCCTAATCTCTCCCAAATGAAACATAAGTGCCTCTATAGGCAAATTCAGAAGAGTTCAATACATAAAAAAGCTTTTCAAAATAAAGGTGGAGAGATTCTACGCAAAATATAATGTAGAGAATATAAAGATCTTCGCCATCCCTCAGATGAACTACAGCTTACTTCTGAGCATCTGGACCTGTGGTGCACGAAATCGTGATTGTTCATTCCTTGGTAACGGCGCCAAAAACTTAATATGCACGTTCATAATCTTAGTTCTTTTTCACAACTTCGCACAACTAACCAGCAAGTGCACTGGGTCGTCCAAGTAATAAATCTTACGTGAGTAAGGGTCGATCCCACGGAGATTGTTGGCTTGAAGCAAGCTATGGTCACTTTGTAAATCTCAGTCAGGCGAATTCAATTGGTTATGGAGATTTGATAATTAAATTATAATTAAAATATAAAATAGGATAGATATACTTATGTAATTTATTGGTAAGAATTTCAGATAAGCGTAGGGAGATGCTTTGTTCCTTCTGAATCTCTGCTTTCCTATAGCCTTCATCCAATCCTTCATACTCCTTTCCATGGCAAGCTGTATATTGGGCATCACCGTTGTCAATGGCTACATCCCGTCCTCTCACTGAAAATGGTCCAAATGCGCTGTCACCGCACGGCTAATCATCTGTCGGTTCTCGATCATGCTGGAATAGGATTCAGTAATCCTTTTGCGTCTGTCACTACGCCCAGCACTCGCGAGTTTGAAGCTCGTCACAGTCATCCCATCCCAGATCCTTCTCGGAATACCACAGACAAGGTTTAGACTTTTCGGATCTCAAGAATGGCTGCCAATAATTCTAGCCTATACCACGAAGACTCTGATCGTAGATCAGGAGGCTAAGAGATATGCATTCAAGCTTGCCTTCATGTAGAACGGAAGTGTTTGTCAGGCACGCGTTCATAGGTGAGAATGGTGATGAGCGTCACATAAAAATCACATTCATCATGTTCTTGTGTGTGAATGAATATCTTAGAGAAGAAATAGGCTTGAGTTGAATAGAAAAACAATAGTACTTTGCATTAATTCATAAGGAACAGTAGAGCTCCACACCTTAATCTATGGTGTGTAGAAACTCTATCGTTGAAAATACATAAGTGATAATGGTGTTCATTGGCTTCGGCCCCAGAGGGTGTACCAGAATAACCAAGACCCTAAAGGTAGTCAAAAGACTCTGAATATAATAGTAAAAAGTCCTATTTATACTAAACTAGTTACTAGAGTTTACAGAAATGAGTAAATGATACAGAAATCCACTTCCGGGCCCACTTGGTGTGTGCTTGGGCTGAGCATTGAAGCTTTCATGTGTAGAGGTCTACCTTGGAGTTGAAAGCCAGTTTGTAACTTATTTCTGGCATTTAACTCTGCTTTGCAACTTGTTTCTGGCGTTTAACGCCAGAATAGGGCAGAAAGCTGGCGTTAAATGCCAGTTTGCGTCGTCTAAATTTGGACAAAGTATGGACTATTATATATTTCTGGAAAGCCCTGGATGCCTACTTTCAACGCAATTGAGAGCGCGCCATTTGGGTTTTGGTAGCTCCAGAAAATCCACTTTGAGTACAGGGAGGTCAGAATCCAACAGCATCTGCAGTCCTTCTTCAGCCTCTGAATCAGATTTTTGCTCAAGTCCTTCAATTTCAGTCAGAATATACCTAAAATCACAGAAAAACACACAAACTCCTAGTAAAGTCCAGAAATGTGATTTTTAATTAAAAACTAATAAAAATATACTAAAAACTAATCAAATCATACTAAAAACTATGTAAAAACAATGCCAAAAAGCGTATAAATTATCCGCTCATCACAACACCAAACTTAAATTGTTGCTTGTCCCCAAGCAATTAAAAATCAAATAGGATAAAAAGAAGAGAATATACTA
Source organism: Arachis ipaensis (assembly GCF_059453495.1). Taxonomy (NCBI): domain Eukaryota; kingdom Viridiplantae; phylum Streptophyta; class Magnoliopsida; order Fabales; family Fabaceae; genus Arachis; species Arachis ipaensis. The sequence continues at coordinate 95,240,586 of NC_142442.1, read as the reverse complement.
TAAATTCCAAAATATCAATGAAATTCAGCTCCAATCAGATGAGCGGGACTAGTAGCTTTTTGCCTCTGAACTGTTTTGGCATCTAACTTTATCCCTTGAAGTTCAGAATGATTGGCATCTATAGGAACTCAGAATTTAGATAGTGTTATTGATTCTCCTAGTTCAGTATGTTGATTCTTGAACACAACTACTTTATGAGTCTTGGCCGTGGCCCTAAGCACTTTGTTTTCCAGTATTACCACTGGATACATAAATGCCACAGACACATAATTGGGTGAACCTTTTCAGATTGTGACTTAGCTATGAAAAAGTCCCCAATTAGAGGTGTCCAGGGTTCTTAAGCACACTCTGTTTTTGCTTTGGACCTCGACTTTAACCGCTCAGTCTCAAGCTTTTCACTTGACACCTTCACGCCACAAGCACATGGTTAGAGACAGCTTGGTTTAGCCGCTTAGGCCAGGATTTTATTCCTTTGGGCCCTCCTATCCACTGATGCTCAAAGCCTTGGATCCTTTTTACCCTTGCCTTTTGGTTTAAAGGGTTATTGGCTTTTTCTGCTTGCTTTTTCTTTTTCTTTCTCTTTTTTTTTCCGCCATTTTTTTTTCTGCAAGCTTTTTATTCACTGCTTTTTCTTGCTTCAAGAATCAATTTTATGATTTTTCAGATTATCAAATAACATTTCTCCTTTTTATCATTCTTTCAAGAGCCAACAATTTTAACATTCATAAACTACAAATTCAAAAGACATGCATTGTTCAAGAATTCATTCAGAAAACAAAAAGTATTGCCACCACATCAAAATAATCAAACTAATTTCAAGAATGAATTCGAAATTCATGTACTTCTTGTTCTTTTGTAATTAAAACATTTTTCATTTAAGAAAGGTGATGGATTCATAGGACATTCATAGCTTTAAGACATAGACACTTAGACACTAGTAATCATGTAATAAAGACATAAACATAAAGAAACATAGAGCATAGTAAACGAAAAATAGAAAGATAAGAACAAGGACATTAAGGAACGGGTCCACCTTAGTGAGGGTGTTGTCTTCTTCCTCTTGAAGAACCAATGGTGTTCTTGAGCTCCTCTATGTCTCTTCCTTGTCTTTGTTGCTCCTCCCTCATAGCTCTTTGATCTTCTCTAATCTCATGGAGAATGATGGAGTGCTCTTGGTGTTCCATCCTTAGTTGTCCCATGTTGGAACTTAATTCTCCTAGGGAGGTATTGATTTGCTCCCAATAGTTCTGTGGAGGAAAGTGCATCCCTTGAGGTATCTCAGGGATTTCATGGTGAGGAATTTCTTCATGCTCTTGTTGAGGTCCATGATCTCTTGTTTGCTCCATCCTTTTCTTAGTGATGGGCTTGTCCTCATCAATAAGGATATCTCCCTCTGTGTCAATCCTAGCCGAATTGCAGAGGTGACAAATGAGGTGAGGAAAGGCTAACCTTGCCAAAGTGGAGGACTTGTCAGCCACTTTGTAGAGTTCTTGAGGTATAATCTCATGAACTTCCACTTCCTCCCCAATCATGATACTATGGACCATGATGGCCCGATCCACAGTTACGTCAGATCGGTTGCTAGTAGGAATGATAGAGCGTTGGATGAACTCCAACCATCCTCTAGCTACAGGCTTAAGGTCCGGTGTTCTCAATTGAACTGGCTTGCCTCTTGAGTCAACTTTCTATTGAGCTCCTTCCACACATATGTCCATGAGGACTTGGTCCAACCTTTGATCAAAGTTGACCCTTCTAGTGTAGGGGCGTGCATTTTCTTGCATCATTGGCAAGTTGAACGCCAACCTTACATTTTCCGGACTGAAATCTAAGTATTTCCCCCGAACCATTGTAAGCCAATTCTTTGGATTCGGGTTCCTACTTTGATCATGGTTCCTAGTGATCCATGCATTTGCATAGAACTCTTGAACCATTAAGATCCCGACTTATTAAATAGGATTAGAGAGAACTTCTCATCCTCTTCTTCTAATCTCTTGTCGGATCTCCGGATACTCGCTCTTTTTGAGCTTAAAAGGGACCTCAGGGATCACCTTCTTCTTGGCCACGACTTCATAGAAGTGGTATTGATGGACCTTTGAGATGAATCTCTACATCTCCCATGACTCAGAGGTGGAAGCAATTGCCTTCCCTTTCCTCTTTTTTGAGGTTTCTCTGGCCTTAGGTGCCATTGATGGTTATGGAAAAACAAAAAGTAATGCTTTTACCACACCAAACTTAAAAGGTTTGCTCTTCCTCGAGTAAAAGAAGAAAGAAAGTAGTAGAAAAAGAAGAAAATGGAGGAGATGGAGGGAGAGAGTGTATTCGGCCAAGGGGATGAAGTGGTGGTTGTAATGTGTGAAAATGGAGTAGTGTTGAGGGCTTTATATAGTGGGGGAGGGTAGGTTTCGGCCATTAGGTTTGGGTTTGGGAGGGAAAAGAATTTGAATTTTGGAGGTAGGTGGGGTTTATGGGGAAGAGTGGATGGATGTGAGTGGTTAAGGGTATTTGGGGAAGAGGTATGGAGATGATTGGTGAAGGGTATTTGGGGAAGAGAGTTATGAAAAGGTGTGAAGAGGAGAGAAGAAGAGGTGGGGTAGGTGGATCCTGTGGGGTCCATAGATCCAGAGGGGTCAAGGACTTAACATCTCTGCTCCAATTAGGAGTGAAACGCCCTTAGAATGCATGTCTGGCGTTTAAACGCCAGCTTGCTGCTTGTTCCTGGCGTTTAACGCCAATTCCATGCTCTGTTCTGGCGTTAAACGCCAGTCTGGTGCTTGTTGCTGGCGTTTAATGTAACGACCCAATTTCTGGTATGTCATGATCATACTAGAAACTGAGCGCTACCAACGTGTCTACCTATCTATTATCTATTATTTATTATATGAGCCTGATTCGTTGTTAAAAGCGTAGTTATTTTACGAGGTACTTTTTTTTTTAAAAAAACATTTGGATTAATAGACGAAATCATTCATAAGCAATTCACAACTGATAGCAGATAAAACAGTTATAAACAACCACACATAAATACATCTCAAGTAGTTAACAACATTCAGTGATTCAGCCTTTATTATAGTATATAGTTTTAGTTAGAACACCCCTAGATATAGCTAGATAATAACTATATACATATATATACATACAACATCCCAAGCCCTGACCTGTTCAAGAAGTCCCTAAGCTGGCGCCCAGGCTAGCCTAGACTCTATACTCACCTAGTCCCTCTAAACTACTAAAGCGAGGGAAACTACGTTCTAGGTCTTCAAAACTCAAGTCAAGTGGAACGTCATCAAAAAATAGAACATCATCTGCTACTCCTCTGCACGATCAGACTTTTCCACAAGACGTCTCTCTGGTACCTCATGAAGTAGCCACACAATAGGAATCTCGTACACAGGATTTAGGTTAAAGTGCGCATACGAACGGAGTGCAGACGTTGGCTGGTCTCACAGTATATACATGTAAACATAAACGGAGTTCACTCTAGACTCAGCAGACTACCTAGAGCGGAATCTTTTTTTGCGAACGGTCGTCAGTGAACTACAGAAGTGTACCCAAACTTCCATCTGAAGGGGGAAGAGAGAGAGAAGGGGTAAGAACTGGGGAGTTCTTAGTAGGGTCGGGATTATTAGTTAAGTTCATTAATTCCGTGTTGTTTAGCAGATAAATAGCAGAATATCGAGAAGCAGTAGACAGAAGAAACTGATAAATAGAGAAAATAGAAAGCAAAACACAAACAAAAGAATACAAGAAAACAAAACACAGACACAGAGAATAGAATGAAAACAAAGAAAGCATACATTCAAATAACAATCATAACAGAGGAAATGCACAACCAAGTATGATGCATGTCTGTCCTATGCAGGCCATGAGCTCACGTGTCGGTTTACACCCTGCAGCCCGACATTACCTAGGAACTAGTCCTAGATATGGCTTATTTTCTGTAGGTGAACTTCGGCCAACAGAAATAGCACTCCTGTAAGTGAACTTCGGCTTACAGGAATAGTCTAAACACAACACAACAGCTTTCTATAGGTGAACTTCGGCCTATAGAAATAACACCTCTGTAAGTGAACTTCGGCTTACAGAAATAGTTTAATCACAACAACTTTCTGTAGGTGAACTTCGGCCTACAGAAATAGCACCTCTGTAAGTGAACTTCGGCTTACAGAAATAGCGCCCCTGTAAGTGAACTTCGGCTTACAGGTATCACAACTCTCTGTAGGTTAACTTCGGCCTACAGGAGCAACACCCTGAGATACACAATTGATATTCACTGCAGGTGAACTTCGGCCTACAGGAATAACAACTTACTGTAGGTGAACTTGGGCCTACAGGACCTCTAGGGCCAATAGAAAAGCATCAGATGAACATATAATAGAATATCATGCCACAAGGCTTAACTCTTTATCTTTATACTCTTCTCCTCTATTCTCTTTGTTATATTACTCTTTTCTCATTATCATCATTCAATATCATTCTCATTGTTCATCATTACTTTCACATTCTTATGCAGTACTTCTTTCTTTCTCTGTTCAATCATACTATACAAACTTTACAGCTTTTACTTTTACAATATCTTGGCTCAAACCATTTCTCTTTATCATATTACTCTTTTCACTTTGTCTTTTTACTCTGCTTTGATTACTCTTTTCTTTGTATCTCTTTACTTTTCTCTGGTTACTCTGTTCTCTGTGTTTTCTTTACTCTGCTCTGATTTCTCTGTTTAACTTATGTATTTAAAGCTTATGTAAATTTCGGTATGAATAGTTAGTCTGTCCCAAGTATAGGTTCATTAAATCTATACTGAAACAGTTTAACTTTTCATATAATACCTAACCCTAGTCGCGACTCAAGTACTAACTAAGTTGCCCTAGTTCGTATACTAGTCTCTGTCTGTTTTTCTGTCATTAAAACTTTACAGACTTTTTCTTCGACTTTTATCTTTTCTTCATCTTTTTATCTTTCTTTTATCTTTGCCTCACTAATATGTTCTTACCACTCCCTAAGTGTTTTATGAAGGTAATTATGAGATTCTGCGCTTAAAGTTGTCTTTCTAAAGCTTTTACAGAAAATTGCCTTTTCCGCATTATTTTATTATTTTTATTAAAATATTATTTTTAATTAAATATTATTATTTAATATTTTATTATTATTTATTATTTTATTAATATATTTTCGAAAATTACCTTAACTTTACCTTTAACCTTTAAAATTCACTTTTTACCACCCGTAACTTTTAATATTTCTACTTTTACCACCCTAACTTTCAGAAATTACCAAATAACCCCTCAAACACCAAAATATTTACTTCCTTGCCCTTTCTAAGATCTAAAAGGTGTTCTTCAATGTTCTTCACCACACTCAAAGTGTTCTTCGTGTTCTTCGTATATTCCTCAGATTCTTTCTCTGTTTTTACCTGTTTTTCAGTCTTTTCAGCAACCGATTTTTACTATAATTCATAATAAATTCCCAGCCACTAAAACCCCATCTTTTCTACATGATTTTAACACAAATTGAACCCCAATTTAAGGCCTAGGGTTCGTTTTTCCAGCAGCCCTCAAGAACAACATTCATAGCTTGAATATCATCAAATTTCATCAAAATTTCAACAAACTTTCATCAAGAATAACTCATATAAGCAATCAATTTCAAGCATAACCAAACCATATCATAATCACACATCTCAAACACAATCAATCAAGATTAAATTCGTCACACCCTACCTTGATTTGCTGCTCCAAATTCGGTTAGACTTTCAGGTGGTCCTTAAGCACTTTTTCCTCCTAAATCACATCAAGAACAACTTTAAATCCAAAAACTCTCAACTGACCAAATCTCACTCAGTATGTTAGGAAGAGATATCTCACCTTAGACTTGCTGGAAATTCACGTTTCTTGGCCCTCAAGTCAAGTTAAGCATGATTCCTAAGGAAGAACATCAAGAAAACACATGTTTTGCATGGTTTTCCTTGAAGACCGAATTGAAATGGGAGGGAGACAGCCATCTCACCTTATTTCCATCCTTGATAAGTTACATGGTTATGTAGAGGAAGAAGAGAGGATCATTTTGGTGAAAACGGAGTTTTGATTTGAGTTTTAGTTCAGAAGAAATCAAGCTTTGAAGATTAAGTGTTCATGAAAGTTTCTCTCTTTTCTCTCTTGTTATTTTCGGCCAAAATGATGAAATGAGACAGCCTTGGAGGTCTTGGGGGTGTAAGGTGAGTTGTGATTGGTTGGCTTGGAGGTGGATTAAAATAATATTAAAATATCTCTGGTGTACAACTACTAAAACTAGGTGTACTAGAACACTCGTAAAAACATCTCTAAAAATTATTTTCTGAGCTACTAGCATAAATGACACTAGTAACATATTTATTATGAGAATAGAACATTTATAATGAGGCCTTAGCATTGCTAAATTCATCAGAGAGTGCTAGTGCTAAGCTGCACCAGTAAACCGTAAACCCGGTTAAACCGATTTTCTGTTTTTAACAAAAACAGACCAGATAACCTTATAATGTCATTCAAGCATTTTCTAATACTAATATAATGATAATATTATACTATTATCTCTCTCCTCTCATGAATCGAGTCCGGTTCATCAAACAGAGACTATTTACGAAAATCAGAATCAAAACTGCCAACCGATACGGTTCAAAAACTAGGTTCTTCGCGATTGTATTATCGAGCTTGCCTCAAAGGAGGTTCTAGCTTAAAGATGACATAATGATAATGAGGATTGAGATGCTTGATGATATAGCAGAGGTGTTCCCTTTACTGATCTTCCGGAGAAATCCGTACTTTCAGAAAAGATCTCATGTACTCGAAAATCAGGGTTGTTACATTCAACGCCAGCTTGATGCTTCTTTCTGGCGTTAAACGCCAGTTTGATGCTTCTTACTGGCGTTTAAATGCTAGTAAGCTCTTCCTCCAGGGTGAGCTATTTTTTATGCTATTTTTCATTCTATTTTTGATTTTTCACTAGTTTTTGTGACTTCACATGATCATCAAACTAAAGAAAACATAAAATAGCAATGGAAAATAAATAGATATAATTAAATAACATTGGGTTGCCTCCCAACAAGCGGTTCTTTAATGTCAATAGCTTGATAGTGAGCTCTCATGGAGCCTCACAGATGTTCAGAGCATTGTTGGGACCTTCCAACACCAAACTTAGAGTTTGAATGTGGGGGTTCAACACCAAACTTAGAGTTTGGTTGTGGCCTCCCAACACCAAACTTAGAGTTTAACTGTGGGGGCTTTGGTTGACTCTACAGTGAGAGAAGCTTTTCATGCTTCCTCTCCATGGTTACAGAAGGAGAACCTTGAGTCTTAAATACAAGGTAGTCCTCATTCAGTTGAAGGACCAACTCTCCTCTGTCCACATCAATCACAGCATTTGCTGTGGCGAGGAAGGGTCTTCCAAGGATGATGGATTCATCCTCATCGTTCCCAGTTTCTAGGATTATGAAATTAGCAGGGATGTAAAGGCATTCAACCTTTACGAACAGGTCCTCTACTAATCCATAAGCCTATTTCATTGATTTATCTGCTATCTCTAGTGAGATTCTTGCAGCTTATACCTCACAGATTTCCAGTTTCTCTATTACAGAGAGTGGCATGAGGTTTATCCCTGACCCAATGTTACATAGAGCCTTCTCAAAGGTCATGGTGCTTATGGTACAAGGTATAAAGAACTTTCTGGGTTCCGGTTTCTTCTGAGGCAATGTCTGCCTTATCAATGCACTTAGTTCATTGGTGAACATGGGGGGTTCATCCTCCCAAGTCTCATTACCAAATAAATTGGCATTCAACTTCATGATGGCTCCTAGATATTTAGCAACCTGCTCTTCAATGATGTCTTCATCCTCTTCAGAGGAAGAATAGTCATCAGAGCTCATGAATGGTAAAAGGAGGTTCAATGGAATCTCTATGGTCTCTAGATGAGCCTCAGATTCCTTTGGTTCCTCAAAGGGAAACTCCTTATTGGTCAGTGAACGTCCAAGGAGGTCTTCCTCACTAGGATTCACATCCTCCTCTTCCTTTATGGGTTCGGCCACACCAAGTAAGGTTATGGCCTTGCACTCTCTTTTTGGATTCTCTTTTGTATTGCTTGGGAGAGTACTAGGAGGAGTTTCAGTGACTCTTTTACTCAGCTGGCCCACTTGTGCCTCCAAATTTCTAATGGAGGACCTTGTTTCATTCATGAAACTTAGAGTGGCCTTAGATAGATCAGAGACTATATTTGCTAAGCTAGATGGATTCTGCTCAGAATTCTCTGTCTATTGCTGAGAGGATGATGGAAAAGGCTTGCTATTGCTAAACATGTTTCTTCCACCATTATTAAAGCTTTGTTGAGGCTGTTGTTGATCCTTCCATGAGAAATTTGGATGATTTCTCCATGAGGGATTATAGGTGTTTCCATAGGGTTCTCCCATGTAATTCACCTCTGCGATTGCAGGGTTCTCAGGATCATAAGCTTCTTCTTCAGAAGATGCTTCTTTAATACTGTTGGATGCAGCTTGCAATCCATTTAGACTCTGAGAAATCATATTGACTTGCTGAGTTAATATTTTGTTCTGAGCCAATATAGCATTCAGAGTATCAATTTCAAGAACTCCCTTTCTCTGATGTATCCTATTACTCACAGGATTCCTTTCAGAAGTGTACATGAACTGGTTATTTACAACCATGTCAATGAGTTCCTGAGCTTCTGCAGGTGTTTTCTTTAGGTGACTGGATCCACCTACAGAATGGTCCAATGACATCTTAGATAATTCAAACAGACCATCATAGAATATATCCAGGATGGTCCATTCTGAAAGCATGTCAGAAGGACACTTTTTGGTCAGTTGCTTGTATCTCTCCCAAGTTTCATAGAGGGATTCACCTTCTTTCTGTTTGAAGGTTTGAACATCCACTCTAAGTTTGCTAAGCTTTTAAAGAAGAAAGAACTTGGCTAAGAAAGCCGTGACCAGCTTATCCCAAGAGTTTAGGCTATCTTTAGGTTGAGAATCCAACCATATTCTAGCTCTGTCTCTTACAGCAAACAGGAAAAGCATAAGCCTGTAGACCTCGGAATCAACCCCATTGGTCTTAACAGTATCACAGATCTTCAAGAATTCAGTTAAGAACTGAAAAGGATCTTCTGATGGAAGTCCATGAAACTTGCAATTCTGTTGCATCAGAGAAACTAATTAAGGTTTTAGCTCAAAATTGTTTGCTCCAATGGCAGGGATTGAGATGCTTCTTCCATGTAAGTTGGAATTTGGTGCAGTGAAGTCACCAAGCATCTTCCTTGCATTGTTGTTGGGTTCGGCCATGTCTCCTTCTTTTTCGAAAATTTCTGTCAGATTTTCTCCAGAGAGTTGTGCTTTAGCTTCCCTTAGCTTCCTCTTCAGAGTCCTTTCAGGTTCCAGATCAGCTTCAACAAGAATGTTCTTATCCTTGTTCCTGCTCATATAAAAAATAAGAGAACAGAAAAGAAAATATGGAATCCTCTATGTCACAGTATAGAAATTCCTTATATGAGTATAAGAAGAGAAGAATAGATGAAGGATAAGATAAGAATTTGAACACAGAGGAGAAGAGTGGGTTTGAATTTTTGAGTGAAAGAGGGGTGTTAGTAGATAAATAAATAAATAGAAGGAGATGAAAGGGAGAAGAATTCAAAAATTAAATAAAATAAAATATAAATATTTTTGTTTTTATTTTAAATATTAGTTAGAATTCAAAAATACAAAAAGGAATAAAATTAAAATTAAAATTTAAAATAATTAGTTAATGAAAAGAAATTTTGAAAAAGAGGTTAGTGATTTTCGAAAATTACAGAGAGAAAATTAGTTAGGTAGTTTTGAAAAAGATAAGAATCAAACAAAAAGATAGGATTAATTTGAAAAAGATTTGAAAAGATAAGAGGATAGAAAAGATTTTGAAATTGATTTTGAAAAAGATGTGATTGACATTTATTTTGAAAATGATTTGAAAAAGAAATTTAAAAAGATTTGATTTTGAAAATTAAATTTGATTACTTGACTAACAAGAAACAAAAAGATATGATTTTAAAATTTAAAGATTGAACCTTTCTTACTAGGCAAGTAACAAATTTAAAATTTTTGAATCAATCACATTAATTGTTAGCATTAATTTCGAAAATATGAAATGGAAATAAGAAAAAGATTTTGAAAATAAATTTTGAAAATTTCGAAATTATGAAAGAAAAAATGAAAAAGATTTGATTTTTGAAAAAGATTTGAAAAGGATAGAATTTTTAAATTGAAAATTTGATTTGACTCACAAGAAACAATTAAATTTAAAAACTTTTTGACTAAATCAAACCAAATTTTCGAAAATTTATGAGAGAATAAGGGAAAGATATTTTTTTTATTTTTGAATGTTTAATGAAGAAAGAGAAAAACATTAAAATGACTCAAAAAATGAAAATTCAAGATTAAAATACATGATGCATGCAAGAACACTTTAAATGTCAAGATGAACACCAAGAACACTTTGAAGATCAAGATGAATATTAAGACTTATTCTTGAAAACTTTTAAGAAAAGAAAAACATGCAAGACACCAAACTTAGAAATTTTCAAACTTTAGACACTAATAATTCAAAAATACATATGGAAAATAAGAAAAGACACAAAACAAGGAAATGCAAATATCAAACAAGAAAATTCATCAAGAACAACTTGAAGATCATGAAGAACATTATGCATGGGTTTTCGAAAATTTTTATGAAAAATTCGAACATGCAATTGACACCAAACTTAAAATTTGACACTAGACTCAAACAAGAAACACAAAATTATTTTTGGTTTTGTGATTTTATAAATTTTTTTGTATATATATATATATATTTTTGAATTTTTCGAAAGTTAATTGGAAAAGAAAAATAAGGATTTCAAAATTTTTAATGAGAATTCCAGGAATCATGCAATGTTAGTCTAAAGCTCCAGTCCAGGAATTAGACATGGCTTACTAGCCAGCCAAGCTTTCAGTGAAAGCTCCGGTCCAAAACACTAGACATGGCCAATGGCCAGCGAAGCTTTAGCATACAAATCAGGCATACAACAGCTGATTAGATGGGAGTCCACGGACTCTTGTGACGATAAGTTTGAAATCTCGGTCCAAAGGATTAAACATGGCTTCACAGCCAGCCAGACTTCAACAGATCACCGTGAAACTCTAGAATTCATTCTTAAAAATTCTGAAGCCATAGAATAATTTATTATTATTTTTTGAAAATTTTTTGAAAATAAAAAGAATAAAAACAAAAATTTAAAATTAAAATAAAATTACCTAATTTGAGCAACAAGTTGAACCGTCAGTTGTCCAAACTCGAACAATCCCCGGCAACGGTGCCAAAAACTTGGTGCACGAAATTGTGATTGTCCATTCCTTGGTAACGGCTCCAAAAACTTAATACGCACGTTCATAATCTTAGTTCTTTTTCACAACTTTGCACAACTAACCAGCAAGTGCACTGGGTCGTCCAAGTAATAAACCTTACGTGAGTAAGGGTCGATCCCACGGAGATTGTCGGCATGAAGCAAGCTATGGTCACCTTGTAAATCTCAGTCAGACGGATTCAATTGGTTATGGAGATGTGATAATTAAATTATAATTAAAATATAAAATAGGATAGAGATACTTATGTAATTCATTGGTGAAAATTTTAGATAAGCGTAGGGAGATGCTTTGTTCCTTCTGAATCTCTACTTTCCTACTGCCTTCATCCAATCCTTCATACTCCTTTCCATGGCAAGCTGTATATTGGGCATCATCGTTGTCAATGGCTACATCCCGTCCTTTCAGTGAAAATGGTCCAAATGCGCTGTCACCGCACGGCTAATCATCTATCGGTTCTCGATCATGCTAGAATAGGATTTAGTAATCCTTTTGCGTCTATCACTACGCCCAGCACTCGCGAGTTTGAAGCTCGTCACAGTCATCCCATCCTAGATCCTACTCGGAATACCATAGACAAGGTTTAGACTTTTCGGATCTCAGGAATGGCCGCCAATAATTCTAGCTTATACCACGAAGACTCTAATCGTAGATCAGGAGGCTAAGAGATATGCATTCAAGCTTGCTTTCATGTAGAACGGAAGTGTTTGTCAGGCACGTGTTCATAGGTGAGAATGGTGATGAGCATCACATAATCATCACATTCATCATGTTCTTGTGTTCGAATGAATATCTTAGAGAAGAAATAGGCTTGAGTTGAATAGAAAAACAATAGTACTTTACATTAATTCATGAGGAATAGTAGAGCTCCACACCTTAATCTATGGTGTGTAGAAACTCTACCGTTGAAAATACATAAGTGATAATGGTGTTCATTGGCTTCGGCCCTAGAGGGGGAACCAGAAATGAGTTACTAGAGTTACTAAACTAGTTACTAGAGTTTACAGAAATGAGTAAATGATGCAGAAATCCACTTCTGGGCCCACTTTGTGTGTGATTGGGTTGAGCATTGAAGCTCTCACGTGTAGAGGTCAACCTTGGAGTTGAACTCCAGTTTGTAACTTGTTTCTGGCGTTTAACTCTGCTTTGCAACTTGTTTCTGGCGTTGAACGCCAAAATAGGGCAGAAAGCTGGCGTTAAATGCCAGTTTGTGTCATCTAAACTTGAGAAAAGTATGGACTATTATATATTGATGGAAAGCCCTGGATGTCTACATTCTAACGCAATTGAGAGCGCGCCATTTGAGTTTCTGTACCTCCAGAAAATTCACTTTGAGTGCAGGGCGGTCAGAATCCAACAGCATCTGCAGTCCTTCTTCAGCCTCTGAATCAGATTTTTGCTCAAGTCCTTCAATTTCAGTCAGAAGATACCTGAAATCACAGAAAAACACACAAACTCCTAGTAAATTCCAGAAATGTGATTTTTAATTAAAAACCAATAAAAATATACTAAAAACTATGTAAAAACAATGACAAAAAGCGTATAAATTATCCGCTCATCAACCTGCATCTGAAAAACAAGAGATATATACGGAATGAGAACCCCCGACCCATAGGTTCCTAGTATGGTAAAAGTGCCAAATAAATACAATGCATTGTAATAAAAACTCACTAAGCATCCTAAACTTCCTTTCACCAAACATTCATCTTATGTTCTCGCTAATCCTTAAATAGGCAACTGTCATAAGGGAATGCTAAATCTGATTCATATTCCTCATGCTTCCCAACTTTCTAACTGTCCAGCGATTCACAATCAGAATTATAAACAAAATCATCCCCGGCCATTCTGTCTCAGCAATTCTATATCGTTACCTCATACCCTCACCTGGAACAAGTGAAATCACTTCACTGCGTCTACCCAAGGAGCTCAAATTATCTCATTCTCTACCTGAAGCAAGTGAAATCACTTCACTGTGTCTACCCAGGGAACTCAAATTCTCTCATTCAATAATAATCATCATTATTCAATTACATCATCAGGTAACAAGTAATATAGGCAAGTAATACACAATAAGGTACAAGTAAAACAAGTAGCACATAATCAGGTAACATAGCATATACAATATAGCAATCCAAAACAAATAGGCAAACCCAAACAATTCAAACATATGCAAATGATGTATGCCTGCCCTATGGCTGATGAGTCTCATCTGTCAGTTATAAAGCCAAGCGGACAAGTCCTGGTAGCTAACCATTGTACTGTCCCTCTGTCGTGCATCCCCAACTCGAGTTATCTATAATCATAATCATAATCACACAACATCCACACTGGTGTTTATCCACGGGGGCGAGCTCATCCAGAACTTTGACAGTGTCCAACCACACTTATGACATAGGGTCAGCAGAATATCGAGTCTCAACCAGGAGCAAGTGGAGCTGACCCACTGCATCTACCCAAGGAAATCCGAGACTCAGATAGTTTCAATCTCAAATCATACTCGACTGGGAGCAAGTGGGGGGCTAGCCACTGTATCTACCCCAGGAGTCTCAAAACCAAACTCGGAGCAAGTGGAATCAATCCATTGCATCTACCCAGTCAGGTATGTCTCACCATATCCCGAAGCAAGTGGATCAATGCCACTGCGTCTACGCAGGCAGGTATATCTCACCACATCCCAGAGTAAGTGGAACAATGCCACTGCATCTACCCATGTAGGTATATCTCACCATATCCCAGAGCATCTGGATCAATGCCACTGCATCTACCCAAGCAGGTATATCTCACCACATCTCGGAGCAAGTGGGGGCAAAACCACAACTTTTGCATCTACCGAGGAGCCTCTATACTAACCAACCTGGAGCAAGTGGGGCACAACCACAACCCTTGCGTCTACCCAGGAGTTACATTCTCATATGCCCAGGAGGATCTAAGGAAGGGATCTTAACCTTCCACCATCTCGCTGGGGGTGATTTTACAATATCAGGAGGAACAAGGAAGGGGATCCCCACCTTCCTTCATCTCTCTGGGGTCGCACTTTCGAGAAAGAGAGCTCAAGATAAAACAATCATTCGAAGTCATATTTTCCTTTCCAGCCATCAATGAATATTTATCATAGCCATCCAGCTCATAATATAACCCATAAGCAGCCAATAATCATTATTGAATACAGCCCTTTGGCTCACAGCATACACTGCACTTCCATCATCACCCTCAGCAACTCATACAATTATCATTACACATCATTCATCATTGATTCTCACTTTACTTCATCCACAAGTTACCACGTGTCCTAGCTTCTTTTCATTACTAGGCATACTATAAAGATTTAGGACTTAGCGGATGAAAATGGAGGCTTAGAAGTCTGAAATTCGTCTCTAAAAACTCAAAATTCAACTTTTGCTTCAAACAGGGTCATGCGTGTGCGTCACCCACGTGCATGCATGGGAAGCAGAAAAAGGAAGTGACGCGTGAGCATCGTCCATGTGCACACATGGAAAGTAGAAAGGTAGCGCGACGCGTGCGCGTTGATGACATGTCACCATGTCATGTTTTTCTATGCTTTTTCATACAAGAAATTGATGATTTGTGCTTGAATAATGAATCCTTTTGTACTTAAATGGTAAATTTCCTTGATCTTTTGATTTTATAAATTTTGTAGGAAATAAGAAAAAAAAGAAGCAAAAAGCACAAAATAAGCTAAAAAGGAGAAAAAAAAGAGATTTGGGACACACTTTGAAGTTGGATCACACTTTGGAGGCTTAGGCCACACTTTTAAAAGCGTGGCCCATGACCAAATTAAAGGAGAATAGGAAATCAACACACAAAGCTCCGCTCTTGCCAAGAGCGGAGCATCATCGTGATGCAATTTCAACTTGGAAGCAAGAATTTTCACTAAGTTAAGCTTGGGCGCTCACAGCATGACTATGCCTCCTTCAAAGGGCTATAACTTGAGCTACGGATGTCCGATTGATGTGCTTCCAGTTGCGTTGGAAATCTGACATTCAGAGCTTTCCAATGATGGATGGCAAGCCATATTTGGCATGAAATTTAGGTACAAGTCGAAGGCATCTTTAAGGACCAAAAATAAGCAAAAAAATCAGCCAATGCTTCCACCAAGGTTCGAAGCTGGAGCCTCACTCCAAAGCATAATGCTCCGCTCTTGGAGAGAGCATTGTCGTGCTCTCTTCATGAAAATTCAAGGAAAATCTCTCCCCAAATGCTTTCACCAAGTTTCAAACTTAGGACCTCACCTAAGCAAAAGCAATGCTTCGCTCCCAAGGAGAGCAGAGCACTACTCTCCTCATTCCTTGCACAATTGTGACACGGCCAAGGAGGCTTGACACGCATGAGTTTGACATGGCCCAAGGAAGCATGTCACGCACAAGGCACACCAAGGCAAGGAAATGCTCCGCTCCCAACAAGAGCAGAGCGCTATCCTGAATGCTCCCCAACTTGGCACGCAACAAAGAAGGCCCAATGCAAGCCTCAATGCTCCGCTCCCCTCAAGAGCAGAGCACTCCCCTGGAAGCAACACCCATGGGCCAAAATTCAATTAAAACTTCCTTTGAACACAATTCCTCACCAAATTGAATCAACGCCAACCAAACCCATCTCTCTCTTCAAATCCAAAGCAAGCAAAGCCCACATCAGCACTCAATGGCACAAGGATTAGTTAGCTTAGGAATTTATTTTAATTGTAATTTGTTTAGAATTTCAATTTCATTTTCATTTTCACTTTGTAAAGCCTATATAAAGGCATCAATTCCATCTCATTAGGGGAGCTCCACTAGAAAGTATTAGGAGGGCATCTCTACTAGAGAGCACTAGGGGGAATTGGGAAGGGGAATTGATCTCTCTTCTTCCTTGTTCTTGCTTCTACACTTTTTACTCTTTGTTTTGGATCTTGGGTGGAGAATTGAAGAAATTATGTTTCAATCTCACCTTGAGATCTCTTTCTATTTTTTTGTCTGCATAATTCAAGGAATTGTGGTTTGGAATTAAATTGTCTCTACTGTTTTCATCTTTACTTCTTCTGCAATTTGTTTTTCTACTTCTTTCGCACTTGTTCTTGGTTGGATCAAGGAAGGGGTTGAGATCTAGACTTGTTTTCTAGTCTCTTTGATCCCCTAAGATCTTCAACTTCATTTTGCAATTAAGCTGAGTTTCATTTCTGTTTTACTTCTTCAAGTAATTTTACTTTTCTGTTTGAGATTTGCTACAATTTCTTTTTGCTGCAAGTTAAAATTCAATTTACATTGAGTTTACTTTTGATCTTTGGTTTCCATTGCTTCTGTTCTCATTGCTTTCAATTTACTTTCATGCAATTTAAATCTCCTTGTTCCTCTGCACTTTACATTTGATGCTTGCTGCAAATCTCATTTACATTTCCTGCACAATTTTAAATTCCTTTGCAACTGCTCTAAATTCTGATTTACTGCAATTTTGCTTCTCTGTTTACATTGCTCTCAATTTACTTTCATGCAATTTAAGTTTTCTGCAAGAGTTCTAAGCTTTGATCTATTGCTTTCGTTTAAATTTTCTGCACCCAATCCCTTTTACATTTGATACAATTTATATTTCTTGTCATTTAAGATTTTGCCAATTTACTTTTCTTGCACTTTAAGTTTTAAATGCAATTTACTTTCTACACTTTATAATTCCTGCAATTTACTTTCTGTTGACTACCTCCCATCCAATTTCACTTCAGTGTTAGCTTGACTAAACTAATCACCCACTAAAGTTGCTTGATCCATCAATCCCTGTGGGATCGACCTCACTCTAAGTGAGTTTTACTACTTGATATGACCCGGTACACTTGCCGGTGAGTTTTAGGTGATTGGAATTTGTTTTTCCATAAAAACACCATCACGCGTCAGTGACGCGTACACGTGGGTGAGTTTTGTTCTCCTCGCACAGACCCACCACAGTACCAGCGCAACTCTCTCGATCTTCTACTGGGCACTTGCATCAATACAGCGACGTGTACGTGACGGCTAGGCGCACCCGTGAGAGGGTAAAAATCGTGAGTGACGCGTGCGCGTCGGCCAAGCGTGCACATCAGAGTACGTTTTACCAAAATTTTTACTAAGTTAAAAAGCTGCAGGATTACATTTTTAAACCCCAAACTTCCGACATACAAAACTTCTTCTGCCAAATTCCTTTTTCAACCTTTCCAGAACCGTTGGAAAGATCGTTGAATGAACTTTCACAAAATTTTGGTTCTGAAAAGAATTCCTAACTCTGAGGGCCAAGTTACAGACCACCGAAGTTGGTCAAAAATCAAATTTTACCCAAAAACAAAAATCACCAAATATTCCAATGTTCACAAGCCAAATTCATTTCCACTCATCCAAATGACCATAACCCTACCTCTTCTACACAATTTCACCCAAAACTATCAAATTCTACACCTCAATTAATCAAACCTTATTATTCAAAAATCAAACCAATTATTCACACATTCAATATCTAAAATCCATCCAATCCCTTATATCATCACACAATACACATATTAACTTACCTTCCTTACCTCTTTCCGGCCTCCGACCCAAGATTCACGGCCTCCGGCCCAAATTTACAATTTAAATGCATATTCCACAAACCAATATTCATTATCCAATTCATCAAATTCTCAACACACCAAACATACAAATTCACACAATTCTCAACCCAATCATTAATTTACATTACATATCAACTATGCATATTAGTACCAACCATTTACACAATCCAAACTTAATCCTAGGGGCATCTAGCCTAGGAATTCTCATTACACGACACGGTACTTAAATGAAACTTAAACCGTACCTCTTGTAGCCAAAATAATTGAGCTTCTTCTTGAGAGTCTCCACCAACCCTTAGCTTCATGCCTTACCAAAGCTCCTCAAGAAATATCAATCTTCCAATTGTGCACCAAAATCACGCAATACACTAACATAATCAATTTTCAAACTTATAATCAACCTAGGGTTCATAAAATTGATAAATCACAAGGTTTTGAGTAATTCTTACCTCAACCCATATGAAATAGGGATAGAACCCACTTAGAATCCATGTTAGAGTATCCTTAAACAACCAAAATCACAAAATTTTAACATTAACTACCCAAAAACGCGTAACAGTGGGGAATTTCGAAAAATGGGCAGAGGTGAATAGAATACTCACCAAAATAACTAGATAAAATCGAAGAGGATGAGAAGAGCAACGCGTGGCTGCAAACGGCTCGTCAATCGGAGTTCTGGATCAAAAGTTATGGTGATTTGAAGTTTGATGGAGTTAGGATTTTCTCTCTTCTTCCTCCCTTCTCCATTTCAGCGCCCCAAACCCCTTTCTTTAGGGTAAATGAGCTGAAATGCTCATAAATAATGTTTATATATGTTGGGTCTTGGGCCCGGTTCACTTGGTTTGGTCCGTTGGCCCAATTTTGGGCCAAAACCTCTAAGATTAGAATTTTAAATCGTATTTTAAATATTTCTATTTTCCCAAATTATAAATTGTTATTTCTTAAAATTATTCACTTCTAATTAATTTTCTCAGCTACAGTACCGAACAGATCACAGCCGGTACTGCTGGTCAAATTTCCAGTACCCATTTTTATTCAGAAAACTATGTTTTTCGACTCAGAAAAATTCACTGAGTCCAAATATCATATTTAAATTATAAAATTCCGATTGCTAAATTTTCTAACCATATTCGCTCCTATTTAATTTATTATTTAATTAATTACAGTTTGACCAGGTTTTACATTTATTGTAAGGTCCCACATCGATTGGGGAGGGGAATGAGGCATGCCTTATAAGGGTGTGGATAACTCTCCATAGCATGACACGTTTTGACAAGTGAGTGTGGGGAGCTTCAGCTATCATCCCTATCGTCAAAGGTAAAACCGTGAGGCATTGTGTGCCAAAGCAGATAATATCGTGCAAGTGGGTTGTCTGGGCTGTTACATTTTGTTTAAGTTTTATTAAGTTTTTATAGGTTTTAGTGCAAAATTCACATTTTTGGATTCTACTTTAAGTTTGTGTGTTTTTATGTAATTTCAGGTATTTTCTGGCTGAAATTGAGGAGCTGGAGCATAAGTCTGATTCAGAGGCAGAGAAATCACTGCATATGCTATTGATGAGCAGATAATTTATACCCTTTTTGGCATTATTTTTACATAGTTTTTAGTATGTTTTAGTTACTTTTTATTATATTTTTATTAGTTTTTATTCAAAAATCACATTTCTAGATTTTACTGAGTTTGTGTGTTTTTCTGTGATTTCAGGTATTTTCTGGCTTAAATTAAGGGACCTGAGCAAAAATCTGATTCAAAGGCTGAAAAAGGATTGCAGATGTTGTTGGATTTTGACCTCCCTGCACTCAAAGTGAATTTTCTGGAGCTATAGAAGCCCAATTGGTGCTCCCTCAATTGCGTTGGAAAGTGGATATCCTGGGCTTTCCAGCAATATATAATTGTCCATATTTTGCCCGAGATTTTATGGCCCAAACTGGTGTTCAAAGTCAGCCTAAAATATCTTGGCGTAAAACGCCCTAACTGGCACCAGAATTGGAGTTAAACGCCCAAACTAGCACCAGAGCTGGCGTTTAACTCCAG
The DNA here is from genome assembly GCF_059453495.1 of Arachis ipaensis. Taxonomy (NCBI): domain Eukaryota; kingdom Viridiplantae; phylum Streptophyta; class Magnoliopsida; order Fabales; family Fabaceae; genus Arachis; species Arachis ipaensis. The sequence goes on along the minus strand of NC_142442.1, from coordinate 95,220,580 downwards.
GAATAGCCTAAGCACGAAAAAGCTTCAATGCTCAGCCCAAGCACACACCACGCGGGCCGCGAAAGTGGATTTCTGCACTATCTGCACTTAGTTACTCAATTTCTGTAAACCTAGGTTACTAGTTTAGTATAAAAACTACTTTTAGAGACTTATTTTACATCTTTTGCTCTTTTGATCTTTTATCTTTGGAACCTGTATGTTCACGTTTGGGGGCTGGCCTCACGGCCATGCCTAGACCTTTGACTTATGTATTTTCTACGGTGGAGTCTCTACACCCCAAAGATTAAGGTGTGGAGCTCTGCTGTTCTTAATGAATTAATACAAGTACTATTGTTTTTCTATTCAATTCTCGCCTACCTCTTCTCTAAGATATTAACTCGCACTTCAACCTGATGAATGTGATGACCCGTGACACTCATCATTATTCTCACTTATGAACGCGTGCCTGACAACCACTTCCGTTCTATCTGCAATAGCTTGAGTGTGTATCTCTTGGAGTCCTGGTTCACGACGCCTGGTTGCCTCTCCTGACAACAGAGCATTCCATTACATGAGATCAGAGTCTTTGTGGTATAGGCTAGAACCAATTGGCAGCATTCTTGGGATCCGGAAAGTCTAAACCTTGTCTGTGGTATTCCGAGTAGGATCTGGGAAGGGATGACTGTGATGAGCTTCAAACCTGCGAATGTGGGGCACAAGTGACAGTGTGCAAAAGGACAATGGTCCTATTCCGACGCTAGCGGGAACCGACAGATGATTAGCTGTGCGGTGACAATGCATATGAATTTGTTATCATCCGAGAGGATCATACAGCTTGCCATGGAAGGAGGTAACGCATGATTGGAAGAAGGCAGTAGGAAAGCAGACGTTTAGAAGCAACAAAGCATCTCCAGACGCTTATCTGAAATTCCCACCAATGATTTACATAAATATTTCTATCTTATTTTATATTTTATTTATATTTTAATTATCAAAACTTCATAACCATTTGAATCTGCCTGACTGAGATTTACAAGGATGACCATAGGTTACTTCAAGCTAACAATCTCCGTGGGATCGACCCTTACTCATGTAAGGTATTACTTGGATAACCCAGTGCACTTGCTGGTTAGTTGTGCGAAGTTGTGAAAAAGAGTTGAGATTACAATTGTGCGTACCAAGTTGTTGGCGCCGTTGAAATCACAATTTTGTGCCCCAAGTTTTTGGCGCCGTTGCCGGGGATTGTTCGAGTTTGGACAACTGACGGTTCATCTTGTTGCTCAGATTAGGTAATTTTATTTTATTTTAAGCTTTTTATTTTATTTTAGAAAAATTCAAAAAAAAATAATTTTTTTTCTGAAGAACAAAATAAAATATGTTTAGTTTTCAAAAAAAAATTCTTCAGAATTTTTAAGAATGAATTCTAGAATTTCAGATGATGCTTTTATCATCACAGGAGCTAGTTGATTCCCATCAATTTGGCTGTTGTATGTAATGTCCTGCTGAAGCTTGGCTAGCCATGTCAAATCTTTTTAGACTGAAGCTTTAGACTAACATTGCATGATTCCTAGAATTCCTATTAAAAATTTTGAATTTATTTATTTTCTCTTTTTCCAATTAATTTTTGAAGAATACAAAAAAATTAATAAAACCATAAAAATAAAAATTTTTGTGTTTGTTGTTCCGGTCTAGTATCAAATTTTAAGTTTGGTGTCAATTGAATTTTTCTTATTTTTGAAAATTCATGCATGGTGTTCTTCATTAATCTTCAAGTTGTTCTTGATGATTCTCTTTGTTTGATCTTTAAATTTTCTTGTTTGGTGTCTTTTCTTAATTTTCATATACATTCTTGAATTATTAGTGTCTAAAGAATAAAAATTTTTAAGTTTGGTGTCTTGCATGTTTTTCTTTTCTTAAAAATTTTCAAAAATATGTTCTTAATATTCATCATGATCTTCAAAGTGTTCTTGGTGTTCATCTTGACATTCAAGGTGTTCTTGCATGCATTATTAGTTTCGATCTTAATATCTTGTGTTTTGCATCATTTTTTATGTTTTTCTCTCTCCTTATAAAAATTAAAAAATAAAAATATATCTTTCCCTTATTCTTCTCATAAATTTCGAAATTTTGATTGATTTAGTCAAAAGGTTTTAAAAATTTAATTATTTCGTATGAGTCAAGCCAAAATTTCAAATTAAAAATTCTATCTTTTTCAAATTCTTTTCAAAAATCAAATCTTTTCCATTTTTTATTTTATTTTCGAAAATTCTCAAAATCAAGTTTCAAAATCTTTTTCTTAATTTTGTTTCATATTTTCAAAATTAATGCTAATATTTAATGTTTAGATTAAAAAATTTTCAAGTTGTTACTTGCCTATTAAGAAAGGATCAATCTTTAAATTCTAAAATCATATCTCTTAGTTTCTTATTAGTCAAGTAATCAACTTTAATTTCAAAAATCGAATCATTTTAATTTCCTTTTCAAATCTTTTTCAAAATGATTTTCAATCATATCTTTTCCAAAATTTAATTTCAAAATCTTTTCTATCCTTTTATCTTTTCAAAATTGATTTTCTAATCTTTTTCAGTTAACTACTTGATTTTTTGTTTGATTTTTAAAAGTTTTCTATTTCAATCATATCTTTTCTCTAAAATTTGAAAACTAAATAAATTAATTACTATTTCTTATCTTTTTCAAATTTTATTTTATTTCTCTTCTTAATTTCGAATATTAACTAATAATTAAAATAAAAACAAAAATATTTTTCTTTTATTTTAATTTAAAATTTGGATTTTCTCTCTCTCTCTCTCTCTCTCATCTCTTTCTATTTATTTATTTATTCACTAACACTTCTCTTCTTCTTATAATTTGAACCCTTTCTCCCTCTCTGTGTTCGAATTCTTCATCTTCTCTCTTCTTCATTCTACTCCTCTATTCTTCTACTCACATAAAGGAATCCCTATACTGGGACATAGAGGATTCCTATTCTTTTCTGTTCTCTTCTTTTTCATTTGAGCAGGAGTAAGGATAAGTACATTCTTGTGAAAGCTGATCCGGAACCTGAAAGGACTCTAAAGAGGAAACTAAGAGAAGCTAAAGCACAACACTCTGGAGAGGACCTGACAGAATTTTTTGAAAAAGAAGAAGAGATGGCCGAGCCCAACAACAATGGTGGAGATGCAAGGAAGATGCTTGGTGACTTTATTGCACCCTCTTCTGACTTCTGTGGAAGGAGCATCTCAATTCCTGCAATTGGAGCAAACAACTTTGAGCTTAAGCCTCAATTAGTTTCTCTGATGCAGTAGAATTGCAAGTTTCATGGACTTCCATTGGAAGATCCTCATCAGTTTTTAGCTGAATTCTTGCAAATCTGTGACACTGTTAAGACCAATGGGGTTAATCCTGAGGTCTATAGACTTATGCTTTTCCCCTTTGCTATAAGAGACAGAGCTAGGACATGGTTGGACTCACAGCCTAAAGATAGCCTGAACTCTTGGAAAAAGTTGGTCAATGCTTTCTTGGCCAAATTTTTTACACCTCAAAAATTGAGCAAGCTTAGAGTAGAAGTCCAAACCTTCAGACAGAAGGAAGGTGAATCCCTCTATGAAGCTTAGGAAAGATACAAGCAATTGATCAGAAGGTGTCCTTCTGACATGTTTTTAGAATGGAGCATCATATGTATATTCTATGATGGTCTGTCTGAATTGTCCAAGATGTCATTGGACCACTCTGCTGGAGGATCTCTTCATCTGAAGAAGACGCCTGCACAAGCCCAGGAACTCATTGAAATGGTTGCAAATAACCAGTTCATGTACACTTCTGAAAGGAATCCTGTGGATAATGGGACAACTCAGAAGAAAGGAATTCTTGAGATTGATACTCTGAATGCAATATTGGCTCAGAATAAAATATTGACTCAGCAAGTCAATATGATTTCTCAGAGTCTGTCTGGAATGCAAGCTGCATCCGGCAGTACTAAAGAAGCCTCCCCTGAAGGAGAAGCTTATGATCCTGAGAATCCTGGAATGAAAGAGGTGAATTACATGGGAGAATCCTATGGAAACACTTACAATCCTTCATGGAGGAATCATCCTAATCTCTCATAGAAGGATCAACAGAAGCCTAACCAACGCTTCAATAATAACAATGGTGGAAGAAACAGGTTTGGAAATAGCAAATCTTTTCCATCATCTTCTTAGCAACAGACAGAGAATTCTAAGCAGAGCCACTCTGACTTAGCAATCGTAGTCTCTGATCTATCTAAGACCACTCTCAGTTTCATGACTGAAGCAAGGTCCTCCATTAGAAATTTGGAGGCACAAGTGGGTCAGCTGAGTAAAAGAGTTACTGAACTCCCTCCTAGTACTCTCCCAACCAATACAGAATTGAATCCAAAAAGAGAGTGCAAGGCCATAAACACGTCCCACATGGCCGAACCTGTAGAGGAGGGAAAGACAGTGATTTCTAGTGAGGAAGACCTCAATGGATGTTCACTAGCCTCCAAGGAGTTCCCTATTGAGGAACCAAAGGAATCTGAGGCTCACACAGAGACCATAGAGATTCCACTGAACTTACTGTTGCCATTCATGAGCTCTGATGAGTATTCTTCCTCTGAAGAGGATGAAGATATTGCTGAAAAGCAAGTTGCTCAATATCTAAGAGCAATCATGAAGCTGAATGCCAAGCTATTTGGTAATGAGACTTCGGAGGATGAACCATCATTGCTCATCAATGAACTGAATGATCTGGTTCAACTGAAATTACCTCAGAAAAAATAGGATCCTGGAAAGTTCTTAATACCTTGTACCATAGGTACCATGACCTTTAAGAAGGCTCTGTGTGATCTTGGGTCAAGTATAAACCTCATGCCCCTCTCTGTAATGGAGAAACTAGGGATCTTTGAGGTGCAAGCTGCAAGAATCTCACTAGAGATGGCAGACAATTCAAGGAAATAGGCTTATGGACTTGTAGAGGATGTCTTAGTGAAGGTTGAAGGCTATTACATCCCTGCTGACTTCATAATCCTAGACACTGGAAAGGATGAGGATAAATCCATTATCCTTCGAAGACCCTTCCTAGCCACTACAAGAGTTGTGATTGATGTGGACAGAGGAGAGTTAGTCCTTCAAGTGAATGAGGACTACCTTGTGTTTAAGGCTCAAGGATCCTCATCTATAACCATGGAGAGGAAGCATGAAAATCTTCTCTCAATACAGAGTCAAACAGAGCCCCCATACTCAACTTCTAAGTTTTGTGTTGGGAGGCCAACATCAAGCTCTAAGTCTCTGTGAAGCTCTCTAAGAGCTTCACTGTCAAGCTACTGACATTAAAGAAGTGCTTATTAGGAGGCAACCCAATGTTATTTAATTATATTTATTTGTTTTCCATTGTTATTTTATGTTTTCTTTAGGTTGATGATCATGTGAAGTCACAAAAATAACTGAAAAATCGAAAACAGAATGAAAAATAGCATTAAAAATAGCACACCCTGGAGGACAGACTTACTGGCATTTATATGCCAGTAAGGATAGCAGAATGGGCGTTTAACGCCCAGCCTGGCAGCATTCTGGGCGTTAAACGCCAGAATGGGCAGCACTCTGG